>NC_091125.1:143181620-143803286 GCF_040183065.1 Periplaneta americana | reverse complement strand
AACAGTGGAGACTTCTGGCAGGCAAACGCGTAAAATTCTTCTAGCAGGTAATAGCTAACACTTATAAAGTCAGTTAGAAAGAGGGACAAACTTGTAATTCATTCCATTTTAGTGTGATTGTCATTTGAATTTGATACTGAGTAAAATGCTCATATAGCAACCAGCACGGGGTTAAATAAACACTCTTTTTTTTTTTTTTTTTACAAAAAGAAGTCTGCTGTCAACACATTCAGGTTAATATGAAAAAAGAAAAAAAGATGTGAAACTTTGCCTTTAGACTGCAATAACATTTTGGAAGTAACTGTACCTCATTGTAGATGTCCTCAAACACAAGCTCATGATTGAGAAGTGATATGCCCTTCACATGATCGGCATACAGCAGCAGAGCATGAAATTCAGTGATTACAAATGCAATTGGTGCACCAGAATTTGGTGGGATGTACTGCAGTAGCTGGCTATTTGTCAAAACAGAATCGTGTCCACTCGTGTCCAACTAAAACATTAAGATACAAGAATGTCAATTATTGTTTGAAAATGAGTACACAAATGGTGTAACATAAACTGTTAATTTCAATCCATGGATCTAATCCACAAAAGTGTGGAATAATTATAATCACAAGTCACAAATAAAATTTCTTACATTTTCTTGTTCAACAAAATAACAAGTATATTTATGTTATAACAAATGAAATTTTTTATGTGTAAGAATCTTAAAAGCTGTAAGTAAGAAAGTAAACAGTTCAGAAATATCTCATAGAGTGATTCTGTGGTGTTCCAGCTCTATCCTTCATTAAAATAAACGAAACTACAATAAAACCTCGGTAAGACGCTCTTCAAGGGACCACATAAAAATAGCATATTAAACAGGAACACATAGCGAGAATGGATCATTTTTGGATATTTTAAATTTTAACACAAAGGTATGAATCAGCATGAAATTTTGTTGAAGAAATTTAAGGATTAAATACTGTAATTATGCAGGATAAAAGGTTATTTTATTTTCTTTCCTTTCAGGAAATGTCAGAACAAATACAATGTCTTATCAAATGACTGGAGTTACGCAATAACAGACCAACTGACAAATCGAAAAAATGAGATATTTGCATAAATCTGTTGATGGCAGGCTAATTTAACTCGGAGAAAATCAAGACAGTATGCGATATCTGAATTTTGATGCTATTTATAAACAAAAATTCGTTTATTGCATAAAATTAATTTATTTATTTTGCTTTGAAATATTAATTCAACTGCTGGTCTCTTATCAAAAACTGGTTAGCCTTTTTTTGGTATTATTTGTGCTATTTTTTGTAATAGTATGAATGTTATAATACTTCTTGCATAAAATGTTTTATAAAAAAACAGATTTATTTCAATGGCCAATATTTCGAAACAGGTTTTTGGCACTTCGTCTCTTATTGTGTAACTCCATCCAATTAAAGAGCCCCTTTATTAAAAAAGTCAAAAATTGTTTTCTGCCTCGCACTTGATCCAGTACTATGAATAGAGTTTCTCTTCTCACATACATGACTTTTTGAGGCATCAGGAAGTAAATTACGGAAATGAATAAAGGATTTTGGCAGCTAAGAATGCTTGCAGGTTATTAATCTTCACACTTTCGTGGAACAGAACAATATAAATCTCACTTGTAACTAGTAAGGAGTAATGAAATAGAAATGTGCGAAAAGTTTTTATGGAACATAATTTTCCTAAGTTGTATTAGTTATAAACATATTTTCTTGTAGGTCTAGAATTAGATATTTTTACTTAATGGTTGTCCTCGATTAATAAAAAGGCGAAACACTAAAACAGTAAGAACCTTACCTGTCCATAGAAAATTCCAGGCTCTGTCAACCAAGCAAATGTTTTTGGCAGTCCTTTAGCATTGGGATAATAAAATTGAAGTTTAGAGTACTTCAGAGAGCTTGGAATTTCCTGGAAGCCCTCTGAAACAAAATAAAAGCAAAGCATTTCAGTAAAATGTCTTCATTTAACACAAAGAAACAGTACGATGCAAATTATTCTATATACTTATGTGTACAGTGTGAACTATAAGAATGACATTAATTTCAGGGGGTTATTCTTTGAGATGATTCAAACAAAAAAAGTTTAATACAATTTTGCTCGTTCTTGCTTCCTTTCCGAGATAAAAATTGTTTTATAGCGTGCTTTGGGAAAGCCACTGATTGAATTCCCAATATGCTCAGTCAATTTAAGAGAAAGAATTTTAGTTTTGTCCTTTAAATGTGCAGAAATTTGATCCGAACAAATGTAACATTGAAAAATTCCGTTACAGAATGAAAAGTGACATTTGTTTGGATCTAATTTCTGCATATTTAAAGGACAAAAATAAAATTCTTTCAATAATTTATTATCACAATACACTACTCTCTTAAATTGACTGAGAATATTGGGAATTCAATATGGCTTTCCCAAAACAAGCTATGAAATGTTTTATATAAAACAATTTTTGTCTAGAAAGGGAAGCAAAAACCAGCAAAATTGTATTCGACTTTTTTGTTTGAAATATCTCAAAGAATAACCCCCTGAAATTGATGACATTACTTACGGTTTACCCTGTATATTTCCGGATTATACAGCTATTTCTAATGCTATTTCTTCATGATCATCTTCCAAAGAGAGTTGTCTTGAGCATCTTGAACATCATTTTAAACCTCTAATTTCCATACAATTTACAGTGTCATGTATCAATGTCTTTTTGGATCTTTCTTTTTTCCGTTTCTCTTCTGGCATTCTCAAAGTGAAGAATGTAAGATTATTTGTAGCAAATCTTTAGATGTTTAGAGCCAAAGCTGACTGATAATACATTTCAAACTTCCATCCACAAAATTTTAAATTGACTTACCATGTTCCTCCAGTGTGATATTCATTTAATAACATGTGATTATTTAAAAAAAAAAAAAGTTATTTTGAACTTACTCCTAAGGAATAAACTACGCTCTCAAATTGTGATAATTTTTCCATAATTTGTTCAATTACATCATGATGTGTTACAAAATGTTATACTGTTTCCAAAGCAGTAGCAGCATCATTAAAGGACACAATATTGGTAGAAAAAAGCATGGACAGCTTCGAATTTCTACGAATTTCAAAGTGAACCGCATCTTAACAATGAACACATATGATGAAGGATGAGTGGAATGAAGAAAAATTCTCTCCGGCACCGGGATTTGAACTCGGGTTTTCAGCTATATGTGCTGATGCTCTATCCACTAAGCCACACCGGATTCCCATCCCAATGTCGGATTGGATCCTCTCAGTTTAAGTTCCACCTCTTGGGTTCCCTCTGGTGATCTACCCTCATGCACTGCGTCATAGATGTATGACAGTGGCACAATGTCCACACATGTGCAGAGGTGCACTCGTTATGAGTGACTACTAAGCGGCTGGGATCCGATGGAATAAGCGCCGTCTTAAATCACCACGTGATTATTTTTCGCATATCATATACAACTTAGTCACTCATAACGAGTGCACCTCTGCACATGTGTGGACATTGTGCCACTGTCATACATCTATGAGGGTAGGCCACTAGAGGGAACCCAAGAAACAGAACTTAAACTGAGAGGATTTGATCCGACATCGGGATGGGAATCTGGTGTGGCTTAGTGGATAGAGTGTCAGCACGTTAAGCTGAAAACCTGGATTCAAATCCCGGTGCCGGAGAGAATTTTTCTCCTTTCCACTCATCCTTCATCATATGATGACACAGAATTTCTGCACGGAAATATCATATGTACTTCGGTACATCGTAATAATAAATGAACACATATTCTATTTTCGCGTTCTTACATTTTCTCGGCAAATCTAATTTTCAGAAAAATTAAAGAGTGTGATCTCAAAACACATTAAGTCCATTTTTATGAAAGAACTGGGCTAGTTTTTTTTTTATCCATCGGTCTACAGACTGAGCGAGTTTTCAAGTGACATGCACAATAACACAAAATTTTATACAAGGATTGGCGTTGTTTTGGAAGAAAACAAGATTAAAATATAATGGCAGAGATCTCAAACATAATCATATACATGTATAAATCATAAAAATGGCCAAATGGACTGAGCGAGTTTTGGGATCACACTCAATTGATATCGAACATATCAATGTTGTTTCGTATCTTCTTGAGTTTAAGATATGATCGTGTAAGTGTAAAAAAACTGTATAGGTTAACCGAAATAAATTAATATGAAGAGTGTAGGAATTTTGCAGGACTTCATAAAAAAAGTATAAATGTTAAAAGTATAAAAGAAGTTTTACTGCAATTAGCCTGCATTATACTTACATTTATTGCACTGTTTTGATACATTCCAAATTTGTATACACACTACGATGTGTGGCAAATCACATTATGTGATTAGTGGATTAATAAATAAATTTAATTAAACATCGTAAAATATGCACGAATATGTTTTGAAAACAAAATAACGAAAGCCTTCTTGTGTGGACATACTCTTACCTGGAACAGTGAGGTAGCTATTGAAGATCTGTTGCAAGAGTGGCTTCTCATCTGAATTTGACACATAACCAATAAACTGATACAAACGGTTGGGAGTTGTTACAAGGACAAAATATTTTTCTGATCCAGGAACACGGTGAAATTCCAACCCTGTGATGGGTGTGTTGTTTCCTTTTCCTATATCAAACACCTGTAATTAACAAACACATACTTAAATATAACATTTCCACATATTATATATTCTCATGTACGGTATAACAAACATAGAAAAATACCGGGTAAGAGAGAAAGAGCTTGAACTGCAGTACAGTACCGTGCATAACATTAAAGAGTGCACATGCAATGATGAATCAGTGAATAATAATAGTAAGTATGAGGCTGTGATGCATGCAGAATGATAAGTGATTTCGTGCAGTATCCAATTAAATATATATTATATATATATATATATATATATATATATATATATATATATAAGCATACATCAAATCTGTTAATAAAGTAACTGTATTATCAATAATGATAAGATTTCAACCAATATAACTGCTAGTACCAGTGTGGATTTATACATCACAGAATACAAGACGACATTACATAACAATAAAATTTACCTACACTGCATACATCCAATAAGCTAAAGAAGTAGAGACGTAAGGTCAGTGTGTTTGAAACTACGATTTGTACACTTTTCTTTTCACTGATTAACTTTATAACTTCTTTACATGAAACATCTTTCGGAGAAGAACAAAATGGCTTCCGAAAGGGAAGATCATGTTGCGATGGATTGATGGAAAAACACCGGGAATTCAACTTAGAAACACATATTGCTTTCATTGATTTGGAAAAAGAATTTGATAAGGTGAACAGAAATAAATTATTAAATGTATTAGCCACAGACCATGTTCCACAACAACTTATAGCAAACATATATAATATCTATAAAACAAATCTAATTGCAGTAAGGTGTGACAATAAATTATCGCATTGGACAGAAATTCATACAGGAGTAAGACAAGGCTGCGGCCTTTCACCATTGCTATTTATTATGTATATATGAATCAAATAATTAGAGAATGGAAACAATTGCCTCATGGATATATACAACTCAATAGACATTTACAACTGGATTCATTACTTTTTGCAGACGATTTAGCTCTAGTGGCATCCTCAGAAGATGAATTACAACGTTCAATTTTTAAGTTTAACAAAATTGGAATTAAATATGATATGAAAATCAATAAAGAAAAAACTAAAATTATGGCCTTCTGCGAAAAATACCCTGTGCCTAGCAAAATATGTTTAGATTCAAAAATATTAGAAAGGATAAATTATTTTACATATCTCGGATACACATTATCTTTTTTCGATGAAGTAGACATTTCATAGAAAATTTCTAAATACACCAAAACAATGGGAATAATTAACACCATTATGAAACCTTCCCTAGTACAAAGGCATACTCGAATTCGCCTTTACAAGACCTTGGCGAGACCTGTACTTTGTTGCGGCAGTGAGTCATGGACACTGAAGAAGAAAGACGAAAGCAGAATAACGGCTAATGAAATTAAATTTATAGATATACAGCGGGATATACAAAATGGGATCACAAACGCAATGAAGATGTAATGGAAGAATTACAACTAGAACCTGTAATTAATCACGTAAACCATTATCAGAACAACTGAATAAATCATATGCATCGCATGCATAGAGATAGAATCCCAAAGGTCATGCTCCACTATTGTCCAAACGGGAAGAGATCTCTCGGTCGTCCAAAGAAGCGCTGGATCGAAAATTCAACTGAGAAGGCCTAATACTTGAAGGGAAGAAGAAGAAGAAGAAGAAGAAGACTTCTTTACATGGCTGACTAGTTTCGAAGTGATATTCTTTATTGCCCGAAGCCTAGTGAAGGTCCGGCGCTATCTTCTGGTTTCCTGTTGTGGTGGGGTGTGTTCATGATTGTGTCAAAAAGAGTGTATGTGTGTTTTGAAATTGAGTTGAGTATTCATGATGTGCTGGGGATGTGTTTTTGTATGTTCGTAAATTTCATATTGTTCTAGAGTGTCAAGTTTCTGGTTTTTTGGCTGGATGTGTAGTATTTTCATGTCAGTGTCTATGTTGCTGTAGTTGTGATTGGAGTTTGTGATGTGTTCTGCATAGGTTGAATTGTTGTGTAGTTTCGTTAGGGCTGTTATATGTTCCTTGTAACATGTTTGAAATGATCTTTCAGTCTGTTCAAAGTGGCAGCAGCAGCAGCAGCAGCAGCAGTAGCAGTAGCAGTAGCAGTAGCAGTAGCAGTAGCAGTAGCAGTAGCAGTAGCAGTAGTAGTAGTAGTACCACCATAAGAGCAATATACCCCCATCCCTACAAATCACGAACGCAAATGCCGGAAATCAAGATCAGCTGGAGCAGCAGCAGTTCGAAGGACACCGAAGATGACATCACACCAGTGTCAAAACGTGACCAGTCTGTCATAACAGTTTTAACGGTTTAACTAGTATAGTTTTAAGTATGAAACAAGTGTTAACGTGAAAAAGAAACAATGAGGGAAAAATTGTTGGATATATGTAGTTTTGAGTCTAACGTGCTTGAATTTTCAACATAGAGTGTAACATTGAGATTATACTGGGTATTCATTTCAAAGTGTGTCATGACGTCACTGTTGGTGAGTCAGCGATTTGAAGCGAGTTTCAGCTTTTATGTCAGAGAAGTTGCCTATTAATCAAGGCGGTCAATCTGAACTTGAAAACGTGTACGGTATAACTTGAACGTCATAGAAATAGATGGCGGTCTGTACGGTCTGTGTGCTAACATAACCTCTTTCGAACTGTGTTTTGCGCGGGCAAGTCGTATGCAGGCTATTTGTTATCATCGGTTGCATACGGCAACATTCCACGACACAAATCAAATGCTCCGTGTCCATGTTGACCGTCGAAGTTAATGTCAACAAATACGTAAGTAATCGTCTTAACCCTCTCCCCATATCCCGACAGTAAGAAAAAAACTCACCTCAGTACGTGTTTCCAAACAGTTCACATTCCTGCCACTACTGGCGTTACAGTATGTATCGGTAAGTACTCTTCTGAATGAACGCCGTACTTACCAGGCAACTTCTCTGGCACATAGGTCATATGCCTCTGCAGAAATGTAGGAAGACTGAATTCTCTAGGCTCATCGGCTAGCCACATGACGTCATACAGCGAGCCATGACACACTTCGAACTGAACACGCAGTACATTGGTACAAGCTTCAATGAGAATGGAAAATGCCCTGTTGCTACATGCTTCGTCCTTAAAGGGGGCATTTACGTTATCACTGTCACTACAGTGTACTGGTTAAATTACAAAATTATGATGTTAATAAGCAGTGTTGCCAATACAAGTTAGGGAAAATCACCAGGCAAGAATGAAATTCCTCTGAATTCTTATGCTATCAATGTAAAGAAACGTTTCTTTGCACTGTGAGAATTTAAATACTCACTGAACTCTGCACATCTACTATTTTTCTCCATTAAATAATATGTACCTAAATTCTGCTAGAACTAGCAGAAAAGCCACTAATTTGGCAGCATTGGGATTGGCGGGTGTGTCGTACTAGTGTACAGTCTCAATGGTGTATTCTACGTTGAAAATTCAAGCACGTTAGATTGAAAACTACATATTTCCAACAACTTTTTTTTCTTTTAATTTTTCACTATCTGCACTAATAATGGAGTTTGTCTATGTTGCCAGACTTTTGTATCACCCTGAATTCTGTGACTAATAAAGATGTACTGTTAGGAGATATGACCGTGTGCAGGAAACTCAAGTTCACTGACTGTTTATAATGCTTCTGGAGAACTATTTCCATAAAAACTATGTTCCTGTTGTACGGCTTAAAGTGCGTTTTGAACACAAACAACATTACTACTCAGGAATGTCATTTGTAATAAATTCTTACATAATTTACATGATGTTTCAGACACACTGACTTTCTTCTTTTTTCATTCATTTACAATTCAATATGTAAAACGTAAATATCACACATTAACAAATCCTTTACTGTATTTACCAGACCATCCACCTCTCTTGTTCCATACAAAGGCAGATAACTAGGCAGCTATGACCAGCAAGAAAAAGAAGATAGACAACGAACATGTCACTGAACTTGTTTCTTTTTTTAACAAATATTTACCAAATACAGTAAAACCCAATTTTAACATTCCCGTTTTAAGGAATAATCTGTTAAGTCCCAGCAAAATTTCCGTAAAAATAATGAAATTAATTCCTGCTTTTAAGGAAACCTGGTTTAAGAAAAACCTCGCTTTTAAGCAATATTTTTCAAGTGATTTTGTGATCATGAAGCTCGAAATATCGACTCGACTTTCAATAATCAATAGTACCAACATATTTAATAGCGTATCTCAATAAGATAGTAATGTGGTACCACACGGCGACGTCATTCTTTATCATTCTTTATGGTCTAACTTTGCGTTGCTTTCACAAAGTGGTTTCTTTACTTGTTTTGTTCTCTCGAGTTGTGTGGATCCTGTTTCCAAGTTTTTTTGTTAGTTTATGTTGTCTATGGATCATTATAATTGCGATTAAATGCAAGACAGAACGAGAAAATAATAAGGCATATGGCAAAAAAGCATGATTTGCCAACTACTTCATTATGAGGAATAATGAATAAGAAAGAAGAATTTTTCAATGCTGACTTCCAGTATGGTTCAGGTTCAACCAAACAGAAAAATATTTGTGCCACATCATTTGAAGAGTTAGAAAATATTGTAATGCAATTTATTGTTAATAATAATTGTAGGTTTAATTAAATGGTTATAATAAAGTTTAGTATATAACACACGTCAATATTACTTATTTTAGCCTTTCCTTCCCATTTTATGAAAACTCCCTTTTAAGGAAAACTCCTATTGAAGGAAAAAAAATAAGTAATCCGCCGGAGATTCATTAAAAAGGGGTTCTACTGTATTTCTAACCACATGGTTCCCATGAAACGAATTGTATTATTTTCATTCCTGAATACAGCAAGCAACTAATGGTAACTTGCTTGCTTAAGCTATTACATATTATATATTATATTGTATTTCAAAATTATGCAACTATACATCATATTATTACGATGTACCGAAGTACATATGACATTTCCGTGCAGAAATTTTCCATTACCATATGGTGAAGAATGGGTAGAACAGAGAAAAATTCTCTCCAGCACCGGGACTCGAACCCAGGTTTTCAGCTCTATGTGCTGACCAGAGTGCTGCATTGGAGTTAAATCGCTCGCTTGAACTTGGTCGAGTGTCGCACCCTCGAGTGAGATATGATCGGTCGTGATACGCTCGTAATAAATAGAAGCACAGCACAAGGTCGTCTCACCGACATGTCTTATCTTGTATGGAAGGCGACAGATAAGATACACATATGTTTTGCTCACACGGTAAAAATAAGGCTTTATTTTCTGCGTTTATGACAGACGTTTAATGGAACAGTCAATGGAATGTACCAAAACTGGAACATGAAGTTATAAATAAAATAGTATGAAAAACTTCGATATAGTTATTATTGCTAATTAATAATTATTCAATATTTGATTTACCACATATATAATATGATAGGTCCATATATAGTGTTCTGCCTATATACTGCGACAATGTAGAAACGTTTTACAAAATATTATTGATATAGCAATAGATTAATAACAATATTAGTACAGAGATAACGTCACAGAAAATATAATAAAACGAATAATCATGCTGCACAACTGTTACAGACGCAAAGATTGATACACTAATTATTAGAGATTATCATCATCATCATCATCATCATCTTCATCATCATTATTATTATTACTATTATTATTATTATTATTATTATTATTATTATTATTACTAGAAAACTTGATACAGTTCTTGCATTATCGTGATTCTGTTCTCCGTTTATAATAATTACATTTACATCCAATAACATCTATCAGATGTGGCAAAAACAAAATCACTCCTGTGTGGAAAAAAAAAAAAAAACATTTACCTACAACATTTATATTACATTTTAAAGCAAGTTTTGTAGTTGTACTATGGAGAGGTTAGTTAAACACTGCAAAGTTCTGAAATGATAAACATCTATGATGTTACTACACAGTTCATCACTGTAACAAGAACAAATGTCTAACGCTCGGCTTATACTGTTCGAGGATTTATCGCTTGTGACAATTTTACCCATCATGCATGTGCGCTACCTATCGGATTATGCTATGAACTACTTGGCGCTCGAGCGAAAATGTCCGATGCAGACCTCTGGTTATGACAATTTATCCACTAAGCCACATCTGATTCCAGTTCTGATGCCGGACTACCATTCTTCACTATATATCATGTCAAGTGAACTAATGTCAAGCTCTTTCACATGTTTGTATACTTAATAAAATACTGGAGACTATTTAGGAGTAATAATTGGATCTGTTCTACAAGAAAAAGATGCTTTGAATGGCAATGTAAATTCGTAACACGAAACCTTAATCTCTCAACCAATTTTAAATCATAATTAGTACTGCGCAGTACATGGAAAAATACACACATACACATAGCCTGTTTCATTTATTAGTTCGTGGAATGGTAATAGGGAGTTATATCGCATAATATGTTGAACAGATAAATAAAATGAGACAAATCAGAAGAGTGGAGACAAATACGAAGGAATGGAAGCTTTCATTTTTTAAGGATAAAAAATTGTAATAAGCTTTGGGGAAGAAACTGAAGAGAAGTCAGTAAATAAGTCATAAAGCATTAAAAAAAAAATTTAATTGAGATTTAAAACTGAAGGCTTGTAATAATCTTCTGTAGAAAAGCTATGTACAAACACAATGTACAGTACTTCATATTTTTTCTGCAGCAAAAAGAAAAGAGCTAAAAAAAAATCGGATAATACGACAATCAGTTAACAGGGTGACGGATACTCAGGATTCTACTGTATGTTGGAACAAAAATAAAAATGTAGGCAAAGTTAAACAAATACCAACTTCTTTGTGGCACTATAAAAAGAAGACTCCTAAACAAAATAAGAACTGAAACAGCCTCTGCTGATCGATCAGAAAAGCATCCTTTTCCTGAATGATAATGGATATTCCAGATTGCTAGTCACTCAGGACGATATTGTGAGTCTTGATTGGGAAATTTTTTACCTATTCATCATATTCTCCAAACCATTCACAAGTCATTACGTCAATATTCACGAAAGAAAACGCATGACAGTTGTCAAATTGCATGAGTGTTGTGGAGAGATATTACACTTCCACTGATCTACTTGGCCAATAACTCCACCTCTATTTTTGTAATACATTCATTACCAATGGACTGTTGTTCCTAATTTATATTTGAATTAAGTTTTATATTGTATAACTTGTTTGATAACCATCTTTTTGTATGATAATTATGTCAATCAGACGTTTATTTGTGTACACATTGAGCAGTAGTTGGCCTCTAATTTACTGACTTTGAGTGGGCGAACAGGACTTCATCATCAGCAAAATTACCGTATTTAAAACCATATTTCCTTAAGTAAAATTGTTCCTTAATTTACTTTGCCATTCTTGAATAGCTGCATCAATATTCACCATGTTTCATAAAGATTTGAGGTGTTAAAAAACTTTATTGTGAGTAAACTATTGAACTTACGTTAATGAAACCAGTCCAGAACAAACGAGGAACTCAGTTTTTTTTCCATGTGTCTATCATGGCTGACACACCACATATCCACATGATGGTCTAGGTCTTGCCACACTTGCATCAACGTAGACCTGTCTATAGTGTCAACTGCTGCAATGATATGCTGCCTTAGAACTCCGATATTACGCGGCATGGGTAAGACAAATACCATGTCTTTGATGTAACCCCACAAAAAGAAATCACACTGTGTCAGGTCCGGTGATCGTGGGGGCCACACTGTTTTTGACATGTCCAGTTCTTAATGTACCCAGCTGTTCGCTGACAACATAAAGTCCACTATAGTCCACTGTAGTCTATTCAGTTGTTGTTTTTCACGAGAAATGAGGGGTATTTTGATCGGTGTTCATTATAGATGCCTGTTGCTAGTAGCCAGAGTTGGGGTGTAGTCAATATATACTGCAGGGTTGTGTCTTCTGCAACTGGTACTGATAATTTTAATTCACTTCTTTTGTGGTTTATGGATGGACAGTATAACATAATGTGTTCCAGATCTTCATCATGATTATTATACCACAAACAAGTAGGATTATCAGAAATGTGAAATTGGTGTAGGTACAATTGAATGACAATGTGACCTGTTCTGGCTCTTGTTAAAAATGTTTGAACATGTCTGGGTAAGTTTTTGTACATTTCCAGGTCATTTGGTTTCTTTTGTACAGACTGTAAAATTTTTCCTTTGTCAGAAGAGAGCCAATGTTGATCCATAGGTTTGTAAAATGAGACTTCACTGAAGCAAAAGCACTGGATAGAGATATCACTTGAAGAGGTCTTGGTTGCAAATATGTTGCCTGTTTTGCAATATTATCGACTTTCTCGTTTCCAGGAATACCACAATGACTAGGTATCCATTGAAATGTTATTTTCTTTTGGAGTTCTTTTAGTTTCTTTTAGTTTGGAGTTCCTCTAGCTATAGTTGCTGTTGATTTCTGTGAGCTGCACATGAAACACATTTTCAAAATCCCTGTCTTCCTTTGAGGTTGATAGGCGACTAGGTGATTTTCCTTTGCACAGAAAATCTGTTTTTTTTTTTTTTTTTTCAATTATTTGCGAATTGATTTTTCACTAGGTGGGTTCCTTTCAAATTTTCTACGAAATGCACGTAGGCCAGTAATCGCTAACCTAGTAGTGTGAAATTCCAAAACACAGAACGATTTCTCCACACAAGTAGCAGCAATTTCACAACAATAAGGAATATGAGCTGCTGTTGAACAAAATAAAATGGCCTAGCGGCAAGAATGTGAACTCTGGGCTTAACAAAACATACACACACAACTGTTTGAGTTCCTTATTCATTCTGGACTGGTTTCATTAATGTAAGTTCAAAAGTTCACTTGCAATAAAGTTTTGTAACCCCTCAAATGTTTATGAAACACGGTGTATTTATGAAAAGGATGGGTGACATTGGGAAACTCTGCTTTACTCCTTGACTTGCAATTTAAAATTTGTAGCTTGTCGTTAAAGGTTCACAAAGTGATATTTTCATACCACTACAAATGTTCAAATGAGTAAAAAAAAGAAAGTATTATTTTATAATGCTGCATAATTTTAATTTATTGGCCATACAAACAATAAAACAGGTCGCAGCGTCAAGTGTCTATGGAGTGGTGCAATGGCACAATCTAACCATATGATTAACTCGAGAAGTGAATGGATATAACGTCCTAACTTTACAATCAAGTAAATTATATTTATTCACCTGTCTCCAATATTGCTCTAAACTTGACTGGAAGATTCTGTCACCTTCCAGACATATTTCGGTTTCAAATATGAGTCCCTTGGAGGTACCTAGTAAAATTGGACCTGTTGTACCATCAGAGTCATTTCCAAAATTCCAACCCACAGCAGTCACTTCGTGACCTTTAAACTTGCTAGGCTGAAACATAAAAAACAGAAAACAATGAATGCTTATAAAGATCATCAACTCTATTGTATTTATATTACAAAACTCTATTCTTTTCTTAGATTTACAGATACGAATTAACAATAAAATAATTCTATAATTTTATATACTATTCTTATTATAACAGAATTATTACTGAGTTGGGAAAAATTGTACCTATTGATCATTGTCGGCTAGACTCATCCATTGAAATCTATATTCATATGCACAAAAATCATTGATTTATTATTTCATTCCTTAAAATATGACGAATTAATAAAAATGTAGACTAAATATGTACTGAAGAATACAATTTGATAAATGAGAGATGGAAATATCTTATTGCCTGCATGAAACTTCTCATCGGTCTAGTAAACAAGTATGACGAATTTACTAAGAAGCATTTTTCTGCTACGGCAATACTTCATACTGTGACGGCAGGCCGAATAATCTCGGCACTTCGGGGAACTTCGTGCGCGTCCGGCAGAAGCGAACTCCGTGGAGCGCTGAGGGCGCGGCGCGAAGGGGAGACGAAATGATGGTCGCTGCGGCAAGGCGCGACGTAAGGGGAATAGCGGCACGCTGTTCCACGGCAGAGAGGGGGAAGTAATGCGCCTGCGACTGAGGGAAGGAATCCAGAGAAATCGAGAGGTGCCATCTTCTCGGCATCTGGAGATTGATCGCGAAGTCGTACTCTCTGGAAACTATGGTTTGGTTATAAAAGAAGAGACGCAAGTGAGGAGTTGTTGTAGTCGCTGGACAGCAAGCCAGCCAGTCTTGTGTAGCAGTGAAGCCAGCTTCGAGACCGGAGTTCGACTTGAGTGTGTCCGTAGCTGTGTGAGTGTCCGAAGTCCTGAGTTCGAGTGCAGTGGACCGCAGTTGGGGACCTGAGTTCGAAGTTCAGTGGACTGTCTCTGAAGGTCTTGGGTTCGAGATACTGTGAACTTGAGTGACTGAGCTAGAAAAACTAGCCAAGGCAAACGAACTGTGAACTGAGAACTGACAGTTCTGTTTTGTAAATAGTGCTTTGTAAACATTAGTTAAGATTAACAGTTCATTGTTGTTCTCAATAATCCAAGTAAATTGTCATTGTCATCTGTGGAATGCAATAACGAATACTGTGTTACTGTGTGGAGTGGAAATCCCATTGTTGACGGAAGTGTTTACATTCAATTATACAAAGTAATTATTGTTGTTTTGAATAGAAGTTACATTCTTGTTGAAAAAAAAATTACAATACGTAGTGTTGTATTGTATTTATTTAAATTCCATGGTATTTGTACATCGCTTCACAGCTAGAATACGGAATAAGTAAAAAAAAAAAAAAAATCTTGATAGTACTACAAAGTCTTAATTATAGTGACAGTCTAGTTGGAATATATACAGAAGGGTATTACAGGGATACAGAATTGGCGAGAGACAGGTGAAACCATGGGGAAAGTGTTGGTTCCCCATCCACATCTACCGGAGTTGAATGACGTCTCTGTGACCTGTACGCAATCACATAACAAGGGCATTGAATAAAAATCCCCTCCCCTACCAAGTCAATGACGCGGGAGTGGTAGTATGTTCTTCTCCTATAGTATGTTCTAAATTTATACTAGCACTGCACAGAGCAAATATGACAGATTCAAGACATATAAAGCTCTTTATCAGATCTCCACACACAACAGTACAAGAGCACCAACAAATTAAGTGTAAAAATTACAAATCAATACTTACTTATCACCATTAAATCGAGAAAAATTCGTTCCGGCACCGGGAATCGAACCTGGGACCTCTCAGCTCTGCGCGCTGAGGGCTCTTTCCAACTTAGCTATGCCGGGACACGATCCACGGTGCCGGTCGAACTCCTCTCATTGTATTGTTTTACAATAGTAGTCGTGTTAATATTCAATGAGGATGGCGAGACCTCATATAATGAATATTTGATGTATTAAATGTTTACAGTTATCACAAACTGTTGTTGAATATGGCCATAAAAGTCATTTAAATATGCGCTCCTGCATATTGACTTACATAGGTTTAAATGCAGGTAGTAGGCCGCAGTACAATGAGAGGAGTTCGACCGGCACCGTGGATTGTGTCCCGGCATAGCTCAGTTGGAAAGAGCCCTCAGCGCGCAGAGTTGAGAGGTCCCGGGTTCGATTCCCGGTGCCGGAACGAATTTTTCTCGATTTAATGGTGATAATACACATTGACTACTTCATAGTAGTCGTGTTAATATTCAATGAGGATGGCGAGACCTCATATAATGAATATTTGATGCAATACTTACTTGTTTGAGTTTACTGGTTTTTCTAGACAGGTAAAGGAGCTCTGCAGGCGTCTCTGTATTCCTGGAGGATAAACTCAGCAATAAATGATGTCCAAGTGGATCTAGGAACACCCCACTCAATTTCAAGTGTGACATATATTTTCCAAGTTCAATCTCTGTAAAGAAACAGAAACACAATGTATACCGTATGGACACAAAAATGTACATAGGTCTTATGTGTAAGAAAGTAAATGTTCTTGATATAGTTGTTACTTGGTTATTTAACGATGCTGCATCAACTATTGGGTTATCTGACATCAATGAATTGATGATAATAAGATGGTATTTGGAGAGATGAGACCGAGGATTCGCCTTAGATTACCTGACATTCGCCTTACAGTTGGGAAAAACCTCTGAAAAACCCAACCAGGTAGTCAGCCCAAGCTGGAATCGAACCCACAACCGAAAACGACTTTGGATCAGCAGGCAAACGAGCTACCACTTGAGCTATGCTAGTGGCTTCTTGATATAGTGATCTGTATGATTATTACGAATTATACCTTTTTATTTGAAGATTTGTGAAATATTTTTTGCAAACAGAGAGAACATTTTTTTTAACTTTTTTCCTAAATATTAATTTGTTGTATATATAGA
This sequence comes from Periplaneta americana, assembly GCF_040183065.1. Taxonomy (NCBI): domain Eukaryota; kingdom Metazoa; phylum Arthropoda; class Insecta; order Blattodea; family Blattidae; genus Periplaneta; species Periplaneta americana. Next base: position 143,786,307 of record NC_091125.1, on the reverse strand, counting down.
CCTCATGGCTATAGCAACTCAACCAAACATAAATATTTTGAAAAATACTAGTTGGGGGTCCATATTTGAAAAAAAAAAAATGTACCCAATGCAGGATTTTACTAAAACTGGTATATCTAAGCCATTTTTAAAGATAAATTTGAACAGTATTTTTATAATTGTCTGCCTTTAGTGCATATGTTATGTTAACTTGCATAATAGTGCCTTTTATGAATGTTGCATCGTAGAATCTGGTATTTCCACGTTATTTGTCTATTGAGAAAAAAATAAAAGAAAAGTACCGGTAATATGGTTTTGTGACATCCTACCTGCTGCAGTGCCGGATTTAAGCCTAGGCAGCAGTTTCCAGGGGGGCAGCATTTTCTCTCTATGTTTCTGTTTTTCTTTCCTTTTTTCCCCCCATTATCATTTTAGACTGAAATTTGTTTTCAAAACATTTGTTAGTAAATTTTTTCTGATTTGTTCTTGAACACCTTGTGGAAGTCGGATATTGTTTTGTTATCACATTGTCGCGGTAGCGGCGAGAGTATTAGGAAAGTGTGCAATTGGATAATACACTCAGGGACAAAAAAAACGGGTTTTTGGGTTGTATGTGTAGGATTTCCATGTCTGTATTTATGTTATTGTATGTGTGGTTGGCCAAACCAAAAACTCAACACATTAGAACAATATGAAATATACAGACACACTAAAACACACCCCTAATCAAATACTCAGCACACAGATCAATTTCAGAACACACAAACTATTTGACACAACTCTTCATCACATGAACGCACCCACACAACAGGCAGCGAAGTTGAGATGACGCTGAGACACAGAAGGCTCTGAGGATGGTGTGAAGTAGCACCGAAACAGCTGTAAGCCGCACATGCTTACATAATTAACAGGAGTAAGATCGCCATTTAATCAATTATTTATATTCAAGTGTTAAAAGTAGTATACGAAAGATTCAACATGGACATACAGAATTATAAATTCTAACTTTCATCTTTTTGAGAGCAGACTGGATGACAGAAGCTCCTCAACAGAATAATAATAACAAGTATTTCCCATAATTATTTATTCTGCGATTAATTTCCTCCTGAGTGTCATTTATATTCATTACAAAAATGAAAATTATTTCCATATATTTCGTCTCTTACCTTCCCCACACATAAAGATCCCCCAATTTCAATTATGGAAACTTGAAAGTCACAAACTATAATAAGAATGAGATCATGAAAGACTTGACAATTTTACCTTCAGGTTTATCAGGATGACGAAGATCAATTCTCAGAAGTACATTATTAGCCATGGTGAGAACCAGAAGTTCGCTGCTCACTGCCAGGTGAGTTATGCGATCTGTTGGTGAGAAGTTCACCTTCTGCTTACTAAACATTGGTGCCTCTTCCTCCAGCTTCATGTGTATGAACCCTGTTGTGCTCTGGAATAACAACGGAAAATATTGGAGTAGTAGACCATAGGAAAGTTAAGTACTTCAGTCTCAATGTGTCCTTTGTGTCTATCTCTTTAACACTGAACATCCAATATTACTTACTTACTGGCTTTTAAGGGACCCGCAGGTTCATTGCCGCCCTCACATAAGCCCGCCATTGGTCCCTATCCTGAGCAAGATTAATCCATTCTCTATCATCGTATCCCACCTCCCTCAAATCCATTTTAATATTATCTTCCATCTACGCCTCGGCTTCCCTAAAGGTCTTTTTCCCTCCAGCCTCCCAACTAACACTCTATATGCATTTCTGGACTCGGCCATACATTCTACATGCCCTGCCCATCTCAAATGTCTGGATTTAATGTTCCTAATTATGTCAGGTGAATAATACAATGCGTGCAGTTCTGTGTTGTGCAACTTTCTCCATTCTCCTGTAACTTCATCCCTCTTAGCCCCAAATATTTTCCTAAGAACCTTATTCTCAAACACCCTTAACCTATGTTCCTCTCTCAAAGTGAGAGTCCAAGTTTCACAACCATAAAGAACCAGTAATATAACTGTTTTAGAAATTCTAACTTTCAGATTTTCTGACAGCAGAATGGATGATAAAAGCTTCTCAACCAAATAATAACAGGCATTTACCATATTTGTTCTGTGTTTAATTTCCTCCCGAGTATCATTTATATTTGTTACTATTGCTCCAAGATATTTGAACTTCTCCACCTCTTCAAAAGATAAATTTCCAATTTTTATATTTCCATTTCGTACAATATTCTCGTCACGAGACATAATCATATACTTTGTCTTTTCGGGATTTACTTCCAAACCTATCTCTTTACTTGCTTCCAGTAAAATTCCCGTGTTTTCCCTATCGTTTGTGGATTTTCTCCTAACATATTCACGTCATCCACATAGACAAGTGAACATCCAATATTGTTAACTTTAATTCCTTTCTCTAAGGCATAATTTACATACTCAGGTTTATCATGTATGTACTGAAAATGTGCACATTTGGACTGCGTGGTGCATTCTGTCTTCACATGTTAACGCCTCAATCAAGTTTTCACACAGTCTTGAATTAAATGTTCGAGAGTGCAGAGTGTTTTTTTTTTTTTTAGTCTGGTCATAACCAAAGTAAGTAAATTTGCTTACAGGACGAGTCATCTAGTGCTTATTTCGGAAGTTAACAACAGACTGAAATCAAAACAAACCCGATGGACGAAAGAGTGGCTTCTAAAACGTGAAACATTTTGTATTTAGGTATTTATTTACACTGGAAGGGGGCAAACATCTGGTGGTAGGGGTAAAAAAAAAACGCACGCACGCACACGCGCGCGCGCGCACACACACACACACACACACACACACACACACACACACACACACACACACACCCAATAAAAGATGTAGGTCATCTCATATTATTTGCAGATGGCATAAGTATAGTAATTACAGCCAATAACTCCAACACATTCCAATCTTCAACTGAGGAAATTCTCTTCAAAATATCTGACTTGTTCTCAGTCAATAAATTGGTATGAAATTGTAAAAAAACTAACATAATTCAATTTAAATCCTGTCCAAATTCAACCTCGCAAATTTCTAGCGCAATAATTAATAATAGATCTCTATTAGAAACAACAACCAAATTTCTTGGCTTAAAAATCGATAATGTGTTAAATTGGAAAAATCATATTAAAGAAATTACCCCCAAACTAAATTCAGCTTGTTTTGCTATTAGATCTATGCAAAAGATAGTAAATATCAATGCCTTAAAAACAATATACTTTGCATACTTCAACTCAGCAATGAGTTTTGGAATAATATTCTGGGGAAATTCCACAGATAGTAACAATATATTTCTATTTCAAAAAAGAGTAATTACAATAATAGTAGGTGCCAAATCTAGGGAATTGTGTAGAACTATTTTCAAAAAACTACAAATAATACCCATGGCTTGTCAGTATATCTTTTCATTAATAATCTTCCTCGTATGTAATCGTGAAAACTTTGTAACTAATTCAACAGTTCATAGCATAAATACACGTCAAAAAAATGACTTTCATACTCCATCGGCAAGTCTATCGTGCTATCAAAAAGGAGTGCATTATATGGCAGTAAAAATTTTTAATAGCCTCCCTATCAATATAAAAAATGAAACTCAAAACATAAAATTATTTAGGGCCAAATTAAAGAAGTACCCAATTTCTCACGCCTTCTATTCTGTAGGTGAATTCATGACATTCAATAACACTTCATGAAATTGATACTAAAACTTTGTGTTGCACTAGTAGACATTATTGTAAATCTCGCCTGCATATATTTCATCTAGACTGTGACAATAAATTAAGATTTTATAATAGTATTAAGTTTTTTGACTTGTTCCATATTCTAGCTGTAAGCAATGTATGAAAAAAAAAACACACGCACGCACACACACACACACACACCACCCCATCCCCACACCCCCCACGCGCGCACGCACACACACACTCACACACACACACACACACACACACAAAACCCCTCCCCCACGCGAGCGCGAAGAAACTAGAAAGAGTACAAAGACTGATAAACATAAAGATTGCAAAAGCATTCAGGACGTCAACTGAGGCCCTTTGCATCCTGACTGCTTTGACTCTTATAACCATTAAGTTAGAAGAAAGTGCCAAAAGCTATACGACGAAATAAAGACTATTAGGCAGTAACAATGAAAGACCTTTGGAACTCAGGGAATGGCCCCAACCAGCAGACTTTCCTGCTGTTAAAGACACAAAGCTAAATGAAGATTATGCTTACGAAATCTACACTGATGGAAGTAAATCCAATGAAGGAGTAGGTTCAGGAGTAGCAGTATTTCTCACGGCAATCTCGTACAACAATCTAAATTCAGAACTTCATGGTGAATGCTCAAATAACCAGGCTGAACAGTTCGCAATCCTAAAAGCACTTCATATAGTAAATGATCTACAACTGCAGCACAACACCTCTAAGACTGCATCATTGTATTCAGACAGTAAGATCACCCTCGATTCCCTACAAAACAGCATGAACCAGAATTCATTAATAGAAGACATCAGAAAGAAATTGACTTCCTTAAGAGAAACAGGCTGGAACATAACCTTCAGCTGGGTTAAGGCACATATAGGAATCTTCGGGAACAAGTTTGTCGACCGCCTTGCCAAGAAAGCTACAAGAGAAGATACACTCCACTACAGCAAGATCCCCATGAGTGGAGTAACAAAGACTATGAGAGAAGAAAGCTTTGCGAAATGGGAAAATCAGTGGCAGCTAGCAAAAAACGGAGCGGAAACAAGAAGATATTTTTCACAAGTCTCGCAGAGACTAGCACTTAAGATACCTCTTTCAGCTGGACTTACAACCATGGAAGAATCAACGCATACTATCACAGATTCCGCATTATACAAGACCCAACATGCAGTTGCAATAACAGTGAAGAATCAGTAGATCATATTTTACTTGAGTGCACGAAGTACAACACTGTCCGAAGCAAATTGAAAAGGATCATAAATTTCAAAGGTGGAAGGTGGCCACCAAACAGGACTGATCTCATTATCAAATATACTTGAAAGAATATTGTACATTCATAAGAAAGGTAGATTTAGAAAGTAGGCAAAATGTATAGCAATAGAGAAATACAAATATGGAGAATAGTAATTACTGTTGTTGTTTTCTAATGCCAGCCGTTTGACAATAAAGCCATTTGACCTCTTGCACTCCAATATTTTTCAAAGATATTATCATGGTCAGCCACTGAAGCACAGATTTTGAGGTGTTCCGAATCCATTTCTTGGTTTGAGTTGCACAATTACTAACTCAAGATAAACAAAACGTCGAACAGGGTAATAAAAATATAAAATAGGAATTTCAAGCTATATAGAAAAAGAGTACACAAAATAGATTAAGAATGAGTAATAAATAGCAATGAATGCTTTAGTCGAGACATTATATTGCAACATCACAATGCAAAATGTATAGTGTAGTGCTAGCGCAATGTATCATCTTATTATATTCAAAATAATAATTACTTATTGGTGTAATACTTTTAATGCATGGAATGGCGAGAATAAGGCATCGGGTATTATGTAATGGTAATTAAATACACCTAAAGTGACATTAAAATTTGTATTGTTGTGCACCGTACCTATGAAAGAAAGATTGAAATGGAAGCTTGTTTTTCTCAAATAACTTGTGAATATTTAATTAGAACTTTGGAAAAATTTTAATAGGAGCAAAAATAACAGGAATATTACTATACCAAGTGTTAAAAGTACATGAAAAGCGTAGTCCAGTTCTATAAAAAAACTTATTTTCATCAAAAATGTCAAATAGAATCTTGTTTCTCTCAGCTATGACACGGGGAATGAGTAGTGTAGTAAACAAAGAGTGGAGAAAGGCTCCTTGAAAGAACCAATCACAGCGCAAGTTTCAGGATGCCTGGCAATGGCCAAGGCTTGAAAATGAAACTAGTTTGTGATCATTGCTGAGGCGAGGATACCAGCGAGCAGCACTACTGCAGGATAAATGCAGCCATAAAGATCACTGGGTTTGTTTCATCATCACCATACATTCATGCACGATGTGCCAGCAGCGAGGCTGCAGTGTAAACATACCATAAGAAGTTTAGTTTTCCTCAACATGTGTCTATTATGATCAATAAATTCCATTACTCAAAATGTTATCAAGACTGACACAGATAAACTTACAACACATTCTAAAAGAACGGATAGGCCTACTGTTTACATGCAAACTGAAGATTACATCTAAAAAAAACTACAAGCAGTCACCTCAATATACATTTAACAAACTACAGTATTAAGTTACTAAAGAATGTAAAATACTTACCATCTCAGGACGAATTGTTGGACCCATTGTCCCTTTGAAACGCTGTGAAGCTTGTTCATATTGGTCGAACATAGAAGTCATGTTTTAATACTAATTTGTCAGGTACTTCCTCTGTTGGACACCAGTTAAGTATGCTTAACGGAACTATTCTGAAAATAATTAATATGAAATGAGAATTTGAAGTCTTAGCATCAAATCATGGGTTTCTTAATCAGAACGATGCTACATCAACTGCGCTGTTATTTAGTCGGTGGAATTGGTGAAATGGAGATGGAATTTGGCAAGCTAAATCCGAAGATTCACCATGTGATTAACCTAACATTCGCTTTACACTTGCGGAAAATCTATGGGAGGGGGGAGGGGACAAGTAAATAACGAAACCAAGCAGAATTTGAATCCATACTCAAACGCAGCTTTGGAGGCCATTAGGTAGGTGATCAAGTAAGTATAGCCTAAATTAGTACTAGCCTACAAAACAAGAAGGCATAATTGTTTACTTTAATGATATCGTGGATTTTTTGGTATTTGGCACATATTTGTGGTAGCGTCTGATCATGGGTATCGTGTTGCACTGCATTTTACTCTTCGCCAGTGGGCATTTCCGTAAATACTGTATTGTAAGTTAAAGATTAAGTTAAGTTAGATGAGAATGAGGGGATAGCTCAGTGACATGACGCTGAGAAATATAATAATGTTAGAGTGTGTTAGATGACGGGATGGCTAAGTGACTGGATGCCGAGAATTGTGACAAGTGATATGAGCTGAGGAATGTGACTAGGTTAGAGTGGATTAGACGAGGAAATAGCTAAGTAACACGAGATCAAGGAATGTGACTGGGTTAGATGAGATAACTGACAGGAGTCCGAGGATTGTGACAAGGTTAGAGTGGATTAGATGAGGGGACAGGTTTAGTGCCGCTGAAGTAATTAAATGCCCAAGGCGGCGTTAGATACTCTACAACAAAGAAATACTCTCACACAACAAACGGCAATATACTTTCTGTACACATCGCGATTAAAAAGAATGTTACGGTTATAGCTTATCGCACGAGAACAGGTAAAAGAGAAGAGACATGCAATGTACAATTTTGTAGTAGTGGATATGTAGAGTAGGAAATGTACTTAATACAATCAAATAGATATTATACTTTTTAATATGATATCGCGCACTATTCTCTGATACATTTACTTATTGACATCTTACATTAAACTTGACTTACTTGCAGATGCTCGAAGAAATGTCATCTCTACAGTACGCACTTAACCTAATATTATACAAGACCAATTCGAATGGGAAATAATGGAAACAAAATTACACATTTCCCATACAAAAGTGTCCCTAGTAATTATTTATCGAAAAGTAACATTTGTTAATCGTATTTTACATATATCCACTTTCCAATTCAGTAATTGAATTGTAACTGTCTGCTATCATCACAAAAAACACAAACATGTACGAGGACTCGAATACAATAGTCGACTGCAAATACAATGCAGAATCGACTGTCTGCTTTCGTGGCTATTTTCGTGACTAACTTCAGAGTAATCGGTTCCGTTGGATTTCACAGCGTGGTGCAAATGTTGCTATAACTTTAGAAATTGTTTGTAAACTATAATGCAAGAAGATGATGACCCAGTTGTACAAGAGGTATATGACATGTATCGCTATTGTTATTATAAAAGTATTTTGTTCTGTACTTGTTTGGAAAATTATTTCTCTCAGTGTGTATTTGTTGGTTATAATGCACGTGAATTTATTATGTTGTTTCTTGTTGACAGATTCCTGTATATTTGTCCAAACTGTTGGCAGAGAAGTTGTTCCTATTCCAGTTTCCAGTACGACCAAGTCATGTTAGTTATGACGACACCAAAGTTATTCAGGTATCGCTAAAACAACCAAGAACCATATTTTATAAAAGAAGTTGAAATGCAATAAGACCACTGCACTGCAAAAACAAATGTATTGTCAGAGCAGGATGTAGAAAAGAGTGAACTTTTTCCTTTTTTAAATTTTAAACAAGAAACTATATTTCTGTACAGATATTAGGGACTAACTGTATTATGGCATAAGTACAAACAAATACCTATTTCTGTAAGTTCACTGAATTACGTGGTATCTTCGTATGTTGCATGTATTAAATGAACACAGTGGTATCGTTGGTATAACAGCTGACCTTAAAATGTGCTATGAAGTGTGTGTTTCTAAAAAAAAAAAAAAAAAAGGGAACCCGTTTAAAATTTAGATAGCCTATCTGAAAAATATGAATATTTTTTGGTAATACTTACCAGTCATTATTCTTTCCTTCCATAACTTATAATGAAAGTAGCCTACAAAAAAACAAGAGAGGCTAAGTCCATATGTTACGGGATTGTAAATTTCTTCCCCTCATAAGAGAGGTAAAGTGTCAATATCCTAGGTCGTAGAGACGCACTACAGAAGGAAGGATGGTACCGGTAGCTAACATTAGCTTCGACCGTCTTTCACCACCGGGAGAAATAGGTACCGGTACTCAATTGTATAGAAGGTGTAATAGAAGTCATTCTGAAAATTACAGTGGATGATAAATCGTATCTTATTATAGTTTTTATTACTACAGGGAGAGACTAGCCAATTATTTATTTGAAGTGACCATTTCTAGTGCAACTAAGCATTTATGGCAAAAAAAAAAAAGCTTTGTAAGCCTCTTGTGAATTAAGCTTACGGTTCGTTTCATTTCGGAAAAGTTCTCGATTTTTTACTTTGACTTTAGTAAATTACGTAGAATGGTATCATCTTTAAAAAATAATATAATCTCCTATAATTTGTTCATAGGCATTCATTCAGTGAAGTTTTCTGAATGCTATATGACGTTACTTTAATTATCATACAAAGTACATTAATTATCTTTACTTGTAGGGTGTAAATGGTGATGTGACTTCCTTGTACCCTTATGAATTTGACATTGCTCTTGAATTTAGTAAACAGTCGCAAACATTTTTTACGCGTCAAATGTAAAGTAACTAATATTTATGTCATATTTATTACAGAGTTGTATTAAACCACAGCATCAGGAAGTTAAACTGGAGTTGGAACTGGACACACAGAGTTCTAATTATGACACAGGCAGAGGAGAGCAGATAGCGTGGAATGTTGATGGAAAGAAGGAAGACAGAAAGGCTGAGGATAAGTTCTTTAAGAAGTTAGTTACATTTTTATTAATGTATTCCAACTTTATAATATGCTGTTATAGTTGTACACTGACGTTCAAAGATATATGACCCTACTAATCGATAATGAGCGATAATTTGTTGGTGTAAGTACAGTCTAATACATACAATCGCGCAACTCATACATATAAAATATGCCAACATTTGACAACTGGCGCGACAGTAGTGCTCCAGCAGCAGGCAAGGTAAATGTGTGTAGAGTACATATGATAACACAGCAGAGAAATGATACTGTGTAGTTTATTTGATATTTTTATGCCATACAATAACTGTATATGTTCTTATTAATTTTAGAGCACGCTTCCATACAGGAATAGCAGCATTTATCTAAGGTTAGAGCCCAGTTTAGGTGTGTGTGTATTAATCGAAAAAAAATTTCATGTAAACATGCGTCCTATTCTCAATATTTTCTAGCCCCTACTTTTCGATTAATACACACACACCTAAACTGGGTTCTAACCTTAGAGAAATGCCACTGCCCCTGTACAGAAGTGCACTCTAATTTTATTTTAGAAGCCTACAAGACTTTTATACCCAGTAATGGAGATGCCAAGTAACGTAGGTGTAACATTCCACAGAAATTTCTTGCTTTCAGCATTCATTGACATAGGCCTACACTCATCAAAATGAAGTGAACACAGTGTGATATTATTGTAGGCCTACAAATAAAAATAATCAAAACTTTTGTTCATTAAATCTAATCTTCTAAACTTTATCAATATTTTCTACTCCTGAAAAAGACGTAAGGTGAACAAGTAGGTCTAAAGGCAAATAACCTGTATTACTTGAAAAATAATATTGCACAGATTGAACGTCTTTCTGACATACGAATAGGTAACTGGTAAAGTGTTTTATAGAATGTAATACTACCACAGTCTAGTATATACAGTCACGAAGCTTAAGTTTATGAGGGTACTAGGAACAATAGACTGTGCAGGTGCTATTTCGCATTGTCTGTAATGAGACGATAGTAGCAATCCTAGTGGTTAGCAACTATCTAGGGATGCATATTTACTACGTATTGAGCTTCGCGACTATATACTAGACTGTGATAGTATTGTGTTGGTTATGATTGTGAGTTATGACTTTATGACCTCTCTTGGTCTTTAGAGAATTTTATCATATGCGGAGACAAAAAGAAAGGCAGAAAATAGGAAAGAATGGAGAATGCTAGGTTTGCAGTGAAAGACCTGCCATTTGGCATTTCTTATTCTGTCCATTTCACATGCTCCATCCGTTTCCATATTCACATTTCAAATGCTTCTTCTTTATGTTTACAGTGATATAATGGATAAGCAGTTACTACAATCCACACGAGCGTTAGCTGATACAAACAATTATGCTGTGGCCGTATACCATGACAATGAGCTTCATATTACACCACTTCGAGGCATTGTTCATCTGCGTCCTTCCTTCTCTTACTTAGATAAGTCCGACAAACGTGCTAAAGAAGAAGCAAAAGAACAAGGAGAGGGTGAGGAATCTTAACAGCAATGTTGTTGTCATATATCTTCAAGTGATTTATTTAAATTTATATATTTTACACCGTATATCTACATGCACAGAGATCAAAGTCTTTTATAACTTTCTAAGGTAATCTTTTATTTCGGAATATGTATGATAAGACTTTCCTGTGTTAAACTTCAACGTACCTCGTTTACATGTTTCGACCTATTTATGGGTCATCTTCGGAACTGGTCATTGTTGGTCTTGGTGCCTCTTGTTCTGTTTCCTGTGAGGGTGCGTTCGTGTGGTATAGTGTAGAGTCAAAGAGTGTGTGTTTTGAAGTTGAGTTGTATGTTGAGAATTTCGTTGGGGTGTGTTTTCGTGTGTCTGTATATTTCATATTGTTCTAGTGTGTTTAGTTTCTGGCTTTTTGGTTGGATGTGTAGTATTTCCATGTCTGTGTTCATGTCTCTGTGGGTGTTTTGTAATTTTGTTATGGCTGTGATGTGTTCTTTGTAACGTGTTTGAAACGATCTGCCTGTCTGTCCTATGTAGAAGTTGTTGCAAGTGTTACATTTGAGTTTGTATATGCCTGTGTGGTTGTATTTGTTTGTTTGTGTGTTGAGATGTTTTCGTAAAAAATTCATACGAATTTGAATATCTAGGCACTATATTAAGCAGTGATGGAAGAATAGAACAGGAAGTAATGAATCGGATAAAAAAGGCAGCCTCAGCATATTATCTATCAAATGAGAAACATAGTAAGAGAGAAATCAGTATAAAAACTAAAATGCAGCTTTACAGCTCCATCCTTGTCTCCATTATGTTGTATGGCACAGAAAGCTTACTACCCCAGAATAAAAATCTCAGTAAATTCCAAGCTATAGAAATGAAATATCTGAGAAGAATAATGGGAAAAACTACGCAATGAGAGAATACGAGAGGAGGTAAAACAAAAAAAAAAGGCAATTTGTGAGGTGATAGAGGAGCATCAGTTGAAGCGGTTTGGACATGTGAATAGAATGGGCAAGGAAGGAAAGCTAAGCAAGTGATGGAAATGCTGGTGGAGAGTAGAGTAGGAAGAGGACGGTCGAGAAACACACAGGAGGATAGAATAGAAAAAGTTGGAATGAAGCATGGAAAAGTAAGATGGAGATGAAGAGAATGAGCCAAGATCGAGAGGAGTGGATGAAATAGACAAATCGAGGTGCCCCGACACTTAGCGGCATAAGGGGCTAATGAAGAAGAAGAAGAAGATTTAACAAAATACAAAAGCTTTAATTGTACAGTTAATGCCACATCTGAAAGACTCAGTCTAATTAAAAAAAATTAATTGTGTAATTTGTGTCACACTGTGTTTATATACACTCCATCATTAATATCCACAGTTGGTCTAATATTATAGAGATGATCATGAAACAGAACTACTTAAAACAGACCTATACAATTGAAATTCTTCACTAAATAAAATCTCAAATTCAAATTTATTCACAATTTACATTTTAAATGAATACATACGAAATAGATACCCGAAATGGGCATATGCTCGTGCTCGGGTACAGTCCAGCAGTCTACATAAATTTTAGAGAGATCAATAATAATGTTGATGATAGAAATAATAGTAACATCAATAATAATAATAATAATAATAATAATAATAATAATAATAATAATAGAATAACCGTGACTATGATGATACAAAGGTAGTAATACAAATTAATAATAATAATAATAATAATAATAATAATAATAATAATAAAACAAAAATATTTACAATAATAAAAATAAATACTAAGACGGATAAAATAAAATATAAAACCACTTAGCGAGAGTTAACACAACTTAAATAAGCATATAATAACCAGGAAAAAAAATGAACTCGAAAATCAACATAAAAGTTCGTTGTATCGCAGACGACAGCAACCACCGTATTGACATAGAGTTATGCATTATTGGTAGTAGGGGGGAGCCGAAGGTCTACGTAACTGCTGTAACTAAACATAACGTAACTTAAGGCCCATTCACAATGAAAATTAAACATGAACATAACGTAAGCATAAAACCTTGTGTCCATGTTATTTAATGAAAGCATTCACAATGAATTACATAAGCATAAACTTAATCTTAATTATAAGATGTTAACATGAAAGTTTGCAAACTCCAAACTTTCATGCTTATGTTTATGCGATTTGGAAACAGTACACAAGCTGAAAGCGTGTTTTCACTTTTTGTTTAACATCTCATGGGCTTTGCCTACAGGCAATATTTTGATCTATTGGCCGTGATGATAGCTAGGCGCGCAACATGGAATCATATGACGAAAAGTTGATTATTTTACATCTCCGTTTCTTTGATTTCAAGTATTGAAAGCCATATACTGATGCCATTGTAGTTATTAGAAACATAAATTGAATAGCTACATCGTCAGTCATTGTGCAATTCTCCATTTTTATGTAATAGATTCTGTAGTTTTGTTGATTCGGTATGTTTGTTTCCACACACGTGTTATGTTTACATTATGTTTAATTTTCATTGTGAATGGGCCTTGGCTACTTAAGTTTGTGGCATATGTTTATGTGCTTATGTTAATGTTTACTTTATGTTTAATTTTCATTGTGAATGAGCCTTTAACTAAACCTAATCAAGTAGACAGAGAAATAATTTATTACAGTTGTATGAACACTTTTTAATTATTAAAATTAATATAATCAGTTAATAATTAAAAAGTGTTCATACAACTGTAATAAATTATTTCTCTGTATACTTAATATATCATTTATGAACACTGTTGAATTTGACCTTACTTGTGTAAATTCAAATAAACCTAATCAATTTTTTTTAATTTTGTCGGAACAATAATTGTTTAATCATGTAGTTAGTGTTGGAAATCACAACAGACGAGAAAACGTTATTTTAAAGAAACAGTCTCACACTTTCAACTTCACAGATTTTCATAAAATTTAAACATTTGTCCACTATTTTCCTTACCTTGAAGCATGTTCGTGAATAATTGTTTTTTGTTTTGTTTAAAGCTGATGCATCAGGAGAGGAAGAAGAAGAGGTGCAGCAGGTAACTGTGAAATTTGCGCGACAAGAAAATGAAAGAATTAAGCGAGCAAGAGAACGTTCATTTGGCTATTTGAGCAAGAAAAGTGCAGAGGAACCCTGGTATTACACAGAATTCTATAATGCCCAGTCCGAAAAGGCTGAGGTACGTACAATTTTTAACTTACATAAGTTTCAAAATATACATAGAAATAATTTGCAGTGCATTTTCACTATCATTTCTGTAAATTATAAAAAAAAAAAAGTGAAAGAAAAATGTAGATTGAACCTTCATCATAACTAGTAAGAAGTAAAGAAAAAGATTATGCTTTCGTCACCACAGGGCAGTATTTTATTGCCGATGGGTAGAATTAAGAGCCAAAAAAGAAGTCTGTGCACGAGCGGAATGAAATAATAAAATGTCAGAAATAAATTATAATATAGTAGCTTAGTGATGTAATGTTGGTAAATCGTGTTTAGTATTATGAAAGTGTGTTTAGAAGAGCTTGGATATAGAGGTCAGTTAGGAAGTTATAGAATTGAAATAGATGTTGGGAAATTTAAAACATTGTCTAATTAATTAATTAATTAATTAATATACTGAGATATTGGTAGAAGTTTATGGTAAAAAAGTAAATCTAAGAAAATGATGTAGGGAAGTTCTGAAAGATGATATTAGTGAGAGTAGTTACAATGAATGTTGTTTGAGGTTAAGAAATGGATGATAACTAAAGTGAACTTGAAAGTCATGTCAAAATTTAGCAAGATTATTATAATGATGTGTATTAGGAAGAAGAGTAAAACTGCGTGAAGTGTTGAGAATTAAAAAAAAGTAAAACCATGTGAAGTGTTAAGTGTTAAATAGGAAATGTTATTATAGTGATTTTAAATAGAATAGGCAGTTAACATTTAAGAAAACTCGAAAAAGTTTCATATCCATTGTTCAAGAATTAAAACAGAAAATCAATATCCCGAATTTAAAAGAAAACTTACAAATTAAACCAAACCCTTTAACTCTATTAAATATAGAATATATCTAAATTTAACAGAAGAAATACTGAAATCAGAAGTAAACACTGAAATACTGAAACAATTGTCTTTAGAGACAATTAATATTAGGTACCCTCCACAAAACTGGCTTCATTTATACACCGACGGATCCTTGATCTCCAGAGAACAAGGTGCCGGTGCAGGTGTTACGTGCTGTCTCATCTCACTTTATAGATCTCTTGGATATGGAACAACAAGTTTTGATGGAGAAATCATTGCAATAAGTGAAAGTCTCAGGAATCTTCTATGCCACATAATAAATTTAAGAATGCAGTTATATTTTATTTATTTATTTATTTATTTAACCTGGTAGAGATAAGGCCATCAGGCCTTCTCTTCCCCTCTACCAGGGGATTATATTGTCAGACTCCAAAGCAGCTATTCTATCAATAGTCTCTACACACACACACCTTCATCTCAAACAGCAGAAATAACTAAAATGCTCTCTCAATTAATATCACTCAATAAAAGAATTGTATTCCAATGGATACCATCCCATTGTGGAATCCTGGGAAATGAGAATGCGGATGCTTTAGCAAAGAAGGGCAGCACTGCTACTTACAGACCTGTTACTAAATCTACGTATTACTCTGTGAAGAGATTTATTAAATCTACATACTTAGACTTCAACAAGCAAAATTTGATAACATAATCTCAAGGGAAAAAATGGAACTCTCTGCATCAAAATCCACAGTTAATTCCCGATTTACCACGAAAATCGTCTGTAGCTGCATTTAGATTGGCAACAAGCCATGATTGTTTGGCCAAACACCTGCATAGAATTGGAATATATCAGTCCCCTAACTGCCCATTGTGCAACTCAAACCAAGAAATGGATTCGGAAACACCTCAAAATCTGTGCTTCAGTGGCTGGCCATGATAATATCTTTGAAAAATATTGGAGTGCAAGAGGTCAAATGACTTTATTGTCAAACGCCTGGCATTAGAAAACAACAACATTTAGAGAATGATATTTTGAAAGAGTAATAATGATCAATAGAATATACTGTAAAGTAGGACGAGTAAGATGGGATGTAGAAAAAGCATAATTATATATAAATTTATGTTAATAAGAATGGAATGCAGGAAGGAACGTAAGCGTGGAACTAACACATGATAGATATTTAAGATCAGTAAGGAGAAATGTACTGTTTGGAGTTAAGTTAATGACGGGAGTAGAAGAGTTATTAGTTAAACAGGCTGTCGGGATTGCATACTAATTGTAGGTAAACGCAATAGAAAGTTATGGTGAAACTCTTATACAGAAATGTGGTGGTACACCATAACTGGCATAAATATTGATGACAATACAAATAAATAAATAGAAGTAAAGAAAGGTTTCGAAGATTTTGATCATTGCATTTAACTGGAATTTCTGTTCTTCAAAACTCAGCCTTAAGATTATGCCTAGGAGTACCAAAAACCACGTCAACTGTTGCCCTAGAAATTGAATGTAATATTCAACCACTCAGACACTATATATTACAAAAGGATCTAAAAATACATTTAAAATTGCAAGCCTCATCCAGATCTCAGATATTCTTCAAACTGTCAGGTGATATCCTGTGTAATATCTATAAAATAAAAAAAGAAGAAATACCAATCTATATCACAGACACATTCATGCTAAAATTTCAGTTGTGAACGAAATTCCTTCATGGAAATGCGTGATTCCAGAACATAACATACAAATTCCAGGAAATCATTCTCCATACATTCTTAAGTTAGATTCCATGGAACTACTCTGCAGTACATATAAGGATCTCCTTGAAATTTATACAGATGGATCTCTAAATCCTAATAATGGGACATCAGGAGCAGGGTATTATATTCCAAAATATCAAGAAAGTTATTTCATATCATGTTCATCCTCCTCCAGTCTTGACACTGAATTGCTAGCTATTGATGCTGCTCTTCAGTGTGTTACTCAAATTTCTGAAAAATCTATTTGCATACTTACCGACTCCAAGGGGGCTATATTTAATATAATTAAATATGTACCAAACCTATATGCACATAGAATTATTCCAATTCAGAAACAACTAAGTAAACTAAACGAACTCCAAAAGGAAATAACATTTCAATGGATACCTAGTCATTGTGGTATACTTGGAAACGAGAAAGTCGATAATATTGCAAAACAGGCAACATATTTGCAACCAAGACCTCTTCAAGTGATATCTCTATGCAATGCTTTTGCTTCAGTAAAGTCTCATTTTACAAACCTATGGATCAACAATTGGCTCTCTTCTGACAAAGGAAAAATTTTGAAGTCTGTACAAAAGGAACCAAATGATCTGGAAATGTACAAAAACTTGCCCAGACATGTTCAAACATTTTTAACAAGAGCCAGAACAGGTCACATTGTCACTCAATTGTACCTACACCGATTTCACATTTCTGATAATCCTACTTGTCTGTGGTGTAATAATCATGATGAAGATCTGGAACACATTCTTCTATACTGTCCATCCGTAAATCACAAAAGAAGTAAATTAAAATCATCAGTACCAGCTGCAGAAGACACAGCCTTGCAGTATATATCGACTACACCCCACCTCTGGCTACTAGCAACAGGCATCTATAATGAACACCGATCAAAATACCACTCATTTCTCGTGAAAAATAACTGAATAGACTACAGTGGACTATAGTGGACTTTATGTTGTCAGCAAACAGCTGGATACATTAAGAAGATTGATTGCATTTAACTGGGTCCAAGGAAATTCCTGGAATCCAGGATTGTGGTAATACATGACTGTATGGGATCTTTGGAATCTTGGCAGAAACTATCCCTTTGTTTAAAAAAATAAATAATGGTTCAATTTAAATTTTGACGGGAACATTCTCGTTTGGAGATGGAATCCTTGTAATTACATTAAATTGTGGTGTAACAATAATGATGAAAATCTGGAACACATTCTTCTATACTATCCATCCATAAACCACAAAAGATTAAAAGATTAAAATCATCAGTACCAGTTGCAGAAGACACAGCCCTGCAGTATATATTGACTACACCACCTGGTTCTAATGAAGTGCACTGGTAGCAATCTAAAACTTGGGGGCATGAGATAGTTACTCTGCCTGCCATTAAAATTCACTTCACTAAATCCCCAAGGTTAAAAAAAAAAAAAAAAAAAAAAAAAAAAAAAAAAAAATCTGGCTACTAATAACAGGCATCTATAAATAATGAACATCGATCAAAATACCCCTCTTTTCTCGTGAAAAACAACTGAATAGACTACAGTGGACTTTATGTTGTCAGTAAACAGCTGGCTACATTAAGAAGATAGACTTTCGGTGCTAGACCCCGGACTCATTTCACCGGCAGTATCACCTTCATCTCATTCAGATTCTAAATAACCTAAGATGTTGATAAAGTGTCGTAAAATAACCTACTAAAAAAAAAAAAAAAAGAAGAAGAAGATAGATTGATTACAACAAGATTTATTGACTTTATTTCTTTTCTGAAAAAAAAAATATGTTGACTTTTTATTGCTCTTAAAAATGCATTAACTTGAGCCAGATTTGAAGAGGTGAACTGTAGATCTAACAGTAAACTTTATAATTTCTTGACCATTGAAAACTTTTATGTTTCAGAAACATCATTATTTTTGTACACCAATAAAAATTCAAATATATATAACATAAGACGAAAAAATTCAGCAAAATTTCATTTTTGTTACAGTTAGAAAGAGGAAAACTGTACTGTACCAAACCTGAAGAGCGTGTGAATGAATTGAGTTTAGGAGTAAAGGAATACATGAAATACTTGATTCCTAAGGAGGAAGAAAGTGAAGAATCAAAACCTTCAGAAGCATCAGCTGTCATTTCACTTAATAGTCTCAAGCAACTTCCCATTGTAGATCAAGTTAAAATCCTCTTTAGAGAAGGTAAGTTTGAATGAAAACTATGACATGTGACTTTGAAGTCCTAGATTTTTTATTCTTGAAGGAGGAATGCAAAATCATACTTTCAGACTAACTCTTTGTTGAAAAATATTGTTATGTAGAAGTGTTACTTTAAGCTCAGATAATAAAAATAATTTCTGAAACAATAAAAAGGTAAAATTCCGCACTTTTTGAAGGATTTTATCACTGTTTCCACTTTCATTTTTTCCCACGACATTTAATAGTTTGGAGATCATGTTATAGGCAGTGACGAAAGTGGGAAAAAACCAGATGCGGTATGCTACCCCAAGATTTTCCTCTGGCATATCTCAATTTAAAAAAAGGCATACCCCTCCCTTACAACATAGACATAAATGATGTATACAATACATTGTTTCGTGCAGTCAGTAACGTGAATCTTTGAAGCTTACGCAACACATTTCTTAATAAAATAATTTCAATTTACTTCAGCTATTTACTAGATCATTTTACAATGTGGGAAAATTAAATTATCATTTCAAAATAATGTTACAGCTTCAAAGTGCCTCACTAAATTGGCAACAATGACCACCACAAGCTACAGACCCAGCCTTCTAAACAGAGAGTACTCTTTGCTGTGAAGAAATGTATAAACAAATTTTTACGATCACATTTTGTCAGTGACCTATGTCATTTTTCACTAACAGTATGTTTTCTGGCCATAGAAACCAGTGACGGTATTCCATACTGTCTCACTTCCCTCACTGGTTATAGGACAGATATGAGTTAAAACCAAAATATTGTGCTCGAGATTTATACCTCATCTTATCTGAAAGTCGTCTTACCTGCAGAAATTTACGGTATTTTTTTTTCATTTCCACAGAAGTTCAGTATGAATCTGTTTCTGTCTTTTCTCCAAAAAGTGACTATAAACTAAATCTTCTGTCTGATGTTTATTGGAAGATGGAAATGAAAAATTTTGCAAAAAAACTTAATCTACTTTTTCTCAGTTCGCGAGTTTACATAATTAAGTTACTTTCATTTAGGAATTGCTGGAACTTCAATATTTTTCTATGATAGTTACAATTATATTTATTGCTAATTATAAGTTTCTTTCGAAATTAAGTTACTTCCACAAGCTTTAGTTCAGTTTATCAATATGTGTAATAATAATAATAATAATAATAATAATAATAATAAATGGAACAACTGGATAATACCCACGGTAGAGCAATATCGATAGTCGACGTTACTCGCTGGCCACTAGTCACCAGGCCGTACCGAGCGGTGCCAAACAAAACACAATCGAAATGGTGGTAGTAAAATTCGCGACTATATTCTTAAATAATTCACTGCATTAGTCAAGTGCAAGACTTCTGGCTTCTGTTGCATTCAAACAATTATAAAATACGATAATTTGGTCCAGGGAGCATCTGTTTTTGATGCAAAGATAATTTGTTTGGCTTGTTTCTTAAATAAAATTACGAAATGGCGTTCCTGTGCTTAACATTTAATAAAAAAAGAAATATAGCAAAACTGTTTTGTCTCGAGACTCTCATCTAAGTCACGTAATCTACTTCAATATATTTGCGCAAATATACCTTGTAGCTAACAGTGGTGCTATCTCTCAGTAATGTTCAGAACAAAGGAGGCAGAGAAAGAAAAAAAAAAACAAATTTCTCCCTCCAACGACGCCACACACCAACGTCGTGTTGTTATGTTGGCGAGATTGTGTATTTACTTAAATTTGGTGCTAAACGTAACGGCACGGTTCAAAGATACCGTGGGAATTCTCCAGTTTAGCGTAATAAATAAATAATAACAATAACGACAATGTCTCAATCTACAAATTTAATATCACACCGGCATAGCTCAGTCGGCTAAGGCACTTGCTTGCTTTGATTCCCACTTCGGCTGATTACCTGGTTGAGTTCTTCCGACATTTTCCCCAACTGTAATGCAAATGTCAGGTAATCTATGACGAATCCTCGGCCTCATCTCACTATCACCAATTCCATCGACACTAAATAACCTCGCAGTTAATACAGCGTCGTTAAATAACCAAGTAAAAATAATTAATATCCTTTTGGAGAAAATGTGGTTCTAGATATTGGAGATACAATAAATAAGAGCAATTGTTTTGTAAAACTTAAATAAAGTGTGTTTCTCTTCTAGCTTTATTTTGAAGGCTTTTATGTCACATTTGTGACTAAATAATGTGTCATTTTCTACATGTTCTTCTTTTATTAAAGACATGTGACAACTCTGAAAATTAAAATATAAGTTTTACTGAAATCTAATTATTAATTGTTGTTGTTTCAGCCAAAATACTTCGGTTCTCCCACTTAGTAAGCATTCTGGAGCAGAGTGGAGACATACCAGGTCTCTTGCGCACAGTGCAGCAGGTTGCAGTGTTGGTGCAGGGCAATTGGGTAGTAAGGAGCGATGTCCTCTATCCAAAGGACAGTACTAGCAGCATTAATGGTGTTCCTGCAGAACTGATGTGTCGTGGAAGAGACTACATTGTAAGCATTTATGTGACCTACTGTAATTCCTGTATGCTACAGCAAAGTTTTGATTATTTTACTAAATTTCAATTTGAGTTTGCATGAACATCCGAACTATGTAATGTTAATAATTTCGCTGATCAGTGGCTGTGCAACATTGCTTTGTTTTGTATTATAGAATATATTGTGTGTACAAATATTATTATTACATTATGTACTGTTTATCAACAAGAAGCAAGTAGCTTGGTTGGTTAATGTCTAATGGCTAACACTTGGCAATTAAATCATTGACTCTCCTCAATTTTATTGATCTCCACTTCATTGATACCCATATTCAAATGATGTATGTACTAATTCATTTCTCTCTCTCTCTCTCTCTTTTTTTTTTAAACTGCATTCCATGTTGAGTGGTTGCCTTCGATTCCCTTTTTCCTTCTATCTTTATCATTCCAGGAACCATCTTCAAGTCCTCTGACTTGCATGCCCTCACAATTCCTCTTCCCCATGTAAACTGAGAGCATCCTTTCTTTCTTCTTCCTGGAGGAGACCAATTTAATATCATTTTGCGCCATCATATTTCTTGCATCCATTGGACATGCCCAAGCCATCGAAGCTTCCGACATTCCAAACGATCAACCACATTTTCTTGGATGTTAAGTTTCTCTATTATGGAGTCATTTCGTACCTTCTGAAGGCGAGATAAATACACTACTTAATCTGGTACTAAAAGTTAAGAACAGATTAAGTATAGAAATTTGCCTCTATTCATTTAGGGCAGAGATCTTCAATTATTTTTTCTTAGGATCCGGATTGATGGTAATATCGCAATAAAAAAGGGGACTTTGGGGTCCAAACATTTGATTAAGTAAATCAGGTGCAGTCCTTACTTTTTTGTGATTGATTACTTTATGTAATTGTATAGAAATATAGATATAGAACAATTAAAGAAAAAAGTAACTATGGTGTATATTAGCATTCTGTACAAAAGAAATAAATGACCTGGAAATGTACAAAAACTTGCCCAGACATGTTCAAACATTTTTAACAAGAGCCAGAACAGGTCACATTGTCACTCAGTTGTACCTACACCGATTTCACATTTCTGATAATCCTACTTGTTTGTGGTGTAATAATCATGATGAAGATCTGGAACACATTCTTCTATACTGTCCATCCATAAACCACAAAAGAAGTAAATTAAAATTATCAGTACTAGTTGCAGAAGACACAGCCCTGCAGTATATATTGACTACACCCCAACTCTGGCTACTAGCAACAGGCATCTATAATGAACACCGATCAAAGTACCCCTCATTTCTCGTGAAAAACAACAACTGAATAGACTACAGTGGACTATAGTGGGCTTTATGTTGTCAGCAAACAGCTGGATACATTAAGAAGATTGATTGATTGTATATTAGCATGAATTAACAATCTACTTTCCATACAAGCATTTATTTTTTTTAATCACTGTAATGCATGCGCACACATACATACACACACGTTTAAATAAATGACATTTTAAATTCAGTGACAATATGCACACCTCAAAATCTGTGCTTCAGTGGCTGACCATGACAATATCTTTGAAAAATATTGGAGTGCAAGAGGTCAAATGACTTGTCAAATTCCTGGCATTAGAAAACAACAACAACATTAAAAAATATAAAATTCACCCATCCAACCTCATCAATGAAAGAAGTGGCATGTTTTGCTTTGTGAAATCTTTCAAAAGTCTGGAATGTACGAAGTTCCAGCATAGGTTAAACAGTCTCGCAAGTGTTCAGTAGTTATTCTGGATATGAAACTGTTCTTCACAAAATTCATGTTGGAAAACATATAAAATAAAACCATACAACTGCTCTGTTTTCTCAAAACTAGGGAGGAGTGGAATGAGATAACATGTCTAGTAGGGCTTGCATACTGGGTTCCAACGTGAAGGACAAATGTTAAAATTGGTGGCACTGCCTATATGTCACACTTAGAAATTTCTCAGCCAACACTGTCAGGTGGAATCAAACCCAGAGGCAAGCATGATATCTTCTAGAGAATTACAAGTAATTAGTCTATATATGTAGTTGTATGAACAATAGTAATTTACCTTAAGTGTTACAGTGTTAGTGACGAAGTCTATTTTGACAGAATGGCGTTTAAAATTTTGCTAAAAGTTTAGCAGAACAGTATCCAAAACTTTGAAGGAGCTGGAGCTGGAGTTACACAACTTCTTTTTTTGAATTTACCATAATGTTGGTCCATATTCAACAAATTTTGATGGAGAAGTAACAACTATCTACATAGCTCTACAGACTAAATAAATTTCAGAAAGTTGTAATTCTGTCAGATTCACGTGCCATCATCCAAGCAATAGCTGGTTTACCAGCTTCAAAAAGTGTCAAAATTGAGGAATCTAGAAAAATTATAGATCATTTGATAATTTTAAAAAGATTATTAGTATACAATGAATCCCCCTCACATTGTAATATAAGTGGGAATGAAATAGTATAATCTTTTCGCTGTAAGAAAAATCCTAATGTAAACAATAGCACGTGACTGAAGTGAGTCTTCATTGGCCGCTGTTTGGTGCCATAGATTCTGAGTACATGTTCCCGCCCACTGTTGTACATTCTGTTTCATGTTAAACATTTCCCGTTACTCATCATGTAGACCTAACCTCACTACTATGCATTCGTTTGCTTAGAAAACTTACTTTATAATTAATTATTTTAAACTTAAGGTCAATCGCTGCCAGACAAAGGAGTTATTCCTTCCAAATCAGAGTCGTCAGAATTATCGTCGGCAGGATTTATGGCGAGACAATCCATAACAGCATCAGTTATCCCTTACAGCTGGAACATGCGGTCTGATTGGCTTGCTCTGAATAGGTAACGTTGGATTCAACTCACTTATTATATAGAAAGACTATTTGTTTTTCTCCGCTTTTGAGAGGGTTTCCACTCTTATGTTTAATAATCACACACACCAAGGATGCAGACGCCATACTTCATTACCACGTGCCACGTGAACAACTAGGAGCTCAAGTGACGCCAGCTTGTTACAAGAACAGACTACCTCGGTATTACTGTTAGTATTCATCCGCGTTCATAATACATAACAAAATAAAAATGTAGCTTTTCTTTTACATAGCGTTTTACATGTGAGTGAAGTTATATGTTTCATCATATTTAGCAACTAGAATTCATTTTTTTAATTTCAAATAATACAAGATTATGGTTTCCAAATACGAACTATATTTTCCTGCGTCATGTGAGTGTTTCGACTGGAAGCCAATTACGAGTATGACAGCAACGTGCTTATGTTTACATTAGGATTTTTCTTACAGCGAAAACAGTATAGATGCCCTGGCAAAAAGAGGTACAACAATAATACAGAAATGAAGCCAGGCATTCTATAAAACAAATCGTCCACAACAAATTTCATTTAATCCAGGAAAAAGGAATACAGGATAAAAATTAAAGGCAAATCATAGGAAATAATATTAAGAAATGCTGAAGAAATTCCATAAGCACCACGAAAATCTGTTATTGCTCTATTTAGATTGGTGACAGGCCATATCTCTTTATGTACACAGAATAGAAGCATTCAATACACCTTGCTGTAGGCTGCAAGGGTTAGTGAAGTGCATTCCATGACCTCTCCTATCCAAAACCCAACCTCAACCTGCTCGTGGTGCAAGCTGCTTTTACAAATGAGGCTCTGGGGACCGAGTAATGGCGGCATAACCACACCATCAGGATTAGAGGAAATGCTATTTCATCTCTTACGCTGGCCTGCCACGGCATAGAAATGTTCCACAAGTGGTGCTTGTGAGAAAGGTCGGTGGACTCTAAAACTCCTCCCAGCCAGATCCGATGGACCCATTAACCAACGACAGGTGTGGCCCTCCAGTCATACTGGGGGTTTACGTGAGTGGGTGATGTAACCACCATACAAACAAAATATTGGTGCCCACTTAAAAAAAGGTTACACTTATGCTAATTAATATCCAAATTGCCCTCTATGCGACAAAGAAATGACTGAAGATCATCTACAAATTTGTGAAGTTCTACCTGATGGATCCACCACAGAGAATATTGGAGAGCAAGAACGCTAATGGCTTCGTTGCCAAAGCCCGGCATTAGATAACAACACAACAACATACACCTTGCTGTATTGCATGCAACACCAATAAAGAAATGAATATGGAACATCTTAAAAGATATGCAACTGTAGAGGAAGAAGATACCTTGGTGCAAAAGCATTGGAGTGCAAGAAGACTAATGACTTCACTGTCAAACATCTAGCCATTGGACACACACTTTGAAGTATGCAGTGAAGAAGCCATGGACTATAAGCTCATTTTTCAATTGGGACATATGTACAGTCTTAGGAAAAAGTTTTGTCGCACAGATACTTTATAAGTCCCAGAAAGAAGGCAGTGTGCATGATCAGAGGATGAGCTACCTGGTTCACAAGAGAACGACTAGTTGAGGTAAAATTAGTTTTGTTTTGTTCTGGGACTTCTAAGGTATCTGTGCAGCAAAACTTTTCTAAGACTGTACATTTATGAAGAATGGAGATAATTTTGATGATGATGATGATGATGATGATGATGATGATATGCAACATAACAAGACATAATTAAATTGTTTCAACAACTATTTTAATAACTATATTAAACAATTAAGAAATAAATGTAAATATAAAAAATTAAGAGTTCACCTGGGTTTGAACCAGGGACCTTTGGATCAGTAGTCGAATGCTGTACCACTGAGCTATACCACCACATGCTTTTAATATGATAAAATTCTGCTATTACAATGAGAGGGAATATAGCAGTGGAGAAGTCGAGGGTATTGTCTTTGTACCATCATGGATCACCATTTTAAGGGGACTTCATATGAACTTTATAAAAATTGGAAAATATATATAACACTTTTTTTCCCTCTCTTTCTCTCTCTGTCTTTAAAACGCTGACTCTAGATGTTACAGAAACCAAACCTGAGTTTATTATTGAAACATTCAGTACAAGAATATCTTGTATGTTAGTATTTACAGTTATTAAATGTTAAGCTGTACGTAGATATTAATGTAATAACTATGTAAGCAAATGTATTTAATTAGAATTAGAGTCTGGCTGGGCGGAAGAGAAGGCCTACTGGCCTTAGCTCTGCCAGATTAAATAAATAAATTATTATTATTATTATTATTATTATTATTATTATATATTTATTAATAGTAGATGATAAAGGTTTCATAGATAATTATTCATTCTAGATTTATTGTGCGAAGATTTGACAATTTTAGTGGTAGTGCTCAATCATTTGTCAGTATAATACACCATGTTATATATATTAGCATTATTTTGTAAATGTATATTAGTTTTAGAACTGTTTTTAGTATTAATTTGACGTGTCCAACATCATCCTGTATGATCATTAGGACAAAATAAAATACATACATACATACATACAACATTTATTCTTCTGATCAGTCACATTTTAGCCTCTTTTCCGCAGTGTATTACATCTATGAAAATAAAATTGAAAGGTAATTTATGTATAATTTTTATCAAATTTAAACTACTCGATATTTGGAGTTAACTTTTTCTCTCATTATCATAAGTTTATAATCTGAAAAGTACACTACATTACTACAGTGATCTTGCAACAAGTAAAATACTGTTAATTAATAAATTACGATTTTAAAAATCAAGAAAATAATGGTTCTTCTTCATTCTCTTTCTCCTTTTTATATGAAACGTCTCCTTTTACGATAATGCCACAACTTTTTCTCTCATTAT
Organism: Periplaneta americana; assembly: GCF_040183065.1. Classification (NCBI taxonomy): domain Eukaryota; kingdom Metazoa; phylum Arthropoda; class Insecta; order Blattodea; family Blattidae; genus Periplaneta; species Periplaneta americana. The sequence goes on along the minus strand of NC_091125.1, from coordinate 143,759,077 downwards.
CATAAGTTTATAATCTGAAAAGTACACTACATTACTACAGTGATCTTGCAACAAGTAAAATACTGTTAATTAATACATTACGATTTTAAAAATCAAGAAAATAATGGTTCTTCTTCATTCTCTATCTCCTTTTTATATGAAACGTCTCCTTTTACGATAATGCCACTAAAAATTAAATCCAACATTTCAGCATCCTATCTCAAGTAGTTTCGGACTTTTGTATTGTATTCCAATGGATACCATCCCATTGTGGAATCCTGGGAAACGAGAATGCGGATGCTTTAGCAAAGAAGGGCAGCACTCCTACTTACGGACCTGTTACTAAATCTATGTATTACTCTGTGAAAAGATTTATTAAATCTACATACTTAGACTTCAACAAACAAAATTTGATAACACAATCTCAAGGGAAAAAATGGAACTCTCTGCATCATAATCCACAGTTAATTCCCGATTTACCACGAAAATCGTCTGTAGCTGCATTTAGATTGGCAACAGGCCATGATTGTTTGGCCAAACACCTGCATAGAATTGGAATATATCAGTCCCTGACTGCCCATTGTGCAACTCAAACCAAGCAATGGATTCGGAACACCTCAAAATCTGTGCTTCAGTGGCTGACCATGATAATATCTTCGAAAAATATTGGAGTGCAAGAGGTCAAATGACTTTATTGTCAAACGCCTGGCATTAGAAAACAACAACAAATTTAGTACAAAAGAAACTACTATAACTTGCAGAAAGGGATGTGTTGAATATTTGAAGTCAATGCAGTGTCACATAAATATATAGGCCTACTTATAAATGCGACAAAAAAATCTCAGCACACATCTCTTTTTCAGAGAATACTACTGAGGCATACATATTGTCGATAATTGGGTTATTTCTTCTGTTTTGTGTATTCTTATTTTAAAATGCACCTCGATCCAATGTATGAAACTGAGTAAAGGATTTAAACAGAAAATACAGTGTGCTCAATTGAGCAAAATGTGCGCAGCGCACGTAAGATAATGTTTGTAATTTAAATTAATTATGTTTCAGTTGTATTTGTTCACCCAGAATCGCCATGTTGATAGAGTAAGAGTATCGTTTGTCATCAAGTTGCCATCAGAGGAGACGAGAGAAATCTTGGACCAAATTGCAAGGTTAAAAGTCAACAAAAGATGGGAACTGCAGCTTCCATTTGATAAAGACTTTATTAGCCGGTGAGTTTATAAAAAAAATCCAACCAATATTAATTAAATTTAAATAATTATTAAAAGAAATTAATTTGCAATTTTAAAACAGTACTGTATTGGCCTTACATAGCTGCAATAATTGAAATATTCTGGAACTACCTTAGCTTGCAAAATTACGTAGGTTGCCAGGATTTAAATAGTGAAGAAGCAAGTAACCATTAGAATCCATAAAAACTTGAATATTAAAGTATGAGATAAAATTAACACAGCTGCTTTCCATAAATTAGTCCTTGGAATTCAACACGTTTTCTCAAAGCCTAAATTTTTCTAGACATTAACTTGTATCTAAAAAAAATAGGTCTACTCATTATTATTATTATTATTATTATTATTATTATTATTATGTTTGTACCTGAACTCATAGATTCAAAACTGGCAGAGGACAGTAACTATATCGAAAAAAAAAAAAGTGATTATTTTAAATTCAAAACATAGCTTCATACAAGTTGGAAGTGTAGCTTGGGTTCTTGTATCACAAAACTTGTGGTATTAAAAGAACATTACGATTTTTTACTACGTGGGCAAATCCAGAAATGCAAATAGAATGTTAGTTGGAAGGCCTGGGGGAAAAATCCTTTGGGGAGTCTACGTAAAGATTAATTTTTGGTCCTACAGAATATTTCTGTTATGGTAACAATGATGATTAGATTATTCGCCCAACAGTGCATATTACTGTGGAATCCCGGCCACGAAGTCACTCAATTGAGTGCACTCCTTGTATAATGTTAGTTGACTTAATATATGTCAACATATATGTCGAACTTGGAGTCAGGCCACAAAGGGGAAAACACTAGAGGAGGGGGATTCGATCTGGTACTGTGGATTGAACTTTGGCGTAGCTCAGTGGTTAGAGCACTTGGTACGTAGAACCAAGGACCCGGGTTCGATCCCCGGCTCTGGAGCAGATTTTTCTCCTCTAATAATCATTGTTACCTTTGGGGAAGCTGAAACGTACTGTAGATGGGAGGATAATATTTAAATGGATTTGAGGGAGGTGGGATATGATGGTAGAGACTGGATTAATCTTGCTCAGGATAGGGACCGACGGCGAGCTTATGTGAGGGGCCAGTGACATCCAGATTCTCTAGAAGCCATTTGTAAGTAAGTTTTATCATTATTATTATTATTATTATTATTAATAGTACGCATCACGATTCAAATAAGCCACACACCCGCATTTTTTACTTGTATATTTCGAAAAAAACTAAAAGCATGCGGGATATTCGAGAAAATATGGTATATACTTAACAATATTGCATCAGTAGCAAAGTACAGAAAAGGAGATTTTTTTTAAATACGAGGCGCGTTCATAAAGTAACTTTCCCACTCGTCCCACAGCTAGCAAACTATATGTTGCACAAAGTGACTACATGTATGTGATAGAGTAATGTCCTGGCATGGTGCATGCGCTAGCGGAACTTCCCCAGTGCTCTCAGTAGCTCTGTTGCATTGGTTGAAGATGGACGCTCCTATTCCAGCTCCCGTTGCTTGAAGTGCAGTCAGTGATAAAATTTTTGAATCCACAGGGCATAGTGCCGATTGAAATTGATCGTTAGCTGTGCCAGGTCTATGGGCCTAACGTCATGAACAAGCAGATGGTGCGTTGCTCCACAAGGTCGTCTGTGATGATGGTTGGCCTCCCACTGCGCTCCTCATCATGCATATTTTGGCGTCCTGCTGAAAATTGTCTACAGCAGCAATGCACCATCTGCTTGCCCATAAACCTGGCACAGCTGACGATCAATTGCATTCAAAAACTTTATCACTGAGTGCACTTCACAGGCGGCAGGAGCTGGAATAGGAACGTCCATCTTCAACCAATGCAACGAAGCTACTGAGAGCACTCGGGAAGTTCCGCTAGCGCATGAGCCATGCCAGGACATTACTCTATCACGTACACGCAGTCACTTCGCGCAACATATGGTTTGCTAGCTGTAAGACGAGTGGGAAAGTTACTTTATGGACGCGCCTCGTAGTAGTAAGAAGTAAATAAGTAACTTAAATTGTATGTTTTCACTAGATACCCAGAGGTAGTTCAGAGGCAGCAAATGTGGTGGGATGCCAAACAGAAACAACTGAGCGAAGCATTAAAGGAAGGAGCCACTGGTGGTTCATCGCCGGGCAAGTCTCGGCGCAAATCTAACAGAGATTCTTCGGTGTCCGACAATGAGCTCTCAGGTGATGGCAGGCCATCACAAAAAATATCTCCAAAACGTAATCAGCGAAGGAAGTCTAATCATAGAGAATCGTTTAGCTCAGACAATGAGAGTGGAGCAGAAGGTGGGGTTGGTAAGAAGCAGCCGCAGAATAATTGTGCATCCGGAGCAAAAATTCCGCGAAGGACGAACAAGCAGAGCATTCCAGCAACTGCTATCAAAGTGGAGCCGATGGAAACGTGACCAAGTTTACTACAGTTGTGTGTTAGCCTTTCCTAATACAGAGGAGTGGAGTGAGTTTGTTACGTCACACAAGCCCACTCTGTGCCTTCATTCATGGAGTCATGCATTTCCGCAGCTGATCTGACTTTCTGTTCCTGTTTTTGTTGTATTTATTTTTTAAAAATTATGCAATGGTGTTTACTTTCCACAAGCAGTCCCTTGTGTTTGTAAATCGTATGTTCGATTTTGTGTCTTTTTTTTTTTTATGTATAAAAGTACGATTTAATTTGAGAATGGAATAGGAGTATTGAATGTGATCTAACGGAACAACTAGAAACCCAACTTCAGTAACAGTGTCATTATAGAGATTTCATTACCAAAGGGCATGAGTATTTGAGATGCATTTATCATGAATAATGGAATAATGGTTCTTTATATAATTTGAAATGATCTTGAAGTATTTATAAGTGTCCTGCTTTCTTTAGGATGACAATCAATATTAATTGCTCATTTTAGAACTCTTAATGCTGTTGTCATTAATAGCGTAGGCAAAGTTTCAACTAAATGAAATATTGTTTGTGCTGTTTTATGTCTTCTGTTTTATGAAGTGCACATATTAATTATTTTGTAAACTATATATTTTGGTATAAGGTAAAGGAATTTTTTTTAGCATTTGTCAAAATATTTCATCCCTTTGGTAATGATCAGATCAGACTCATGTTAGATATTTTTGTTATTGATTTTTTCTTCATCAATAGAAAGTCAATGCTTGTTACAAAACTGTGTACATTACCCTTGTATATAAAGAATCACAGAAAGCAATATTTGCTGTATTTACTTTATTATATAGTCTTCTATTGTTGGGAATTTCACTCCTCTCCAGAGGAAGCTCAAGTCTGTATTCAAGACACAAGTGAAGAGAGATGAGATGAGAAGGTAATGATTATAGCTGTATCCAGGATACTTTTTTTTTTTAACTCTTCAGCTTCTTATCTAAAAAACAACGCATTTGCGAGAATATAATTTCGAGTAAATTTTTCATTTCAAGGGGAAAAATAATCGCATTAGTTATTTTTTTAAATGAGAACCTAAACTTTTCATTTGTCAGATTCTGATTTTACGTATGTACATAAACAACTTTCGTCTGAAATGTTTGTTATCAAACACTTATTTTTATAAAAATATTTAACCGAATTGAAAACATACTTCGAAAGGTTGTATCTTAGATTTCTTTTGTTTACCTTTCACATGTACACATAAACATTTTGTTTTAACAATTAATATCTTTACGACCTTTGTACTACAATAAGGTGACGAGTATGTGGAAGTGTAAAGATAAACGAAAGAAATGTGATCTGTATTTATGTTTACAGTCCAGTATGTTTATGTTAAAGGTAAACAAAAGCAACCCGACTTCTGTATTCACAATATGTTTATCTTAAAAATAAAGAAAAGAAATGTAAGATATAATCTTTCGAAGAATGACCACGTATTAGTGGTTTTTTTTTTTTTGCGCGTAAAATAAGAGTCGGATGGAAAAGTTTGGGGTCCCATTAAAAAAAAAAAAACAAATTAATCTTAAGGTACTTATCTACCCTTGGGAAAAAAATGTGCAGTTTTTATCCAAAGTTTAAAAACTCTCCCCTTTCCCCCCCCCCTCCCCAATTACTTGACACATAATTAAGGATTAAGTTTCTTAAGCAGTAGGACACTGTTTCTAGTTTGGCACTTAGCTACTGTCCAGCCTTACTTCCTGAGCTGTTTCTTTGCGGGGGGAGATGCGTACCGCATGTGCCTACTACCCTACGTTCAACACATCGGCCTTTTCAGGATTCCTTTCGTCAGCTATTGAGCAAGATCAGCCATTGACAAGCGAATGTATAGGCTGTCCCCTCACGTAACAGATTATGTCCCCATCAATTTCTGTAACTAAACACTAATACCAGTTGTAGACTACAGTCTCTACAAGACATTATAGACCTAATCGCGATTACGGTTATCACGTGTACACATCCGTAAACTCTTTCCTCAATGGCAGTGTTTCTCAAACTTTTTCCACCGCGAAACCCCTTTTAATCTAAAGTGTAACTGCGGAATCCCTGTAATATTTTATTAGTGTTTAAATTAACAGACAAGTGAAAGCTAGTATCTCAATAATTCTGTTCAGTGGGACGAATGTATTTGCTTTTTAAGCCTGCAATCTGGTTTTATGGCGGAAAGTTGTAGTCTCATTTCTATTGTACTTCTGCATTTTGTCTTTTCGATATTTTGTTTTAGTGAACAGATGCGCAGAGAATCCAGTGATGAAAGTGATAAATATTATGGGTATTTTCCGTTTTAGATGTTCATTAAACATATTATTATTATTACGCATATTCTTGGATTATTATTATTATTATTATTATTATTATTATTATTATTATTATTATTATTATTATCGGTGGTTTCATGTTATTATTGATTCATATTTCCGTAACATTTATATGTTTTTATAATATCCACTAAGTATAAAATAGCCACCGGAGCAGTCCAGTCGGCTAAGGCGTTTGCCTATCGATCCAGAGTTGCACTCGGGCGCGGGTCCGATTCCCGCTTGGGCTGATTACCTGGTTGGGTTTTTTCCCCGAGGTTTTCCCCAACCGTAAGGCGAATGTCAGGTAATCTTTGGCGAATCCCCGACTTCATCTCGCCAAATACCATTTCGCTATCATCAATCCCATCGATGCAAAATAACCTAGTAGTTGATACAATGTCGTTAAATAACCAAGTAAAATTACATAAGGCTCACGGAACCCCAGAACATACTTTGAGAAATGCTGCTCTATGGTAATTCAGCAGTCATCCAAACTGAACGAAGAGTGGCGTAGTGTGTACTTACATTTTAGGAAATCGCCATCAGAGATAATAGCGATAGTGGTAACCACGATTAGAGTATCCAGTATTATAACCAGTAAAGATCCCTGCGATGGCATAGGATAATGTTTTCAGAACATGTAATATGCTGCCGTGCCGCTCCCGTGACATTCCGAGCAGACCTAAGAGGCGTGGTTATAAGCACTAGGGAACTCTCGGTTCAGGACGTGAGACAAGGGCAGTACATTAATCAGCTTCATTTTGGTGCATGAATGATGAAAATATCTCAATTCTAAGTGCACTTTATGTTAACATTAGTGCAGAAAAATCATCTACATCTTGAGGGTATAAAAAATTGTAACCAAACACACAGCTTCCTGACTGTATAAAAATAATAGAGTCAAACTCTACCACGAAATTCGAATTGTTATTATACGAAAAAAATATAAAATTAACACTTGCAGAATTGCACTTCCAGTTTAAAGAAAGGGTGCTTCCCGTAAATAAAAACTCAGCTAAATTATTAACCAAACATCATAGAGACAAAACTGATATATTTTTGAAATCTAGAAAGTTCGAGCTTTCAGATAATATTTAAAAAAAAGACCTTGATAACCTCCAATAAATAAAAAAAAACAGCTAATACCTTTGTTTTCCTGCTCCAAACAAAGAAACATTTATTCAAAATTTTATTCTCGCAAATGCGTTGTTTTCGAGATAAGCAGCTGGATATAGATTATGAAAACATGAAAGATATAAAACGTTTTGAAACATACCCATGTTAATATTAAATCTGCTATTCTCATCAGGTATTAGATCCTAGGGTCCTGTTATGTTGTCAATAAAGAACTTCATTCCATCTCTTCTACAGACGACATACTATACTGGGTGTTCATTTCAAAGTGTGTCATGACGTCACTGTTGTGAGTCAGCGATTTGAAGCAAGTTTCAGCTTTTATGTCAGAGAAGTTGCCTATTATTCAAGGCATTCAATCTGAACTTGAGAACATGTAGGGTATAACTTGAACGTCGTAGCAACAGATGGCGGTCTGTATGGTCTGTGTGCTACCATAACCTCTTTCGAACTGTATTTTGCGCGGGCAAATCATACACGGGGTATTTGTCATCATCGGTAATGGCAACATTCCACAACACAAATCAAATGCTCCGTGTCCATGTTGACTGTCGAAGTTAATGTCAACAAATACGTAAGTAATCGTCTTAACCCTCTCCCCATAAAGAAAAAAACCCACTACAGTACGTGTTTCCAAACAGTTCACATTCCTGCCACTACCGGCAATACCATACGTATCGGTAAGTACTCTTCAGAATGAACGCCGTACTTGCCAGGCAACTTCTCTGGCACATAGGTAATATGCCTTTGCGGAAGTGTAGGAAGATTGAATTCTCTATGCTCATCGGCTAGCCACATGACGGCATACAGTGAGCCATGACACACTTTGAACTGAACACGCAGTAGATCTTGTCCCATTGTGAATGATAGCATCTCTCTAGTGATTCTGCTAGGGCTCTTTATTGAGTTTTTCTTCCATGATATCTTTACTTCATATAATCAGCTGTTCTCTCATATATACCAATTCACAGGCTGTTAATCTTATAATTTTACCATTATATGAAATACTATGATGCTACAATGCATTTTCCTTGCAGGCGTATCCTCAGGTTGCATTTTGTTTGAGCATACTTCGAACAATATTTCTTATCGAGAACAGAACCTGTTTCTGACACTTGTTAAATAATTTAACAACCCACTGTTTCGATGGTGTGTAGTAGCAAAAACACGCCCGAAACTTGCGTAAACACAACTTGTATCACTGCTTCAGTAAACACATTTCATTGAGGAAAATGCGTTGTACTGTACATGGTTTTAACCGTGGTTAAAAAATACGTGTCTCTCAATACAGTTCAGATAACCAACTAATGGCCAGTCTCTCAAACGTTATTTAAGTAGGTATTTATTGAAGATAATGATTCTATAAGTATTATGAGTTTCTCGAATGTTCAGTAGGCCTAATGATTCCTTTAATCACTATTAACTTAACCTCTCGATATTGTGAGAAATCTGTAACTCTTCCTAAATGTGCAAAACTATTGAAAAAACACATTGACCTTCAGTTTTCGGCTGTTTTCATTGAAATAACAGAGCCTACTAGATATATTGGGAATTACTAGAGACAGCAAGTATGGTGCTTATTGCAGTATAGTAATATTATATATTTAATCACAATGGCATGAGCCGAAGAATACTAGTGACCACAGAGATCCTGAATTACAGAAAACTATTTACAAAGTAAGTGTTTTCTTTTTTTTTTTTTTTTTTTTTTTTTACAAATAACCTAGAAATGAATAACATAAATTTGTACTAAATAATTTTCACTTGGATTATAAAGTCTGAAAGAAAAAGAGAATTACTGTATCTGATTACTAATAATTATTGAATAAATGGACCTTCCCAAGAGTAGCTTCTATTTGAAAATAATCATAATACTGATAATACAAATGTTTATTTTTATTTGTTTAGTATGCTGTGCCTTTTGGCAACCCTTACTGAAGGGCAGCTACCTTTGTGAGATTTATATATTATATATATTCGATTTATTAAAATGGATTTGAGGGAGGTGGGATATGATGATAGAGACTGGATTAATCTTGCACAGGATAGGGACCAATAGCGGGCTTATGTGAGGGTGGCAATGAACCTCCGGGTTCTTTAAAAGCTAGTAAGTAAGTATATATTCAATTATTGTTAGGTTGGTTGAAATGTAAATGATGGTGAAGAATCTTCAGAGTCCTTAATTACTGAAACAGAAGTTTCAAACAACCAGTTGAGAGAAACTAAGATTTTTTTTAGAAATATCCATGATAATTTAGAAATTCCTTCTCTACACCCACATAATAAGTCAATAACTGACCAATTGTATTCTGAAAGATTATACTCCAATGCCAGATAAGGGATGCATGCTGAGGTCAACCAAGGACAAATGAGATAAGCTGCTGTCCGCCAGAGTTTACAGGATTCTGTGTTCGTGTGGGAAGGTCTACATCGGTACTACACAGCGGGGCATCAGTACGAGATTGACAGAACACAAGAGGAATTGCTGTCTACGACAGATCGACAAATCGGCGGTGGCAGCACATGCCTACCTAGAGGGCGATCACAACATACGATTCAAGGACACGGACATCTTGAGCACGACGACACACTTCCCCCGTCTACATAGAGAAGCGATCGAAATCTATAAACATGACAACTTTAATCGCAAGGAAGAAGGCGTAAAGCTAAACAAATGTTGGTACCCGGTCCTAAACAGAACATATAAGAAGCCATTACAATAGAAGGATGGAACCCCGAACAGGAGCAGCGAACGAAGCGGCACGGACCACAGCGACAACAGACCTCGGCCCGCTAGTTGCACTATAAATACGCCCGCACAACCAGCTACAGGATCAGTTGCCTCAGGTATGCCGAGAAGAGTTTTGCGACCTCGGATACCACTCCACTGAAGATGTCTGCCGCAGTTGCAGATGAAAAGTCTGGTAAAAAATCAACAGCAGACCACAGCCTCTCAGCCCGGAAAATGAATCTAGATCTAAGTGTTATTTAGTTAGATTTTAGAATTTAGAGACGAACTGGATCTATGTTTTTCGACACAATCATGAAAATTATTCTCCTAAAAATATTTCCACTATAATATAATTTATTCGTGAAAAATGCTTAGAAAAATAAGATGACAAATTCCAGGAGAATATCTCGCGGCCTAGTATAAATGATGCCAGGGCCCTGTACCAGGCTGCGGCGCAGCGTTTAAGAAACACTGCTCTAATCAATATAATAAAAATATCTTTCTATTGTATTATGTAATGCAACATAAATTTATCAACTGAGTAGAACTATGTGTGATAATGTACTAAAATTAGTGGTAATGAAATAAAGTCTTGGAAACTCGTCATGGTTCTATACAGGTGATTGGAGTCTTATTATACCCAATTACAAAACTAGACGAATCTGCACACCCTCTATAGCCTGTTATATTTTATTATTCTGTTATTACCATGCCTACGTCTTGTATCACCCGAGTGACAGCATTTGGCAATCTTTCTTAGTTCATTACAATAACATGGCCGAATCTGCTTTTCAACCAATCTTCCTCTATCTGTACTTATTTCCTTAGGCTTTTGTTCTGGTTTCTTATCGATTCTAGAAGTAAGAGGTGTAGTTTGATAGACGTTCTCTATCCCTTTTCATAAGAACACAAAGCTGAGACCTATGGCAGACACAATTCTCAAGTGATTTCATTATGTGATCATTGAAACAGTAAGCATTTTCAATACGCATTTAGAAATACAACAAATCATAAATTAAAGACCCTAGAGATTTAAGACCAAAACCTCTTTGTCCTTAGAGATGTGTGTCCAAATACTGGAGACTCCAAATAGAATTATTGGTGAACAAAGACAATGTTGAAGATTTTCTCGATATACTTATTTCTCCAGTCATTCTACCGATTTTCCATTATCATAACATAAAGAAGTACCCAGTCTTGCCAATAATAACAATAATAATAATAATAATAATAATAATAATAATGGGCATATGCAAGGGGGGGTTACCAGTTATGAACCCCCACTTTGAATTTAAAAAATTATATATTTAGACTTGTTTCATCCATAATAGTTTTCTTTTCTCTAACATTTCACTGCCAGAGTAACAAAATCTACATGGACATAAGGCATAGTCCTCCTACCCGTCCTTCAATATAATCCCTATAATTGGTGCTGTGACACATTCAATTATAATAATGCTATCTTTATTATAGAGAGACCTACCACCTGGTCCCGACCTTGTAATAAAATGAAGCTGACACAATGTGAAATTTAACTTGTTCTAAAATATATTGGAAAGGTTGTTTTGACAGTTCTGCAGTGCAGATGTTAAATATTGTGCATTGTCGACATTAAACTCATTTTAAGAGCAGTATTCACCCTTTCGTTAGTTGAGTTCTGATTTTATTGTGAAATGTTCGTTTAACATTTTGTGCATTTGACAGTTCATAATAATAATAATACACAAAATTTAAAAATACCAATAATGTAAATTGTAAACAATTTTAATAATGACCTCACCCTTAATAAAATTCTGCATATGCCACTGAATAATAATATCCTCCAGCATAGAGTAGGAAAATGAAATGTCACCATCTATTTGACTTGAAAATAGAATAATTTGCTATCGCATTTTCTTTATCATAGCACGGAACTTTGTATTAACTGTTCTTTTATTTATTTATATATATATATATATATATATATATATATATATATGACAGGAATGCATTTTTTATCTTGGACACATTTTCGTGATTCTGCAAAGGAGATACATTTAGCAACATAAGCATCGAAATGATAACCATATGCAGTGTGATATTATTTGAACATATTTTCCATAGCATTAGATAAGAAAACCTGCTGGAAATATAATTATGTCCTGTCCATGTCTACTGCTCATCAAGCTATAATCATTTACCTTTATCACTCAAATATAAATCAAGCACAGTTTTGAACAATAGCTGGGATCAGTAATCTGTTGAAAAAGTGCTAGTTTTATTATTAGAATACATATAATTTATGGGTAGAGAGTTGAAGTACTGAGATTTGAAGGTAATTTATATTTCAGTTAATTCAATTTCTGTATCTGAGTGATAATGAAAGACTGGTGACATTCAGGTATATCGTTTAAATTATGATCACTTTAAAATTAAATTTTATAGTGATCTCAGAAATAATAGAAACTCTTTATATTTATCAAGAAAACACAAGCCTGCAATAAATGTTGTAATTTTGTCTGTCAAATATATTAATGAATATAAAGTTATAGATAATGAATGCTGACATGTCATAAATATTTTAATTTATGTATAGCAATTCTTGCCAAAATGTGTCATTTTCTGCGTTTTTATGGAATAATATTAAGATGTTTAGTTTGTTGCACTTTGGTCTATAAGGATATATTTCTTGATAAAAGCAAGCTTACTTTCATATGTATCCAAGTTGCTCAGTGTATTAATAGCTATCTGTTTTACAAGTGGATTAATTTTTTGTCTCAATTTTACGTTATAAAATGTATCATGTAATAGTTTTTTTCATATATGAAATATGTTATATTTTCAGTACCCGTAATATCTTACATTTGGACTTATCCTTACTTAATATAATGGACAATTCAACTTTATATTTGAAGAGTGGAAATGGCAAAGGTTCTAAGTGCCATTCAGAAAATTTTACAAGAAACAGTAAAAACTTTTCCAGTCCTGTTGTTAATGTTTATTTTTCAAACTATTGACATATTTGTGAAGGATACATATCAATCTTGAACGTAAACATACTGTGTGAACAATTTCTATTTATACTAACATATTACACAGCAAAGATTATAGATAGTTCCAAGTCCCTTATGCTCTTTTACTTATAGTGTTCCAAGTGCCACACTTAAAAAAAAAAGATACCAGTATTATAAAATTCAAACAAAAAAAGGGGTCGTAATATATGGTTATGTATTTTTTTTTTATTTTATTGGGTTATTTTACGACACTGTATCAACATCTAGGTTATTTAGCGTCTGAATGAGATGAAGGTGATAATGCCGGTGAAATGAGTCCAGGGTCCAGCACCGAAAGTTACCCAGCATTTTCTCGTATTGGGTTGAGGGAAAACCCCGGAAAAAACCTCAGTCAGGTAACTTGCCCTGACCGAGATTCGAACCCAGGCCACCTGGTTTCGCGGCCAGACGCGCTGACCGTTACTCCACAGGTGTGGGATGGTTATGTAAACTCAAAAACATTACAATAACGTAATGTAGCTCAGATTCTTCAAAGTTCTTCATAAAAAAAACTTTGCATAGTCCGATAGAAACAGTATCATGTTAAAGAGATCTGCTTTTTTTTTAACTTGGTAGCATTGGTTGTGGGAGAATGTGGAGTGTCTTCTCTACATTAGATAGATGTTTCTTTTTTTCATAATGTTCATCACTTACCATCACTCTAGATTACTAAACGTTTTCTTGATACAAAGTTTTATGGGTAATTCTTGGATACAAAAATCATGCTCAATTTCGACATCTTAAATTTGTGGTAGTGATCACAGTCTCTGGCATATTTCAGGTGCAAGAAATCTGTCTCAAACTCCACGACCTTGAAAGGTTTCAAATTTCGAGCAGTTTTCACAACGTCATTTAAATTTCTGAAAATGTATGACTTGTAGATTCTCTTTCTGTTCTCAATTATGCCAAAATCACGGTCACAATTCAAAAATCTGTGGCTGCTCACAAGATACTTCTGTGTCACCTGATCAAAGTGGCCATAATGTATCAAAAACATAAAGAAAATCATTACACGATTTTTATTTTGACCTGCGAAATTATCAGACCAAATTACTAGTTTCCTCTTCTTCAAGTCTATAAAATTGTATCAGCTTCTTTTGTTTCTGGCTAAGTGGAAGAGAAGGCCTGATGGCCTTAACTTCGCCAGAATAAATAAATAGATAAATAAATAAATACTTACTTACTTACTGGCTTTTAAGGAACCCGGAGGTTCATTGCCGCCCTCACATAAGCCCGCCATTGGTCCCTATCCTGAGCAAGATTAATCCAGTCTCTATCATCATATCTCACCTCCCTCAAATCCATTTTAATATTATCTTCCCATCTACGTCTCAGCCTCCCTAAAGGTCTTTTTCCCTCCGGCCTCCCAACTAACACTCTATATGCATTTCTGGATTCGCCCATACGTGCTACATGCCCTGCCCATCTCAAACGTCTGGATTTAATGTTCCTAATTATGTCAGGTGAAGAATACAATGCGTGCAGTTCTGTGTTGTGTAACTTTCTCCATTCTCCTGTAACTTCATCCCTCTTAGCCCCAAATATTTTCCTAAGCACCTTATTCTCAAACACACTTAACCTATGTTCCTCTCTCAAAGTGAGAGTCCAAGTTTCACAACCATAAAGAAAATAAATAAATAAATAAACTCCCTTCATTTATCAACTTCAATATGCAGGACACGATTTCATTTGCACCACTAGGGACAATGCTGGCATCCTACATACACATAATATCATTATTCGAATCTGCAACATTCATTCATTCATTCATTCATTCATTCATTCATTCATTCATTCATTCTTCATAGTGTTCTGCCCAAGGGCAAGTCTTTCACTGCAAACCAAGCATTCTCCAGTCTTTCCTATTTTCTGCTTCCTCTTTGTCTCCACATATGATCCATATATCTTAATGTCATCTATCATCTGATATCTTCTTCTACCCCGAACTCTTCTTTCGTTCACCGTTCCTTCCAGTGCATTCTTCAGTAGGCAGTTTCTTCTCAACCAGTGACCCAGCCAATCCTTTTCCTCTTTCTGATCAGTTTCAGCACCATCATTCTTCCTTCATTCACTCTTTCCAGCACAGCTTCGTTTCTTCTCCTGTGTATGTCCATTTCACACGTTCCATCCTTCTGCATATCCACATTTCAAATGCTTCTATTCGCTTCTCTTCACTTAGTCGGAATGTCCATGTTTCTGCACCATACAATGCTACACTCTATACAAAGCACTTCACTAGTCTCTTCCTTAGTTCTTTCTCCAGAGGTCCGCAGAAGATGCTCCTTTTTCTATTAAAAGCTTTCTTGGCCATTCCTATTCTCCTTTTTTCCTGGCTGCAGCTTATGTTTTTACTTATAGTATGCCCCAAATATTTGAAGCTGTCCACTTGCTCTACTGCCTCATTTAGAATTCGCAAGTTTACCTTCTTTGCTGTTCTTCCTATGACCATGGTCTTCGTCTTGTTGGCATTCCATACTGTTCACAGCTGTCATTTAGCTCCAGTAGCATATCTCTTAGTATCGTGTATACCGTACCTAAATTGTAACAGTCCAGTTGTCTTTTATAAACCATGTTGCTGTGGGCAAGGTTTGGAACCAGTAACACCTAGCGGGGCACATGGAACACTGCAAAGGCATCCAGAGTTAGAACAATCGACATTTTGGGTTAATGTTCGAACTACTACTTGTGAAGGCCTTAGATTCAAGGAACTTCCACAGTTTATTGTCGATTGTGAATGGAACACGAGTCAGAAAAAGAAAAATGCCAAACAATGGCACTTAGAACCTTTGCCATTTCCACTCTTCATCTGATGAATTAATATTTTGTCATTTCTTACTTAATATTCTTTTAAGTAAAAGCATTGCTCTTGATACTGGTATGTGGTATTAATAAAACAAATTCATACCTTTCATGTAATAAGACGAATTGCCCTCCAAGAGCTTACACATTGGAAAAAAGTGTAATAAATTGAATTATTTCAAGTCCTACTCACATATTCTCGCTACACTATAATAAACGAAAGTAAGTGTTGTGGGGAAAACTCACCGCTGTGGATTAACAGCACATCTGACCATGAAACGAGCAGGCCCAGGTTCAAATTCTGGTTTTATTGTGTGTTTAGTCTAGTAATTGTTTTACATTTTAAATGCATTTCTAGGGGCGAATAAAATATCAGCAGTGAATAAAACAAATTTCTATGAGCAACTAAACAAAGCCCTCTTTACATAATATGTAAACTCACAATATAAGTAGTGGAAAAAATTAATTTAACAATTTCATGTCCTAATGAAGTAAGCTTACGGTATATAATATACCATAATTTACAAATTACCCAGATTCGAAAATCACGGATACTATCAATTATTATTAAGTTACTTTTAAGTTCAGATTTGTGTAAATTATATTAAATGCCTGACAATTGCAAGTTAAGTACTGTATTGCGATTATATTATTAATAGCTATTAGGTGACACATGAGTAAATGAGTATAACATGTGAAGTATACAGTGTCGTATATATTGTGAAATGTATTGATTGTTCAGTTATTGAAAAATATTGGAGTGCAAGAGGTCAAATGACTTTGTCAAACGCCTGGCATTAGAAAACAACAACAATTTTTTCCTTAAAAGATATAAATAAAATGTATAAAATTCCATTTGTCTCAGATTGTCATTAAGTATTTGTGTTACTTGAAAATCCTATATTCTTTGTACTGTACAAATTGTGATGCATGAACATTAAGTACTGTATGTAATTCCAGACACTAAAATAATATTGTGCAAATATGGTTATGTGTTAATACCACTGCATGCTTCTCATGTAATGCTCAGTACTAAATTTAATGTAGGACTACTTAGTACTCTAAGATAATGGGATAGAGATCTTGGTACTGATACTATGCCGGGGACTTTTATAAATAAATCAGATCTGATCTCTATACATTGTACTGTAGTTTAGATATAATTTTGAGATGTAGTTTCAGAGAAGAATTATGATGTATGTTAAATTTTAAGAGTAAAAATTGTCAAAAAAAAAAAAAAACATATATACTCATTTTTGTTTAGAAATAGAACCTGAAAATTATGTGAAACAAGGTAGTGTTTATGAAAGCCTTCCATTTTCCAGGATACTAATGTAAACTTGTTGTGCATTCTGTGTCTACTATTATTTAGAATTTATGTTGCAAGACATACATGATTTATAATTCTGGATTATGCTTAATGTTCAGTGGTAAAACATCACAAAATGAAATTTGGCTTCATAGTTCACTTATATTAATAAAGTAAATCATTAAAAATATTATGGAACGTTTGATATTTATAATCCATGTTGAATCTTTCGTACACTACTTTTAACACTTGAATATAAATAATTGATTAAATGGTGATCTTACTCGTGTTAATTGTGTAAGCATGTGCGGCTTACAGCTGTTTCGGTGTTTCTTCACACCATCCTCAGAGCCTAATGTATGATGGCGTGAAGAAACACCGAAACAGCTGTAAGCCGCACATGCTTACACAATTAACACGAGTAAGATCGCCATTTAATCAATTATTGATATTTATAGTTGTCATTACATTTAGAACATATGAATCCTATGATAAAATATAATATCTTCAGTGCAGACATAATACAATTTGAGTAAATACCGGTAATAAAAACTTTCTTATAGTAAATGTGATAATAGGCTGTGATTGATACTGCATGGACAATTCACATGTGTGATGGCTCAGCATTATCTTGTCGAATAACAATTCATTACCTCCTTACGTCATCCTTGGACCGTGAATTGTTATTGGGCAAGATAATGCCGAGTTTCAATACATGTGAGCTTGCCCACGCAGTGTCAATCACAAACTTATTTATCACCTACTTTAGAAGTACCGGGTAAGGTGGGGTTACTTGAGATATCGGGGATATTTGAGCCAAATGGGACATATATATTTTCAAAGTTGTCAGCCCTGATTATATTTTCGATTTTCATTTGTTTTTTAATTTGGCGGCATTTTAGAAGGTTGAGGAAATGGGTTTCTGGTTAATATTCAATTTCCACGTGCTTTCTGAAGTGTTTTCTTGATACTTTGATTTGGTGCACAAAAAAGTACAGAACTGTAAGTAAAATAACTTTCAGTTCAAAATGAAATATAATATTAATATAGTGTTGAATTTATAAATATGTGTACATATTTTAGAGCCAAAATCACTATTACAATAAATCAAAATTTAAAAAAATAAAATTTTAACAAACACAGTAGTGTGAAGTATAGTGTTCAATATCCTAATATGAATAGTCATTATTTTTAAATTATAAGTGTATTTTTCTACGGATTTTGAGTTTTTTAAATTTTGGGGTTACTTGCGCCATATGCAGTATAATGTTGCAATGAGAAAATTGTAGAATAAAGATGCAGGTTAATTTACCAAGTGAAAATTTTGTAAATAACAATAGTAACTTTCAAATCGTCGCTGCGGCTCCAAAATTCGCTATGTACATTTAAACAGATTTTTCAGCATTATCACTTTTAATTTCCTTGATTTTCAAAGCTACTTTCGGCATAATTTCCATCATTACATTAAAAATAAGAAAATTATACCGAAAGTAGCTTTGAAAATCAAGATAATTGAAAGTGATGTTTTTTCTTACTCCTGAATTTAATGTACAGGGCTATTCAAAAAGAAGGAGCAGATTTCAAATATTTATTTCTTCCAAACTACAAAAGATACAAACACAATTCCAACGTTCCTAGACAGACGAAAGTTTAAATTTTGAACAGTCCGGGTAAAAGTTCCAATCACGACTGCATTGGCGCTGTTGCTTGTCATGCGTGGCCACATTGGCACTGTTGAGTGTCTGTAGTAAAATGGCGACACAACAGGAAAAAGCATTTTGTGTGCTGCAATTAGCAAAACTAGAGTCCATTATTGAAGTTCGTGCTTTTCGCCGCCAGTTTAATGACATTTTCATGCAATATGGTGCCCCGCCTAATTTCTCTAACCACATCCGACATTACCTGAATGACACCATTCCAGGACGTTGGATTGGAAGAGGAGGAGATCAACTTCATCACCGGTGACCTCCAGGTCTCCAGACCTCACTCCTTGTGATTTTTATCTGTGGGGTTACGTGAAAGACCGTGTTTTTATCCCTCCTATGCCTGACACTCTTGAAAATCTGCGACATCGAATTGTTGAAGCTGTGAATTCGATAACTAGAGACCAGCTGATTCGTGTGTGGCAAAAAATGAGCCACCGTTTTGATTATTTGTCGTGTAACACATGGTGCGCATAATGAATGCATACAACATTGAATCTTTCTCTGTCCAGGAACATTGGAATTGTGTTTCTATCTTTTGTAGTTTGGAAGAAATAAATGTTTGAAGCCTGCTCCTTCTTTTTGAATAGCCCTGTATTCTACTGCCCCCTTCAATCTGTACAGTGATATTACTTCCACCCTGTATAGATATCATGAGATCTAAAATTCCTATCTAAAATGATTTTGGAGACATACTAATTACTTAGAGAAATTAACCTAGTTCGGCTTGGCTTTTTAGGGCCTGGACCCAGATGGATTCATATATTGTCGGGCCATTGGATCTGTGCTCCTTCAGCGCTGTCGTCTTTCTTGGAAACGTTAACGCCTGTACTCACTTCATTCCACCCGCTTTCCTCCCACAACGTTAAACAGCAGGCCACGAGCCTTGCCGAATAGAGATGTTGCCAAACTTCCATCAAACGGTATCATAAATAACTGATACTCCATGCTATTATACAATATTATTTCTTTCAATCAAAATACATCTTGTATTTCTACATTTTTTAAACCGAAATCCCATGTCTCGAATCACTTTTCGTAGCATTTCTCTCCAACCTTGGAAATTATTGCTTCTCTCGCAACCTTCAGTAATTTCTTCAATGTCGGAAATTCTTTCTGCACGGTATAAAATTCTTGTATCTTTCTTCTTAAAATACATCGGTCCATATCATCTACAAGAAATAAAGGTTCCCTTGGTCTGTTCTCTGGTGATTCTAGCTTTTCATCTCCTGCACAGACTCCCTCTCCTGATTTTCTTTATTAGGCGCTCTGACATGCCTATATAAATTACATAAAATGTTGTAGGCTATTATTAGTATTAGTTAAGGAAGTAATTTTAATACGTAATCAATTGAAATAAAATAAGCCTCACCTGTGATCGCAGCTGCTCTTTTCGTTGCCTGATTTATAGGAAGCAGATATTGACCTGTTTTTTCTCTTCATCGAAAAATGCTATTACGTACTTGCTTAATAATATTTATTTCGCCACTCCATGTTACAGTGTTCATGTTGAGTTGACAACACTGGACTGAAAGTGCAAATAATCTGTCCCGCAAGAAGGCTCAAAATTGTGAGTAGTGGGGGAGAGAAAGGGAGAGAGATAGGAATGCAGGGAGAGAAATGAATTATCGAAACTGAGAAGGAATTAGGGTTCAGTTCGCATATTTTACGGGGGCACAGATCCGATGGTCCGACAATACCAAGGTACTAATTGGCCTGTTGTGCGCCCTATTATATAATATATCATGTAATGATTGTTCAAGTCTGACAGATGATATTCGTGAATCTCATGTTCACAGGCTGGCAATCTTGCCTCAGCCCTGACAGAGTCAGGTCCCATTCCCCAGATGAGTGTGATGAATTCCAAGCTCTTAAATCTTGCATCAGCATTGGAGGTCCATACTTACCAAGACTTTACCTCAGCCTATTTTTAACTATTGCAAATGATAGATGGAGAGTATTGGCGAAATAAAAGAGGAAAACAGGAGTACCCCGAAAAAAGCCCTCTGCAACGTCTCCTTTATCCACACAAATTTCATCACAATGAAGCCAGAGATCGAACTTTAGCCATCATGAGTCCCACGCCATAGTGTTGTGGTCTAAGGCAGCTATGGCGAAAATGTGATCGTGTGCCGAGCCATTGTGTAACCTGCAACGTGCATGGCACCTATGGAGGGAGGCGGACACCCAAAGGGGAAGTGAAGCAACTGTCTGACTTATTAACGGATTTTCATTTTCCTTACGTCAAGCACTTAAATATAATTTTATACAGTTTAAGATTACAAACTAATGTTTAATATGTGTAACGAAGAAAGAAATGAATAAGAAAACATAGGACATATTATCACAACCTAAAATTAACTATCTTCAGAATGTCTCTGTGACAGAGTTTCAAAATCAGGAATTATGTCACTTACTGCCAGTCGTAGTTGATCATGAAGGTATTTGTCTGTCAGTCGTGATCTAAATTTGGTTTTTACTATTTTCATTGTTGAAAATAATTTTTCACAAAGGTAAGTTGTAGCAAACATAGCTTCAACAGAGCAAGCAAAAGAACGAAGCTTCGGATATTTATTTTTGGCAAAGATTTGAAAAGTTCAACATTTGTCAAGTTCTTACATCTAGCTTTCATTTAACATCACATTGTAAATCTCTTAATTTAAAT
Organism: Periplaneta americana; assembly: GCF_040183065.1. Classification (NCBI taxonomy): domain Eukaryota; kingdom Metazoa; phylum Arthropoda; class Insecta; order Blattodea; family Blattidae; genus Periplaneta; species Periplaneta americana. The sequence goes on along the minus strand of NC_091125.1, from coordinate 143,737,735 downwards.
TGAAAATCTAACCGCATTATTCGTACATCTGCTGAAAAAGGATCGACATACAGAGATGATGATAATAATGATAATAATAATAATAATAATAATAATAATAATAATAATAATAATAATGCTTAACCTTTTAATGTTTCATGAGTGACATGTAGTATAATCTCGTTTTATATTATACAGCCGTTTTCCTCGTAATACTTGTGAACAAATCATACATTTAATATTCTCATCATATTGACAGCAAAAAAATGTGTCCTCCCATCCTACTTGAAACTTTCATTTTTGTAGAGGTACATGGTTGAGAGAGAGATACTGCGACAATACACCACTCGCAGGTCAGAAACAAATACAAATGGAACGGAGTTTGACTCCAGTGAGTGAGAGGGTGGGGGGTTGGAGGCAGTAGGAAGCAAGAGAAATGCATATCTATTAATGCGAGCCACTATGTGCTCGCGAGTCACATTTTCGCCATGGCTGATCTAAGACATTATGCCTGGACTTGTATTACAGAACGAGTCTTGATTCGAGTCCTAATGGGGAAGTAATTTTCTCATTAAATTTCGGCCAATATATGGAACCGGTGTTCAACCAGCATCGTGATGAATTTGGGGAGGTATGTTAGGTAGCAAAATCCAGTTTCGACAAGCAGCTATAATGGGAAGGGGATCATTTTAATGACCACATGATACCTTTGTACTAGTTGGATGATCATTCGCCTCTACTAAGGCATGTGGATGTGGGACCAGCAGTCGGCTGATCAGCCACGACTCTTCATTGGCTGTTGCGCCAAAGATTATTACGAAAATAAAGTAAATGAAAATGGTTTCTGCAAATATTTTTTTTTATAGAAGTTGCAAATGTATACTCGAAATCCCATCTCGCTACAAATAATTTACAGCTAGCAAAGAACGCAGTACCATACAGGCTCATTCTCTCTGAAGGAAGTACCCTTGCTTTTTACATGCTGGCAGTCAATGCATCTTTGGGATTTTTTGGAAAATATCCATAATATAAATTTGATCTCCTAGAACAGTTTGCTTTCATAATGCTGTTAGTTGCTTGCAAAGTAATACAGCGACACCTAAGAATGAAAACCTCGTAAGTCGACTTTTTATCGAACATTCGATTTTCACTCAAATTTATAGGAAAGCCCGTGCTCTAATGGTCTACAAATGCAAAATTTTCATTTTTAATTTTTTTCATGAAAAAAGAGAAAAATTGAAAACCACGTATCTCTTTATGCTTTAATTTTAAAATGAAAAGAGCGTATCTCTAGTCATTATAGAAAATCCGACTTACGAGCCATCTATTTGAATGTGAAAACCTTGTATATCGATTTTTTGCTCTCCTGTAAAATTTAGAAAATCAGGCATACGAGGTTTTCATTCTTAGGTGTTGTACAGCTAGAATCTCATTGTAAACTACCAATACACTAACATTTTTTTCGATTTTTAAAATAGCAAAGTAATGTAAGAAGCAATTAAAACACAGAGTTGCATCATGTGAATTTGTGCAGAATTGAATTCAGATGGTATGTAATTAAATTGTATTTCTCGATTTTAAAGACTGTAAGTAATTATTTGTCTTATAAATATTAATTATTTTGTAGTGAAATGTTATTCGGTGTTATATGTAGGCCATCTGATTTTTCAATAAATTAATTTTATTTAATTCATACATTAATATTTTTTTAACTTAAAAAGGACCACTTCTGTTCTACGCATAAAACGAAGGCATAAGTTATTTTATTTTAGTGCGCAGTAAATTTCATTTTTTCATTTTTTTAGTAGTAGTTCAATCAATCAATCTTCTTAATGTATCCAGCTGTTTGCTGACAACATAAAGTCCACTATAGTGTATTCAGTTGTTTTTCACGAGAAATGAGGGGTATTTTGATCGGTGTTCATTATAGATGCCTGTTGCTAGTAGCCAGAGTTGGGGTGTAGTCAATATATACTGTGTCTTCTGCAACTGGTACTGATGATTTTAATTTACTTCTTTTGTGGTTTATGGATGGACAATATAGAAGAATGTGTTCCAGATCTTCATCATGATTATTACACCACAAACAAGTAGGATTCTCAGAAATCTGAAATCGGTGTAGGTAGAATTGAGTGACAATGTGACCTGTTCTGGCTCTTGTTAAAAATGTTTGAACATGTATGGGCAAGTTTTTGTACATTTCCAGGTTATTTGGTTTTTTTTTGTACAGACTGTAAAATTTTTCCTTTGTCAGAAGAGAGTCAATTGTTGATCCATAGGTTTGTAAAATGAGACTTTACTGAAGCAAAAGCACTGGATAGAGATATCACTTGAAGAGGTCTTGGTTGCAAATATGTTGCCTGTTTAGTAGTAGTTCAAGAAGATATACTACCAACATGAACATCACTGATAATATGACAATGAACTCAACTGCTATGAAACGCTAAAACATACAAAGAAATATGTAGAATTATCTAGGAAACCAAATTTTTAGAAATGTAGAGTTGCTAGCACAACTCTGCAATAACCATTTACTTGTTTACAATTCAATTACAAAATAATTATGTCTGTACGAATGTCGCTTTTGTAAGAATAATATTTATCATGCCAAAAATTGAAAATATCTAACAAGTATGATTGGTATTACTCCTGAAATCTTTAATTTACCTTTATGTACCATTCACACACGTCTATATCCAGAAAAATGCTAAACTGTACACAGTGGCCTGGAAGTGCTATCATATCCCTAATTATTTATAGTAGTGGAAAATGTTAATTTAAACCAGTGTAAATGCATCATAACATTGTTAAATGAACTGTGTGCTGTGCATGCACAATTCTGTGTAAATAAATAAAGAATTTGATGATGTGCATTTCAGTTATTTTAATCATTCTTGCTCCTAATCTAGCCTGTCACGTGTTGGATGGTGTAGCATGTGCCATGCATCACATACTTAGTCAACTCATAAAAACACAACTCCTTTACGCAGACGATTTACAAATCTATATCCATATAACCTTATAACCATATATTCCTTAAGATTGTTCGAACCAAAATGCAACACTGCTACAGTACTTAATCATAGTGTAATTTAGGCCCAAGAATATAAAACAAATATATATTTAAATATCCTAATCTTGACAATTCTAATAGTTATAGTATTAAATTAAAAAAGTTATGTATGGATTTTATAAATAATGAAAAATTGCAAATTTATATATTCTTATTATGTACTAGATATGAAACAAATTGTATTAAATACTTCTTCATTTAAAATCAGGAACCCATCCCTGAGCACGAGTTCTACTCTTTCAGAGTTGAGCTAAAATTTTTATCTATTTATATTATATTTTATGTTACAGTTATTAGCAGAATAAATAAATACATAAATACGTACATTGTTACAATTAATTATAAAAGATGGATATCCAAAGAAAAGTGCAATGTGTCTTGTGGCTGACAAAATTTGAGTCTGTGATTCATTAAGGATATCCACAGCAAACTCATATGTTTTGAGATAATCATCTGGATGAAGTGCATGTTGAAGTTTTGTAAGGAGTCAGATGAATACGTTTCTTTAAAGCTCTATGAACTGTTGTTTTCGTTAAGTCCTAATTGTCGAACACATTTACGAACTGATTTCTTTGGACTTAGAACAAACGCTCGTAGAATGCCTTCTATCGTTTCATTTGTCGATGGTCTTCCAGTACGCTTTTTCTCTAGGAGGTTTTCAGTCTCTTCTATCCCAACGACGAATGTTATTCTCGTGTAGTGCTTCTTCCTTAAATAAGCAACGAAAGTCACGTCATACACGGGTCACAGATACAAATTTTGCCATACACAAAACACATTGCACTTTTCTTTGGACGTCCATCTTATATACATTAATTATAACAATTGTAATTAATTGACCCACTCAATGACGCAATATACAATCTCAACGAGGACCTTGAATCTGTATCTGCATGGGCCAGAAAGTTTGGTTTGACTCTCAATGCAAGAAAATCACAAGCAATCCTAGTGGGACATCAACGTCTATTATGCAACATTACTCCTGCTCTTCCAGTCAAGTTAAACGACACAATAATCCCTTTTGCTTCATGTGTTAAAAACCTTGGAGTTTACTTTGATACGCATTTAAACTGGAATAACCAAGTAACCCATATTACCAAAAAAGTGCTTTCCATACTACATTCCTTAAACAGCATTCGAAAATTCCTCCCAGTATAACTCAAGAAAATACTAGTGGAAACACTAGTAATGCCCCACTTCGATTATTGTGATTTTCTACTGACTGACCTCAATGTCAACCAGTTGCAAAAATTACGTGTTCATAATTCTTGTGTTCGCTTCGTCTGCGATGTCCATCATGCTGACCACATTATCCCATCCTTCCAAACTCTAAACTGGCTACGGCTTAATGAACGTAGAAATTTTCATTTCCTTGTTCTCCTTTTCCAAGTCCTTCACACCTCTACACCTACCTACTTTGCCTCCCGTTTCAGTTACTTGTCATCATATCATAACCTCTTCACACACACGCAAAATAGCCGCATACTAGCCATACCAACACATAAGACATCATCGTATTCATCATCATACACGATCTCGCTCTCGCGCTTGTGGAATATCCTACCCAGTGACATCAGAGACTGTTGGAATTTAGTAGCGTTCAAAAGCAAACTTATTAAGCATTTTCTTACTGCCTAGAGTAGGTTTAATTTTTACTTAATTAATAAAAAAAAATGTTTCTCTCTTCTTAACTTTTACAATAAACTGTCTAGCTTTTATTAATCAGTTAATCTTTTAGTATTTTTATTTTTATTGTATTTGTAAATTTAATATTAATTGTAATTGTATTCTTAATATTGTAGTTGTAATCCCCTGGTAGAGGGGAAGAGAAGGCCTGATGGCCTTATCTCTACCAGGTTAAATAAATAAAAACACTCATGTAGCAGGATCTCAAGCTCCAGGCAATCCAATCAGTTTGATAGGATTTGTTCGTGCGTAATAATGTGATTAACCATAACTTTTCAGTTATTTTCGGAACTATCACTACGGTATTTGAGAATCATCAGTTGCCAGTGACAAACTCTAAAACAAGTGGACAATACCTCACATATTCTTAATGGGTTACCACTGTCATAAACCTAAAACAATTGTGCTGTAAAAATTGTACAACAGATACAAAATGCTTTCACAAGTAAACATCTGCAAGATTTAACCATAAAAAAATTCTCACAAAGGAAATGAGGCAGTGCAGGACTTATAATGAGGTAAAAGTAGCTAATTTTGCCAACAATTTTGAAGATAATATTTTTATTGATTACAAGACCTGCGATGATTTTGCAGCACAGAATATTTTATGTCATGAAGGTCAAATCGAATGCCCTGATTTCGAAAATAATGGTAGTTTTTGTGCATCATATACAGATTATGAGCAATTCTATATTTAATACAAAATTGAGAGTTCGCCATTTTGGAATTATAATTGCTGTGCATCTGACTTGCAGTATGGTATATTAAATTGTGTAAACATATCAAATCATTTCACATGTTTTATCACCAGGGACTGGATTTTTATGTAATATCAAGGTATAAAATATGTACATATTTATGCAAGAAAAATAAGCTGAATAAGTACCAAAATATGTAAAATCGTGAAAATATTTAATATCAATATCTGGCAGGTATAGGATAGGTAAGACTCTCCAGTCGTAATTTCATAGCGCACACGACTTTTTTACTGCACACTTGACACATTACTATTTTTCCATCTGTAGTGAAAGTTTCTCTTTACTGGATTTGGAGAAAATAAGAGGAGATGTGGGACATATGCATTTTAGCTGCTCCCTGTAAGAAACAAAGTACCTACTAAAACCTCAAACTATAGGCATTTACAAACTGTTGTTTGAAAAGTGACATTCCTGTCCCATTCAGAAGGGTAGGATTAATTCAGTCGAGAACCATACTTTCTATTTGCTCGGAAAATCCGATTTCCATATAGGTCTACTAAATTTAAAGTAAAGAGGTCAAGCAATAACATGAAAAGCAATTTATTTTAATCTTTCAACATCTTCCCAGTTTGTTCCTTTACTCAAGCTTCTTTTCAAAATTCGGCTACTTTATTGTGGGTCATGTCAGACTTGACACGGGTTTTCCCTGGAAGGATTAGGAAGAGGGTGGGTAAAGTTGCAAAATGCATGGGAATGGCTTGTTAAGACGTGTGCAGAACAATTATAGTTTGAGACAAATCATGACGTCCTCGTCCCACTCCACCGCATGAAGACAATGCTACTTTCTGAGTGATTTTTACAATACTAGTTGTATGAGAAAAGTTGCCTTTTGTTCACTCATATTTACATTGGGCGGTATGGGGTAAGTGCCTCTATTACTTCCTGAAACTAAGGACGTTATGTTTCGTCCCGAAATATATTCTTTCTTCGGTAGGTAAAAAGACTTTTTAAATCTGTGTATTTCAAATTGTAAACTTCCCCAGCAGAATTTTTTTTTTTTTTTTTCCTTTTAGAGAAGTGAAAATGAATAAAACCCCAAAATATGTCAATTTATGTAATACCAAGCCATAATATATAATGTGGGATAAATATGTAAAAATATGTAGTATCAAATTTTAATATATTAATGGTAATTACAAGATTCGCAAAGATTTGTTTTTATATTCGGTTATGTTGAAAGGAATATAATATGCAATTACATAAAAATCCGGTCCCTATTTATCACTGTCTATCTCTGTTTTCAGGTTGTCATATTTTTCAATTGAGGTTAGGTTCTCACCGCAACTCTATCTCACATCCATTTCCTCGGGTTCCCATATCTTAAGCAGTAAAGATACCAGTACTGCAGAGGTGATAATTATTTTTTCCAATATAACAGTAGGAACCTAGCTTTCCCATCCTCAGTACAGATTAAACGTTGTGCCAATGACTGTATTTTAAACGTGTACTGTGTTGTGAATTTTGTATGCGGAAAAAAACGACAAGTTCATGTGGTACATCTAGTAGAAGCTGTGTGAACAAATCAAACAATTTTTGTTACATTAGCTGGTATGCATAATGTTGCAGTATTACCTTTTGCTTTGACTAGAAGATATTTGAAGTAGAAGTATATACTTCATTTTGTATGCATAAACCTGATACTACTACTACTAGTAGTATTAACAAAGTATTAATATGCGACAGTAGTATAAACTACCAAGAGTATTTGATTATATCAATTATCAACAGTACTTAGGATCTGTGAAGGCTTGTTAATTTTCGCCTTCCATGCATTTGTTAATTTCTTGGTGGGAAAATGGATTGTCATCCTCAAAATTTGGTTAGTTTAACAAGAAAATGGACAATTACGATGAAGCGGAAAGTGTAGAAAAGAGAGACTGAAAACAACTGCTCTCTGTTCATCTACTATAAGAATACCCAGAATTATTAAACAAGTCACAAACTCCTGCCACAAGAAGTGATAAAGAAAAAGCTATCCAGACTATGAAATTTGAGGTAGAAATTTATAACAGGAAAAAAATTGACGAAAAGCAAATTATGAAGAAAATAAATAACATGAAAAGTAAAGTAAAGTCAAAATCAGACGGGCCCAAAATATTAGTCATTAAATTTACAGGTCCTAAAATATTGTAAGCACACTGAGTTTTTCACGTAAATTAAATATATTATAAATACATCATAGAATCATTTTGCTAAAAATATATTATTTTAAATAACAGTATCAAAAATCAACTAACAGATAGAATTCCAGTTATTTCAAAATCAGCATTTGAGTAGTCCATTATAAAAACTGATCATGTAACATTTTTTTTTTTTAACCTTTGTAACTTCTTATAATAACATTCTGATGGTTCTTGTCCTTCCTTGCACGATTTTCTATGCGAATTTGCATAAATTCTGCCATTTTAAACTGTACAAATGCCTATATTAAGCTAATGAAGTCTCAAACAGGACAGATACAATTTTTCTTAGTTTATACTTAGAAGTAGAAGTATATACTTCTTGTTATGCATATAAATAGTATAAATTTAATTTGCAGGTCTGTGATTATTTAACAATGCTGTAACAATTACATAGTTATCTATTGTTGAATTGGTCATAGTGAGACAGTATCACAATCTACTATATACAGTCACGAAGCTTGAGTTTTGAGGGTGCTAGAAACAATAGACTGTGATGGTACTATTTTGCATTGCCTGTAATGAGGCGACATTAGCAATCCTAGTGGTGAGCAACTACCTAATGTTTGCATATTTACTACGTATTGAGCTTCGCGACTGTATATAGTAGACTGTGATAGAATCTTGAAAAGATGAATCCGAGAATTTGTCATGGAATTAACTGACATTCGCCTTACAGTTAGAAAAATCCCCAACCAGATATTAAGCCATGTGAAATTAAAACTCATGACCTGTTCTGCTCAGTAACTATAGCACATGTCAGAGACTCAGCACATTGCTGCTAAACACAAGGAAAAAAACTAACTTGGAATCAAAATTATTTTAAACTTTGTTACAAATTTTTAGTCCTGAATCTGTTCTTGATTTGCGCATGTTATGAAATACCCAGTATAAAGGCACTTTTTTTACGACCATATTACTCGAACTATTACATACTGGTTTTTCAACTTGTGTTTATTTTGAATTACTAATTTACAGTTCGAAAAAACAGCAAAGTTTATAAAGTGAAGAAAGATAAGACAACTAGTACGTATAACACTTGGCAATATGTATTTCAAGAGAAAGCAATTCAACATATCTTAGGAAATCGACTACTACACATGAATTTTTCTACCAAATTATTCAAATGTATGTTTTTTTTTTTTTGTGGGGTAGGGGACAAATTATAAACACTTTTTATTCCGACAGTTGTAAAAACAAAGATTTCACATTTAATTTATAAATAGAAAATCGTACATATTATAATTATTATACAGTCATATTTTATGCCCTATTAAAGCCATAAGCTCTGTCCTTTCACAATTATCTGACCAAGTCTCTTAAAATATGCAGTCTTATGTACAATGGCTACCAGGGATAATACTATACAAATGATTACAGTATTCCTGGAATGCCACTTTATAACAGAAAGAAAAAAATATTAGCCTACGTAGTTTACAACACAATCTTACCATACCAAATAAATATAAATAAATAATTTTGTCAATATCTACACCTACATTTCATACAGTTAATATCACTTAAGGTCAGATTCATGGCAGTATCTGTCAAGCATCACTTGATAATAGTCTTAAAATTAAACTAGAAACAATACAAAATTACCAACTATCTTTACAAAACATTCCATACCATATTAATAATGACACTGACAACATGGCTAGAGAATTTTAAACATGGTGCTGTGATTTCATAAGTTTCTGAGCATAAATTCTCATGCTGTATTAGTCACATACAGGGGTCGGATTTTAATAACATCAGCATTCCATTTTATATTTTATTGGCAATGCTCTATAAATTTTAATCATTGTATTTTGGCTGCGAGGTGGTTTTCAAGTTATTTTTTAACTTTTAGGGCATTTTTTTCGGCTTCTGTGAATTGTTTCCTCTTCCCAATTTTGTGTGATTATATTGCAATATTTTATCATTGACAGCTCACTTTGAATTTTTGTTGCATTAAAATTTTTAGTGTACAGCCGTCAAAAATAAAGTGGCTGCATTCATGAACAGCTTCAGATTACAGTGATATTACACGATGCATGTGCTTATAGAAAGTTTCGGAACTATTATGTTTAAGCAGGAATCATTCACATCTGTTTCTCATAGAGCAGTGGTTAGTGTGTTCACTTAATGATTCGAAGGTTGTGAGTTCGAGCCTTGTTCAAGTTATCATTTCGTCACCTGAATGCAAGAACCAGTAACTGTAAATTTGCGTTTTTTAGTTATCTCTGTTATAGCATAGCAAAAATCGCACAGAATCTAATACAAGACTACAAGACCTAGGTAACTGATCGAACAATACCAACGACATCTATTTTCCAATGTAACAAATAGGAAAGGAAAACAAGACATATTCCTTAGTGCAATAAATAAGTAAATAGGCAATATCTCAAAATAGGAAAAATTGAGTTACCTAGTTCTTGCATTCAGGTGACTTATTTTACTGTCGTTCTTTAGCGATATACATACTTACTGGCTTTTAAGGAACCCAGAGGTTCACTGCCACCCTCACATAAGCCCGCCATAGGTCCCTATCCTGAGCAAGATTAATCCAGTCTCTATCATCATATTCCACCTCTCTCAAATCCATTTTAATATTATCTTCCCATCTATGTCTCGGCCTCCCCAAACGTCTTTTTCCCTCCGGCCTCCCAACTAACACTCTATATGCATTTCTAGATTCGCCCATACGTTTTACATGCCCTCCCCATCTAAAACGTCTGGACTTAATGTTCCTAATTATGTCAGGTGAAGAATACAATGCGTGCAGTTCTGTGTTGTGTAACTTTCTCCATTCTCCTGTAACTTCATCCCTCTTAGCCCCAAATATTTTCCGAAGCACTTTATTCTCAAACACCCTTAACCTGTGTTCCTCTCTCAAAGTGAGAGTCCAAGTTTCACAACCATAAAGAACAACCGGTAATATAGCTGTTTTATAAATTCTAACTTTCAGATTTTTTGACAGCAGACTGGATGATAAAAGCTTCTCAACCGAATAATAACAGGCATTTCCCATAAGTTATTTATTCTGTGTTTAATTTCCTCCCGAGTATCATTTATATTTGTTACTGTTGCTCCCAAATATTTGAATTTTTCCACCTCTTCAAAGGATAAATTTCCAATTTTTATATTTCCATTTCGTACAATATTCTCGTCACGAGACATAATCATATACTTTGTTTTTTTCGGGATTTACTTCCAAACCTATCTCTCTTTAGCGATATAAATTATAGAAATTTAATGTTACGTTTTGAACAATAGGTCTACAGCAGCATAATACAAGTGTTAGTTTTTTCTTCTTACATTATTACATTATACTATCCTGTAACACAATAAAATGAAAAGGAGTGATGAGTATTTGAACCTGAGATGCTGACATCTAAATTCCAACGTTCTTCCGACTGAGCTACGGGACACAAATAAAGAAGCGTATGTAGAAAATTTGGTTCAATCCCCTTTAAAACGTCCTGATGATTTGTGGAATCTCATCCAAGATGCCTGGGATGCCATGACTGAGAACTGAAAAGACTAGTCGATCCCATGCCCACTCGACTGCAAGATGTGATAGAAATGCAAGGAAGATGGACTAAATATTGAATTGTGGCTTTTTGTTTTGTTTTTTGAACTTTTAACTGTTTGAATTTTCTAAGGCAGACGCCTCTGTTTATGCCACGAAAGATATTTTTGTTGAGAATAAAATCTTTCTTTCTTTCCATTTGCAGCCATATTGTCATAATAAATAATGCTAAAGTCATGGCATAAGACATTCATGAACCTGATGTTAATTACTAAAACAGTCATAAAAGAAATAGGAGAAATTACATTTTTTTCTCTCTTTTAAAAAAAAATAAATAAAAAATAAAAATCACTATGTAGTGTTCGAATGCACAACCTCATGAATACCAGCCCAGAACGCTACCACTATGCTAGAATAGTAACATGCAGAACACTTTTTATTATAACTGTAGATATCAGGCCAAGTGGTCCAACAACATGTGACATTGCCTGTCTCCGAATTGTAGCAGAGATACCCGAAGGGAACTTAGCTTCTAGAGAGCAGTCACTTTTTCTTTTGACAGCTGTACATTTGTCAGAAGGAAGTTGTGACAAAGAATACATACTATTGCAATCACTCCCCAGTTTTAATACAAAGGCATAAAACTTCTGAATATCCATGCCCGGAATACCTGGTTTGCAGTTTCTTCAAATTTTTATTTTTGTATCAAGAATGGAGAAGGAAAAAAATTAAATAAGGCAGTGAAACATTAAATACATGGGTTGGATAAAAAGTAATGGCAACAGTTCGATATTTCTGATATGGCTTTATTCACAGGGGTACAACATTTACGTACCTTCTATATAGTCGCCCCCCTTATTTATTACCTTTTGCCAAATGTTTGGAAGGCGTTGTAAACCATCAGCACGTCCATCTTTGTTGATGTTCCGTATTGACTGCCCTATAGCACGGATAAGTTCATCTCTGGTATTGTACCAGGTCCCTCGCAGTGGTTCTTTCACTTTGGTGAAAAGATCATAATCGCATGGATCATATCAGGTGAGTACGGTGGATGTTCCAATAGTCCGCGTTTTCCGTCTGCCTTGGAGGTACAGCGTGGTGCAGTATTATCCCATCAATGCACAATGAACATCACTTTCACATCCCTGCCTTCCCGGAACGCTTTAACCCATCGTGCCACTGTGCGATATGGCAACGCTGCATCGGCATATGCTTCATGCAGTCCCTGAAAACATTCTTGTGCACTACGACCTCGTGTCACTTCAATTTTGATCCAGGAACGTTGCTCTAGTTTTGTAAACGTGGTCTTAGGACGCTCGCACTATCCCTATCAAAGTCAACGTTCTACACACTGCAGTAGATTGACAGAGTACTGTCGCCGCTGGCTACACTGACTCATCTAACAGTCCTTGTTCATGTCCATACAGCTGGCAACTCGCGAATGCACCATCATCACGTGACAGCAGTGTTGCCATTACTTTTTATCCAACCTATGTACATGCTGTTAAAAACTGTTTCGAATACACAGTTGTTTTGACTGTCCACATGAGTGCACTTACAAGAGAAAAAGTAAATAAAATGGAAAAAAAAATATAACTTCTTTTGAAAGTAAACTGAGATCAAAATGATCGTAATGCAACATGTTCTGTATTTCATATTATCTATGTCTTGTAACTAAAAGTGTCAATTTTTCATAATATTACGTGTTTTCAGCAGTTCACTTTTTTGTTTACCATGAATTTGTAGGTTCATTAGGAAGTTTGCTGCACAAAAAAGCAGCAAAAGCTCATATTACTAAACATACGTCGTTACATGTTTGTGTGTGTGTGTGTGTGTTTGCAAACACAGGCTGTGCTAGTTAATTTATAGTTCTACCCATTCTTCACCATATAGTAATGCAGAATTCCTGCACGGAAATATCACGTGTACTTCAGTACATCATTATAATTAATTTATAGAGTTTAAGGTGCATCATCGATGGAAAATAATCTACTAGAACTGAATATGGGACCCACATATAAAGTTACATACCATGGGTTTACTTCTAAAACTTTGTTAAGTCCAATTTTTCCCGAATGTTGGGATTATGGGTGAAACCTGTGTATATTTTCGAAGTTCGTCTGCTGATACAAATTTTTACTTTATAAATAACAAATGCATAGAGTCGGGTAGAGTTCCTGGGTAGCTCAGTTGGTAGAGCGTTGGTACGTTAAACCAAAGGTCCCGGGTTCGATGCCCGACCCCAGAACAATTTTTCCCTCGAAATTATTCAAATCAACTTTACAGGGAGTTATACCTGAAATCTTGATTTGCATAATACACGTCACTGTTCGTTAACAGAAAACCACAATTTAAGTCACACTGAGTTAGTGTGCACTCGAAGTTGGTTGCTTGACGATTGTCAGCCCACTTTGAGGTCTGTGGATATAGAGGGAAAAATTGGCTCGCTGTCGGGTAGAGTTCCCGGGTAGCTCAGTTGGTAGAGTGTTGGTACGTTAAACCAAAGGTCCCGGGTTCGATGCCCGGCCCCGGAACAATTTTTCCCTCGAAATTATTCAAATCAACTTTACAGCGAGTTATACCTGAAATCTTGATTTGAACAAATGCATAGAAGTTATTAGCTGGGGGTATAAAAATAAGGTGAAACGAGCGTTGAGGGACTTCCGCCGATTTTAGCAGGACTTCTGACTTCTGTTGCATTCAAATAATTATAAAATACGATAATTTGGTCCAGGGAGCATCCGTTTTTGGTGCAAAGATAATTCGTTTGGGATATTTCTTAATTGAAATTAACCTAAGTGGGTCTGTGTCTATTCCAAAATCAAAATCGGCGGAAGTCCCTCAACACTCGTTTAACAAAAAAGAATAAATTATTTTGTTCTCCTGTACAATTTCTTCAAACGGAAATACGAGGTTTTAGAAGCCAACAATATGTAACTGGAAAAGGCATAGGACTTATTCAACGAATGAACTCTGATCAAATGTGAAAATTAGTCACTCTCTCAGGTACCACAGAAGATTGGAAATATCTCTAAAAAAGATAACTAGAGACTATACAAGACTAATAAGGTCTGAAGGCCCATTTAAAATGAAAATTAAAGATAACGTAAGCATTAACTTAAAAATGTAAACATTAGTGTAAAATCAAAAAGACATGCCAGCATTCACGATGAGAACATGAACATAATCACAAAGATACTTGGTAGAAAAAATTTAACAGTGACGTCATTTCGTCATATTCTGTTGTATACTTCAGTGTTATATGTTTCTAGGTTGTATTAAAATCATGTACACATAAATAAGAAAGTTCGGAGTTTGCAAACTTTCATGTTAACATCTAATAGCAATGGTAATGACAATGTTGAATTGAACCATTGTGAATGCTCCCATTTGGTAATCTGACCGCAAATTCTGTGTTTATGTTACGTTTATGTTTAATTTTCATTGTGAATAGGCCTTTATATTTGAAAAGATAATGGTAGTGGTAGTACTGGTTATGAAGATCATGAAGAAAAATGAGACTAACGTATTAACAATGGATAATATGCAATGGAAACAGAGCAGTACTGAAAGAATCTGTCTCTGCTCTCTAGCAAGCATTAAATATATGAATATTCAAACTGAAAAATTAATCAACACGAAATATTAAGTAGTTTGACTGATATTGTTGATACTTTGTTCTATAAGTAATGAATAATATTTTTATTGACTAAGCTATAGTGAGCTATGACAGTACCAGTACTTTAAATTAGTGAATAAAAGATGAGCGTTTTCGTAAAAGGAGTATTTTCCTTGGACCAAAAATTTGTGATTTTAAAACTTTTTTTGTTGGCAATTTGTATGTCATAAAAATCCGGGCCCTTTTCATAGGTGTTCTTGGAAGTCAAAGATATAGAAATTGTACATAGCCTATTTATTGAATTAATTTAATGTACTGTAACATGCACGCTTTTCAGCCCTCTTCATCACTACTCCATGTGTCTGCTGTCACATTTCTTCGAATGAAAAGAGTCCTTCTTTCAAATGGTTCTCTCTTCTGATTCTGTGTGCGCAAGTACTCATCATAAGCTGTACCTTGACAGTGATCAGCTGTCCATATCAGTACATTTCTATCATTTCCAGCACTATATAACTCATGATAGAATGGGTGATAGATACAACTATTCACAGAGTTATAATGCCCTAATAACGTATTAACTTTTACACCAGTCTGGATCTCAAACATAAATATATTACCCTCAGATGGGACATACACTAATTTTGGATCCGAATACATTGTAATATCAAACTGCATGCATTTTTTTGTATCGTTTGGTATCTTTCCATAATTAACCATCTCGTTATGTCCATTGAAAGTACTCCAGAGTCTTAACCTGTGGTCAGTCCCGTAAGACAGAAGAAACAATCCATCATGAGTAAAGCATAAGCCGTTGACGTAGCCGTCGTGAGCAGTATTTGTAGATTCACTACTTGAACGTCCCTTCCCATTATGCTGGTCCAGAGATTTAAGACAACACTTTGCAGAACGAACATCCCACAAAAGCACCTTGTTATCACAGCTGCCGGTTGCAAGTAAATATTCTTCCCTTGGTGACCATCTGCAGGCTAAAGTTGAACTCGAGTGTCCACGCAGTTCATGGGTACAAGACCCAGACTTCAGATCAACAAGTAGAACATGATTTACAGAACTTGCAACTGCAACAAGACAATTCTTTGTTGCTATTTGTGACATGTGGTGCTGAAATACACGACCTTCGAAATTGAAAGTATCTGCGGGTTTCATGCAGTTCGTATCCCATATTTTTAATTGTTTATCCATCCCACTCGTTATAAAAAGTCCAGTGTCAAATGGGTACCACTGGACACATTCAACACTGTATCGGTGAGCAGTTCGAAGGTTACGATCAACTTTGCAGATAAGTTTGGAAGTAAAATGAGGTGTACCTGTGAAGTTATGTAGATCATGAATATGAAGACTACCATCTGCTGACCCTGAGAGCAAATATTTTCCTTCCATTGTATCCACATCTAAAGCATTAACACCTGCTGTATGTACATTTTCGATGTCTCTATGTTTACATAACTGCAAGTTATATGACCTCTTAGTCGATTCGGCCCTAATGAGAGCACGTGGTTCTACTATTCCTGCTCTAATATTCTCCAAGAACTGGATCATTTTCGGTATATTGTTAATTATACAAAACTGTCACAACGGTACTACACTCTCTTTAATTCACAATTTGAGGTTGGGAACATATTATTGTGTTTGTTGTCACATGGTCATACGCTAGGACATGTTAATATCTCACTAAACGTAAAATCTTCTGAACAACTGAGGAACTCAAATTCATTTATTTCGTCCAGTCATGTTGACAGTTCGATTCCATTGTCTTTCACACACTATCAGTAACGCATCATACCAAGTCCACCATTAATACATACAACAAACAGAAAGAATGTTATACATCACCAAACAAATTTTAAAGGTGTCCGTACGTTAACCTATAACATTACAACTAACAGAGCAATCTAACACAGCACTATTCGGTATATTGAACTTATACATGAATAACTGGTAAATACTAAATTCAGCAGTTGGCTATACGTAGCCATGATGTATTCGATCGATTTAGGGACAAGTTAACTATATACATGAACGATAGATGGCGAAACTTTGTCAAGGTAGTTCAATTACTACATTTTCATGGAGTATTGAAACTTTAATGAAAACAGGGATTCGAGTCTCAAGGTCGATACATGTAAAAAGTGGGATCTGATCGTATTAATACGTTCATTAACACCAAGAATATGAACTTTTCATGCCCTCGTTAAGAAAACTCAACATTGTTTATAAGGTTTACAGGATGACCAACATGTTAACATGTCGATCCGACTACTTTCGAAACCTCAGCTTCTGTATTCAAATATTTTTCAATATGTATTGAAAATTGCATGAAAACAGGGATAGGAGGGATCGTATTCAGTACGGGAACATATTCAAATGGATTTGAATACTGAATGAAAACATAGCAAATGTCACCATCATCGATGTCAGTGTGCGATATAATAATAATAATAATAATAATAATAATAATAATAATAATAATAATAATAATAATAATAATGTTGTTTAGTCAATTGTCTGAATCCCACAAGTGACACCAACGAGGCATCACTCATGAGGCAACTAGCCCAGAAGTTAATGGGGTAGAGTGGCTGTTCCTTTCCCCCCTCTATTGCACACATCACTGTCTAGTTTAGGTACATATTACATTAATCACACTTCAGATGAATACAAACACTGTTCTTCCACTGATTCTTCTGGCCCATGACGTACGGAGATAAGGTTAGTTGTTCACACATTACAGTGACGTGACGTCATGTTTGGTGCGTGTCACAGGTACTATCAGGGAACACTTGCGTTTTGTTTGTGCTGCAGTTGTTCTATTCATGATTCAAAACTAGACTCCATAGACTGTTTACAATGCATTCTAGTGATAAGACTGATACTACGATGATCTTTCCTACAATTTAAATTATCCGTTAATTTATTTAATTGATTTACTTTTACTGGCCGAGTTAAGACCATAATACCTTCTCTTCCACTTTGAGATCTTTATAAATTATTCAAAATAGAGCGTTAAGATATCTGTTAGGTTTTCATTATTTGATTACAGTTAAATATCTATATCAATTTTCTTTCGTTCTACAAGTTCAATTAATTATCACATTAAGTGCTGCTATTTTCATGTACAAAGTTATTAACAATTTAATACATAGCATCATTATATTTCAGTTTAATAAAGATAGATATGCCCACTTATTCAACAAGACAAAAAAAAAACAACGAATATGTTTTTCTCAGCAATACTCAGTAACTTACGGTACGAAAGGGCTTAAACATTTTTTTAATAACTTTTAATCAACTTCCTTTAAAATGGCGAATGTTACGTCTCGCCCACTATAGGAGACATAGGCCAGTTTTACACTAATCCTAAACATTTAGTATAACTTGTTGCGGTGAAACGAGCGTTGAGCGACTTCCGCCGATTTTGGAATAGACACCGACGCACTTGAACTGCCAACATAGAAAACAAAAAATCACACTCAATCGCTTTCACTTTCATCTTGACGGGATAATAAAAGCCTAAACTAACCTAACCTAAGTGCGTCGGTGTCTATTCCAAAATCGGCGGAAGTCGCTCAACGCTCGTTTAACCAAGTGGGCGGCGGATACTCTACATTGACCTAAAGTTTTACGTACGAGTATACAGGATTTGGTACAAATGAGGGATTCTAAGAGCGGCATACTCAGGGCCGGATTTTGGTATAGCCTAGTGCCGCCCCTAGGCAGTGCTAAAATTTGCCGCCCTCGACGTCCACAAGCAATTTATAAGCAGCTATTATACAGGTCACGTTTAGTTTCAATTACCTTTAAATGAAATATTACAATTATTCAGAAAACAATAAATTACTGGAATCAAAATCATGCATCTTACCCTTGTGAATTACACAGATATCCTTCGCACTGTGTTCGCAGAGAAAGCATTGATGATGTCATCAAAGTCTATCTGACGAAGCATATCAACTGAGAGTTGTGGTTACTATTCATAGCGATAAATAGCTAACAAACATACATCCAATTTGATTTTCAACAATGCATTCTTGTTTATACAAGCAGTTAAATTTAAGGGAACGCACAGGTGAAATTACTAAATCTTACAGTTTTCATTTTTTTTTCTCAAAGACCAAGGACACTAGAATAAAATTATGTGACACGTTTCCTTATTAAGATGCAATAAAGGGCAGGAATTTTTTTCAACGTGATTTTCTTTAATTTTCGACGTGTGGAACCATTTATATATAAATTAATTAAATTAATATATAAATGGTTCCACACGTCGAAAATTAAAGAAAATCACATTGAAAAAAATTCCTGCCATTTATTTCATCTTAATAAGGAAACGTGTCACATAATTTTATTCTTGTGTCCTTGGTCTTTGAGAAAAAAAATGAAAACTGTAAGATTTAGTAATTTCACCTGTGCGTTCCCTTAAGCAGTTCTATAGTATAACAACGTGATACCGGCATTACATTACAAATATGCAGCTGCACACTTTCCTTTTACTCTCGCCGCGACCGCGACAATGAAATAACAAAACAATATCCTACTTCCACAAGATATTCAAGAACAAACTTCAGAAAAGATTTACGAATAAGTGTTTTAAAAACAAATTTCACTGTAAAAGAGAGAGAGAGAGAGAGAGAGAGAGAGAGAGAGAGAGAGAGAGAGAGAATGATGCCGTCCCCCCTGGAAATTGCCTAGGCCTAAATCCGGCACTGGACATACTGGTACATCTATAAATGGCATGAAGTCTTGGGACGTATATTTGGTATACTTTGTCCTTCAGGGAACCCCTATTTTAGTGGAAGTTTGTTTACGAGCAGCGGGGTATGAACGCATACAATAATTATGGCAAAACATGCACTGACACTTTTGACAATATCTACCATAATACTTATGATAGCCATACATAAATTTTATCACTGAATATCGAAAGAAAGCTGAACTGAATGACATACAGTTAACATAATTTAGATTATTCATCTGACCTAAATAATTTGTGTAATTGTTGCAACGAATCGAAAATACACTTAAATATAAGATCACATAGGTACAAATTCCTGGTAAACCAATGATTTCATTGGTCCTAAATTTTTATCAGATCTTACATATACATACAGCTATAAGAAACTCACTTTTTACTTAATTTGATAAAGATTGGTTGGTTTTGTGATATTTTAAAACATTCGAGCATGTATAAAATTATTAAATTAACTTAATTTTCAAGTTATAAAAATAAAAATTGAGTTTCACTATCACAAGGCAATATGTAAAATCTGGTAAAAAATTGGGACTAATGGTATCATTAGTTTTCCAAGAAAATGTACCTATGTGATTTCATGTAAAAATATATTTTCCATTTTTTTTGCAACAATTAAACAAATTTTAAAGGACAAATTAATAATCTAAATTAAATTATCTCTAAGCCATTCAGTTCAGCATTCTTTTAACATTCAGTGGTAAAATGTATGTATAGCTATCATAAATCTTGTGGTAGATATTGTCAAAAGTGTTACTGTATATTTTGCTAAAGTTTTTGTATGCTTTCGTAACTCTCTGTCCTTAAATTAAATTAAATTAAATTAAATCATTTCCTTTGGGTGTGTCGCAGTATAAACGCAGACGGACCTCAACTCGTGAATCATTTGCCTTCTAGCATCAGAATGTTTCGCACATGTCATCAGAGTTTGCCGAGCCACGCGTTTGTCATTCCTGAGGACGAAAGAAAACAATCTCTACTTTCCTGTTATTTCTTGTGGACGGATTGAGTACGACTCCAGTTATAACGAACACAATCGCCTCCAGGGTTGCCAGATAAATGAAACGCAATCGTCGTACCAACTTCTGAAAAATGTCGTACTTTAGCATAAAATTGTCGTACATTCATCATTTTACTATTTTATAGATAGTACGCACAAATATATTATTTCACTTAACACCAAAAAAAAAAAGTGGTTCATAGGCCTATAAATTTATATTCATTCATTTATAGTGTTCTGTCCAAGGGCAGATCTTTCACTGCAAACTCAGCATTCTCCAGTATTTCCTATCCATTTCTCCAGTCAGTCAAGAATTTTGTGCTTATAGTTGATATCCACAATGTCATTTAGCATTCAAATTACCATTTCTTCATCAACACTGTCATTTTTGGTAAAGCATGCACGATGACGCTTGGTCGGAAAAAACATCCAGCAGAAACTTTATCTTTGGTCGGCGCAATGGCAGATATTTAATATCAATCAGTGCAGCAGCTGATGATTACATAAAATTAATCCACTTGCAGTCGACTCAAATCCGACATCGCTAAAATGTAGCGAAAATCCTAGCGCGGTACTATTTCATTCATAAAAAAATACTTCCATTGCTGAACATACAGTGAAGTTAGCAGATCTCTGAACTCGTGTTACTTTGATATAACCGCACCGTACATTAAACCTGGATCTCAAGATGACGAATTCATGATTTTCATGGCAAGTGTAGTCACCATATTGATTTTCAAAGCATCTTTTGTCCCTTTAAGGCATATATATGTGTGATCAGGGATATTAGTCAATGGCATACTGAATGAAGAAAAGTTGTCTAGAAAAGGGGCAAATTAACTTATTTTTTTTTATTACAGTCCGACATTGTCAGTTCCAAAATAATTTTGTCCCTTCAGTAAAATAGTCGTACAAAATCGCGTACAACTTAGAGTTCGGTCGTATCTCGTACAATTAGTCAAAATAGTCGTAATCGTACGACTATAGTCGTACGTATGGCAACCCTGACGCACAGAGCAGGCTATTTCGTACATATTCAAATTACCAGTTTCTTTAGAGTGACCTCAATCGATCCTGATTTAAAAGCAATGAACTTCAAGTTAACGCTCGTAATCGGTATACTTCATACCGATATTCTGTATAAAAGTTATTTCGGCTTTTGTTTCTTGAAAACCTTAATTTGTTTGTTGAAAATGTCGGTATTTGTTAAGCACGGAGTTTTCCTGCTCTATGTCATGCTTACATCTGGAAAGCTTCCTGTCTAAATATTATTGTTAAGAAAGGCGTCCGAATCTTGAAATTCTGAAGAAATCACACAGCCATATGGTCCGTGAGTTTAGGTATCCATCTCACGTCTTTAATGCCGTTAAAAGCTTGTGGTGGATGACTAAGCCACAATAAAACTTCCGCTGATTAATAGCAGGCCCCTTACTCATTGTCGGAGGACACCAGTTCAGGCGCACGCTGGTTATCACGCTCCTACTGTAACAGAGGGACCTAGGAATTTGCATTTTATAATCTATTTTTAATTTTCCTGGGAATTGCGTACAACGGGCACCGCCACTTGCAGATGCGGCTTATTCCGTGATCACTCTTTCGGATCTAGAGGAGGGGGCGTGCAAACTGTCTACGCAGAACAACTAAAATAACTTACACAGATCTGAGCTTATTTAAGGTTTTAATTGCATGCGTACATGCATACACAAGATGGAAGTAACCTTAATATAACCACAATCTAGTATATACAGTCACGAAGCTCAATACTAGTAAATATGCATCCATAGATAGTTGCTAACCACTAGGATCGCTACTATCGCCTCATTACAGACAATGCGAAATAGTACCTGCACAGTCGCTTGTTCCCAGTACCCCATAAACTCAAGCTTCGTGACTGAGAGAAGAATCCAAAAAGGATAGCTGCCCTTGAAAAAGGGGTACCGAGCGGTAACAGCACCTAAATTAATTGTAGATCAACAATATTCTATTTTAAATTTAAATTTTATTTTTATTTTATTTTATTTTATTTTATTTTATTTTGGGGGGGGGCAGCTATCCTCGACATGAATAATTTATTTTTCATATATAGAACTGTACAGATGGTTATTTACAATTAACAAGGACTGTCTTAAAACATACTATACTATACTATACTATACTATACTATACTATACTACAGAGTGATTTATATAGAACTAACACATTTCTTTCATTAATTGCTTCAAAACGAATTGTGCTAGCGACAACTTATTATACCTAAAATGTAGAGGAATTTTGAGGATTATTTGCCTCTATAGCAAATGTTGAAAATGTCCTCCATCCTGCATAAGGCACAACTCAACACGTCGTTCCATGTTACTGGCCACTCGTTGGAGGACTCTGTTGTCAATAGCTGGAATCTCCTGTGTGATGTTGTGCTTCAGATCGTCCAATGTCTGGGGACGTGTGGCGTAAACCCTGTCTTTTAAGTAACCCCATAGAAAGAAGTCCGGCGTTGTCAAATCCGGAGATCTCGGTGGCCACAGGTTCCTGGAAATTATTCGGTCGTCAAAGAAACTTGGTTTTAGGCCTGCACTTTTCGCAGCTCTCTGACACATTGAGTAGGTGTACCCTGTCTCCTGTGACAAACGTCTTAATGATTTTTTGGGTGACTGCTCCAGTCGTGCTCTTACGTCAACAACAACCGTGGGAAGCCTAGATGAACGATGCTTGCCCTTTTCACTCACCAGAGATCCAGTTGTTTCCAATTTGTTTACCAGTCCCAGTATTGTGTTTCTTTTGGGAGGATTGCGAACACCAAATTCTCTCTGGTATGCCCTTTGAGTAGCTGTAATTGAATTCGTAATCCAGTATTGCTTCACAAGGAAGAGTCATTGATTTAATGTGTACTGCATTTTCAAGTTGACACAAAATGTCGAAAACAGCTGCCAACAATAGGAATAAAATATAAACATCTGCGCATCTAGTGCTGCCAACAATAGGAATAAAACATAAACATCTGCGCATCTAGTGACAAGGAATCGAAACTCCAGAATATTCTGCTTAATTTGGTGCTAAAATTGGGTCATTGAATGAATTTCCAACGGAATAATTAAAGAAAGAAATGTGTCAGTTCTATATAAATCACTCTGTATACTACACTATACTACACTGTGATATAACTGTGCAGATTTTAACGGCTTGTTCCTTGGACAGAGTACAATAAAAAAAATTCTAACATCATATAACACCCAAATGAATACTTTTCTCAGAAAAAAAGAACATTTCCTAAATGTTAACACATTTACTCCATAAGTACTATTCGTACAATTCTGTTTTTACTTTTATCATTAGAAAAAACTCATAAGGAATAATTTATTCTTTTGTAGTTTTTAAATAAACTGAACAGTTTTCTTGCAAATTAAATAAAAAGATTAACACGTATCGTTATTTCCTGCCATTAGGAAGTATGGCAACCCTGTCGGAATGATTAAGGGACGGAATGCTGCTTAAGGCCCGCTCCCACTTAGTGGAATTCGAATCGAATCGAAACGAAAAGTCTGCTGCCGCTCACATCTAGTGGAATCGAACCGAACTTTTCTATTTTGTGTTTTGTCTTACAAAAAAGAATACTTCTACGCAAGATTTATTAATTTTTCTTCGTCCATATTAAATTATAATTTTTGTGTAGCCTATATACTAATTCAGCAACAACTTTCAATACTAAATAAATTAAGCCGTCAAGAATTAATATAGTTCATTTGTTTTTTCACGAAGGCTTCACGAGAACTTACGATCATACCCGAAACAAGAAATTCTGTTCTAGCAACGGAATTAAGGCCCGCTCTCACTTAGCGGAATCGAAACGAAATGAAAAGTCTGCTGCCGCTCACATCTAGTGGAATCGAACCTAACAGTACTTTTGTGTTTTGCCATAAAAAAGAGAATAATTTCTGCACAAGATTTAATAATTTTTCTTCATTCATATTACATTGTGATTTTTGTTTACGTACTATTTCAGCATTACTTACTTACTTACAAATGGCTTTTAAGGAACCCGAAGGTTCATTGCCGCCCTCACATAAGCCCGCCATCGGTCCCTATCCTGTGCAAGATTAATCCAGTCTCTATCATCACACCCCACCTCAGCATTAACTTTCAATAGTAAACAAATTAAGCCGCCAAGAATGGATGTGGCTCATTTGTTTTTTCACGAAGGCTTTACGAGAACGTACGATCATACCCGAAACAAGAAATTCTGTTCCGGCAGTTAATATTCTAGCTCCTGAATTGAAGGGTTCAGAGCCATAGTGGGGCAACCGCCATTTATTAAACACGGAGAAAGCAAGGGTTAAAGTTAAGTGAATACCATACTTTAATGAAGATTGACATATCATTTAGTTTGAATGTGTATACTTTGTATTACTTGCTATATGTTTCCATTTAATTATGGTAATAACTTCACTTTGTCCCGTGTCGTGGCGTCGCGGTCTAAGGCATCTCGCCTAGGACTCGCGTTACGGAATGCGCGCTGGTTCGAGTTCTCATGGGGGAAGAAATTTTCTCATGAAATTTCGGACAGTGTATGGGACCGGTGCCCACCCAGCATCGTGATGCACTTGGGGAGCTACGATAGGTAGCGAAATCCGGTTGCGAATACCAGCTATAGCGGCTGGGGGGATCATCGTCCTAACCACACGATACTTCCATTCTGGTTGGATGATCGTCCACCTCTGCTTCGGCATGTGGGCGTGAGACCAGCAGCCGGCTGGTCGGTCTAGGCTCTTCACGGGCTGTAGCGCCACGGATTATTATTATTAATAACTTCACTTTAACTCTTGTTTTCTACGGTTTTAGTAAATGGCGCTTGGCCCACTATAGTTCTGAACCCTTCAATTCTGTTCTGTTCGATTCGATTCGATTCGATGCGCCGTTTTCTCCTATCTTCCATTTAAATACATTGTGAAGAAAAATTCTGTTCGATTCGATTCTGATAAGCAAACATTCTGATGGGGGCAGACAAAAAAGTATTTTTTTTCTTCTACTATGTTAATAACGTCAAAACAAGTGCTTACACAAATTTTGGCCACTCGACCGCAATTACGAGTCCATCCAGTAAGTGATTTTCCCTGGGTACATTTTCAGAAAAAAAAAAGCACAATTGCATGGAAAGATTTATTGAAACAGATACAGCAATTGTGCTATTTGCCAACATACCCCCATTGGAATTGAGACATTTGTCATACCATGGGATACGAAGTATCACTTTTCATCCATCGATATACTACTAGGTTCAAAAAGTTCCCGGAATTTTACTACCATTTTTCGTATTAATATATAACAAGGGATATTATACATTTGTTTTGTTGGTAACATTCATGATGTCATTTCCTTAAAGTTTGCTGATAATGGCAATTATTGGTTTTGAGTTGTAGGCAATTGTTTATCATAGTGTTTTGTTTGTTCGTCGCATTTTGTAATTATGTCCACAGAGCAAAGTACAAACATCAAGTTCTGTGTTTTGCTGGGGACATGATCAGTATGGCTGATGAAGATGGTGATTTCTTAAACAAAATGAAACTGGTGCTACTTGTACGACCCAGTCCCTAAACGACAGTCATCTGAGTGGAAATCGAAAACATCTCCTCGGAAGCAAAAATTTCCTAGGGACACTTCCAAAGGCAAAGTTATTTTAAATGTTATGTTTTATTTAACGACGCTCGCAACTGCAGAGGTTATATCAGCATCGCCGGATGTGCCGGAATTTTGTCCCGCAGGAGTTCTTTCACATGCCAGTAAATCTACTGACATGAGCCTGTCGCATTTAAGCACACTTTAAGCAAAGTTATGTTGGAAGTTTTCTTCGACTCTCAGGGTCTCATGCACCATGAGTTCATTCCAGAAGGTCGTACTGTAACGAAAGAATTGTACGTAGAAACCCTCCGTCGCCTCTGGGACGCAGTGAGAAGGAAACGTCCAGAAAAGTGGGTAGAAAACAACTGGTTCCTTATGCATGACAATGCACCTGCTCATCGCGCAATTATTGTGAAGAATTTTCTTGCCAGGCACAACATAACTGCTTTGGATCACCCACCATACTCTCCTGATCTCTCACCACCTGATTACTTTCTGTTTCCCCGTCTGAAAAGTCATCTGAAAGGACGGAGATTCAATGCTGAAGAGGTTATCGCAAACGCGACGAGAGCACTAAGACGGGTTTCACAAAATGGCTTCCAGGCCTGCTTCCAGGAACTCTACACGCGTTGGCAAAAGTGTGTTGTTGCGGAAGGCAACTATTTTGAAGGGAATGCTGTAGAATAGTGTTTAAGGTACGTTGTTTCTATGATGCTAGCAAATTCCGGGAACTTTTTGAACCTAGTATGTACAATATTATTATTATTATTATTATTATTATTATTATTATTATTATTATTATTATTGTAGAGACAGCGGGATACACGATACACACATTAAAAATTATGAAAGAACTGCAGATTGAACCGATTACGGAATACCTGCAGAAATACAGACAAAACTGGAGATCACATGTCATCAGAATGCCTCGTTCTGGAATTCCACGCCAAATTTTAAATTACCATCCTGTGGGCAAGAGATCCTTGGGCAGACCGTTCAAGCGTTGGCAAGAGACCGTAACGGGCCACTAGGCCCAATACATGCAATGATGATGATGATGATGATGATGATGATTATTATTATTATTATTATTATTATTATTATTATTATTATTATTATATCGTGTATATAGGCCTATTATAAAAATATCGCATGCCTGAATCTCACACAGATAACATTATGAAGAATCAAAATATATAAACTAATTGTCAACACACAAAATGTACGTAAGATGGCTGTCTAACGAAGGAATAAATAATATTATAGGAGGGAAATCAGATCTCTAAGTTAAGGCTGGTTCACAATAAACCGGGAAAGGAAACGACAACGTGAACGAGAACAGAAATAATGTTAAAATAAATGTATTTAATTGTGAGCATTCACAATTAACTATTGTGAATGCTCACTTTTAAATACATTTATTTTAACAATATTTCCGTTCTCGTTCTCGTTGTCGTTTCCGTTCCCGGTTTATTGTGAACTAGCCTTTAGTGAATCCTTTAACGGTCCAATAATACAAAAGATGTTTCTTGCAACGCGTCTTTTGAACTTACTGGTCCGTTAGCGGCTAACTACGGAATAAATACGTTCCTGCAACCCACAATTAAACTCAAGCAACCAGTATAATTTCAGGATGGAAGTAGGCACCTTCCATTGCTCAGCCTAGGTCAGAAAATTAGGTTAATTGGGAACTGTATATAGACTGTGGGAAAGAATTTCTCCCATTTACCTGATTACTCCCTCCTACTATTGTATTGTTATTAGGTATGTTATCTTCATATCACCATTTCAATGCAATTCTATCATAGACAAAGAAACTGTAGGTAACGATATCTTCGAGTACGTATTTCTACATATATCGCATTCCTAGTAAAATACAGTAGTGTCGTAACTTGAAAATTGTGATTTGTAAAGATATGCTATTTCCTAATAAAAGTCCACACCTGTGGAGTAACGGTTAGCACGTCTAGCCGCGAAACCAGGTGGCCCGGGTTCGATTCTCGGTCGGGGCAAGTTACCTGGTTGAGGTTTTTTCCGGGGTTTTCCCTCAACCCAATACGAGCAAATTCTGGGTAACTTTCGGTGTTGGACCCTGGACTCATTTCACCAGTATTATCACCTTCATCTCATTCAGACGCTAAATAATCTGAGCTGTTGATAAAGCGTCGTAAAATAACCTATTAAAAATTTCCTAGTAAAATACTGCTGTAAAAATATTTTAATAAATAGGTATCAAAATCTTTCATGATTTAATTTTTATTATTAGAATTTCATATTTCCAACTAGTAAGTCTCTTACTGAGGTTCTGGCTGATATGTACATCTATTATCAGGCAGTAAGTTACATCTCACTTGACGATATGTGTCAGAGGAAGAACAATATTGTTTGTATGCATTTGAAGTCTTATTAGTGTAATATATATCTAATCGGTGATGTATGCAATGGACGGGGAAAGGAACTGGCCATCCTAACCCATTATCTCCTGGTCTAGTTGCCTCATAAGTAGTGCCTTGTTGGTATCACTTGTGAAGTTCAGACCTGTCTTCGGATAGTTGACTAAACAACAACTATATATTATTATAATGTACCGAAGTACATATGATATTTCATGCAGATATTCTGCGTCATCATACGATGAAAGAGTAATGGAACGTAAAACTGAGAAGATTCTTCCGACGCCGGGGTAGAATCCGGTGTGGCTTAGTGGATAAAGCGTCAGCACGTAGAGCTGAAAACCCGGGTTCAAATCCCGGCGCCGGAGGGAATTTTTCTCCGTTCCAGTACTCTTTCATCGTATGATGACGCAGAATATCTGCATGGAAATATCATATGTACTTCGGTACATTATAATAATATACATGATATGCGTAAATCACTTCGTGATTTAAGACGGCGCTTATTCCGTCGGATCCCGGCCAACTAGTCACTCATTACGAGTGCACCTCAGCACATGTGTGGACTTCGGTCCTACGTTCATAGATATCTATGACCTAGTGCAGAGGGCGGCCACTAGAGGGAACCCAAGAGTTGGAACTTAAAACTGAGACGATTCTTCCGACGCCGGGGTAGAATCCGGTGTGGCTTAGTGGATAAAGCGTCAGCAAGTAGAGCTGAAAACCCGGGTTCAAATCCCGGCGCCGGAGAGAATTTTTCTCCGTTCCATTACTCTTTCATCGTATAAACAACAACTAGTAAAACAGCGTTGAAAGTACAGGATGATCCGTTTGGGTATTGATAAAATAAAAACACCGTAAAACATTTACTACTGAACTTTAGTTTGTTGAAACTTTGTGCATACAACACTGAAAGATGGGAGATTCCTCAGAGCTCAACATGACCCCCATTGCACACCCTGCACAACTCATAACTGTGATGCAATTCAGCCCATGTCCGTTGTAACACAAGAGGGGTGATTTGTTGAAAAGCTTGAGTAAGTTTTACTCTCAGTCTCAGATCACCAATGTTCCTGGATTTCTGTGAATAGATGTCTTTAAAAAAAACCCACACGAAGAAGTCGGGGGGGGGGGAGTTAGATCTGGGGAGTTTGGGGGCCAATTCAAGAGATAGCTGCTTTTCGTACTGGGTTTCGCCTGTGACCTCCTGCATGTTTTTTTTAACACAGAACCTGTTACTACAAATGTTCGATACCACAACGTTATGGAATCGTATTTAGGTATATTACGCACACCATATTCACGTCGAAATTCTCTTTGAACTCTTTTAACATTCTCAAATTTAGCATACCAAAGAACACATTGTGCCCGCTGTTGACTTGTAGTAACCATTTTAATCATCTACGATTTTCATTTGTGCTTTCATATTATGCATTGTTGATTGTCATATATGCAAAATCCCATCTTTTAATCATAATATAACCAGCAAGAATTTTTCCTACTATCATAATAGCTTTATAATAATAAGGCTGGTATGTACTGTACATCTATTATCAGGCAGTACATCTCACTTAACGATATGTGTCAGAGAAAGAACAATAGGCCTATTGCTTGTATGCATCTGAAGTCCGATTAGTGTAATATGTAGCTATTCGGCGATGTATGCAATGGAGGGGGTAAGGATCTGGCCACCCTACCCCATTATCTCCTGGTCTAGTTGCCTCATAAGTGGTGCCTTGTTGGTATCACCCTAGATCATATATGTAACAGATAACTCCTCGCTACGTTAAAATCGGCAGCACTTTGAAGAGAACAACCGCCAGGATCGCCACCCGTCCGCCGTAAACGAACACGAGATGGCAGCACATTCGCTAATGCAATTCAAATGGGAACTATGACGTGACTCCTTATGTAACAACTAGATGGCAGCGTAGTAAACCTGACAAAAGTTGTTAACCTCACAGCCTATAAGCCCGACATATATGTTACATATATCACTTGTGAAGTTCAGACCTGTCTTCGGATATTTGACTAAACAACAACTAGTAAAACAACGTTGAAAATAATTTACGAAAGTAATATGTGATTTTCGACTTACGACAGTATTTTACTGGGTGTGCGATGTCCTGTCACTCTTCAACCATTGCTCATTATCACCATCTCAACCGAATTGTTTGATTCCAATATTAAATTCATTCGCAGTTATATCGATAGACATCATCGTGCTAAAGAAAGAAACAAGACAATCTTCACTCGCTTGTTAAACCTGCCAGAAATATAACGACTCGATGCAAGGAAAAGAAATGACGCGGTTGTTTCTCTATTGATCATTTCCTTCCAGCACGATTTCCGGCAAGGCAACTGACAGTTTCATCTGTGATTGATCGACTTCTCGACATGATGAGGCAAAAGCATTTCGGACGCTCACTTTCTTTCGGAAGTGCCCTAAGAGCTGTTTATGTTAAAAATGGAATCAGAAGCGGCTGATTCCGTCCACAAACTCACTCGTGTCTGCCACCTACGACTTAAGATCCACACCGATTCTAAAAATATCTCTTTGAAGGCGTATCTGAGACACGAAGGAAGAATTTCGCACATTCTTAACCTTGACATTATTTGCAGACAAATGGTCACCGAGCGGTCTGGTGTTCTTGTTGTGTAGTTTATACTTCGACGTTCGATCCCCGATTGATCTATTTTGTTTTACCGATATTCCACTGCGGTTGTTTCAAGAAAATGCCGATAAACATACTTCTAAATCCTTAATTATTTTCAAATTATCCATAACCAATCCATTCATTAAGTAATCTCTGAAACGAAGGCTTCATTCCCGTAAATTGAGAAAATAATTAATAAATACATAGGCCTATTTTCTTCTTCCATGCCAGGAAATATTTGTGCCAACAACATCTTCAGAGATTCTCTCTCTGCCGATCTATCTACCTAACTCGTTCATTCATCCAGGCAATTTTTTTTAATTGGGTTATTTTACGACGCTGTATCAACATCTAGGTTATTTAGCGTCTGAATGATATGAAGGTGATAATGCCGGTGAAATGAGTCCGGGGTCCAACACCGAAAGTTACCCAGCATTTGCTCGTATTGGGTTGAGGGAAAACCCCGGAAAAAACCTCAACCAGGTAACTTGCCCCGACCGGGATTCGAACCCGGGCCACCTGGTTTCGCAGCCAGACGCGCTGACCGTTACTCCACAGGTGTGGACTCATCCAGCCAATGATTAATACCATTGTTTTTCACATGTAACAATATTAAAGACGCAAATCTATGAATTTATAGTTTCTTAGCTATAATACCGATGGTAATGATGGTGGAGATATTATTATTATTATTATTATTATTATTATTATTATTATTATTATTATTATTATTATTATTATTATTACGTAGGCCTAAACTATATTAATTTTAAATTTGAGCAAGTTACAAGTTGTATTGGTCATTCGAAATTGGTGGCAACACTGCTAGTATTCAGATCCCTTCATTCATTCATTCATTCATTCATTCATTCATTCATTCATTCATTCATTCATTTGTTCGTTCATTTGTTCGTTCATTTATAGTGTTTTGAACAAGGGCAGGTCTTTCACTGCAAACCCAGCATTCTCCAATCTTTCCTATTTTCTGCTTTCCTCATAGTCTCCGCACATGATCCATATATCTTAATGTCGTCTATCATCTGATATCTTTTTCTGTACCGAACTCTTCTCCTGTTCACCATTCCTTTCAGTGCATCCTTCATTTTTTCTCGGCCAGTGATCCAGCCAATTCCTTTTTCTCTTCCTGATCAGTTTCAACATCATTCTTTCTTCACCCACTCCTTCCAAACAGCTTCGTTTCTTACTATGTCTGTCTATTTCACACGCTCCATTCTTCTCCATATCCATATTTATATGCTTCTAGTCGTTTTTCTTCACTTCGTCGTAATGTCCATGTTTCTGCCCCATACAATTCCACACTCCATACAAAGCACTTCACTAGTCCCTTCCTTAAATCTTTTTCCAGAGGCCCGCACAAGATGCTCCTTTTTCTATGTAGATGAAGTTATATAACACAGATAGAATTACCGTCTCACAGATTTCAGTTTCACTTAACGTCAATTGAGAATTTTTTTCATTAAATGCAACGGATGCTCTTTCCATTGATTCATCAATAACGCCTTTTTTTTAAGAAAAAAACAAACAATGTCTGTTGTTTTACTATCACACACTTAAATGTTTTTATTTATTGTATATGATATAACTATTTTAGCCAACAAAATTATTATATTTGTCAAATAAACATAACACTGAAAACTACGCGAATAAATACTCAGCTTCTTAACTGGTCTACTAGTTCTTAACTGTAAACAAGACTGAAAATTCAGACGGTTTAAATTTCAACCAATCAAGGTTGACCGGCAATCTCAACTATGCGAATTGTGTCACCAACTTGCTTTTCCTAAATCTCCTACATAAAAAAAAAAACTTCAAGGGAAAACTATCTGAAAATATGGATACTTATTTACAAATGCCTTTTAAAGAACCCGGAAGTTCACTGCCGCCCTCACATAAGCCCGCCATCGGTCCCTATCCTAAGCTAGATTAATCCAATCCCTACCATCATATCCCACTTCCCTCAAATTAATTTTAATATTATCCCCCCATCTACGTCTCGGCCTCCTCAAAGATCTTTTTCCCTCAGCTCTCCCAACTAACACTCTATATGCATTTCTGGATTCACTCATATGTATTACATGCCTTGCCCATCTCAAGCGTATGGATTTAATGTTCCTAATTATGTTTGTGAAAAATGCAATGCGTGCAGATCTGCGTTGTGTAACTTTCTCCATTCTCCTGTAACTTCATCCCTGTTAGCACCAAATATTATCCTAAGGACCTTATTCTCGAATACCTTTAACCTCTGTTCCTTTCAAAGTGAGAGTGCAAGTTTCACAACCATACAGAACAACCCGTAATATAACTGTTTTATAAATTCTATCTTTTTTCAAAGCAGACTAGAAGGCAATGCTTCTCAAATGAATAATAACAGGCATTTACCATATTTATTCTACGTTTAATTTCCTCTCTAGTGTCATTTACATTTGTTACTATTGTTCCAAAGTATTTGAATTTTTCCACCGATTTCCAATATTTATAGTTCCAATTCATACTACGTTCTGATAGTGAGATATAACCATATAGATACTTTGTTTTTTTTTTTTCGGGATTTACTTCCTAATCTATCTCATTACGTGTTTCATGTAAAATTCCCTTGTTTTACCTAATAGTTCGTGGATTGTCTCCTAACATATTCACGTCATCCGCATAACCTGAAAATACTAATGATAGAATCTACAGGGACATAATTTTATTTTTACTTCAATTTTTATTGTACCTGAGTTTTTGAATGTACTTCACTCCCACCCCTTCTACTAATGAAGTTCAACCGTCCTCACACAGATCCAAGACCGCATATACAGTCATAGTAGCCTTACGGTCATAGTAAACAGTACGTTCCAAAAATATGTTCGCGTTTTCTGTGAAGAAAGAGCTTTCAATATTGAATCATTTTCGCACAGGTACTGTCATCTATTTGCCTACGTCGTATCCCGGTTTCCCCCACCAGCTTTTATTCGCCAGCTAGTGGCTGGGCTGTGTTAGCCCTTTTCTGAGAACATTAATTTCTGTTAGGAATTGGACGTCTGCGTTATATTATACAACTGTTTAAAATAACTTAAATAAAAGGGCGTCGTTAAGTAATTAAATGTCACGTGATTTCCCCCCTTTCTACGACCCTGCGACATAACAACCACTTGAACGGACAGTAGATAGCACGTCTGAGTAATTTTATTTTTTCGGATCGGGCAGAAGTGAAGATTGAATTTACAGTACGTAAGGTACTCTTTTATAGAGTAGGTAGGCTTACGGAATTATTTCAACACGAGTTACTAGTACGAAGGACGAAACTGGTAATTGGAATTAGGTACAATAGTCTATAGTGCGATAATATGCACATTAGAACTGAAGCCTGTATCAAAATGAAACGGCCACCATTTTCAAAAATGTATTTAAATATCCATATTATGATTATTTTTCAATTTAACTTCATTCTCTATATTGTACGCTAATGTGCTGTAGACAGTATAATATACACTGCATAATGAATACGTCCACATGGACAGCTCAGTTCGTGAGTAAAAACACTCATTGTTAATACTGTACTGTATTTTGATTAAACAAAAACCTAATGAAAATTATCAAACTCAAAAGCGTGATATTTCCTAGATTACGTAAATGGATGAACTACATATCTTCCCTCCTATACCTAGTAAAGTGATTTGTTTGTATATTACGCCAGTATCATCGAACTCCAGTCGTGGAAGGGGATAGCAAACGGCGTTTCCTGTTCTCCTGTTGATCCAAAGTTAATATTAGAAATGTTAGTAAAAATAAAATGATGTCCCTGTATTTTAGTTACTGAAAAGTAATATGAAATTGAAATATAATATTGTGTAAATTATATTGTTAGTTTAAAAAAAACTTAAATCTAAGGGAGGGGGCGTACATCCTGGAGTATGGGCCACCCCAGGAAATCATCAGTGCCTGAACTATACATGTATATTATGTCATAGGACATAGATCAGAGGTATAATGTTATGTTACCTACGCAGTTCTGTGCCGTGTGTTTGCACTGTAAACACCAACACCCTACGCAATGGGACCCAGGAGCCGGAGTATTGTAAGGCCTGTTCATCCCTGCCTGCGATGTAGAGATGAGAGACAACATCACCGCGAACCTTGTAAGGTAAAACAGAAGATGATGTCATCACGCAGGTAAACCACTAGTTGTATAACGTGTTACGTCACAGCCACTGTACCAGGAACTCTGTACAATCTGTGAATGCAGTATTCAATTTCTGTACAACGCAAGGACACACAGAGCGAAGAAATTTTCCAGTTATTAAACACGTTTTACATTCAGTTGGGCCTAATTGGCCTCAAATTTTGTAATTCTACATTTATTAGACATCGGATGTACAGTTTGTTTGACTGAAGCCGTTCATAAATTGTTTTAGGCATCATGCACAACACGACTAGGGTTAAACACTTTTCGTCGTTAAAATTCTCTAACTCGTAGCGTTCATATTTTAGTTTTAATAATGATTGAAAAGTACTAAAATACTACATACATATATTAATTAAACGAGTTGACTGATTAATATATTTATTCATACGATGCGTTTGAGTAGAGAGACATTAATTTGTAATACGCGGATCTCTCAAAGTAGTTAATGGCTCTCAGCTAGAGTAATGAGTTCTGTGAATATTGCAACCGCCTGTAAGAGTTCGATCCCCGGGTCTTCTTTTCATACCCTTTAATGTCAAACTCCGATAACAGGTGATTCTAGAAGGTTATACAGTATTTTAAAACTAAAATATTTAATCGATGAAAATCTTATGGACCAGAATGTTTCACAGCAGTAGCTATAAAAGGTTGAATCTTGCCTTCAATAATCATTTACAGTTCGAATCTCTGAAACTCGTGACAGCAAAAGTGAATGATAGCGACAGAAGAATTGAATATAAGATATTCCAGCAAGCAGTGTACGTCGACATGTTCCAGCTCCATGCGGGTTGTCACTGATCGCGTATGTCGTAGGCAATTTGGTACGTCACAGTCTGAATCCAGGGTTTTTCATGGTCTACCCAGGTTATGATGTTCTCATGGTAGTGTCGTTAGAAGTGACATACTCAAAATATATTTAAATAAATTAATAAATTGTGTTAAAATTCTACGCTGTCTGTTCCTTACAGGTATGATATGATATACGATACGATATATGATAATATGATATCATGTGCAAATCAAGATTTCAGGTATAACTCCCTGTAAAGTTGATTTGAATAATTTTTCCCTTGAAAATTATTCAAATCAACTTTACAGGGAGTTATACCTGAAATCTTGATTTGCATAATACACGTCACTGTTCGTTAACAGAAAACCACAATTTAAGGCACACGGAGTTAGTGTGCACTCGAAGTTGGTTGCTTGACGGTTGTCAGCCCACTTTGAGGTCTGTGGATATAGAGGGAAAAATTGGATCGGTGTCGGGTAGAGTTCCCGGGCAGCTCAGTTGGTAGAGCGTTGGTACGTTAAACCAAAGGTCCCGGGTTCGATGCCCGGCCCCGGAACAATTTTTCCCTTGAAAATTATTCATGATATCATGTGATATCATGTGATATGATATGATATGATATGATATATGATATACTGTATATATATTTGACAAACAACTCTTTACATGTAATGGTAGACCTCACATGTTCTTTACAGGGACCTCCTTATCATGTCCATTATTTATTCTGAATGAAACAAAACAAATTCATTTGAGAAATTGGAGATAATTTTCGTATTAAGAAATAATACAGGGGTTTCATTTCAAAACTTCCCAGTCTAAGTAACTAATTATTTAAATTGAATTAAATTTAAACAAAAAACACGTCATTATAGATATTGAGGGGGAAGTAAGAAACCAGGTTTACTTGCATTTTAGATTTCATCCCCACCCCAGCCTCCCTCACTTTGAAATTTCAAATTGTATCCCTATATTTTCATACTTGAATATGAAAGAGCATTCAATTGTTTATACACCTCATTCATTTGTTTTCTCATCTTTTGTTTTCCATCGTTGCCTGGCAACCTGGATTGTTGTTATTGTTGATTATAGCTGAAGAGAATAAAGTTACAAAAACTTATTGAGCACTTTATATAATAGTTGTGTTTGTGTATTAAATTATTTTAAAATGGTGTATACCCTTCAAGAGAGAACATAAATCATACGTATTGATTAAATTTAGGAAATTATACAAAATAAGCTGTTTTTTCATCCTACAATCAACTGATAATAACAAAAATACAGGTTGCCAGGCGATGATAGAAAACAAAAGACGCGAAAACAAATGAATGAGGTATATGCAAAATAAAACAATTTTATGAAGTTACATAGACTACTGACTACTTCGCTGGTAGAGTACGGGCGAATAACGACAAGTGAAGGACTCTGCCACTGTACAAAAAATTATACTCGTATATTTCCCACTTTTACATTAATTGTCACATTACAACGTTCATATTCGCCCTACATTAATAGAAAATATGAAAAGATTTGGTGACGTCATTCGATTTTGTCCGCTTTGGAAAACGCTTACTTTATTTGCGATAAACTCAACAATGTGAACAAATTCATTCCTTATAGAACTACACAAGAGGTGTCCGCATGTATACATAACCCACTTGGAAGAGTTTGTTATAATCCAGTTGAGTGTCAGGTTTCAAAAAAGAACTTTATTACTTCAGAAGCTTATACAAATTTATCCACATATCTTACAGAAATGGTTAAGGTCTCATTTAATTTAGCTTTAATATACAATATGATACGATATAATAAACTGGGGTGGAGTAGCATCATCTGTACTTAATCCATTAATTTTATTACACAGAAGATTAATAAAATTTTGTCTAACCAAAAATATGGATCACCCAACAAATTTAGTTTATACAGATTTTAATGTATTAGCTATTGAAGAAATATATAAATATAGTTTACTAACTTACTACCACATAAATCAAATAAAACATAAATCTAATCGACATGAATATCGTACTCGAAGACAAAAGTCTACTTTCCCATTAATTGATCCTAAATGTCATACAAGTGCAGCTCTTAAACATGGTGCTTGTTTCGGCCCAATATTTTGTAATAAAATTACAAATCATTTTCCGAATTTGAAATATTTAAAAATTGAACCTTTTAAAAAAGAAATTTATAAAATTATTCATTATATATAATATTAACAAATGGTGTATTTTTTACCTTTTATTTCTGTCAACTATATTCATGTTTTTATTTATTTATTATTTTGCTAATAATTGTAACATAAAATATAATATATACAGGAAAACTTTAGCTCGCCCCTGAAAGAGTAGAACTCGTGCTCAGGGGCGGATTCCTGAATTGAAATTAATAATTATACAATACAATTTGTCTTATGTCTACTGTGCAATTATAGTATATAAATTTAAATTTACAATTTTTCAATTTTTATAAAATCCATACATAACTTTTTAAATTTAATACTAGAACTATTAGAATTGACAAGATTAGGATATTTAAAGATAAATATGTTATATATTCTTGGGCCTAAATTATTGGATGTCATTGGCTTCTGTTTGATTGTCAATTTATATTAAATGTGCTTTTCTCTCTTTTTCTCTTTTTTGTGTTAGTTGTCGGTTTGAACTAAGTTAATTAGCGTATTTAGTAAACTGTCCTTGTAAATTGTATGTTATATTATTGACTAAGACCACACCGTACACGAGCCTGGCTCTTGCGGTAGTGGCTAGAAACATTTCTTGATGCATACTTTTGAATTGTACTCACTTTGCTTACTAGCTAAATAAAATAAAATATGTGACAACTTAAAACATTATGGTTTACTTAACGACGCTCGCAACTTCAGAGGTTATATCAGCGTCGCCGGTGTGCCGGAATTTTGTCCCGCAGGAGTTCTTTTACATGCCAGTAAATATACTGACATGAGTCTGTCGCATTTAAACACACTTAAATGCCATCGACCTGGACCGGGATCGAATCTGCAACCTCGAACACAGAAGACCAGCGCTATACCGACTACGCTACCGAGGTCAACTGTGACAACTTAAAGCACTAAATAATGCGGTACCAGCTGCGACTGATTTGGTATAGGCTATGTTTTAGTCACTTCATATCTATAAGAGTTTTTAAAAGAATTAATTTATTGTGTGTTGGATATTTGGGGACATGCTGTAATTTTTATAACAGCTGAAGATCGTGACGTTTTAGCCAACGTGCTAGCCGACATGCATTACGAATACGACACTAAAATAAGAAGAATGGAAACATACATTCATTATTATCTTCCTTACTTAAAAGACAATGGACAATGGGTTGCAGGGTTCTCTTGTTACATAACCAACACGACGGCAGTAAATGTGCCATTTTTGCAACAAAGCAGTGAATCTTAATTAGAATTTTAGTGTCCAGATATACAGAATGTGTTCGCTGCCTTGGCAGTCTGCGCTTCCCATCCAAGAGGACCATGGTTTGACTCCCGGCTTTGGCCAATGTAAGAAATTTAACATCCGTCTACGGGACTGGGTGTTTGTGCCCTTGTCCTGCTATCCTCTGTTGTTTCAGCGGTGGCTCTGTATCATGATTAGTTTTGCCAAACTGTGTGAAATTTCACAAAATATCTGGAATTTTTATTGCTGTGTGGAATGGTTGGCTGTGTGGATTTTGTGTGGAATTCTCACAGCTAGGTCCATAAATGTTCGAGTTAACTAAAAAAAATATGTGCAAATGAAAATATCGGTACAGTTGACTTTGGATTAGCAGTGGGTGGATTATCTAAACCGCACTTAATCTGTAGGTGTAGCTTGGATTTTGTTATTCTGTTTGAAGGTTTTTGAACCTTTCTTTATAGAGTTTCTCAAGGGCTTTCGAAGTTCTGAATAACAAAGGAATACTGGACACCGCTCATGAATTCTAACAGCTGCCTGACAATGAACTTGAGGGGGATGGTGTCGGCTTGGAGAAAAATTTTTACCGCTGTGGATAGCATTTACTTTTAATTTTATCTTGTAATATTTATTTTGTATCTAATTGTCTTGCTTTCTTAGTTCTTTACTAATTATAATACTTATAGGGAGTTGTTTAATTAGAGCGACCTATTTTGATACTAAATCTTGAATTATTTTTGCTTTTAATTATATTTTGTAACTATTAAGTTACTTTTTCGTCACTGTATTCTTTTGTTTCTGGTGGAAGAGAAGCTTGATGGCATTAACTCCGAAGTTATTTGTTATCATGAAAGCTATTCGTTAACGAATACGGATACATGTAATTCAAATTATTTAAAGGCCTTTAGAATTCTTCAAATAAATAAGAAGAAACGTGTTCATTTATTTTTATTCAAAATGCGTTTAATCCAAAGTTATTCACATAGCAAAGGCGGCGGATTATGTTATATTATTTATGTGTTACATTACATTGTATTTATGTAATATAATATAATATAATATAATATAATATAATATAATATAATATAATATAATATGATATAATATAATATAATATAGTATAGTACCTATAGTGTAATATAATATAATATAATATAATATAATATAATATAATATAATATAATATATACTTCGGTTATACTATAAGTAGTAACATGAGCTGCTGTCAAGAAGTCAAAAGGAAATTAGCAACGGCAAAGGAAGCTTTTAATAGAAAAAGGAGCATCTTCTGCCGAACTCTGGAGAAAGAACTAAGGAAGAG
Source organism: Periplaneta americana (assembly GCF_040183065.1). Taxonomy (NCBI): domain Eukaryota; kingdom Metazoa; phylum Arthropoda; class Insecta; order Blattodea; family Blattidae; genus Periplaneta; species Periplaneta americana. The sequence goes on along the minus strand of NC_091125.1, from coordinate 143,696,779 downwards.
ACTAGTGAAGCGCTTTGTGTGGAGTGTAGCATTATATGGACATTACGACGAAGTGAAGAGAAGCGACTAGAAGCATTTGAAATGTGGAAATGGAGAAGGATGGAGGGTGTGAAATGGACAGACAGAATAAGAAACGAAGAGTGGATGAAGAAAGAATGATCCCGAAACTGATCAAAAAGAGGAAAAGAAATTAGCTGGGTCACTGGTTGAGAAGAAACTGCCTACTGAAGGATGCACTGGAAGAAATGGTGAACGGGAGAAGAGTTTGGGGCAGATGAAGATATCAGATGATAGACGACATTAAGATATATGGATCATACGAGGAGACAAAGAGGAAGGCAGACAATAGGAAAGACTGGAGAATGCTGGGTGTGCAGTGAAAGACTTGCCCTTGGGCAGAATACTATGAATGAATGAATGAATGAATGAATGAATGGCATTCAAAATAATTTCTTTAAAAGGAAAGTTATAAGGGGGACTGAAGTAAATAAATCGAAATATCGCGTTTATTATTGATTTTTTGGATTAATATGAAGTAACAAAAGTTTCTTAAAACATGTTTCCGACAAGGTTTATTCTGAACAAAACTTTTTATAGGAGTGATATTTTTCGAGATTCACGAGTTTTAAAATAACAATGCGCCTTATATCCGTGCCGTCTCAATCAGGCTGATATAATTACATGAAAACAAATGACTCTGCGATTGTTTAAGATGGCCTTGTACAACAAGCGGAAGATATTCATTTAGCACTTTTTTTTTTTAATTTATTGAGTATGACAGAACAAGTAAACATCATATTCAGGGGCCATGTAAGGACAGATACATAAAATTATGTTGTACAACATGGAAATCATGAAGCTACAGTCTGTGAAAAAACAGAGAACATGACAAGAATTAAAGAAAGGAAATAAATAAGAACAATAAGGTACCACTGAAGTTTTAGGGAGAAAGAAGAAAAAGTTTGAAACCATCAAATAAATAAACCAACCGAGAATTAAAATAAGTAATCTTGCCTAAAAACTGTTTTTCACAAGCGTTATTAAAAACGCCAGAAATTTGGTAAAACTTTATATTCTAATAGAAGTTTATTGTAAGTTGTTATTAAAACATTCTTAATCCCATTCGTGCCATAAGTTACTGAGACATTCTGAGAAGAAAATTATTTTGTTTGTAGCAAGTGCAGCGAAGCGCATGGGTATAGTTAATATAATGTAATACAGGGACATCATTTTATTTTTACTAACATTTTTAATATTAACCTGTCTATACCTTTAGAGAACCGGAAACACAGTTTGCTATCCCCTTCCACGACTGTAGTTCGATGATACTGGCGTAAAACACAAACAAATCACTCTACTAGGTATAGGAAGAAAGAAAAGTAGTTCATCCATTTACGTAAACTAGGAAATATCGCAATTTTGAGTTTCATAATTTTCATTAGGTTTTTGTTTAATCAAAGTATAGTACTGTATTAAGAATAAGTGTTTTTACTCACGAACTGAGGTATCCATGCGAACGTATTCATTATGCAGTGTATATTATACTGTCTGCAGCACATTAGCGTACAATATAGAGAAAAAAGTTAAATTGAAAAATAATCATAATATGAATATTTAAACACATTTTTGAAAATGGTGGCCGTTCATTTCGATACAGGCTTCAGTTCTTTTGTGCATATTATCGCACTATAGACTACTGCATCTAATTCCAATTGCCAGTTTCGTCCTTCGTACTAGTAACTCACGTTGAAATAATTCTGTACTTACTCTACGTACTGTAAATTCAATCTTCACTTCTGCCGGACCCGAAAATATAAAATTACTCATACATGCTATCTACTGTCCGTCCAAGTGGTTATGCCGCAGGATTGTAGAAAGGGGGGAAATCACGTGACAGTTAATTACTTAACGAGGCCCTTTTATTTAAGTTAAATTAAACAGCTATATAATATTACGTAAACGTCCAATTCCAAACAGAAATTAATGTTTTCAGAAAAGAGCTAAGACAGCCCAGCTATTACAGAGGGGCGAATAGAAGCAGGTGGGAAAAATCGGGATGCGACGAGGCAAACGGACAGTACCTGTGCGAAAATATATTCAATATTGAAAGCTCTTTCGTCACTGGAAAACGCGAACATATTTCTGGAACGTACTGTACTCATTCAGTACTGCTTACTATCTGCGGTCTTGGTTCTGTGTGGAGTTGGAACTTCATTAGTAGAAGGGGTGGGAGTGAAGTACATTCAAAAACTCAGGTACAATAAAAATTGAAGTAAAAATAAAATGATGTCCCTGTATAATATAATATAATATAATATAATATAATATAATATAATATAATATAATATAATATAATATAATATAATATAATTTTATTGTAACATTTGTCGTAATACATTAGTCTTCAATATGATTTTAGATTTTTTAAGCAATATTATATAAAAAGAAATGACAAACTGTCTTATATAAAATAAAATTTAATACAATTTTGAAATTTAAATTAAACAATTGAGTAAGGGACAAACTATAAATTAGCAACAAAACTAAAGGATGCGAAAAACTGTCTACAGCTCTACACGAAATAGAATATTTCTTCCAATGATTTCGATTCTGGAAAAGTCCCCATAACACCAATATCTTTCCCCCGTTGAATGGCAATACTAATTCTTTGGCGGAGGAAAGCCGTAGAGTGAGAGGTTAAGTGCTGATAAATACTTGCCGATATCAGAATTAACAACTTCGCCTCGGAACACCATGGGACCATAGATTCTACGGCGAAAACGACAAAATTATATCGATCCAGAAGCTCGAGATACTTATTGCGTTTAATTGTCACAGCAGATGCAGCGGCTGATCCAGCGAGTTTGGAAGTTTTGGGCAAATAAAAAGAAGCGAAGGTGTTATAACAATTGGCATCCCATAAAAGTGATTTGCCTTTGAACCATGGTGTTAAAGTTAAGCCATCTGGACGTTTGCCATCGGAACGATTTATGCCATTGGGTTCTAGGAAGGTAGGAAAACCAGCGGAAATTAGGGCCCTTTTAATGATTTCGTTAATAATGACGTTTCTGGAAAATCGTCCAGAATTTTTGAGGCAACTTAATCCATGGAGGCCAGAAAAATCGACATAAAAATCTATATATATAATTTGAACTTGTAATGGAAATTACGGGAAAACGGCTGAACGGATTTTAATGAGTGACCCCTCATTTTCATGCCTGGCATCCAAAGTTTTTCGGAAAAGTAGTAGTTTTCAGTGAAATGTCAATTTTCCTACATAATTTTCCTATTTTCCAAAATCCATCTGTTGTCAGTTTTGAGAACTAATTGTATTGAATCACGGCCGACTTGATTGAATTTCAGAACAAAACACACACTACAATAAACAATAGGCTATTACACGAAGGCCATGACCTGCAGGATTGCCGACATATTTAGAGCTCAATTCAATTTGTTATTAAGAACTGATTCTGCAGTGTATAATTTTCTGAGTACAGCTGTGTATTGGATATTCAAATCTACGAAACTTGAGGTGGTTTGATGACATTATTACCATTAGAAATTAAATATTATTATAGTTAATATCATGATGCGTCTATTCTTCATTAATTGTACATAATATTGATGCTATATTGATGACATGAAAGTGAAACATTTTGAGGTTATGTAAGTAAATGTAGAGAATATCTTAATTTAGATCTTCATTTCTATAATTTACTGAGTGACTGCTATATATAACTACAAAACTTAAGTAAGATAATATTGTTATTAAAAATCAAATATTTTTATACTTATTAACCCAGTGGGGTTGGGTCTTTTTCATATATTTAATGGCGGTGTAGTGTAGATATTGATATGTGTCATTGTCTTCAGTATTGGCTCGAGAGAGCGCAAAAATTACAGTTCCTAAGGAAAGATAAAAAGGTATTACTTGCTGATGAAATAAGAGGCCTAGAAAATTTTGTAGTCTCCAGATCATTTCAGCAAGATCTCTTAGTAGGATAAAATAATTTTACGCTCTACATTTCAAGTTCTACATGCAGCAGCTATACGAAAATGCTATTGTTCGAAAGCTTAGCAAACCTGACATTTTTTTAACTTTTGCCTACAATCCACAATGACCTGAAATAGCTATTGCTATCGTCCTGACATTGATACTTGCGTTTTCGCGTTGAAACTCAAAAACTAAAGTTGAATAGGTTCAAGAAAAAGTATTTGGCCTAAAAAAAATCTATTCAGAGGGAGTATGTTTCATTATTATGGAAGCAAATAACTATCAAAAAGACAAGTATTCTTCATTGAAAATAAATCTGAAAAATTATTATTTGAACGTCTAACGAACTTAGTTTGCAGCAGCATTTGCTGCACAAGCCACTATATATATATATATATATATATATATATATATATATATATATATATATATATAATATGATATGATATGATATAATATAATATAATATAATATAATATAATATAATATACCATGTTATATTATGATATAATATATTATTCTAGAGAAGAGTGCGTGTGTTAACAACGGTGTTGTTAATCACAGTTTGGAGATGTGTCAGGCAGTTAATTAATTCTCTAATTAACGCTTCTTTCACGCATATTTAATGACACCAGTGTACGGCCTCGCGTGTCCTTCGTGCAATCTAGTTGAGTGCTCCGTATAATCATGTAGAATCGTCTGATGCAGCTCCAGGCCAAGTAAATAAAAAGAAGCACGCGAGGCCCAGGTCCCACGAGACAACTTCTGGTTACCGTGGTGACCAAATTGCGACTCTTGCGAGACATGTCAAGCCCCATCTGTCGTATAGGCCTACCTAGAGCGCGCATAATAACGACATTTGAAGCGTTGGGCCGAATAACGGTCTATCACAATCTACTATATACAGTCACGAAGCTTGAGTTTTGAGGGTACTAGAAACAATAGACTGTGACGGTTCTATTTTGCATTGCCTGTAATGAGGCGATATTAGCGATCCTAGTGGTGAGCAACTATCTAATGTTTGCATATTTACTACGTATTGAGCTTCGCGACTCTATATACTAGACTGTGGGTCTATGTTACAATCTGCTAACTGTGCAGGAGGAACAAAAATGTTACATCGTAATTCCGCTCATAAATTTACTATCGGACGGGCAACATAGACCGTTATTCCATCAATATGTTTTATACACAAAGCGAAAGTACCATTGTATGTTATTGAAAGTCATATTATACATCATAGAAGTATGTAACATTTTTAATTCCACAAAAATGCTACTGGGGAATACAGACAATAAACAGCTTTATACAATCACAATATTATTATATATACAAAATCAATAAAAAGGTTAAAATTATAAAAAAACGATAGGAGAAAATTCACAAACGATTAGGAAAAACATGGGAATTTTACTTTAAGCAAGTAAAGCAATAGCTTTGGAAGTAAATCCCGAAAAGACAAAGTATACGATTGTGTCTCGTGACCAGAATATTGTACGAAATGGAAACCTAAAAATTGGAGATTTATCCTTCGAAGAGGTGGAAAAATTCAAATATCTTGGAGCAACAGTGACAAATATAAATGCCACTCTGGAGGAAATTAAACGCAGAATAAATATGGGAAATGCCTGTTATTATTCGGTTGAGAAGCTTTTATCATCCAGTCTGCTGTCAAAAAATCTGTAAGTTAGAATTTATAAAACAGTTATATTACCGGTTGTTCTGTGAAACTTGGACTCTAACTTTGAGAGAGGAACATAGGTTAAGGGTGTTTGAGAATAAGGTTCTTAGGAAAATATTTGGGGCTAAGAGGGATGAAGTTACAGGAGAATGGAGAAAGTTACACAGCACAGAACTGCACGCATTGTATTCTTCACCTGACATAATTAGGTTCATTAAATCCAGGCGTTTGAGATGGGCAGGACATGTAGCACGTATGGGCGAATCCAGAAATGCATATAGAGTGTGAGTTGGGAGGCCGGAGGGAAAAAGACCTTTGGGGAGGCCGAGACGTGGATGGAAGGATAATATTAAAATGGATTTGAGGGAGGTGGGATATGATGATAGAGACAGGATTGATCTTGCTCAGGATAGGGACCAATGGCGGGCTTATGTGTGGGCGGCTATGAACCTCCGGGTTCCTTAAAAGCCAGTAAGTAAGTATTACAATCTGCTAATTGTGCAGGAGGACCAAAAATGTTGCATCGTAATTCCGCTCATAAATTTACTATCGGACGGGCAACATAGACCATTACTCCATCAATATATTTTGTACACTAAGCGAAGTATAGCCTATGACTATGTCATTGAAAGTCATATTGCATATCATAGAACTTTGTAACATTTTTAATTCCACAAAAATCCGACTGGGAAATATAGACAATAAGCAGCTTTATACAATCAGAATAAAAATACCGGAGAAGATTGCAAAATTAAAAAATAGAAGGAAGTAAGTATTAAGGGAAAGTACAGTTACTGAGCTGACTAATAAATTCAATTTTGGAAGGTACGCTTTTTCTAGACTCATAGATAATAACATATTTGACTTAGTTAGAAATTATTCGGCTATCTTTTTTATTTCTAAATTTAATAGTTTTGAAGGTACGTCAAAAGAATATTATGAAATAAAATTAAGGAATGAAGACTTACCTACGAGAGAGAGCTTGTATGAATTGTATAATTTTTTTATAAGGAAAGAGGTATGGAAGAAACTAGAATTAGGGATGATTTAGATACGCTAGCTGCACATTGTAGATTGAAGAGAGAATTACATCTTAGGAAGGTAAACCAATACTGATGGTACCAATATTCTATACAATCAGAATATTATTAAATATACCAAATTAATGAAAAGGTTAAATTATAAAAGAAATGATAGGAGAAAATATACAAACGATTAGGGAAAACATGGGAATTTTACTTGAAGCAAGTAAAGCAATAGCTTTGGAAGTAAATCCCGAAAAGACAAAGTATATGATTATGTCTCTGGTTGCTAGAGCAATGAAATACTGGGTGTTCAGTTCAAAGTGTGTCATGGCTCGCTGTATGCCGTCACGTGGCTAGTCGATGGGCCTACAGAATTCAATCTTCCTACACTTCCGCAGAGGTGTATTACATATCTGCCAGAGAAGTTGCCTAGCAAGCACGGCGTTCATTCTGAAGTGTACTTACCGATACGCACGGTAATGCCGGTAGTGGCAAGAATGTGAACTGTTTCGAAACATGTACTGAGGTGAGTTTTTTCTTACTGTCGGGATATGGGGAGAGGGTTAAGACGATTGCTTACGTATTTGTTGACATTAACTTCGACGGTCAACATGGACACGGAGCATTTGATTTGTATTGTGGAATGTTGCCGTACGCAACCGATGATAACAAATACCCTACGTACGACTTGTCCGCGCAAAACACAGTTCGAAAAAGGTCATGGTAGCACACAGACTTTACAGACCGCCATCTGTTGCTACGACGTTCAAGTTATACCGTACACGTTCTCAAGTTCAGATTGAACGCCTTGATTAATAGACAACTTCTCAGACACAAAAGCTGAAACTCGCTTTAAATCGCTGACTCATCAACAGTGACGTCATGACACACTTTGAAATGAACACCCAGTATTCTCTAAGGTGAGAATGGAGAATATAAAGGATGATGCAGCCAAAGCAAAACTATCTTATATAAGTAAATGGTTCGATAATATTTAAAATTCAGACAAATTATTTATTAAATTATTACTTTTTATGTTACCTACAACATGGGAGGGGTGACTGTTGAAGGAAAAATAATGAAGAGCACAAGATTTGTTGATGATATGACGTAGTTAGCAGAAGAGATTATGCTAAGGGATATTCTAATGGACTTAAATGACAGATGTGAGCATTATGGGATGAAGATGAATGCAAGCAAGATGAAGACCATGGTTATCGGAAGAAAAATAAATAAGGTAAACGTACGAATTTGAAATAAGGGAGTAGAACAAGTGGATAGCTTCAAATACTTTAGGTGTGCTATAAGTAGTAACATGAGCTGCTGCCAAGGAACGAAAAGATGGCAAAGGAAACTTCTAAAGTATCGTCCGTTGACCTCTGGGAAAAGATACTAGTGAAGTGCTTTGTGTGGAGTATGGCATTTCATAGGACACAAACATGGACATTAAGACGAAGTGAAGAGAAACAACTAGAAACATTTGAAATGTAATATTGAAGAATAGAAAGTGTGAAATGGACAGACAGATTATTGTAAGAAATGAAGCTGCGCTAAAAAGAGTTGATGAAGAAAGAATAATGGTGAAACTGATTAGGAAGAGAAAAAGAAATTGGCTGGGTCACTACTAAGAAGAAACTGCCTACTGAAGGATGTACTGAAAAGAATGGTTAACGGGAGGCAGAGGATATGAAATGATAAGACAACATGAAGATACATGGATCGTATGCGGCGACGAAGAGGAAGGTGGAAAAGAGGGAAGTTTAGAGAATGCTGGGTTTGCTGTGGAGGACTACCTTTGGGCAGAAAACTATGTCTGTATTACTGTATGTGTATATGCATGAATGAATGAATAAATAAATGATGGCCGTATTATTCCTAATTTAACTGATTCGTATAATGTGAAAGTAAAAACATAGTTTTAAAATTTGATAATTCTCTTTCCAACAAAGAGAAACTATTCAAAGGAAATTACATGAAATTATCTTATGGAATGATGACAGTAAAAATGTAAATATTTAAAGAAAATCTGTCCCACAGATGCTTTGTCCACTACACATCTGTCAGTATCTGTCTGCACTCCAGCTAGGAACTCTACTAATTGAAGACTCAGCTGACTAAGCTATTGCTAAGCCTCACAGAATTCGGTAACCTATCGGATGTTTTTGGTTTTTAAGATAACGTACTGTATAATGAGTCATTTATATTTCATAATATTTCTGGAGATAGCCACTTCTAAAGTCACTATCAAACGGTATCTAAAATAAGTAGCTATGGATCTCTCTTTATAGACTTGAGAAGACTGTTTGGGGTTCTGGATAATTCCGCCACTGACCAAAAATACTTCTAGAATTTTTCCCTAAGGAGAATTTTACGAAGTTGCCAACCCAACGTCGTAGAAACATATCTGGATGTGATGCCAGAGGACTGGGTGTGCATTTGCTTGCATCACGACTGCAATGCCATTTTGACCTTGAATCAATTATATGTATCATTGTTAATGGTTTGGTTCGTATATACGATTGTGAAGACGTCAATATTAGTTATGCTGCAAGAAAGTTTGTATAGCACAGTGTGTTTCGTGAAGTGCTTCCTTTGAGCTATTATGTTGAAACTGACAGAGAAAGAATAACTTTAAAATCTGATTGAATTAATCATTTGAGGGCTTCTAGTTTCTCAAGCGTGTGAGTTAGAATCCTTTGATTTGATAAGCCTACATACAGGGTGATTCACGAGGAAAGGTAAAAAATTTAGGATACAATATCTTAGACCATTTTGAGTGAAAAAGTTCAAATACACCCTCGTTCAAATCTTTATCCTGACTGCAACTTAGTAACCGTAGAACACTTCATTCGCTGTCTCTTCTGTTTCGAGTTCTCCACACTTCTACTCCAAATTATCTTCATTCCCGGTTTAACTACTTATCCTCCAATCACAATCTAAACACCAGGTCACAGGAGAGCCAAATCCTAGCAATTCCTGCCCACAGAACATCCCACTATTCATCCTCTTTTACTGTCTCAGTCCCCCGTGAATGGAATTCTCTACCTCAGAAGATAAGGGGCTGCCAGACAATAACCACCTTCAAGAAAATGCTAAACGATTTCTTACGGGCGCAGTCAAATTGAAGTTATAATTGTGATCGAGTTTAATAATTTAAACTATACGTATATGACTATCATCATTATTATTATTATTATATTATTATTATTATTATTATTACATAATTATTTTATTGGTGTTGCGAAGATGAAAAGAATTGTCATTATATTAGGCCTATATTAATTATGTATTATATTGTCTTGTATTGTAGTATTGTATTGCTTTGAATTGTATTGTATTAATTATGTTATATTCATAGCATTGTAGTAATTTTCTATCATACTGGTTGAGTGGGAGAGAAGGCCGAATGGCCTTAACTCTGCCAGTTAAAATAAACCATTATTATTATTATTATCATTATTATTATTATTATTATTATTATTATTATTATTATTATTATTATTATTATTATTATTATTTGAACATAGGTCCGTTTTCGAACGATGGCGGAGCTAGACGCACTTTTTTGGTAAAACGTCTCGCCCCAATGTGAATCAGACGTTACCATATGCTGCTGACGTGAGACAAGATCACCGATGAATGACGTAACATTGGAATCTGCATTGTGAGCGATGTAGATAAGAGAAGAGAAATAAACCGGGTGGTGGGGCATTACAAATGTCACAACAAATACGCTATCACTTATTATCGGTTCACAGCAGTTGTCAGCTACCTACAGTACAGTAGTTATACAGGTACAGTTATCGGAAGTGTTAAGTTGTGTTTTTCAAGATGCATTATAAATTTTTGACTGCAGAATCCGCCGATATTGTGTATGTTTATAGTTTGTGTGTTGGAAGTTCCTTGCGTGCCGCCGCTGAATATGAACGACGCTTTCCGAACAGAAGGGTACCATATCGAAGAGTATTTACTGTCTATGGGGTTGGATGAAAGACTTGGTATAGAAAAGGAACGGGGAAACGAGAGAGGAGCTAACCGACCTATTTTGGATGCGGCATAAAGACAGCCACGTGCAACTCTCCCGAGCGATGAGCGCGATTCACGCCCGAGCGCAACAGTGCATTGAAGCAGGAGGAGGTACCTTTGAAAATGTGCGAAAACATCGACCCCGACTTCTAGAATATTAGGTATGTATGCATACGTGAATATAAACTTTAAATTTGTCCGTTATCTGTCTCAAAATGCGAGTTAGTACAATGGAATCTCAGAAGTTTTTGTGAAATCAAAGAGCTATATCTCCGTAACCGTTCGAAAACGGACCTATATTCATATGAACTTTTTCACTCAGAATGGCTTCAGAATTCACATCCTAAATTTTTTACCTTTCATCGTGAATCACCCTGTATATTCAAGAGGGACTCAAGACAAAACCTACCTGTCCTATATTTTAGAGTATGTTGTAATGGTCAAAGTAAAAAAATGTGCTGCAAGAGAAACCCTATGGGTACTGAACCCTACTTTTCATCTTCTTCCTATCTTGGACTACTGTGGTTTTTCAAACAAATGATTCAGCTTACATTTTACACACAAGAAAGTCAGGAATATTCTTTCATTCCAACTGAAATGATAGCGGTTTTTTTTTTCGGTTACAAATTTAGTGCACCGGGTTCAAAATCCGAAAAAGTAGTAGAGTTCTATGTTTGTTCTACAGGAATGGGATGTACATCCTTCATTGTCTCTGCGTTCTGATGGGCACATGACTATTACAGATCTAATTATAATTTTAGTGTCTTCATATACAGATGTTTCTTTTTCTGAAAGCGTTACAGTTCGTGTGGGCCTGGCGCAGTTCCGAAGGTTTTACAGTTTATGTCGTGCCAGAAACATGGAGAATGACTTTATCAGAGAAGACAACATGACAGAAACTCGATGTCATTATTTATCCAGTGCAACATTTCCTGAACAAACGCAATCCATTTTCTTTAAGAAAATATCAACAGTGAAAATAATAGTCAGTATGAAAACGATGCAGTAGGCATACATCAAAATCCAAAAGTTTAGGAAACTTTAGAAGTAAAAATTTATTCTACAACTAGCCGTACCCGTGAACTCCGCTGCACCCGTTAGAAATAAATATATACATAATTAAAATAGGACATTTGATCCAGGGAACATTCGTGTTTGATAAAAGAATAAATCGTTTAATATGTTACTTAATTTAAATTGTATTTAAAAAATTAAAATGCGATCATTTTCGTCCAGAGACCACTCATTTGGTGCAATGACAATTCCTTTAACATGTTTCTTTCTGTGCATAGAAGCTATTTTAATCTTACCTGTCCTCTATTCACTCAGAAGTTACTGTAATAACATTATAGCATTATGTCCATCTAGAGATGATGAAATAATAATTAATTATACAAATCGGTTAATTTAGCTTCCGATATTACTTCATACAAACACAGAAACATTCCCTATAGGCTATGTTTCATAGCTTTCGATTGATGTTGTCCAAGACCCTTTGTACGTAGACGAAGTCATTTGTTTTTATTTCATTACACCGCCTTAGATGATAGTTATTTTAATTTTAAAACTCATTTATCTCATTAAATATCAGTCCTATCAAACTTTTTCAAAGGATAAAACTTATCAGAAATCATTTTTAAAGAAACTTCTGTTATGTAACATTTTTCACAAAAATTAATAATAAGCGAGATATTTCGATTTATTTAATTTAGGCCCCCTTATAACCCCATTTAAATAACGTATTTTGAATGCCATAAAGCCTAAAATCTAAGTTACAACGAACTTAATTTATATTCCAACTTTCATCGAAATCCGTTCAGCCATTATCGCGTGAAAAGATAGACTAACAAACATCCGGACAGACAGACAGACAGACAAAAATTTCAAAAAAGCGATTTTCGGTTTCAGAATGGTTAATTATACATGTTAACACCAATTACAGTATTTTTGGAAAATCGAAATTACCAGAAAAATTTTGGCTATAGATTTATTATTAGTATAGATAAGTCGTTTGCGAAATATTTAATACAATACAATATAGGTATGTACGTAATTGATTTTTACGTAATTCGCTTCTGTAAGTAGTAATTTTATGCAGTTCGAATTGTACGTATTTCTGTTCGCTTTCATAAGTAAAGTTTCATTTTAATTTCACACGATTTGTCTTATGACTCTGAATACACTTTAATCATTTCCCACAATCCTCAAGGAAGCTGCAGGATACAGGGAACACATAATCCATGTGACAACGAAGACCGCTGTCTCTTTGCATCAGTGGACTCAAAGTTACGGAACTCGTATCGATAAGACAGCAAACTCACATAGCCCAGGCAAATACACTTCTAAAAATGCAACAAACTTTGAATGTTAATGTGCAAAAATACGACAACCACAATGGACTTCAGAAACGAAGATGGTAATGGAGAAAATGAAATCAGACATGTGTTTGAACTAATCTGAATTTAAAAAAAATAATAATGTCATGGGCAATGTTCAAAAAGGTATTGAGCAATAGATGTTCAGGAATTGATTTCAAAGAGTTGGTACAATTCATGTAAGTTAAGTGAACAATTTCTTCTAACTGATTTATACTCGTATAATTCCATCGCATACTGTAAATTGTGAGCGAGGATTTAGTTCTATGAATCTTGTAAAAACTGGAATTAGAAACCGCCTTTCAATAAAAAGAGTTAGCACTCTGCTAACAATAAATCTTGAAGGGCCTATTCGTAAAGAATTTCAATGTTTAAGAGTGGCCATAAAATAACGTATTTTAATGTGGTGTAAATTCAGCAGTAATTGATTCTAAACATACCTACGTCTAATAATTTACTTACATAATTATATCTGGAGTGTAATAAGATGGATTGGAAGTAATAAAACTTCAAGAAACAAATTACATAACTTTTTTATCTGCATACTTTATTAATTTTAACTTTCTGCACAATTATTTATAATATTTCACAAGCATTTTGCAATTTGCACAAATATTATTTTTCATTTGTCCATTTTTTGCGACAATTATTTATTTTCTATAATATAACATAATATTGTTTTATTTGGAGTTCAGTCTAATTTACATACCGCAAGTTTAAAATCAATGATATTTTACATCTGTAAATAATCATTGTGTATTATGAAAATTAAAACAAACGTTTTCGCCTTTCGGGCATCATCAGGCATTTTACATACAATATCTTGTGCATTTTTTTATGTCTTTGTTGTGGAATGTGTACAAACTGATTAAACACAAGTTTTATATAATAATGAAACAACTATTTTATGATTGACTTATGATGATTAACGATCTAAAATATAAAAATAGAGGTATAGAATTTAATATATAATAAAATTGTGGCTGAACTGTTGGTCTTACGTTTAAATTATAACATTATAAAATTGCAAACATGATAAAAACCATTTCATTCCTCTTTAAACTTCATAATAGCTTAAAGAGGAATGGTTTTTATCATGTTTGCAATTTTATAATGTCATAATTTAAACATAACACCAACAGTTCAGCCACAATTTTATTTATATTAAATTTTATACCTGTATTTTTATATTTTAGATTGTTAATCATCATAAGTCAATCATAAAATAGTTGTTTCATTATTATATAAAACTTGTGTTTAATCAGTTTGTACACATTCCACAACAAAGACATAAAAAATGCACAAGCTATTGTATGTAAAATGCCTGATGATGCCCGAAGAGCGAAAACGTTTGTTTTAATTTTCATAATACACAATGATCATTTACAGATGTAAATGTCATTGATTTCAAACTTGTGATATGTCAATTAGACTGAACTCCAAATAAAACAATATTATGTTATATTATATTATATTGACTATCTGAATATCTTTTTCATCATGCTTTCTAAGATATTTATTTTCTAGCTTAAACCCTGTTTTAAACTCATTCCTCTTCAGTTACGAACAACCCAGGTTTTAGTGTATCACTGCAGGAAGCGATGTATTGTGTACGCAAATCAACGCCCATTTTGTGTCGTAACATTGGTTAAAGGGAGTTTGTTGCCAAGGAGATTAACGGTATAATACATTCTTCGATCATATAAAACAAAACTGGCATGCAGAATGAGGAACGTGGCTCTTCAATAAGGATGAGGCGTTGTGCTTGCAGGCCACGTGGAGGAAACACGGCGGCGATATTGCAGCCAGTCTCTGCGGCCGACACTGCCTTTTAAGTACCACATCGCTCAGCTGTTATTGCTTAATTTAGTTTGCCTCGCCGAAAACCGGAATCCAGTGCTTTCATGCACCCAGAGGTGTGTGACCTACAAACGACAACCGAGTCCGTCAGCGACATATGCTAAAAATCTGACTTGATGAAGATTACAGCTTTATTTTCTTATAAGAATTAATTCTTTCCTGGAATATAGGGTTCCCAGAAACAACAGAGAAAAGTATGTGACACTCAGCACTGATTTTAATTCGTTAAAAAAACGTCATGGATAAACGCGATGCAAAATTATACGTTAATAGTACATTATGCAACGAGCCTATAATGATAGTAATTAAGAAGCGAGTATGGATGTTTTTATAATTTTCATACGAGCTTCTTAATTACCATTATAGGCGAGTTTCATACGACTTTTTATGCTCGACCATATTTCTAACTTGAAATTATTCAGATGTATACATTTTATTTGTATCTGACAAGATCGGAAGTGACCTTGTTCTAGGTCGTGAATTGTGAGATGTGCGCAGACGCGAAAGTATTGATTTTTTCCGAGGAACAACAATGTCATTGACCTTGATGTAATCCCGTTAAACTTGATATAACCTTGGTTATTGAATTCGATACTGAAAAACGAGATGACAAATTGAATTTATTTGAATATTATTTACAATTAACGCTAATTATTATAGTAACAGAACATAACCTTCTGCGACAGTATTGGATTTCCAGCCTCCGTGACTTTTCGCTAATTCTCTTTCGATTGCATACCCGAGAATAATCGATACTTGCGGTTTTATAACGGTACAAAGCTGACTTGTCATTGGCTGAACACCTGTAAGCTGAGTTGTCATTGGCTGAACACCTGTACTTTAATGAGTAGGTGTACTTTAATGACATGCATTAAAGGATTGCTCGGCATGGTCGAGCATAAAGCTCTATAAATAATTCTATAATTGTGGTTTTGAACTGTGCCAGAAATTCAAACGGAGGATAACAATGGCAAAGGAAGCATTTAATATAAAAAGGAGCATCTTCTGGGGACCTCTGGAAAAAGAACTAAGGAAGAGACTAGTGAAGTGCTTTGTGTGGAGTGTAGAATTGTATGGGGCAGAAAAATTGACATTACGACGAAGTGAAGATAAGCGACTGGAAGCATTTGAAATGTGAATATGGAGAAGAATAGAGTATGTGCAACAACAGACAGAATAAGAAATGAAGCTGTGTTGGAAAGAGTGGGTGAAGAAAGAATGATGCTGAAACTGATCAGAAAGAGGAAAAGAAATGGGTTAGGTCACTGAGAAGAAACATCGTACTGAAGGCTGCACTGGAAGGAATGGTGAATGGGAGAAGAGTTCGGAGCAGAAGATGTTTTCGGATGATAGACGACATTAAGATTTATGGATTATCTACGGAGACCAGAAAATAGGAAAAATTGAAGAATGCTGGGTTTGCAGTGAAAGACATGTCCTTGGATAGGAAACTATGAATGAATGAACATATTTTTTGCACGATTGTGTTTTTGTTGTTTGCAGCTATTATTGTTAGGCCTTGAAAGTTAGAATTCCCACAGAAACTTGTTGCTAGGGAAACATTTCTTCATAAGTTCATAACATAAACTATACTGAAATAGACACATTATAGTATTGTTACTTAGTTACTAGTCCAGTGCAATTTTGCGAAGGCTTTGAAATAATATTGCTATAAATTTTCAATGCATAATATATATTATTGTATTTGAAATTTTAAAAATTTTAAAATATGATCGTGCAAAAAAACTTTGTATAATGCACATTTGTGAAGTGCAAAGCACTTCCCAATCTTGTAGCGTAATATAGCCTACTACTAAAGTCAACTGCAATTTTTATAGTGTTCATATAAATATGCATATTTACATTTTAATGTTAAACTCATAAAGGCATGTGTCCAGAAAACTTTTATAATTAATATGAATATAGGTCTAGATATTATTAATTAGTATTATTCAATCTATAATTTCTCTATAATTAATTACACAATTTTGTGATTTTAAGCTGCTGCCAGTAAGTCAAAAATGAGGATAGTAATTGCTAGGAAGAAATTTAACAGTAAGAAAAAGAACTAAGGAAGAGTCTGGTGAAGTGCTTTGTATGAAGTGTAGCACTGTATGGAGTAAAAACATTGACGTTGCGACGAAGTGAAGACAAACGATTAGAAGCATTTGAAATGTGGACACGGAGAAGAATGGAGAGTGTGAAATGAACAGACAGAATAAGAAATAAAAGAGAGGGTGAAGAAAGAAATAATGCTCAAATTGCTCAGGAAAAGAAAATGAAACTGGCTGGACCATTGTCTGAGAAGAAACTGTCAACTGAAGGATCCACTGAAAGGAATGGTGAACGGGAGAAAAAGTTCGGGGCAGAAGAAAATATTATCAGATGATAGACAACATTAAGATATATGGATCTTATGCGGAGATTAATACAAAAGCGTAGAATAGAAATGATTGGAGAGTGCTGGGTTTGCAGTGGAAGATCTCCCCTGGGGTAGAAAATTATGAATGAATGAATTGCAGTTTTCGTAACAGCATTAGAAGTTTCTGTTGCTACAGTAACGACAGTAGTAAAAACAGTAGCAGTAACAATAGTATTATTTTATTTAAGTAGGTTATTTTACGACGCTTTATCAACATCTTAGGTTATTTAGCGTCTGAATGAGATGAACGTGATAATGCCGGTGGAATGAGTGCGGGGTCCAACATCGAAAGTTACCCAGCATTGGGCGGAGGTAAACTACACACACTTTTCAGGTATATTTTTTCCATACCTTTGCTATAGACTTGTGGTATGTAATCTGCACACGCAACAAAACCTAGGTGGTAGGGGTTGTACGTAAATTACACACACAGCATGAGTCGGGTTATTTTTTTTAATAAATGACATATAAATGAAAGACAATGCCAACCAATGTTACGGATGACAAGCACAATTGACATACGCAACTTGTGATGGAATTAGAGAGGTACTGTATGAGTTAGACTGACTTGGACGGATAGTTACACAGCAGTTCAACATAAAGTATTGGTCCTTGAACACAGTTGTTTATAAGTGCAGAAAAGTATAGAATATACTTTTCTGCAAATCACAGAAACCTGCAGAAAAGTATATTCTATTATCCATGTGCTAAAAAGGATAAATGTTCATCTCCCCTCTTGCTTAAAAAAGTCCCTTGTGCAGACACTTGCATTTCCCTATTTCGACTATGCGGACATTTTACTGACTGACCTCTCCAGCGACAACAAAATGAAACTTCAACGTGCTCATAATTTGTGTGTACGTTTTGTAAGCAATGTTCGTAAATATGATCATATTACCCCATCCCTGGAAGCAATAGGTTGGCTTAAACTAGATAAGAAAAGAAATTTACATTCACTTCTCTTTCTCTTCGAAATCTTGAACTCTTCTATTCCTTCATACCTGTCGTCTCGCTTCACTTACCTTTCTTCCCACCATAATCTGAACACACGCTCTCGTCATGAAACAATACTAACAATACCATCCCATCGCACCTCCTCATACTCATCTTCTTTCACAATAGCCCTGCCAAGACTCTGGAATTCGATACCTGCTAGCATCAGGGACTGTCGAAATAAAATTGAATTCAAACGAAAACTTACTAGGCACTTGGTCAGTAATTGATTACTTGTAAATAGTTTCTTTACTCCATGACAAAATATTTCAATATTCAGTAATTTCATCACTATACAATTTTGTTATTCTAGATTTAATTTGTAATTCAGTAAATATAAAATATTCTTTGTTTCTCTATGATAAATTATCTAGCTTTCGTACTTTCATTTTATTGTAATTGTAAATTTAATACTAACTGTAATATTATTTGTAATTGTAATTGTAAATTTAATACTAATTGTAATTTTATTGTTGATATTGTAGTTGGAATCTCCTGGTAGAGGGGCAGAGAAGGCCTGACGGCCTTATCTCTACCAGGTTAAATAAAAATAAATACTAAAATAAATACTAAATACTAAAAGTACTATCCATGCTGCAATAAACGTTGTATGGAGTGAGGCCAATGTCATTGGATGTAGATTCCACCTAAGTCAATTTTGGCTTCGTCAGATTAAAAAAAAAAAATGCTTTCATAAAGAGATATAAACGTGATTCTGAAGTAGGCAGATGGTTAAAACTTGTATCCCGTCTACCATTTTAAACCTACATGAGATTTCCGACTGTTTTGTATTTGATTTAGTGGTCATTAAGCCACAAGATGAAAGACTAGATAACTTTTGTGACTATTTAATAGACAAATATGTAGACGATGACGCTACCTTTCCTCCTTCAATCTGGGCAGCTAAAACAGAAAGCTTGCAGCGTATAACTAATTAATGCCTGTAAGTATTTCATAGTAGATTCAACAAGACATTTTTTACTCTGCTCATCCAGATATTTATACTTTTACAAATAGGTTAATTGAATTTCAAATAGACACATACGTGAACATTCAGGGGATATCTAAAACTATGAAGAGAAATATAAAAGGTTTTAATGAGGGACATAGCCTGTATCCCGAGTGGAATTCATTAAGCGAGCAAAATACCACCTACCAATATAAATTATTGGTTAATACGTTACTATTGTAATAGTGAGTATGTTCAAAGTAAATATATGCCATTTTAGCTCTGTGCGCAATTTACATTCTGTTTTTATTACCTGGGTTGTTTGCGTGTGCAGATTACATATCCATAATCGGTGTGTGCAAATTACATGTGTGTAAATTACCTTCTTTTAGGTCATATACCTGAAACGTGTGTGCAGTTTACCGGCCCCGCCAGCATTTGTTCATATTGGGTTGAGGGAAAAACCCCGGAAAAAACCTCAACCAGGTAAATTGTCCCGACCGGAAATCGAACCCGGGCCACCTGATTTCGCGGCCAGACGCGCTAATCGTTACTCCACAGGTGTGGACACAATAGTATTATTAGCAGCAGTAATAATATTCAAATGAAATTGGCAGAAAACATCTCTTGGGAAGAAACCTACATTGCAGTCGCTTTCACTTAGGGTGTAACAGTTATGAAATGTCGTTATGTTCAGTAATGAATGTTAAACCATAATCTTAGAAGTTAAGTGAGTACGGCTTTTATGCAATGAGTTAATGACTTGAAGAAGAGTAGTGGCGCGTGGGGCTGTACGAAGAAAACAGACGACGCCCGCATCAAGGAAAACAAACACACACATAAAGAAATGATTTCAAGAGTAGGGCTTTGTTGTATATTACAAATATATAAACATAGTTTTAACTGTAAACTTTTAACTCAAAATGTTACTGTTTCATAGGCACTAAGAGCTGTTCGACAGCGACATCTAGCGACCCTGATTCTGACTGCTTACAGCGCCATTTTTCACTTAGACTTAGAACTAATTATTATTTTTTGGCATAATTCGAGAGCGCATTGCTTAATTAGCATATCTACTAGGTTTCACACTCCTACGATCATTACAGTCCGTGCTGTATCACGCTGAACACCGTCAGTTTAATTATAACCACCAGATATAAAGATATTAGCAATTTCAGGTGGTTTATGTTTTTTTTTTTAATTACAGTCCTGCTGTAAATACCATATTTTGGAACAGATTATGTCAGTCTTACATAAATACACACAATTTTGTCGCCTCTTACACAGACATACTGTATTCCGAATTCTTCTACTTTCGTACACTTGTTTTAGGCATCTTTATTTCAACTAGTAGTACATAATATCTTAATTAAAATGTGTCTCAGTGAAACGTACAGCAGAGTTCGTATAGGTCAGTTTCTGTCAGATGCGTTTCCAATTCACTGTGGGCTAAAGCAAGGAGATGCACTATCACTTTTACTTTTTAACTTTGCCCTAGAGTATGCCATTAGGAAAGTCCAGGATAACAGAGAAGATTTGGAATTGAACGGGTTACATCAGCTGCTTGTCTATGCGGATGACGTGAATATGTTAGGAGAAAATCCACAAACGATTAGGGAAAACACGGGAATTTTACTTGAAGCAAGTAAAGAGATAGGTTTGGAAGTAAATTCCGAAAAGACAAAGTACATGATTATGTCTCGTGACGAGAATATTGTACGAAATGGAAATATAAAAATTGGAAATTTATCTTTTGAAGAGGTGGAGAAGCTAAAATATCTTGGGGCAACAGTAACAAATAATGATACTCGGGAGGAAATTAAACACAGAATAAATATGGGACATGCCTGTTATTATTCGGTTGAGAAGCTTTTATCATCCAGTCTGCTGTCAAAAAATCTTATAGTTAGAATTTATAAAACAGTTATATTACCGGTTCTTCTGTATGGTTGTGAAATTTGGACTCTCACTTTGAGAGAGGAACATAGGCTAAGGGTGTTTGAGAATAAGGTGCTTAGGAAAATATTTGGGGCTAAGAGGGATGAAGTTACAGGAGAATGGAGAAAGTTACACAACACGGAACTGCACGCATTGTATTCTTTACCTGACATAATTAGGAACATTAAATCCAGACGTTTGAGATGGGCAGGGCATGTAGCACATATGGGCGAATCCAGAAATGCATATAGAATGTTAGTTGGGAGGGAAAAAGACCTTTAGGGAGACCGAGACGTAGATGGGAAGAGAATATTAAAATGGATTTGAGGGAGGTGGGATATGATGATAGAGAATGGATTAATCTTGCTCAGGATAGGGACCAATGGCGGGCTTATGTGAGGGCGGGAATGAATCTCCGGGTTCCTTAAAAGCCAGTAAGTAAGTAAG
Organism: Periplaneta americana; assembly: GCF_040183065.1. Lineage (NCBI taxonomy): Eukaryota > Metazoa > Arthropoda > Insecta > Blattodea > Blattidae > Periplaneta > Periplaneta americana. The sequence goes on along the minus strand of NC_091125.1, from coordinate 143,675,069 downwards.
TAAGTAACTGAGTAAGTAAATAAGTAAGTAAGTAAGTAAGTAATTAAGTAAGTAAGATATAAAGATATTATCAATTTCAGGTGGTTTATGTTTTTTTTTAATTAGAGTCCTGCTGTAAATACCATATTTTGGAACAGGTTATGTCAGTCTTACATAAATACACACAATTATGTCGCCACTTACACAGACATACTGTCTTCCGAATTCTTCTACTTTCGTACACTTGTTTTAGGCACCTTTACTTCAACTAGTATTGCATAATATCATAAACATTGCTAAACTGAAGTATACTGTACTTGTTTAGGAGTAAGAAACCTGTTGTAGAGTGACCTTGTAGTGCGTATTATTTGTTGTGACTGTGAGTAAAGTCTGTACTGGAGTGCACGTGTACAATTTTACTGTTCCAATGTTGTGGAACTAAGAAAACGGGCTTTGGTAAACCGATGCTGTGAGTGAACGAACTTTCACCGTGATATAGTCCATTCGTAAGATCAATAATATTATAATTTATGCTGAACTGCATTTTGGTTCCTCTTGAGAAGTGCGTGGCAATCGGAATCTAGGCGGCGATCAATGACTGTAGAATCGTGCCGTACTTTCTGGAAGGTACGCGGAGAAGGAGATATTATATTGAATGCTTTTCCCGCTCTGCAGGCGGACTTGTTAAGCGTCTCCGGGGACCCCTCGTCTCAGTTCCCCCAGTCCTTTCACCCTCTTCACATACATAGCTCTCGGTCCATGTGTAATTAGTGCAACTTGCCACCGACAATCTCCGGGAGCCCCTGTTGACCAATTATTATAGCTGCAAGAGCAGATGTATTTTGTTCTGTTATAAGACCTTCTAACAAGATATCCTGGCGAAAGATTGTTACTTCCTGGTTTAATATTTGAAGAAAAATCTATCACTTGTCATTTTGAAAAACATTTTGCCAATAACAATATTAATTTATTTACTTGTTTATTTTTTACTCATTTATTTACTTATTTATTTAATTATGTACTTATTTAATTATTTATTTACTTATTTAAATATGTATTTACTTATTTAATTATTTATTTACTTATTTAATTATTTATTTATTTACTTACGTAATAATTTACTTATTTACTTACTTAATAATTTATTTATTTACTTAATTATTTACTTGCTTATTTATTTAATATTTACTTATTTATTTAAATATTTACTTAATGATTTACTTATTTACTTACTTAATTATTTACTTTCTTATTTATTTATTTAATTATTTACTTAATTATTTACGTATTTACTTACTTAACGATTTACTTATTTAGTTACTTAATTGTTGACCTATTTACTTTCTTAATTATTTACTTACTTAATTATTTACTTACTTAATTATTTACTTATTTATTTACTTACTTACTTAATTATTTACTTACTTAATTATTTACTTATTTACTTACTTATTTATTTATTTATTTATTTATTTATTTATTTATTTATTTATTTATTTATTTATTTATTTGACTTATGGGAAAGTACAAAGACTAGATGCACATAAATGTAAATTAACAATTCAACTTATAATTATTGATAATTACATGAGCGGTAGTTATGAAATAGAAATAGACAATTCATTAAAAATAGAAATAAAAGAAAATTAAAACATAAAAGAGAGATGTGGCTTATAAGGAATCAATCATGAAAAAAATCAGAGACTTAATAAATCGATAAAAAATAAAATTAGACCACTTTAATTTAAAGCAGTATCAAAACTAGGAAAACTGAGTTATTGCTGGAAAAAAATGAAACTGAATTTGCTATGACATGAATGACAGAGATAGTTTTTTTTTTTTTTTATAAATATTGAACTGATGCAAATTTATGTTATTAGTTCACCATAAATCGTAATTAGTCTGGTTATTTTGTTAAACACAAAGTACTTCCGGCGTTGTTTTTGTTTCTATTGGATATTTTATTTACGTCATAATCTCGTTAAATTATTTCTTTAGGAGGTTATGCATTTAAGTGAATCTGCTGTTCGAACAGTTACAATATTGCTTTAAGAAGAAACACCTTGCGGCCCTTCACTGAAGGAGAGTTTGTGAAGGGATGTTCACTTGTTGTTTTAAATAAATATGCTATTTTGGGACAAGGAAAGAAGAACCTCAATGTCTGCCTTAGCACTTGATCTGTAGTAGTAGTAGTAGTAGTAGTAGTAGTAGTAGTAGTAGTAGTAGTAGTAGTAGTAGTAGTAGTAGTAGTAATAATAATAATAATAATAATAATAATAATAATCTACAGAACATTCTACTAAATAATTCGTGGTATAAAATGTTGTCCTTATAGTATAAAAACCCATGGCGTTACATCCCATGAAGGACCAAGACCGACCAGCCGGCTGCTTGCCTCACGTCCACATGCCGAAGCAGAGGTGGACGATCATCCAACCAGAATGGAGGTATCGTGTAGTTAGCAGCCGTTATAGCTGGTTTACAAAACCGGATTTTCGCTACCTATCGTAGCTCCCCAAGTGCATCACTATGCTGGTTGGGCACCGGTCCCATATACTGGCCGAAATTTCATGAGAAAATATCTTCCTCCACGGGGATTCGAACCAGCGCGGATTCCATAACGCGAGTCCTAGGCAGGATGACTCGGACCACGACGCCACGGCGCGGGACACAGATGATGTATAATTACACAACAAAATATGTAATACGATGATCATTTCATAAGTCATGGCCAGTATGTCATAACTAGGGAGCGGATTTTTATGTGCTAAAAATTTAAATATATTTATTTTTATGTGCTGAAAAGTACGAAAATATTTGCTAAAAATAATATATATATATATATATATATATTTAAATATGACAAAAATACCTTACTTAGCTTGAAAAAAAAAATGTTACTAGGTACTCACCAACCACACTTGAGTGTTAGTAGTTGGTCGAGGAATGCAGTGAACAACAAAGGTCATCCCCAAATTCTCCATCACAAATGCATGCCGATTATCTCTGAATAACGTCAATTTCACCTACAGGCACATCCTCCAATACTTGAGTAACTTTACACATTTTTTATATCCACTGTTTTTCCCAAACACATTCTGGAATTTGTCCCTTAGTAATTGTGCTTTTGAACCTGATAGCGAGTCTAGTTTAATTTTCACAGCACGCACCTCCCTGTTTCAGACAACAGGTTTTTGGATGTTTCTAGTTTTTTATGGTGTCACACAAAAAGCTTAAATTTGCTAATAGGAAAGCCAAATCGTTTTTTAAACAATCATCTTTCAGTATATCTTGAAGGATATTCATTGACGAAGCCCAATAACAGGGAATCACAAGATATATTGCCTTCCTTGATAGACATGAGCGAGAGACGAGAGATTTGTTTAAATTAAATAATCTTGATACCCGAGATCTTATCTGTTGTGTTTTACAAACAAAGCGTGGAATGAAATCATCTTCAGCAACAATAAACATGCCTAATTATGTATTACAAGATCTCTCCTCCTTGTCCATGTTAATTTATTCTCTAATAATAACACTGATATGCTGCCTAGCAGTTCTCAGAACTTGAGACGATACTATTACAAAAATGGATCACGGATATACCACACAGCGCTTAGAAACACGAAGCAACCAAGAATTCTTAAAACAGGTAACATACTTCTGAGTGATATAATTGATTTAGTTTTAAATATAAGATTCTTGTAAAAAAATTATTTAAGTAAAAAAACTCCAAGATTTGTGTGTTTATAATAGATTTCCTGAAAATATGTATTTACATAATTTTTTGTGAAAATATGTATTTTTATGTGAAATAAAATTCGGGTTTTAAACTTGAAACTTCATGTTCGGAATTTTTAACTTTGCTAATTGTGTTTTATCACACGCAAAAAGAATATTTAATTACATAGAAATCCGCTCCTTAGTCATAACTTCTGGATTTTCTAGCCTAAACGTATGACATGGAACGCACAAATTTACTTTCCTTCCAGAATCATCCTTAGGATTTCATCGCCCAGCGCAGTGACTAGCATACTAACAACGACAATACGAAGGTCGACGGCCATATGAGTGAGCGTTTATAGGATGTCGTAAAGTGAAGTAAGGAATAAGAATGGAGACCGTGACCTGGGCAGTGTTCTAGTACCCTCTGCGGCCTTCGGCCTCTTCCGCACAAATATTGAAACAGGTTGAGAGGTCGTCCGGCGAATCGACGTGACCGCATTTGGGTACAGACTTGTTGCGGTTCTCGGAACCCAAGTGCGGTGTGGGAAGAACAGGAAAATTACCACAAAACAGATACTGTGGCGTCACTTGAGATCGCTTAGTATGCATGGGTTGTCACGGGACTTGCAGACAAGGAAACTCCGTACGAATTATGCCCGCCCGCCAGCCTGTCTTTCTAGCCTCGAGGATAGCGTTACGGACTAGATGCGAATCACGCTGGGAATTTATATCTCTACTTCCATTCTTAAAGACAAATCTTCATCTCATGTCTTTTCTTCTTCTTTGTCTTTCTTTTCCTTTCCCCGTCCCTCTGTCTTTTCTCGTTTTTATTTTATCTTCTTTTAATTCCCAGTTCCTTTCATTTTGACGTTTAACGTCTGTGTTCGACATAGGCTAATGCCCGTGTGCACCATTCTCGATTAAAATTTGACGATGGTTAAGTCGGCACTTGACCATCTTCAACGCCAATTTGCGAAGTATCAATCTCGATCAAAGTTAAACAAGCGAGTTGATGATGATCAAATTTGATCACGGGTGTGGGACCGATTATCTTGAATTGAACATGGTCAAGTCGAGAAAACCAAAATGGCGGCACGATTTGACGTAATTGATGGAATTGAAGATGAAATTATGTATCTTGAACACGCAAATCACTGCGGAAGTAACAGAACTGGTGTTATTATAGAAAGAGTAAGTTTGTAGATGAATAATAAAAATGTTTTTTTCTCTCAAAATAGACTAATGTGTTATATATGTTTCTGCTTTGGAAGATCGCAATTTTACTTGAGGACAAAATATTATTTAGGCCTAACTGTCCAATTTTGTTAACATAGTAATAAAGTAGTTATTCTATGCCGGTAATAATATAGTAAAACTAAATGACCATTTTGTAGAATGCGAGATTATCACTTATTAGCTATAGATTTGCCGTTTGAAACTATTAGGACCTACATGAGTACATGACGTTTTGGACAATTAGGCTATTTACGCTTGAATTAAGAGAAATTACACGGATACCTTCCTTTCCCCTCTTACTCCAAAATTCCAACCTCGTGAACACAAATTAAATGGATAAAATTCAGAACAAGGATATTTTCCTATCCCTCTTACTCCAAAATTCCAACCTTGTGCACACAAAATAAATTGGCACTAAAAACTTCCTTTTCGTATGCATGATGATGCGCATTCGACATACACAGACGAATTGCTTTTTTTTTTTTTTTTTCTAATAACTGTTAGCGAGGTATCCGTATACTGAAATTTCCCCGAATAAATTACTGGCACTGAAATGTGTCTTTTCGTGAGCAAGATGATGAGCATTCGACAAACACATAAAAATCTGCTCTTTTTAGTAGCCTATTTCAAGATAATTGTCAGTGAGGTATCCGTATACTGAAATTTTCCCAATTATTATCAATAATATGAAATAACCACTGTATAAATTACGTTACAAATTATGTGGAATTATGTAAACACGTATAACTCATGTTGAATTGTGAGGTTAAATCCAACCAGGTAGCCTGCTTTTCTCTTAAGAGAACTTCCGTCAGTACTTTTATTCTCTAATATGGATACAGAATTGCTAAGGAGATCTGAAAGAATTCCCACTTCGAACTGTGAGAAGTTGGGTGCTCTTTTCTTTTTTTCTTCCATGATTATTGAAACTTGTTATTTGAAAACTGCGAGGATGTTTGAAGCAGTCCGACAAACATAAGCGAAGCGATAATTGACAGAGTGCATTCGTTCGCTGTTTTATACGCGGTAACCTAGCGCTCAGATGATTCTTCTCAAGTGAGAGTACCGTCAGCTGACGGTACTGAGTTGATCGAGGGAAAATGTCGGTGCACCGCATCTGTAACTTGATCATTGTCAAAAATTAACCATGTTTCCGTGATTGCTGATAAACGGGCTAGATGATCGAGAGTGGTGCACACGGCCATAAGTATAGACCCAGAAACAAAATTTGGGCCACCTAAATTTTCTAAGTTCCAGTTATAACATGGAAGTTGGCCGCATGTTTCGGCGGCTACTATGCAATGGTATGCAGACAATAACGTTCACCGGTTGGACTGGCTTGCACAGAGTCCTCATCTCAATCCCATTGAGCACCTTTGGGACAAATTGGACCAGCGATTGAGGTCTCTGGAGATGCGGCCAACTTCCATTGTCCAACTGAGTGCCATGTTGCAAGAGGAATGGTGACGCATTCCAGTGGATATCTTACACAAACTAGTGGAGAGCATGCCTGACAGGGTGGCTGCTGTTATAGCAACAAGAGGTGGCATCACGAGGTTCTAAACGGGCAAAAACAGTGCCCAATTACTTTTTGGTAGATAGTGTATGTTCCATGTACACATAACTTGTACTCAAAGTAACTAAACGCAGGACTCTACTGATAACTGACAGAGCTACGGTGAAATCTCTCTTATTATCCAATGCCACTATGCTTGCATGTAAGAGAAAGTTTTACCTTTTACAGAATCGTCTGTCCCAGTTTGCGTACTGGTATCACCTTCTCAAACATTTCCATAGTGGACCTATTAGAAGTTTATAGTTGATTAAAATAAGACGTTGACAAGGTAGGGGGAATATGACGAGATGGGAGTTTTGTAAAATTGTCACCAAGAGATGTCAAGGCAATCAAGAAGGATGGCGCATTATATTTGGCGGTCATTGTCTTCAATATCACTCATCCCGCGTGGTTGGCATCAGAAAAGCGTCCAATGTCACACTTCGATGGACGTAAAAATATAATTTCATATAAAACATTAAAGTTTTCAGTAGTAATCATGTTGCTAACAGTAGTTTCATAATTTCCTTGAAAATTACCAGTCAGTTTAAAACAACCTGGCAGCGGAATTACAAAAGATTTGTTATACTAAATATAGGTCATTGTCGGTAGAAAGTCACAGAATATTAATTTTTCTTGCAGTGTCGTATTTGCAACGCTAATGGTGAATTATTTCTCCATGGTTTAAATTTAATATAATTGTTTAATATTTCTTGAAAACAGGGGAGGACTTCAGTTTGGTGAACCCCGCTCCCCCTTTAGGTCCGTAACACACTTGAAGAGTTCTCGCCAGCGAGAAATGTGTTGCGAGAAAAATCAAAGATTGATAACATGGATTCAAACGGACGTCCACACAATGGAAGAGATTCTCGCTCGAGGCAAAAACCTCGAGCGAGTTTCTCGCTGAAATCGGTAGCTCTGCTAATTTTCTTGACACCTTTATCAAAGATGTTTGACATTAATTTTATACTCTTTATTACGATTGACTGTATAAAAAGCTGAAGTAATACCACAGGTGGCCATGAAATGTATTGTTTATATTGACAATGAGAAAAGATGGCTGATAAATGCAGTCAGAAACTAACTTGTCGAACTTACGATGCCACTCATAGGCCTATTTATATGATACACGGAATGAAAACTATAAAAACACGAAACTTTAAGAAGAAACCTGGGAACAAATATCAGATGATTTGAAACTCAATAGAGCTATATTTTATTTTGATGAGATATATTAGTATCATGAAGAGAAACGCGCTATTTACCTTCCATGCTGTGATAATCTCAGTAATAAATATAATATTCAAGATTGGAATGTCATTGGACTTATTTTGGTGCGCGAGGAACAATTCCCAAATTTACATTGAAGATTCTCAGAAAATTAAAGGTTCCTGAAAAGACTCTTCAGACAATTGCATCAACCATTTTAAAATCTTCATTGAACATCATCAATCACCATCTCTATTCATCTTTATAATATTCAATGTATATTATTTATTTTCAATAGATTTTTATCGTTTTGATAGCTACCAGGTCTTGTCGCAGAATGTTATTTTTTAAAATCTCATTGTGTATTTTTTTAACAAACATTAATTTACATTTTCTTTTTTGTTCATTTGAATTGATTAGGATGCCGATATCTTAAATCCAAGATTTGGACGGCTATCATTTCGATGATATTCTCTCTTATAACATTTGAAATAATGTTTCTATATGTCTTAACAGTTTACGTAATTTTAATCAGAATATAGCAAAGAATCCTTTATCATATCATGAATGACAAAAAAAAAAAAAAAAAAAACAAAAAAAATGGTCTATTCAACCTGAGATAACGTCTGAACGTACAGTATCATCAAAATGGAAATCAGTGACCGAAACTCGCCCCTATCTTCGTGAGATACAATGTGATTTCCAGATATTTCTGGCCTACTTTTTCTTTTCATTAACAAAATATGTTCATATAACTCCATTTTCTCATCATCTGAATATTCAGATTCAATATAGTACCGTTCGTACGTAATTTATGAAGTACGGCAATATACTTACAGGTTATATATTTAAGTATGACAATATACGTAAATACATAACCTGTAATATTTCTCCCAACGAGTGATTACTACTGTTCGCGCAACTTATCTGGGAAGCTAAAAGAGCGGGACGCGGGGTGTAGCGGGGTTGCTTGTAGCGGTAGCGGGGCTAGAGAGGGAAGGATGTTCTACGAGGCGGGTAAAATACATTTGCTTGCTTAGTGTGATCTGTACTTACAGTAATTTTGCGTTCTGTGAAGACATATTTATGCAATGGCAGGTAGTAATACGAGATGCAACAAGATTATACGCGCCTCCTATACTCGAGATTGCCGGTTCGATCCCGGCCGAGGTCGATGGCATTTAAGTGTGTGTGTAAATGCGACAAGCTCATGTCATAGATTTACTGACATGTAAAAGGACTCCTCCGGGACAAAATTCCGGCACACCGGCGACGCTGATATAAACTCTGCAGTCGCGAGCGTCGTTAAATAAACCATAATTTAATTTTAATATAGCGTACACAGTAAGGAGAGGGAGATAATAAGGTCAGTGGTTATTTGCTGCGATCAAGAGGCAAAAGAGAAATGTCTTACTTACTTACGACTTTTAAGAAACCCGGAGGTTCATTGCCGCCCTCACATAAGCCCGCCATCCGTCCCTATTATGTGCAAGATTAATCCAATCTCTATCATCATATCCCACCTCCCTCAAATCCATTTTAATATTATCCTCCCATCTACGTATCGGCCTCCCCAAAGGTCTTTTTCCCTCCGGTCTCCCAACTAACACTCTATATGCATTTCTGGAATCGCCCATACGTGCTACATGCCCTGCCCACCTCAAACGTCTGGATTTAATTTTCCTAATTATGTCAGGTGAAGAATAAAATGCGTCCAGTTCTGCGTTGTGTAGCTTTCTCTACTCTCCTGTAACTTCACCCCTGTTAGCCTCAAATATTTTCCGAAGCACCTTATTCTCAAACGCCCTTAACCTCTGTTTCTCTATCAAAGTGAGAGTCCAAGTTGCACAACCGTACAGAACAACCGATACTGTTTTATAAATTCTAACTTTCAGGTTTTTTGAGAGCTGACTGGATGACAAATTCTTCTCAACCGAATAATAACACGCATTTCCCCTATTTATTCTGCTTTTAATTTCCTCTGAGTGTCATTTACATTTGTTACTGTTGCTGTACTATGTTCTAGTCACGAGACGTAATCATATACTTTGTCTTTTCGGGATTTATTTGGAAACGTATCTCTTTACTTGCTTCAAGTGTTTTCCCTAATAATTTATGCACGACACCAGCAGTGATGACTATGATGATGACGATGATGATAATGAAGAAGGGAAGAGGAGGAGGAAGAAGAAGAAGAAGAAGAATATTGATAATGACTGTATGTGAAAGTGAAATTTTTGGAAACCCAAAAACACAGACCTGTGCTTCTAGTTAAAGACTTCATGCGTCGCTTACCATCAGTAGCTGACGGTCAGACACGAATATTGTAATAATTGGAGTTGTGATCATACTGTATAGCACACAGAAGAAGAAAAATGTAATTTATTTATGTTTGTTATTTTATGAAATCATATACTTTCACCTACCATATCCAATGGAATGCACTGAAATTAAATACCGAATTATGTTTTTGTAACTGTACGTACAACTGCTGCAGCGATGGTCAGGAGCCAGCAGATAGCCACGGGGCAGCGAGAGAGCACTAGGGGACCCAGGTGTCTAGATAAGTTGGGCGGACAATATATTCAGAAAAATACTCTGCATGAAGGCAGTGTATAGATGATCATAGCGAGGTGTGATCTGTGATAGCGAAAACTCTTCAAGTGTGTAACGGGCCTTATCTACGGCACTGGAGACGAAATAAGAGAGAAGAGATTAAAGACAAGAAACAACCAAAGAAAGATGAATAGGTGGGGAAGGAAAAGTGGAACAGAAGAAAATGAGGAATGGCAATAGAGAGTTGCCTTTACTCTCCAATAATACATTATGGATGTGAATTAGTGGAAAATTCTGCAGAGTTTTCAAGCAACAAATACACGTCATTATTTATTCACTTGACAGTTCATTCGCCTCAATGTATAGGTGAAAGGGTTTAAGTCAGTGTAGACGTCTTGAGGGTTCCTAGAAGGTCTTATTTGTTTAAAAACTCTGACCATACCTGTTTTCGAGAATTCCATTACCAATACATCGCCCCAAGACAAACAGGTTTGCATGCGAAATCTGGACGACAAAAAACGCTCAACACTCCCTACCGCAATCCTACGTCGGAGTTCAATCGTAGAAGACAACGCGAGGATTTCAGCAGTGGCGTAGCATGAAATTTTGAGCAGGGGAAGCTAACTCAAGTTGTCTTTCATGCAATACGAGAAAACGTATTATAAAAATACAGTCTTAAAATAAATAGTAGTCAATTTCAAGTCAGCAGTCGAAGATTAGTTGGAACATCGTAAGTAACACCAATAAGGCATGACCTCAAATGATACGTAGTAAAATATGATTTCACGGTTTACACATATCTCTTAACAAATAGACACGTATACGTATAACATTAGCTCACTCCCTGTCATACTTAGAGAAATCACAATATTAGTATCATTATGTAAGTATGCGTCTGTCTTTTGGTTGTGTCCTTCATTGACAGCAAGGGAGTCGGTCATTTGTTTTTTAAATCACACTTTTGTTCGTAAGTCGGTCTTGATAATACAATTATCCTAAAAAAAATTCAAGTAAATTAGTGTCAGGAACTGTTATTTCGCTCATTATTTATTATAACAGCCAAATGCACACTAACACTTCAACTGAACACAACCGACGAAAAGGGATAACTCGGAAACTACTTATTTTAAATGTTAAAGCTAGCTTCTTTGCGAGCCTTGCGACTAGGGTAGCTTAGTTAGAAAGGGATGGAAAATTTGCGGGGTGGATTACACAGAAGAAACCGGTCTGCTTGGAAGCTGGTGCGTGCAGGCTTCTTGTTTACTGCTGCATCACAAATCATCCTGAGCTGCCGCATCGCAATATTTAACGCGTGAATATAAATTCTATTAAAATTAATAAATAATTTTCTCCATAAACTGCAGGTTTACATTGACGCTACGCCACTGGATTTCAGTGTGCAAGATCACTGACTAGGAAACAATTCCCCATACATTATATCCGTTAAGCTTAATAGCTATTGCCACGATACGGTTTAAATGTAGTTCACTTTGGTGTAATGGCTTTTGTAATGAAATAACAAAAATAAGTAGGCCTACCAATATTCATTTATACGGAAACAGAAAAAGTGTTTTAATTCACGGACCTTTGCAATATTCCAACAAAGCTAGGCCTACATAATACACGAAATGAAGGGATGAGAATGATACAGTCCTAAGCACAAAGCTAGAGATCTTGAAAGTGGCTGTTCAAAACTACATACACATACGGTAGATAGCGCCAGTCCTTAAAATTGAGACAAAACGAAGATCACGCTCTGCTATTCAAATATTCAAAGCTGCAAACGGGTAGTGAATAAGAAGCAGTTCTGGCACTTCATATTGGGGCGTTTGAATTCCTGCTATAAGAAAGATAATATATTTTTTATCAGTTATCTTTTTAATAAATGTAATTTACTATTAAATAAAAAAACAAGTTCCTTGTGCAGCAAATGCTGCAAACTAAGTTCATAGACGTTCAAATACAATTTTCTTCAGATTTTTTTTTTCAATGAAGAATACCAGACATTTTGAAAGTTATTTCCTTCCGTAATAATGAAACATACTCCCTCGGAATAGTTTTTTTATGCCAATACGTTTTCTTGAACCTATTCACCTTCAGTTTTTGAGTTTCAACGCGAAAACGCAAGTAACAATGTCAGAACGATCAATGGGTTTTTCATGTGGGAGTAAAGCAATAGCTATTTGAGGTCACTGTGGAATGTAGGTGTTAAAAATGTCAGGTTTGCTATGCTTCCGAACAATAGACATAGCATCTTGGTATAGCTGCTGCATGTAGAGTTTGAAATGTGAAGGGTAAAATCATTTTATCAGCAGTAATCTCACTAGAGGTTTTGATTTATCTAGAGAAAATCAAAACTCGAGTGGGATTTAATTGACTGTTACACGATTAGAAGACAGTATATACAAATTAGAAGTAACGAAGTACTCCAATACAATAAAATATTAATTGACTTACGAAAATACAAAACTGTCTTCAAATTTGTACCATCTCAACATTATAAATATTACGCTAGAAGATGGCAGTAGTGTGTTATGAATAGCTGTTTTCTTATCAGTTGTGCCAACTATGAAATCTTCATTGAACTCTGTGGACGGTTACTGGTCAAGAAGGCTTTGTTGATTTAGTTTCATTTTTATTAAAACAGTTGCATTCCACTTCAATTATCCCAATCCCAGTAATCAACGTCACTTGACAGATGATTTTCAACAAATCTTAGTATTAAACAATCTACGTGACTATTCATAATATCATATAGCAGAAGCTATAACATAACCTAAATAATATAAACGAGTGTTAGAAAAGTTTTAATTAGGGGTGATGAAATAAGCAAGAACATTTTAATTAACGATGATGAAATAAAAAATAAACATGAATAATTTTCAACGAAACAATTACTGAAAGTAGGTACAATTTTCAAATTTGAATATTTTAGTGGTTGGTGGTTCAGTTGATGTTATATTGGACGTGTGCGTAAAAGAAATGAACTCGGTGACGTACATGGTGTATCCTCAACTTATTCAGGATTTCCGAATGGTGCTCTTCATTTATTTGTGAATAGGGTTTCAGAGAAGATGCATAGCTATGACCGGTGATATTTATTAATTCTTGTTCTTGAATGCCAATGTGAGTCATATTTGAAAGTGCTGTGCATCGACTGGAGTGGTTTGTAATTTTCTGTTTTTTGACGTCCAGACCAGTGCAGTTTGAAATGTTGGCAAACAGAGAAACAAATGCTAGAGTAGTGATAAAAATAAAAAAATGCTAGGGACGCGATAAAATTAAACAAATGCTAGGGACGCGATAAAATTGTGCGATAAGCAGCCATGATTGGTTGAAAGACATCCTTTCGTACCGTTTTATTGGTCGTAGTAATAGTGTAATAGTCCTCCTAAGAGATCTTGCTGAAATGATCGGGAGACTACACAATTTTCTAGGCCTCTTATTTTATCAGTAAGTAATACCTTTTGGTCTTTCCTTAGGAACTGTAATTTTTGCGCTCTCTCGAGCCAATATTGAAGAGAATGACTCATATAAATATCTACACCACACCGCCATTAAGTATATGAAAAGACCCAACCCCACTTGATTAACAACTATGAAAACATTTGATTTTTAATAACAAGATTATCTTACGTATATATAATTATATATAGCCGCCACTCAGTAAATTATAGAAATGAAGATCTAATTTAAGATATCCTCTACATATACATATATAACCCCAAAACGTTTCACTTTCATATAATCAATGTAGCATTAATATGTATAATTAATGAAAAATAGTCACATTGTGACATTAACTATATTAATATTTCATTTCTAATGGTAATAATATCATCAAACCACCTCAAGTTTTGTATATTTTAATATCCAATACACAGCTGTACTCAGAACATTACACACCGCAGAATCAGACCTGTAAATTATTTTTAGTAAGTTTTGAAGTTTTTAATAACCAATTGAATTTGAGCTCTAAAAATATCAGCAATCTTGCCTTCGTGTAATAACCTATTGTTTATTGTAGTGAGAGTTTTGTTTTATACTGAAATGCAATTAGTTCTCAAAACTGACAAAAGATGGATTTTGGAAAAATAGGAAAATAATGTAGGAAAATTGACATTTCTGTGTCTATGTTGCTGTAGGTGTGGTTGTCGTTTGTGATGTGTTCTCCATATTTATTTTACAACAATTTTCATAGGACGCATTCTTTATTCTGAGGCAATGAAAGTAGGTTTGAAAAAATATAACCACTTTTTTATTACTTGTCAGTTTTAGGCGCAAAAAATAAGAATTTTTCCGAATTCTGTATGGCTATAAAGGCGGTTATGTTACCATTTGACCACAGCTTCCCTATCACCATTATCATTTAATCGTTAATGAACCAGCTTGGGTAAATGAAAAGATATATTAAACAAAGAATCACGCATTGCCGATTGCCATTGCTTAGACTGACTTCCTTATCCACCCATTCGAGCATTGCGTCATATGCTGCTTCAACTTCCTTTATTAGTTGTGCATTATTTAAGGAGGCGTGGTTGTATTTCTTATTTCCCGCTCATGTGTCATCCGAAATTACTAGTCTCTACATAACCATATTTCTGTACGTCATTCGGTGGAAAGATTCGTGCTGTAATTTTATCAGGGAGCCTAGATGAGGCCAAGACGCAGCCAGATATGGAAGGGAATGTCTCGTATTTGGAGGCACGGAAGCTGTATGCAATTCAGTGTGCAATGTATAATTCATTGTGTGTGAGAATATGAATGGATGACCTCCATTGCATCTCACTCTACTCCTCGCTCACTCAATTAGCGTGAATATTACTTTACTGTCTGGTGTACAGTCCTATAAAAAGTTACACGAAGAAGAGATCTGGAGCCTACACAAGTGACTACGTAGTAGATAACTACAGCCTGGATGTTTGGCAAAATGCCTTTTTTACTGGGTGGAAGTAAATCATTATTTGCATAGATATAAATGTGATTTTGAGTAAATCAAAGTGATAGGATCAATTTTTATCTTTTTGGTCCTACAGAATAAGGCCTATATCTGTTATGGTAACAACGAATAATAGAGACGAAAAATTCGTTCCCCCGCCAAAAATTAATCTTTACGTAGATCAGCCGTGGCGAGAACGTGACTCGCGAAACATTGTGGCTCGCAGTGATAGCTGTGCATTTCGCTTGCTTCTAACCTCCGCCAACCCCCTCCCTCTCACTCACTGGAGTCAAACTCCGATCCATTTGTATTTGTCTCTGACCTGCGAGTGGCATATGTCTCTCTCGGAACCATGTACGAAAGTTCCAAGTAGGATGGGAGGACGCATTTTTTTGCTGTCAATATGATGAGAATAGTAAATGTATGATTTGTTCACAAGTATTACGAGGAAAACGGTTGTATAACATAAAACGGCATTGTACTACATGTTACTGATGAAACATTAAAAGGTTAAGTGTTATTGTTGTTGTCATCACCATCATCATCATCATCATCATCATCATCATCATCATCATCATCATCATCATCATCATCATCATCATCATCATCTCTGTACGTCGACCCTTTTTCAGCAGATGTACGAATAATGCGGTTAGCTCTTCAATTTGAACTCACTGATTTACTATGTGATGTAAAATGAAAGCTAGATGTAAGAACTTGACAAATGTTGAACTTTCAAATCTTTGCCAAAAAATAAAATATCCGAAGCTTCGTTCTTTCGCTTGCTCTGATGAAGCCATGTTCGCTACAACTTACGTTTGTGAAAAATTATTTTCAACAATTAAAGTAGTAAAAACCAAATTTAGATCACGACTGACAGACAAATACCTTCGTGATCAACTACGACTGGCAGTAAGTGACATAATTCCTGATTTTGAAACTTTGTCGCAGAGACATTCTGAAGACAGTTAATTTTAGGTTGTGATATTGTTCATTTCTTTCTTCGTTACACATACTAAACATTAGTTTGTAGCCTTCTACTGTATAAAATTATATTTAAGTGCTTGACGTAAGGAAAATGAAAATCCGTTAATAAGTCAGACAGTTGCTTCACTTCCCCTTCGGGTGTCCGCCTCCCTCCATAGGTGCTATGCACGTTGCAGGTTACACAGTGGCTCGGCGCACGATTACATTTTCGCCACCGCTGACGTAGATTCTTCGCCCAACAGTGCATATTACTGTGGAATGCCGGCCACCAAGTCACTCAGCTGAGTGTGCTTCTTGTATAATGGCAGTTGCCTTAATATTTATGTCAACAATATGTCGAACTTGGAGTCAGGCCACAAAGGGAAAAACACTAGAGGAGAGGGATTCGATCCGGTGCTGTGGATTGAACTTCGGCATAGCTCAGTAGTTAGAGCACTTGATAAGTACAACCAAGGACCCGGGTTCGATCCTCGACGCCGGAACGAATTTTTCTAATTGCTAACAATTGAAATTTCTTGATTACCCCCAACACCCTTCATTAGCAAGCTCTTACCGTCGATGCCTGTCACGTGACGAGGGGCATGTTGCAGCTTTTGCATCGGAACAGGTTGGAACACATTACTAACCTGTGCCTGACTCTCGAAGGTCGTTATATTGAGCACTATATGTGAACATTTATATTTTGAATTAACGTTCGCCATGTATGGAGACTTCAAGTTTCATGTCATATTTTGGTATTTTTAGGTCATAAGTGCATGCATATTTCCAGAGTTTTTAAGCCAAAGAAGTAAACTGCAACGTAAGAAACAGCTGATAGAACTATGGCATAATTTATGAAATATAAAGTAATTTATTTATAGTATGTATGTATTTATTTACACTGCAAGTGGGCATGCACCCGGTGGCAGTGGTATACACAATATAAACAATACACAATAAAGAAATGATAAGCAATATTTACAATACACAATACAATTATACAATACACAATAGGCCTACAATTTTATACACAATACAATAAGAATACACAATCTAATTTAACACAATAATAATAAAACATAAATAAAATACCTAATTTGACATTACAACCTACATTTTTATGTACAGGCCCTACATAAGTTTCAATAGCCTTTCATTTTACTCTCATCTCACTCACTGTAGTGGCACTATGACGCATTTCACTGACACTTTAGCACACATTTCATTGACGCTATAAATTATCACTGATCGGAACTATTCACTGCACTGTAAAACCATAACTTCACTGACTCACTTCGCTTCACTGATACAACAGTTCACATAAGTCAAATAATTACACCCTTATGCATACTGTACTTATAAACAGAACTACATTTAAACTAAACATTTCTAGTCTAAGACCCACTTACACGCTATTTTTAAATAATTTACAATTCAAACCAAGGAAGTAACTCGTCAGGCTAGATAAATACATGTCACCTTAAAAAATTAAATGTTAACTGTCGCCTTAATTTTAATTTGCACTTTATACACAACTTTTTAAATTATTCTTGAATCTCCTTAAGGAAGAACAGCCCTCAAAGACCGCTGCAGGTAGGTCATTCCAATCATTTATAGTTCTATTTAAAAATGAGAATTTACCTACATCCGTTTTCTGTTTCCTACATTTGATTTTAAAATCATGATCGTTTCTACCATAGTACGTTGGCTTTTCTAACCGAGCAGTTATGTCTACCCACGCTTTCTGACCTAGATGTGCTTTAAACAATGATGTTATTCTAGTTTTCCTACGTCTGTTTTCTAAAGTTTCCCATTTAAGTTCTTTTATCGTATCGTTCCCATCTTCTCTTTTACCTTTAACAAATTTAGCTGCCCTATACTGGATTCTTTCTAAGGACTTCATCTGATATATTCTATAGGGATCGCAACATGTAGTTCCGTATTCCATTAACGGTCGCACTAACGTTAGATATGCTATTTCCCTCGATTTATATTTCCAAACATTCTTTAATTTGAAGTCTATAAAAAATAACAAAAACAAAATATATGTACTTTCTCATCTTTTTGTTGCATGTTGTACCTGAGTCAGAAATTTGCCAAAACATGGTTAGGACTGTTCGCTTCAAAAGCTTGAATCTATTTAAAGACTACTGTTCACTCATAACTTCTAAGTGTTGTGCTCTATCTCGGAAAATTCCTGGCCGCGGTTTTTCAGTTATATGAATCATCATCTCAGTATCGCTGAGAATATCTTCGAATATCTTCACATATCCGTCTGTACTACTATATAGAACTGACATCCAGCAATATCGTCGATTCCAGAACCTTAAATTGTACAGGGTGATCCGTTTGGGTATGGATAAAATAAAGACACCGTAAAACATTTACTACTGAACTTTAATTTGTTGAAACTTTGTGCATACAACACTGAAAGATGGGAGATTCCTCAGAGCTGAACATGACCCCCAATTGCGCACCCTGCACAACTCATAACGGTGATGCAATTCAGCCCATGTCCCTTGTAACATAAGAGGAATGATTTGTTGAAAAGCTTGATAATTTTTACTCTCAGATCACCAATGTTCCTGGGTATCTGTGAATAAACAATATCTTTAACAAAACCCTACACGAAGAAGTCAGGAGGGGTTAGATCTGGGGAGTTTGGGGACCAAGCCAAGAGATAGCTGCTTCTCGTACTGAGTTTCGCCTGCTACCTCCTGCATGTTTTTTTTAAACACAGAACCTGTTTCTACAAATGTTCGATACCACAACATTATGGAATCGTATTTAGGTACATTACGCATACCATACTCACGTCGAAATTCCGTTTGAACTCTTTTAACACTCTCAAATTTAGCATACCAAACAAACATTGTGCTCTGTGTTGATTTGTAGTAGCCATTTTAATCGTCTACGATTTTCATTTGTCCTTTCAGATTATGCATTGTTGACTGTCATATATGGAAACTCCCATCTTTTTAATCATAATATAACCAGCAAGAAAATTTTCCTACTATCATAATAAATTAATATTACCCATATCCAAAAAGATCAGACTGTAGTTTAAACGGCGAAGGAACGCCTATTAATTTGATTAACGATTAACTGATTGTTAAGATAGGCTATAATACGCGATTGACTGAAAAAACTTCACTTTAAACTAAAGCGAAAGTTTAAACCACTTTCGTAATACTGGCCTTAATACAGCAACGAAGAAATTATTTCCTTATCAATAGTTCGGTGTCCTTCCTGTGAGAGACGTAATCGGTAGGTACTAATCGATACGGTTGTTATGGCAACTTTATTTTTGTAGCACGTTCGTAAACACGAACTTATTCTGAGTTCCACGTTTCAGTACTGTTTTTGCGTTTCATATTAAATGTATGGGTATTTCGGATGTAGCCATTATTTCATACTGATATATGGGAAGTTAAGATGTTACTAGTAAACAGTTACTATACCCCGTTTCATGCGACTTATAGTTCATGGACTTTGCGGCTTTTTAGCTGGCCAGAATAACAAGAGTCATTCACGCTTAAGCAACGTTGCCTGGTTGTAATGTTAAGACTCAGTCGCTGTTAGTTATAGTAAGTTCAACATTACATGCGCCCAGACAAAATATTGTAGTCACGAAGAATATGAGACATATGAACTAAGTCACGTGAAAAGTATTATAGTGCAAAGAGCCTGACAATCTGCACAGAGAACTGTTACAGTGCAAATTGTTTGAGAATATTTTTTTTTAATTGTAATATCACAAGAACAATCCAAACAGTGGCGCTGTTGGATGAAATCCAATCCGAAGCAAAATTAAGAGCTAGCCGATTATGCATTAAGATCCATAGAGTATCTTCTATTGGCTGTACAAACACGCCTAAAATGACATATTTTACGTACTTTCAATTTATACTGAAAAATGTATTAATATTCTGGGGCAATTTCTCTGAAGATGAACATTCTTCGTTTAACAAAATAAATTTTTCGAATAATGGCAGATGTGCGTATCTTCTCTATGACGTCACAGCGGACTACGTAACAGTCACCAATGCAACGAAACTTTAACAAAAAATTGTACCGAAATTCTTGAAATATATTAAAGCAGGCTAAAATCTGAATACATATACATTAAAAACTTGTATTTACTTACACATTTCACTCCCAATGTGTACGTATAGGTCCAATATAGGTCCAACTCTTGTAATGCTGGCATGACAAGCGATTGAAGAGGAGGTGTGAGCGAAACGAGGCCTGATTCTGTAACAACATGTAAAATATTAATTCTGGAATAAAATTAATTACACAGATAGAAATCGCGATGAAATAAGAAATTGAGTTATTGGTGGAACAGATAGTCCTCTTTCATTATTATTCATCAACGAATGTTGAAACATGACGAGGATATCTAATACTGTCTGTTTATCAAATCTGTACTTTGATTTGAATTTATTATCTATATCTAATAATAGGCTACGCAAAGGAACATGAGCAACTTTAATAATCTCCTGGATGCGTTCAATATTCTCGGCAAATTCAACAATTTCCCAAATATCAGCTATTTTCCTTATGTCCACGAACGAAGGTCAAACTCAAAGTATAGATTTTCGGCGACTTCGAAGTAAAGTCACGATTGAAGTTTACTTTCGTCAAAGTGTCGACTGTGAATAGGAAAATGGTGACTTTGTACTTTCCAAAGTCAACTTTGATCCAAAGTCTCGTCTATGAATACGATCCTAAGTCTCTGCACATGATCCATAAGTTATATCTTAATGTTGTCTATCATCTGATATCTTCTTCTACCCCGAACCTTTCTTTCGTTCACCATTACTTGATTTCAGCTTATCTAAGGCAGCATTGGGATGACTCAAATTGGTTACATAACTGTCAGCATGGATTTCGGGGGGGCTATTCATGTGAGAGTCAATTAGTAAGGGTATGTCAGGATTTAGAAGACGGAATAGATTCCAATAGCCAAGTAGATGCAGTGATTATTGACTTTTCACGCGCATTCGATGTAGTCCCACACGATATATTGTTGGTTAAACTACAATCAACGGGGATTGACTTCAGAGTGCTCCAGTGGATCAAGGAATTTTTAACTTGTCGCACTCAGAGAGTACGGGTAGGGGAGGAATTATCGAACCCAATTGAAATTACTTCCGGGGTCCCGCAGGGGAGTGTCTTGGGGCCTCTTCTATTCTTGGCTTTTGTAAATAATCTGCCAGTTAATATCTTATCTAGGGTTCGCTTATTCGCGGATGATTGTATGTTATACAGGGAAATAAAAAGTCATGAAGATACTACTCTTCTCCAGAATGACCTCAATAGAATAAATGATTGGGCAATAGCCAACACAATGAAAATAAATTCTCTAAAGAGCAAAGCCATCAGCTTTACAAGGAAAAGAAATAAAATAGTCGCATCGTATACGTTAGGGGGTGAAACCATTCCGGAAGTTAACAAATGTAAATACCTCGGAATAACATTTAACAGCGATCTCGGCTGGGGGGAACACGTTACAGACACAGCGGGAAAAGCATGGAGAGCGTTACACTTTGTGATGAGGGTACTAAGGAAAGGTTCTGATAAATCCAAAGAGATTGCATATAAATCACTAGTACGTCCAGTAATGGAATATGGTGCTGCATGTTGGGATCCTTACAGATTAGAACATATTAAGACACTGGAAAAGATTCAAAAACGGGCTCTTAAGTGTTGTCGGAAAAATTCACCATTAAAATGGGACACACTCACGGACAGGAGAACGCGAATTCGATTATGCGCACTTTTCAAAACATACAGAGGTGAGCCTGCCTGGAAAGAAATAAAAAATAGGTTGCAGCCGCCAAATTACTCTTCAAGGAACGACCACTCATATAAATTGAGGGAAAGAAGGCAGAGGACGGACACTGGAAAGTTTTCTTTTCTCAATCGTACTATCAGGGACTGGAATGCTTTACCTGCAGACTTACTAAAGGCTTTACCAACAACCAAAAATGTATTTAAAAATAGGCTTAAGGACCTTACTAATAGACGGTAATTATACACAGTACTTAAAGGGTGTAAATGATATGTTGTTATTGAAGTGTTGTATCAGTGAAGTGTGTTGTATCAGTGAAGAAGTATGTCGTGTCAGTGAAGTGTGCTGTGTAAGTGAAACGTGTTCCTGTCAGTGAAGCTGTATAGGTTATAGTGGCAGTGCAAAGTATTTGAACAGTGAAATGTTTTTGAAGTGTTAGTGAAATCAGGATAGAATCAGTGAAATGTGTCGTAGTTCCAGTGCAGTGAGGAGTTGACAGCGAAATGAGTGTAATGTTGAAAGGTACTTGTGCAGATATGAACATATACTCGTGGGTTTTAGTTCGATCTTAGTTTTAAGATACAAATTAGAATATTTCAAATGTTATTTTAAGTGACCGTTTCATTTAATTTAGTATATTCCCTGTTGTTATTATTATTATTATTATTATTATTATTATTATTATTATTATTATTAGTATTAATTATTAGTATTATCATTAATTGTATTTTTAATTAATAAGTTTATTATTGTCATTATTGAGTGTAATTAGTTACCACTGCCACCGGGTATATACCCATTGCAGTGTGAATAAATACATACATACATACTTCTAGTGCATCCTTCAGTATGCAGTTTCTTCTTAGCAACTGGCCCATCAAATTTGTTTTTCTCTTCCTGATCAGTTTCAGCATTATTGTTTCTTAATCCACTCGTACGGTCCTAGTTAACTCGAATCGGCTGTCGTGTCCGAGTGCACTCGTATTATCTGTTGCTACGATAGGAGTAACGTCAGAGTGACTATCCGAGTAAACTCGGTCCAATTGTACTCGTATCGTGCCAACGCGGCTTAACGGTACGAAATCTGTTAACAGTAGCAACGATCTTTCTGTTCCACTACCTGTCGATCAGTAAGAAGTTCAAGAATACAGTTTGAATTGTTGGAATCATTAACAATGGAGGTTACAGTAAAACGTTTCTGGACTTTATCTAGAATTCCAGATTGGACAATATTTTCCTTGAAATCATTGAAATCCTGGCTTCGAATTATCCAAGTACAAGCTTCGAAATTGAACTAAATATACATTTTTAAATATTTATTTAAATAAGAATTCGAAGGTAATAAATATTTACTCTAATTATCCAATTATTCACTGTGATTCAAGTGATAGCGTTCCCGATTACAAATCCAATGGGTCACAGTTCTAATAATCTCCATTGCATAGGGACTGCACGTATGCCCTTTGTCAAGTATTTATCCTGTGTTGTCCTAAGCTATGACCTTATGCCACACTAACAGGAATCCCGATCACTTGCGCCACATTCCAGAACGTTATCATATCAGGTTTATACATGGTGTCCCAAAAGTCTCCATACATAGGAAATATAAGTTCAAAAAAAATGTCACATAGTATGCTCAATGTGGCAAACCCGCTCCCCAGACCTCACACATCTTGATTTTTACTTCTGAAGTCACCTTAAGTTGCAGGTCTGCCAGGAGAACCTCCGGAATTTGCATCATCTTAAAGGTGTCGGGAGAAACCAGAGAATGTCACGAAACCTCATTATCAAGAGAAACAAATTTTAATACCTGAACATTCCTCGTTTTTAATCAGTATACCAAATGTCCAAAGTTACCTTACACCAGGCATGTCAATTGATGCCCACAGGAGCAAGCGCGCGCTTTAGAGCTCAGGAGAGCCTGAGCACTTTACAGCGGAAAGGAAAGAGACAGACGAAAGAGGTGGTATATGCCGCTTGGTCGAGCTATATTCAGGGATGGCCAGCACTGATTCAATAGATAAAGGGAAGAGAACTTATTAAAACTGTATCCATCTTAATTTTTAGATTTGCCTGAGAAGTATAAGTGCATTATAAGAATGTGAGTTTTAATTTTAATGCTCTTTTTTCACAAGTTTGATTTTTTTTATTCAAAAGAAATATTTTCTCAACTTTTCGTACAGAAAAATGAAATTTTCAGGTATAGGCCTATTTATTTAGTAGCCTTACAGAATGTTTTCGTAAATCTAATATACCGTATATAGCCTACGTATTACTGAAGATAATTTTGAAAATATTCGCATGGAAATTGTTTGTAAGGAAATGAATTAACAAAGCAACTACTGTTACATCATAAGCAAAAGATACGTGCCCATGTGTTGTAAAAATGTCAGCTCTATAGCTTCAGCAGATTTCGAGAAAATAATTTAATATCCTGATGATAGGAAGTTGCTCACAAATATCACCTTAAAAGCATAATGCGAAAAGAGTTTTGTTATGTAATATTAGTTACACTTAAAACAGATACAGTACCTAGGTAACTTTGCTTTGTACTGTAATATTGTTTTGATTAGTTTATTGATTACTTTTGTAAGGCTAAAGATACCATCAATATAAATTCCAACTTATCATGTCATACTCAATCTCTTTCTTTGGAATATCACTTTCTTTATTAATGATGTGTTTCAACCACTTAATACAGTATAATATTATACTACTATGGAATTTAATTGAATATTCCTTCTTAACTCTCTATTATGTTATTAAGATTTAAAACACAAGTGCAATATTAAGAAATCAGTGTTAGTACTTTTGTTTTACAGACAATATAGATAATATTAAACAGAAGAAAGCCATATAAAAATAACGACATAAAATTTCAAGTTTCGTTTGAAGTTTGTGCACCACTGTTTTCTTAATCCAACAGGTTGCTTATTCATATACACAATCCTTCCTCTTTCCATACTTAGCGCTTGCTGCCCGCGCACGACGTCAAGGTCAGAAAACTGCGCTTGCTTTGACATCACTGCCTTACACGAACATTTCCACCTTATTATTATTATTATTATTATTATTATTATTATTATTATTATTATTATTATATTTTTTGTGATTGGACAGTTCTGTAGTCCAGTTGCCACCTATAGAATGCGCTGAATACCATAAAATCGCTAAAAATTAGCATTTCTTGATTGCCCCCAAAATCGTCCATCTGCAAGCCCTTATCGTCGATGTCTGCCATGTGATTACGAACATGTTGCAGCTTTTACATCGGAACAAGATGGAACACATTCACCGACCTGTGCCTGACTCTCGAAAGCCGTTATATTGAGCATATTATGTGACATTTATATTTTGAACAGATATTCCCTATGTATGGAGATTTTTGGGACACCCTGTATAATAGAATTATCTAAAAGACTGTCTTCGTTCTTCGTATGACTATTGATCCTGCTGCTGCGAAGAATCTTGTGTGGACACGTGAGTCAAACCATGTAGAAACGTAGCCTACGTACAGTACATGGTGTCGATAGTTCGATCTTGTCCAAGCCGCAATGCGGTGGGAGCCGTTGACAACTGGGAGAGAATCGCCTGGTTATCTTTCATTCATAATGCATAGGTCACTTCGTGTGCAATCCCTCACAATTCCTTATCGGTTTGAGTCCAGGACGAAAGAATAAAACCATGCCATGGTAGAAACCTAAAGAAAAACTTTCCCTTTTAAGAGTGAGCCCTTGGCTTGACTTTTGTGGACGAACCCAGGACGTACCCGGAACAGATAAATGCATTTCGGCTTTCAGTGGACCGTTGTATGCCCTATAACAGGCCTGCACAAGATTTGCGCTCTCCGAGCGGGCTCACAGCTCATGAGCGAAATGCAGATATTAGCTGCGCTCTGTATAAGGGTGGATTGGAAGAAGAGGTGATCTCGTACAAAATATACACAAAAGGAAGTACTATTACGAATGTTTATGAAATGAATTCCCGTTCAGTGTTTGCAAAACTATCTTGGACTTATTAATTAATACAGAAATAATAGAAATGTTATACCTACTTAAATGTACATTATCATTTTGTTATATTTTTATTTGTCATTACATCGAGGTTTTATGCTGTTGGCAGCTGAAAGGAACAGTGGCCTACTGATCGTACTGAAACATCAGTTACAGATGTTCGATGTCTGCCTTTATTAAAGTTGATTATAGAAAATAGTTGCTCACAAATATAAATGTTGAGCCAAACATAGCAATCATTTTCACAGCCAGCCTGTGCAGTCGTGGATATTATTGCTAATGTTTAGTCTTGTAAAGCTCAACCAGGCTAGTAGTATTATTCAAACGATCTTTAGCCCTTAGGTCACATTGAAGATCAATAAGTTCGAGCTGTAAATCGTTAAATGTTAAATGTTATGTTCCGTCTTTTAGATTCCTCCATACTGTACTGTAGCAGTAGGTAAGCAACGTGAAACAGGTTACTGAGAATAGGCCTACACACTGCACTTCACTAGATAACTGAGTGGCCGTTTCCCTCTCCTCTACCTATAGCAAGTCTATGTCATTCTGACGTATCTTTCTCTCCGTTTCGGCGAGCGGTAAACTCGGCTCTCCCGCTCCGAAGGAGCGCGCGCGCTCGTTGAGCGCTGTTTGTGCAGGCCTGCCCTATAAGATGAGAATTATAGGTTATTATTGTTCTTGAAATAGTTTTGACTAAACAGGTCACATGATGATGGGCTAAGAAGCTACGGCCATTTATTTGGTAAAAATGAACCCCGCGCTACCATATGATTTCGTGTCACGATGCTGTTCAAACATATTCGTAAGCCAAGCTTCCACAATTACTACGTGAATACTTCTGTTTTATTGTTTTGTGTTTTTAATATTATTATATGATTATATTAAGTTCCAGTTATATGTGGATAATGCTAGATGTTTATTAGATAACACACGTGGCTCATTCACTTGGAAGTAGTTTACGCCAAAACACTACAGATGGAAGCACGCATACGCTTTGTTATCTGCAGCTCTAGTGGAGATTTCTCGAACTTCGTGTTACGCTAATAATGTTAGATTTTCAAGTCAATTGTGCTCCGAACTAAATCGTATTCACGTTAAAAGCCTGAGATATAATAATATGATATTTAAGCTATACAATTTATCTTATCTTAAAATTGAACTATATTAATTAATTCACTGGGAACAACAAAAGTTTATTTGACTTAGTGTATTATTAGAATTAATGTTGTCGACTTAGTTTACTTCTATAATATTGTATATTCATGTTTATATCATTTACTCAACTGTCCTATTACTCATTTTGTATCTTATCTTAAAAATTGACCTATATTAATTAATTCAATGTAATCAATGAAAATTTATTTGGCTTAGAGTATTATTAGAATTAATGTTGTCAATTTAGTTTAGTTCTATAATAGGCCTAATGTATATTCATGTTTATATCGTTTACTCAACTGTCTCATTACTCATTTTGTATCTTACCTTAAAAATGGAACTACATTAATTAATTCACTGTAATCAATGAAAGTTTATTTGGCTTAGAGTATTATTAGAATTAATGTTGTCAATTTAGTTTAGTTCTATAATAGGCCTAATGTATATTCATGTTTATATCGTTTACTCAACTGTCTCATTACTCATTTTGTATCTTACCTTAAAAATGGAACTATATTAATTAATTCAATGTAATCAATGAAAGTTTATTTGGCTTAGAGTATTATTAGAATTAATGTTGTCAATTTAGTTTAGTTCTATAATAGGCCTAATGTATATTCATGTTTATATCGTTTACTCAACTGTCTCATTACTCATTTTGTATCTTACCTTAAAAATGGAACTATATTAATTAATTCACTGTAATCAATGAAAGTTTATTTGGCTTAGTGTATTATTAGAATTAATGTTGTCAATTTAGTTTAGTTCTATAATAGGCCTAATGTATATTCATGTTTATATCGTTTACTCAACTGTCTCATTACTCATTTTATATCTTACCTTAAAAATGGAACTATATTAATTAATTCAATGTAATCAATGAAAGTTTATTTGGCTTAGAGTATTATTAGAATTAATGTTGTCAATTTAGTTTAGTTCTATAATAGGCCTAATGTATATTCATGTTTATATCGTTTACTCAACTGTCTCATTGCTCATTTTGTATCTTACCTTAAAAATGGAACTATATTAATTAATTCACTGTAATCAATGAAAGTTTATTTGGCTTAGTGTATTATTAGAATTAATGCTGTCAACTTAGTTTATATTTACTTATTGTCTATTGTAGACAGATTGTAAATGTGGCATAAGTGTTATTAAAAAGAAAAAAACTTAGTTTAGTTCTATAATAATGCACATTCATGTTTATGTCATTTACTCAACTGTCCCATTACTCATTTTGTATTTTCTCTTTAAAATTACCTCATGCTCATTACAAAAGTATAGTTTAATGAAATAAACGGTGTCATAAAATTAATATTTTTTATTATATGTAATCGAGCAGATTCATTCATTAATATACAGGGTGTCCGCAGAAACATTCCGGGGTTATGAACTGCTATAGCGTCGCTGTCAGTTGCCGGATTTGTACGAAACTGGTATCGATATGTATAATCAGGACTCAGGAGGTAATAAAGAAAATGTTAGCACAGTAATACACATTCCTTTCCTCAATAAAGACACAACACTTCCACTATGGAGTTGTGCACCTTCTCTAAGTTTACAAGGCTATCTACACAAACAGTAACAACGAATAATGACCTGTTCCACAGTCACAATCTTCTCATCTATGAACAAGCTTCCTGACAGGGAACCTAACCGGTGCGTAGGTGCAGTGAGTAAATCATTATTACTCTCGACTAAACATGTTTGGATTGCTTACGTCATCGCACAGCTGGTCGTCTGAACTACGTCAACCACGTCGAAGCGCAGAAGGCACAAGAGTGCTTATAAGTAGGGTGACCAGACGTCCTCTTTTGTCCGGACATGTCCTTCTTTTTAGGCTTTTGTCCGGGATCCGGGCGGATTTAAAAAAATCAAGAAATGTCCTCATTTTCGTAACTTGTATGCCTGATATTTTGAAACTCTCTGATTTGACGCCTTTTTCAAGTAATTTGCCTGTAGGTGGCAGCAGCGTCGACGGAATATACTCTTTGCCAACGTTCATAACTCTCTTTGCTCCTCCTTTTGATAATGATTATAGTTCCCTTAGCTTTCATATGTAGCTAAATGTAAAATCTTTTTATATTATTAAGTATTATCATAAGTATGCTATAAACTAATAAAATAGATATTGATGTAATTTTAAATACAATATAGGCTTAAGCCTAGCCTAAATATGAATATATATTTTCTGTCCTCTTTAATAATTGTAGTTCCCTTGACTTTCATATGTAGCTGACTGCAGAATCATCATCATCATCATTATCATTATTATTATTATTATTATTATTATTGCAGTTGCGAGCGTCGTTAAATAAAACATAATATTTATTATTATTATTATTATTATTATTATTATTATTATTATTATTATTATTATTATTGTTAGGAATAATTCGGTCAATTACTTATTGTTTTTCAACACCTGACTCTTTTAATACTATACTATACATTAGTGGGATCGAAACTTGAATATGCATATGTAGTTTGGAACTCTATTACTAGTTCTGATTCGGCAAAACTGGAAAATATTCAAAGGAAATTTATATCATTATGTTCGTACTCATTCCTGCCTAATAATTCTGGGTATAACTACGATAAAAAATGCGAGCTCTTTAAATGTCGAAGCGTGTATGCCAGACGTCATGATCTCGATTACTTATTCTTCTGTAAGGTCCTAAATGGTGACATTAATTGTCAATCTTTCTTAAACAGTGCCAGCCTTCGTATTCCTATGAAGGACATGAGACTTCACAAACTCTTCAATATTAGAAATTCTAAATCTTCCTCGCCGGTCTCCAGACGTATTAAACATGCTAACTTACATGTAGGCGATTTCGATCCATTCAATGTATAAAAGTATTAGAATATGGCAATGTCTTTGCTAATATTATTTGCATAATCCTTATACACAAATTATTGGTAGTAAGAATCAACTCCTTTCCCTAATATTTTATAGTATTAATTCTTGTAAATTAATTATTGTAATCTATGTTCTTTATTTTGTTGTTAACTCAAGTATTTAATTTGTACCATAGTTGTTCATTTTAATGTATTAATTGTATCACTGTGCTGGATTTCTATTGGCCAATGGCTGTTGTCCAGCATATAAATAAAATAAAATAAAATAAATTATTATTATTATTATTATTATTATTAATATTATTATTATTATTATTATTATTATTATTAAGTTTTATCATAATTATTTTGTAATAAAATAAATATTAACATATTTTTAAGTATGATATAATCCTAATCTGTACTGTATACTGACGTAACTTAAAGTATAATAGAGGCCTAAGCCTAAATCAAAGTAGGCTACATATTTTCTGTCCTCCTTTTTGAAGCTTTGTCCTCTTTCTTATCTATGTGAATCTGGTCACCCTACTTACTAGTCATGTGAGGAATCTAGAGATTTTGAAAAGAGTAAATTAACAATTAAAATGAACCACTAAATACCAATTTAAGACAAGAAACGGACGGAAAATGTAAACAGATCACTTGCGCTCCAAGCTTACTGTTTGACAAAGAACATGTCCGCAGTTACGCTCATAAGTAAACACGGCAGACTCAGTAGCGGACAGTAAGAAAGGAGTTAGTCTTTGAAAAGTATGCATTGTTCTCAAGTATTAAAATCCTGGTTATAAAAATATTAATTATATTGTGCATTTTTAGTCATATTTTCTTTTTTGAAGTTTTAGGTCATTTTTTTTTAAGTTTTAAGTCTTTTTTTTCTCATTGTTTTCGCATTTTACTTCCTTTTCTGTCCTTGTCTTTCTTTTTTTCTTTTGCAAAATATTAAATTAGCTTAAATTATTTAAAATGACGAAATAAATGGAAGTTTGATCAGTGGCTCCACAATGTAGCGTACATGTTGAGAGTCTGTGCCTTAGCTTTACTTATTGTTGTTCGCTGTAACGAATTCTCCTATTTCAAATCTGCCTGTAGTAAAAAAAGAAACTAACATGCCGCTCGACAATGTACCGTAGTGGCAAAAAAAAACCAGACCGACGGAATAATCAAGTCCCCGAAATGAGCCACTGCGCATGCCACGCCCGCAATCACAAGATAGCAAGTAATCCATTGAAATTGTTGTAGTTTCGACTGCTGACGTAGCCCATTTCGAAAGTCATTAGAAAATAAGCTGGTAAAATTCATGTTCTGGGAATAATAAGTTAATTAAGTAGTAAAATATCGCTGCAATCGAAAAATATTGGGAATAAATTTGAATAAGGAACAAAAAAAAGTTTCCTTCCCAAGCAGGATTCGAACCACGAAAGTCTTAGTTACCAGTCTATCGTGCTGTCACTATGAACAAGGCTCTGAAATCAGCTACAAGGGTCGGTCCGGTTTTTTTTTTTTTTGCCACTACTGTACATATATGTTGAAAGTAGTTATTTTAGCTACTTCTTGTCTCGGCAAGCGTTTCATTCGTTATTCTCACTGTCACAGATTTAGTTGATTACATATTTCCAGAGAGGGATATTTGGTGTTGTTCAGTTTCCATACTTTCATTCAGCCATATCTAAAATAAATCCATCTAAATCTTGTCATTTAAGATAGATGTATCTGGTTTTGGAGATGATGTTTTCTCTACGGACGGTGAAGTATTATTTTATAAGTTGTGCGAAACAAAGGTAACAGCCGAAAGAAAATTCACTGTTCAACAACATGTGGGTCGCGATAAGCATATATGGGCAGTGCAACTCGCAAGTAAGAAGAAGTCCACGCAACTTTTACTGCAACAAAGTATATCCATGAAGGAGAATAAATCGTCAGATTTTTACAGAGACATTTGTGAATCATTTGATACTTCTTGCATTGAAGATCTCATTGTCAGTGATTTAGCGCATTTCAAGTGTGCTCCAGTTGTATCAGAAGATGTGGAAACGAGTTTCTCAGAGTACAAAAATATGCTTTCCGACAACAGGCCTTCCCTAATTTTCGAGAACCTGCGCATGCTGGTGGTTACCTACTGCAATAATTCTGAATAAGGTAATATTTTTTATACGTGCTCTTTCCTAGAACATACAAATTCGCCAGTTTAAATTAATATTATTATTATTTTTTATTTTCAGTTCTAACGTTACAGAAATAAGAACTGTTTTGCACTGCCATATCCTAAAATGAAGACAAACATTTAAGTCATTTTTAGATAATTTTATTGATTTTTAGATCATTTTTTTTTAGATATTTTTAGGTCATCAAAATCCGGTCCCTGCTTATGAGCATAACCACGGGCGTGTTTTGTGTCAAACACTAAGCTCCTGTTTACATTTTCCGGCCGTTTCTGAACATGAGGATACAACGATCAACAAATCTAACTTTGAGTCGTAGACTTTTTTTTTCAGCTGCTGTTAGTAGCAAAATTTCTCCATGAAAATAAACATAGTCCCGTCGCTCTAATTTCCGGCAGCCAATCGCGTTGCAGGTCGGCTACATTTAAACGTCTGCGTCTTGTGATTCGCTGATGAAGACGTCATTAATTTCTTAAGGCTCGATAAATACTTAATATAATCGCCCGCCATTTTGGCTCTTTCGTTGGCGTTCGCAGAAAGCACACGAAGACGTTATTTGCCGCTCAATTATTTGCTGAATTACAGTGCGTTTGATTTATTATCATAGAAGCTACGACATGATAATGTTTAACGGTGTGGCAAATAGATTCCTCGTATGGTAGCTCAGCAACGAAAGAACAAAAAATGGCGAACGATGCTACCTACCTAGACTTTATAGAGCCTTCACTTCCTAAGACGTAAGCAAAGAGGAGGAGTCACGCCGGGAATAACAGCGTCGCGACTATAGTAAGTGATTTATAATTGGAACACTATAATTGGGATACTAGTTGCTAGGTAACCTTTCCTGGCACCAGTGCCAGATCAGGCCAATTGTACACGATTTACAGCGTCATAACAAGCGTGTTTTAATGCTAGGATTGCATATACTAATTTTTCAGCATGTCCAGTGGTAAAAAAAGTCTTTCCGCGAGACGGACAGATTTTTACAATAACACAATGCTTTCTTTACACTTCATTTGACGATAAAATTTACCTGCCTACTTCATTCTGATCTGCAGGAAAACTTGAATAGAAACTCATGTTGTCCTACTGAATTATTATTTATAACATAGCTAAAACAATTTGCGTGACTCAGTACCGATGTAAATGCAAATCTCTATTTATTGACAGAGTCTTCTAACCGGTTCTATAGTATGACCCCAGAAATTGCCAGAAAGTAGCACCAAACCCCGTAAAAGAACCTACGCATTAATGTCTGCGGGGGAATCAAATTGATTACATTTGGTGATGCACAGGTGATCGTCAGACAACTTTTCTGTTTTTGGTTAAGCTCAAGAAAAGAGAGATGATGTAGTGCAGTTGACCCTGTGGTGGGAACTACGTCACGAAGTTTATGAGGGATGCAAGTAACATTCCGTGCATCCTTGACCCCGGCATTAGAGTGAGGTCAGTGAGCAGCTTAAGTTTCACCTTTCAAATGTTTTCCTTCTCTCTTCACGACGACTAGGTTATCCGGCACAGTCATTTGTCTGTCAGCTGATGACTTCTTACCAAAGAAGGTTGTGGTTCGGTCCCGAATTGGTTCTTCGAGATTACTGCTGGTTATACTTAGCTATTCTCAATGCCTTTATCAATTTTTGAGCCAGATTCTCGGCTTCCTATGTCCGTACCTGGGTTCTAATCCCAGCAAATCAAAGTAAAATTTGACACAACAGAAACTGAACTGTTTTTGAAGTAAGTTTGAGTGAAATACTTCAAGTTCATCATTCTCGTCACCGTCATTGTCATCATATCATCACTGTAATTCCCGAGCAAACCAATCCGCCATGTTGAATTCCAAGCGAGTCACGTGACGTGACGTCTGTATGGCGGAAACAACAATACGGTAAGTAAAAGATCTGACATGTGGATGCACTTTAGTTTTAAACATTAAACTGTATTATTAATTTTACGCAATGGTTGGTATACGGCTCCAAAATTGTACAAATGATAGTAGGCATGGAGTCTACAAATTCTACAGTTTTCCTGCTGACATAGAAAGAAGAAAGAAGTGGCTCATAAATTCAAGTCGCAAGGATTAAACACCAACAATAAATAGGCTAATTACTTTGTAATGTAAGTATGATTCATCATATTTTATGGTGAAATATTCCAAGAAATAATCACCTTCTAACGTGCCCTGGTTTAGATGTATGCTCCCAAAGTCAAGTATTATTTTATTTTTTTATTTAGTACGTTATTTTACGACGCTTTATCAACATCTTAGGTTATTTAGCGTCTGAATGAGATGAAGGTGATAATGCCGGTGAAACGAGTCCGGGGTCCAGCACCGAAAGTTACCCAGCATTTGCTCATATGGGTTGAGGGAAAACCCCAGAAAAAACCTCAACCACGTAACTTGCCCCGACCGGGAATCGAATCCGGGCCACCTGGTTTTGCGGCCAGACGCGCTGACCGTTACTCCACAGGTGTGGACAAAGTCAAGTATTGGGATGCTAGAAATTGTATGTAGTATTAACAATTTGTAATACAGACTATGAAAGATAATGTAACAATGTGAAAATGTATTCAATTTGTACCGAGTTCTGTTATATGTAATTAAAATAATTTTATAATTTGTAAACTTAGAATAGGTAATATGTAATACTACGAAACTATATGATACTTTTTTTTGTTTTAATTCTACCTGACTTGTTTTCTTATTCTGTAATTTATTATGTAGTAAGGTGCCAGAAATGTAAAGGATTAAATTCCAATAAAGCCATTTGTAACAACATATTTCAAGAATGAAATATGATTTCAATATTTGCTTCGAAATTTTTGTATTACTGTCTATGTGTTTCTCGTGTTAAATTTTATTGTACCTGGTTACATGTTTCGGCCTGCTATTGGCCTTTTTCAGAACTGGTTATTGCTGGTCTTGGCGCCTTTTGTTTTGTTTCCTGTGGGGATGTGTTTGTGTAGTGTAATGTGGAGTCAAAGGGTGGGTGCGTTCTGAAATTGAGTTGCGTGTTGAGAATTTCATTTTGATGTGTTTTTATGTGTCTGTATCAATATTTTCATTCAGTAGTCATCAAAGAATTCTAAATGCATTCATTGAAACACAGCTTCATATAAAGAGTTTAAATCATTGTTGTCACTGATATCTTAGTGGTTAAAATGCTGGTCTTGAAGCCAGAACTTCGTAGGTTGGAGTCTCCACGTGCAGCTCTACTTTTTTTTTAGTTGTAATTGCTTTCTATCTTTAAATTAATTGATTAATTTCCATTGAAACATTGACTGACATAGTATTTACCTCGCAGTTGTACATTTTCATCCCTTTTTTTTTTCTCCTTCTGTTTTTATAGGCTGAACAGTCCGCTATGGCCAATACAAGGGCTTAATATTCACAAAAACAATTTTGTAGAATGATGAATAAGAAAAGTTTTCGAAGTAATTTTTGGGCAATTTTTAACTTGCTTTGCATCATATTTATAAGTTTGTATGTCATATTTTGCTATTTTTAGAGTAGAAGTGCAATATTTCCAGAGATTTTAGATCATATTTTGCTATTTTGAGGATATAAATGCACATATTTCCAGAGATTTTAGGTCATAGAAATACGAGCCCTAGTCATTAATATATTTTGCATCCCAGACAGCTCGGAGTGCGAGAGAGAGAGAGAGAGAGAGAGAGAGAGAGAGAGAGAGCTGCGATGCGACGTAACAACTACCGATGCAGGATGCAGTTATGCATGTATTAAACTGAAAAACAATAACAAATAGACTTACATTTAACGAACATTTCTCATTCAAACTAACATATTACAAAATCAATATAGAGCGAATTTGGAACTGAATGGGTTACATCAGCTGCTTGTCTATGCGGATGACGTGAATATCTTAGGAGAAAATCCATAAACGATTAGAGAAAACACGGGAATTTTACTTGAAGCAAATAAAGAGATAGGTTTGGAAGTAACTCCTGAAAAGACAAGGCATATGATTATGTCTTGTGATCAGAACACAGTACGAAATGGAAATAGCTATAATAGATAACTAGATTAATTGTCATCAACATTTATATATTAGTTATGGTGTACCACAATTTATGTATATGGTTTCGCCATAACTTTTTATTACATTTACTTGCAATTATTATGAAATCCCGATAGCCCATTAAACTAATACCTCTTCTACTATCCTTATTAACTTAACTCTACACAGTCAATTTCTCCTTATTGATCTTAAATATTCACCATCTGTTCGTTCCTCACTTATGTTCCTTCAAGCATTCTAATCTTGCTAATATAAATCTATATATATATATATATATATATATATATATATATAATTTGAACTGGTAATACGAATAGAAATTACGGGAAAATGGCTGAACGGATTTTATGAGTGACCCTTCATTTTCATGCATGGCATCAAAAGTTTTTCGGAAAAGTAGTAGTTTTCAGTGAAATGTCAATTTTCCTACATAATTTTCCTATTTTCCAAAATCCATCTGTTGTCAGTTTTGAGAACTAATTTTATTGAATCACGGCCGACTTGATTGAATTTCAGAACAAAACACACACCACAATAAACAATAGGCTATTACACGAAGGCCATGACCTGCAGGATTGTCGACATAGAGCTCAATTCAATTTGTTATTAAAAACTGATTCTGCATAGTATAATTTTCTGAGTACGGCTGTGTATTGGATATTCAAATCTACGAAACTTGAGGTGGTTTGATGACATTATTACCATTATAAATTAAATATTTCTATAGTCAATATCATGATGCGTCTATTTTTCATTAATTGTACATAATATTGATGCTATATTGATGACATGAAAGTGAAACGTTTTGAGGTTATGTAAGTAAATGTAGAGAATATCTTAATTTAGATCTTCATTTCTATAATTTACTGAGTGACTGCTATATATAACTACAAAACTTAAGTAAGATAATATTGTTATTAAAAATAAAATATTTTTATACTTATTAACCCAGTGGGGTTGGGTCTTTTTCATATACTTAATGGCGGTGTAGTATAGATATTGATATGTGTCATTGTCTTCAGTATTGGCTCGAGAGAGCGCAAAAATTACAGTTCCTAAGGAAAGATAAAAAGGTATTACTTGCTGATGAAATAAGAGGCCTAGAAAATTTTGTAGTCTCCAGATCATTTCAGCAAGATCTCTTAGTAGGATAAAATGATTTTACGCTCTACATTTCAAGTTCTACATGCAGCAGCTATACGAAAATGCTATTGTTCGAAAGCTTAGCAAACCTGACATTTTTTTAACTTTTGCCTACAATCCACAATGACCTGAAATAGCTACTGCTATCGTCCTGACATTGATACTTGAGTTTTCGCGTTGAAACTCAAAAACTGAAGTTGGATAGGTTCAAGAAAAAGTATTTGGCCTAAAAAATCCATTCAGAGGGAGTATGTTTCATTATTATGGAAGCAAATAACTATAAAAAAAACAAGTATTCTTCATTGAAAGTAAATCTGAAAAAAATTTATTTTAACGTCTAACTAACTTAGTTTACAGCAGCATTTGCTGCACAAGCCACTAGTTTATATATATTTCCGTCTTTCTACATCGCATCTAGCTCGTTCTACTCTACAGATCTTTATTACTGTATCAAAATATCGTTCTTAAATTTTAACTGACTATTATTATTAAAATCCCTATACTAACATTCCAATTTAAAACACCTTCACATAGGTTTACTCATTTTACCTGATACACATCATTATTATAATCTTGTAAAAAAAATCTTGACTTGAGTATCTTCTTCACTATAGTTTAAAATCATCTATTCCTTAACTCTATCAAAGACCAGCAAAAAAACAATAGAAAAATTTAATTATTCTCACTAATATCATTTTTCATAAACTTCACTGGATTACTTTTTTAGATATACTTCTTTACAATAAACTTAAATCGGTAACTATGAAATGGAAATATATCCTTTGAAAAAGAGGAATAGTAAAAATATCATGGAGCAACAGTAACAAATATAAATGACACTCGGGAGGAAATTAAACACAGAATATGGGAAATGCGTGTTATTATTCGGCTGAGAAACTTTTGTCATTCAGTCTGCACTCAAAAATCCTGAAAGTTAGACTTTAAAAAACAGTTATATTACATATTGTTCTGTATGATTGTGAAACTTGGACTCTCATTTTGAGAGAGGAACAGAGGATAAGGGTGTTTGAGAATAAGATGCTTAGAAA
The DNA here is from genome assembly GCF_040183065.1 of Periplaneta americana. Taxonomy (NCBI): domain Eukaryota; kingdom Metazoa; phylum Arthropoda; class Insecta; order Blattodea; family Blattidae; genus Periplaneta; species Periplaneta americana. Next base: position 143,636,685 of record NC_091125.1, on the reverse strand, counting down.
AATATTTGGGGCTAAGAGGGATGAAGTTACAGGAGATTGGAGAAAGTTACACAACGCAGAACTCTAATATTAAATTCAGACGTTTGAGATGGGCAGGGCATGTAGCACGTATGAGCGAATCCAGAAATGCATATAGAGTGTTAGTTGGGAGGCCTGAGGAAAAAAAGACCTTTGGGGAGGCCGAGACGTAGATGGGAGGATAATATAAAAACGAATTTGAGGGAGGTGGGACATGATGATAGAGACTGGATTAATCTTGCTCAGGATAGGGACCGATGGCGGGCCTATGTGAGGGCGGTAATGAAACTTCGGAATCCTTGAAAGCCATGAGTAATTAAGTAAATATGATAAGATATTAAACTACCAAATTTCACAATGACCTAATTGATTTGAATTTTCATGTGATGTGACAACGTTTGTAATTGTCTTTGACTTGCTTCCGATTTGTCGTGATTAATTTCAGTTTTCAGTTCTGTTTAGCATTTGTTAAGACGTGAATTTATTCACATCAAAATGGGTGTTTCTCCTCCGCGCAAAAGAGAGAGACTGTGTATTTAGATTTTAGATAAACTATAAAAAAAATCTACACTTGGCTTGCCCCCGCTGAAAATAAACATCACAACTCGAGGCTAGACCGCATCCTGTCCCTTACTGACATTCTGAAAACCTGATAACTGCCCAATTAACTGCCCAATTAACAGTTCAGTACTGAACACACTCTTCTCACATGTCAAAGGTTCAACTCTCTGAGGATGTAAAATAGAAACTGGATTTGATAGAAAAATTAACAACTGGACAACGAATAAATCAGACGCGAAATTCGAACTCACGGCGACAAGACAGTGCTTAATCTTCTGTGTGCACCGAATAACATTGAATTTCATAACTTAATTGAAAGCTTAAATTCAGCTTTTTTTATTCTTTCCGAAATAGCTTGATCTCACGCAACTACATAAACATCTTCTGGAGTCATCTAATAATAGTTCTTAATGAGTTGTTTGGAATACGATGTTTCTCTCAAGGTGTCTCAGATTTAATCTCTTGTTTATTTCTATTTATACTATTTGTTCGTCATTCCTTCATTAATAACATTTAACCTTGACTCACTTTAGTTTACTATTTTTGTTTTGTTAAACATATTGCATTCCAATTTCTAACCATCTCTTCCTCTTTAATCACTAGGGCTGAAAAAGGTACTGGTTATAGCTATTTTTCGAACTGTGCACAATTCCCTAGAGCATGGGTGTCCAAACGCCTATAGAACCAGGAGATACGAGGCGTATCCAGAAAGTAAGTTTCCCTATTTAAAAAAAAAGAACACAAACTTTCAGGAAAACATTTATTGGCAACAGGTACAGCAATGTTTCAGCTATTTTTTAACATAGCCACCATCAGAATTGAGACACTTGTCGTATCGTGGGATCAACTTTTGTATCCCTCTGTCTTAGAACTCTGCCGCCTGTGAATGGAACCAGCGTGTGACAGATGTCTTCAGCTCTTTGTCGTTGCCAAAACGCTCACCGGAGGACAGGAATTTCTTGAGGTGCAAGAAAACGTGAAAATCGCTGGGAGCAAGATCAGGACTGTAGGGTGGATGATCAAACAACTCCCAGCCAAATTCCGTCAAAACAGCTGCTGTACGCCGAGCCGTATGTGGACGAGCATTGTCATGGAGGAGCACAACATCTGCAGTAAGCATTCCACGCCTCTTGTTTTGAATGGCACGTCGCAATTTTCGCAGTGTTTCACAGTAACGGTCAGCGTTCACTGTTTCACCTCTTAGAAGGAAGTCAATGAGCAGAATGTCCTTCCTGTCCCAGAACACCGTGCACATCACTTTCCGTACCGACATCGTCTGTTTGAATTTCGTCCTGGCCGGAGATCCACTATGCCGCCAATGTATTGACTGCTGCTTGGTTTCCGTGGTGAAGTTCGAAATCCAAGTCTCATTGCCAGTGAAGATCCTGTAGAGGAACTCGTCGCCGTCATCGTGATACCATTGCAGAAATGTCAGTGCTGCTCCTAAACGTTGCATTTTGTGTTCGGGTGTCAGGTTTTTCGGCACCCACCTGGCACACTTTTTTGAACAGTAGGTGCTTAGTGACAATCTCATGCAACAAGGATCGCGATGTCTGCGGAAAATGGCTGCTCAGCTCCGTAATCGTGAAGCGACGGTTCTCCATGATGCACTGCCGCACCAGCTCAACACGATCATCATTGATGAGGGACGGTCGCCCACTGCGCTCTTCATCATGGATACTTTGACGACCTTCGGAAAACTGCCTACACCAGCGACGCACCATCTGCTTACTCATGATGTTCGGCCCATAGACCTGACAGAGCTGTCGATGAATTTCAATTGGCGCAATGCTTTGTGCATTAAAGAACTTTATCACCGACCGAACCTCGCAGGCGGCGGGAGAAGGAATAAGAGCTTCCATTTCGGACCACTGCTGCCACGCTACTGGCACCAGGCGGGACCTGTCCGGCTGGCATATGATTGATACATCATAGATCTGTTACGCATGCGCAATTGACACGGCTAATTAAGTTTAATTTCAAGGGGAAAAAATCGGGAAACTTACATTCTGGATGCGCCTTGTATTACACGTCAAGCATGCTCTGCTGAGGTCAATAACTTTCCATATAAAATAGGAAAAACGACCTTAAAGTTTATGCGCTGCGGGTTGCTTACGCCAGGGGTTACCTCGTACGATTTACAATTGGACATCTATGCCCTAGAGAAACTGACAAAATCTCTATAGAAGCCATTAATTCAAGTCAAATCCTAGACTTCAAGTTTGCATACTTATGGTGATATGTGAAGAGATAACATTTTAATAACAGTTTTTATTAAACACAAAATGCGTACAACTTTCAGCCACTTTTTGTTCTGGAGGCCTGGTTCGGGATCTCGCAGTGAGTGTGATTGTGGAGTATGGTGGGCAGAGAGAGCCGTCTTAACGGCATTATAGGCCCCCGGACAGAGCAGTATACTGGGCCCTGTCTACACAACTACTCATACTTACTTACTTACTTACAAATGGCTTTTAAGGAACCCGAAGGTTCATTGCCGCCCTCACATAAGCCCGCCATCGGTCCCTATCCTGTGCAAGATTAAGCCAGTCTCTATCATCATACCCCACCTCCCTCAAATCCATTTTAATATTATCCTCCCATCTACGTCTCGGCCTCCCTAAAGGTCTTTTTCCCTCCGGTCTCCCAACTAACACTCTATATGCATTTCTGGATTCGCCCATACGTGCTACATGCCCTGCCCATCTCAAACGTCTGGATTTCAAGTTCCTAATTATGTCAGGTGAAGAATACAATGCGTGCAGTTCTGTGTTGTGTAACTTTCTCCATTCTCCTGTAACTTCATCCCGCTTAGCCCCAAATATTTTCCTAAGCACCTTATTCTCAAACACCCTTAACCTATGTTCCTCTCTCAGAGTGAGAGTCCAAGTTTCACAGCCATATAGAAGAACCGGTAATATAACTGTTTTATAAATTCTAACTTTCAGATTTTTGGACAGCAGACTGGATGATAAGAGCTTCTCAAACGAATAATAACACGCATTTCCCATATTTATTCTAGGAGTAAAAATATAAATGATGTATCAAATACACGTATGTTTATTGGTACCTTCAATAAAACCAATATTGTGACATTAAAAAGCATTATGTACAGTACATCAAAGATTAATCAATGCAAACGATTGAACAATACAGCATGAGCCTTGAACTTGAAAAATAAAAATTTCAACATAAAAATGATACTTGTTGGTAAATCATACTGACGGACATAATATAGGCGCACATTAAGAAATTACCATGAATTAATTTATTATTGATTAAGTGTTCATAAGCATTTGCGGAATTTCTTTGCAGAGATTTTCTTTATAATTCGCTTGAAGTCGGTGATTTTCAGGATGTCAAACATGCCAAGTCTCCACTACAAGCCGAGCCAGCAGGAGATTTTAATGTTGAGACGGATGATCGAAAATTTAGTGTTAAATTCTGGTCTGTGTATAGATTAACATAAGGCTCCTGTGCTCATGGGGCCCCTGGGTAACTGCCCACCGTGCCCATGTGTTAAGATGGCACTGATGGTGGGATGATGATGATGATGATGATGATGATGATGATGAAGGGAAACGGAAAACCCCGAGAAAAACCCATCGCGCCCGCTTTGTCCACCACAAATTCCTTCGTGACTTAGACGTGGATCAAACCCGGGTCGCCACGGAGGAAGACAGAAAGGCTAATCACTCCGCCATGGTTGGCGATAAAATTTTAGTATGAGTATAATCTATTCTAAGTTGTTCATGCTTGAGTGTTATCGCTAGTGGCCAAGAGAGATGATTTCTTTGCCTTGTATACAGACATGTGATGTGTGTATATTTACTATTTAGATTTCACAATTGTACTAACGTCATGCTTCCTTGTAAGGAGTCACTTGTGTACAGTACATGGCGTTAGAGCTAATATTTGTGAAGACCATGCAGGTGATATGTACAATGAATGGAACTGATAAAGCGATAAGGTTAGGAATGTGCCAATTGTGGTGACAGGTTCTCATATGTATAAAGAAAAGCAATCGCTTTAGAAATGGAATGACGTTTCTGCCTACACAAGTGGCTAGCCCATTCATGGTAACAGATAATAAAAGCTAGTCCACAATAAACCGGGAACCAAAACGACAACGAGAACGAGAATAAAAAATTGTTAAAATAATAGTACATTATGCAAAGAGCCTATAATGGTAGTAATTAAGACGCAAGTATGTTTGTTTATGAAACGAGCGCATGCGAGTTTCATAATTTTCTTACGAGCGTCTTAATTACCATACGACTTTTTATGCTCGACCACATTTCTAACTTGAAATTATTCAAAAGTAGGTCATGTTATGGTTATGTGAGTAGCGAACTGACCTGAATTGTGAGATGTGCGCAGACGCGAAAGTATTGATTTTTTCTGAGGCCGAATGTCATTGACCTTGATATAACGTAGAGAAGTCTTGATATAACCTGGAAATTGATTTAGAATTGAAAAACGAGATGACAAATTGAATTTATTTGAATATTATTTACAATTAACGCTAATTATTATAGTAACAGAACATAACCTTCTACGACAGTATTGGATTTCCAGCCTCCGCGACTTTTCGCTAATTGTCTTTCGATTGCATATCCGAGAATAATCGATACTTGCGGTTTTATAATGGTACGAAGGTGATTTGTCATTGGCTGAACACCTGAACTTTAATGAATAGGTGTACTTTAATAAGGTACATTAAAGGGCTACTACGAGGTGTATAATTACTACATTTCGGCATGGTCGAGCATAAATATATTTAAATATGAGCATTCACAATTAAAGAGAAGCTTGCCGGAGCCCGGGAACGGGAACGAGAGAGTTGGCCAAGTTTTAACTTTTCCGTTCTCGTTTCTGATCACAACCTACTAGAGTATTTCTGTTGTCATGAAAAAGCTATTTGGTCGTATATTTTGTAGCAAGGAGGCCGTGACTTAATTTCTTGTTCATTCACTGCTTGTAACTAACCTATAAATTCAGTAGAATCACTTTCCGTATATGCTACGTGTATATGTGACCAGACTACCACGTGAATTGAATTCTAAAATATTCCGTGTCTTAAATTTCGAGGCGCTTGCCTGCAGATCCAGAGTTGCGTTCGGGCGCGGGTTCGATTCCAGCTTGGGCTGATTACCTGGTTTGGTTTTTTCCCAGGTTTTCCCCAACCATAAGGCAAATGTCAGGTAATCTATGGTGAATCCTCGGCCTCATCTCGCCATATATCGTCTCGCTATCACCAATCCCAACGACGCTAAATAGCCTCGTAGTTGATATAGGTCGTTAAATAACCAAGTAAAATAAAAAAAAAAAATAACAAAAATTTCGAAGTTGGTTAACCTGCGTTTATGTTGACTGGCTTGTACTCATGAGAGAATGCTATTGGTGTTTTTTCTGCACTTTCTTATTTTTTGTGACATAGGTACACTTTTCTCAGAAACTATTGTATCCAGAAGCCTGATCTTAATACAGTGAAACCTCTCATTTACGAACATCGAAGGGACTAACAATCTGTCCGCATCTGGGAGGTGTCCTTTATTGAGAGGGAGGCTCCCCAATCTAATAGAAAATTTATAATATGCATTATGTATCCCTTCACGCTTTAAATGTAATGTATTACTGTAGTTTAATTCTAAATACAGTATCTATACTACAGTAAAATTCTTTGAAACTTTGAACTACATAAATAAGACCGAAAAAGGAAAATACAGTACTGTGCCATGCAATTTTATTCTAGGTCTACAGTTATGCAATACTGTAATTTACAGTTTTCAACTTAACCTTTACGTTCAGGTGCCATGTCTCTCGAAACAGAACAACTGATTGAAGTAAACAGAATAATCCTACTAACCCTATCGTGTGTCGAGTACAATTTCATGATCGTGGGAACCTTGTCCCATCAGACAAGTTAAATTTTATGACTTTGTTTATCCACCCGCTTCTAGCTAACAAGGGGTAGCCGGCTGGGCTAGTGGTAACCTACAAGACACTTAGGGCCGTATTCATAGACATTCTTAGCGCGGGCTTTCGGTGGATGATCAGCGAACTAACGTTTTTCGTATTCATAAACCAGTGTCAGCGATATGATATGATATGAATCCTGTTTAGCACGCTCGTAGCCCGGGCTAGCGAAATGTCTATGAATAGCACCCCTATTGTCTTTTTTCATGTTAAGGAATTTCTGTACGCTTCTCAAAATTAAATTTTTCATTTTTGTAACACATTTAGTCTTGAAATCCAAGTTCTGTCCGTAGTCAGGAGGTAAAACAAGCTTTAGGACTGTGAAACAGCTGTCCGTGTCCGTGTCTGAGGCCCGATTGTATAAACCATTTAATCTTAGATCAGAGGTTAAATTGATCCTTGTTTCAGCTGAACTTGGAATTTTGTGTTGTATAAAGTCTAATTTGAGATTAATTTGTCTCAAACTAAAGTCAACTTTGACTGAAGAAATTTCTCCGATTAAGTTAGATGATCCAAGTTCAGTTATTTCTTTTCTGTTTGAAATATACGAGTGACAGATTGTGCAAATAAAATATCCATTATTATTAATATTAATAGATATGTTAGGTACATTTATATACAGGGTAAACTGTATAGTGCTTGACCACTTAAGCTAATGAATAATAAAACAATGAAATAGCGGAAAACAGTGGTAACTTATTGAGAGAATTTTAAAGGCATTGGGTCAAGTGAAGATTCAGAAACAAATCAAAATCAATAAACAAAAGAAAAAATAAAATTTTAATGCAAAGATAAATTAAATAAACACAACAAGTCCACTTTTACAGTTATTGACCGTCTACTGCACAGTTATTGACCACACGCTTATTAGTGATTGACCGTCTACTGCACAGTTATTGAATACTCATTTATTAGTGATTGAACAACACATTTTCACAATTTTCACTTTTTTCTTGTCTGTTTCGTTTCTCTTCTTCTGATCTTTTTCATTGAGAACTATTCGCCACCGGCGTAGCTCTGTCGGCAAAGGTGTTTGCCTGCCGATCCGAAGTTTCGTTCGGGCGCGGGTTCAATTCCCGCTTAGGCTGATTACCTGGTTGGGTTTTTCCGAGGTTTTGCCCAACCGTAAGGCAAATTTCAGGTAATCTATGACGAATCCTCGGCCTCATCTCGCCAAATACCATCTCGCTATCATCAATCCCATCGACGCTAAATAACCTCGTAGTTGATACAGTGTCGTTAAATAACCAAGTTAAAAAAAATAAAAAAAGAACTCTTCTCGCTGCCTTTTCTTTCATTTCTTATTCGCTTCCTTTCTTCTCTTGCCTCTTCTTCCATTTTTCTCTTTTATGCCTTATCAGAAGCAAGTGTGTGTCATTTCTCTGATGTTATTACAAATGGCTTCACCCAGCACTGGACGAGGACCAAAGAACACTTTTCCTTCAACGGGATATTTGTTTCTGGACGCTAAGGTTGCTTTTAGGACACCAAACTTCTTGGCAGCTTCATTTAAATCAAATCCACTGCGGACAGGTTCTGTAGCGTTTCGTAAAGCTTCCCCTGTATAATGCACTTTACCTGGCTTAGGCATTATAATATAGTATCAGTCCTGTAAAAATCCCCATCATTTAACCGATAACATATATAGAATTGAAGCACATTGGTCATTATTCTAACAAATAATTTATGAACGACCAATCACTGTAGTTTGCGGACATACACTTTATAGTGATTGACCACGGGGCATTTTTATGTCATATAAAAACTTTTACAAAATAATATTCTGTGGACGGAAACCTTATACCTTTTCTCACACTGTGAGTGTAAAAACGAGCACCAGAATTTATGTATCCTTTGCAGAATAAATAAATTATTGCGTGCATTATTCTTAGCAATTTCTCTAGTTACTTACACTTGTTTAAGTTCAGTTGCATTTCCAATCGATTTCAGTCCTCTCAGACAACAGACACTAACTCAGTGGGATGAACAGCGACAACTAACCACAAATAAGGGTTGTTACTAGAGGTATATGCAGCAAAAAGTGAAATCACGATCGTGGTTTATTCACAATATACTTGAAAAAAGGAACCGGTCAATCACCGTATACTGGTCAATAACTACATAGTTTACCCTATTTCTTTCAATTTCTTGCCTTAATACACAAACATTCTCATATTTATAAGGCTCTATCGTGTTCAACAGTATCAAATAACATAACCTATAATTATATTATGTTTATAACAACCATTAATTATTAATGGATATGATAGGTACATTCATAGATGTTCAATTAACTGTATTACTAAACGAAAATTGTCGTTTTATAAAGTTTTATTATGTTTAGCAGTATCAAACATCATAACATAACAACTTGGAGAACAGTCAACCTTCTTCTTATTGTCCGCCATTATTTACATTGCAAAAAAAAAACAGTGTCTCCAACAGAGTGTAATACGGAAAGTCGCGAAAAAGTAGTTGTAAAGTCGCTAGATTTCTCATTATCAACAAAGAAAGATTAAATTTTGTCACTATGGGGTGCTAAAAAGGTCACTAAATCCCTATTTAAGCAATATAAAAGTTAAAAGAAATTGTTGTTGAAAATGAGTTAAAATCTCTAGATTGGCAACACTGAACAAACCTGTATTACATGGTCCGCGCATCACGTATTTCACCTGTTTATGCGATGTTGCCAAATCCTTTTCACGTGAACTTAGATTACATTTGAACCAAGGTAATTTGATCGCAGGAAAGTTTTATACAATAGAAGAAGTGTCTGAACTCGGTTTACTTTTCGATCTTCGATCAAAGTTGATCTTTAGTCAGGGAGTTTTATACAATTGGGCCGTAGAGTGTCCGTAAACGAGAGTTAAATTTATCATTATTTCTATATTATTTCAATTGGGACATCAGAATCTGTCCGTCTATGAGGAGTGTCCGTATCTTGGAGGTGTCCGTAAGGAGAGGTTTCACTGTACACAATATCAATGTGATGGCATTTTACACAGTAAGTTAAAAAATTAAGTTTCTTTCTACTGTAACTTCAGCAAAAATAAAAAATAATTTACAGTTATTCTTAGGCCCAATTGTATAAAACTCCCTGACTAAAGATCAACTTTGATCGAAGATCGAAAAGTGAACCGAGTTCAGACACTTCTATTGTATAAAACTTTTCTGCGATCAAATTACCTTGGTTCAAATGCAATCTAAGTTCACGTGAAAAGGATTTGGCAACATCGCATAAACAGGTGAAATACGTGATGCGCGGACAGGTTTGTTCAGTGTTGCCAATCTAGCGACTTTAACTCTTTTTCAACAACAATTTCTTTTAACTTTTATATTGCTTAAATAGGGATTTAGTGATCTTTATAGCACCCCATTGTGACAAAATTTAATCTTTCTTTGTTGATAATGAGAAATCTAGCGACTACTTTTTGGCGACTTTCCGTACACTCTGTTGGAGACACTGGTTTTTTGTGCAATGTAAATAATGGCGGACAATAAGAAGAAGGTTGACTGTTCTCCAAATTGTTATCATGTTACGGTGTTTGATACTGCTAAACATAATAAAGCTTTATAAAACGACAATTTTCGTTTAGTAATACAGTTAATTGAAAATTTATGAATGTACCTATCATATCCATTAATAATTAATGGTTGTTATAAACATAATATAATTATAGGTTATGTTATTTCATACGGCTGAACATGATAGAGCCTTATAAAATATAAGATTGTTTGTGTATTAAGGCAAGAAATTGAAAGAAATATATATAAATGTAACTATCATATCTATTAATATCAATAATAATGGATATTTTATTTGCACAATCTGTCACTCGTATATTTCAAACAGAAAAGAAATAACTGAACTTGGATCATCTAACTTAATCGGAGAAATTTCTTCAGTCAAAGTTGACTTTAGTTTGAGACAAATTAATCTCAGATTAGACTTTATACAACACAAAATTCCAAGTTCAGCTGAAACAAGGATCAATTTAACCTCTGATCTAAGATTAAATGGTTTATACAATCGGGCCTTAATCCAAAAAATGTTATCAATGAATTTTTTTTGCCAACCGCTAATAATAATAATAATAATAATAATAATAATAATAATAATAATAATAATAATAATAATAATAATGTAATATCTATGGCAAAATCTTGAAAGTGGGTTATAGGATTCCGTGTGCTAGTTTACATTCCTAAACTCGCCAAGACTGCTCACTTCTTCAAACTTGTCCTGATTTTGTGACTACTTTATTGTGAGGAATGGAGCAAACCAGACGCCAAGAAATGCTTCGGAGTCAATATTTCTGATGCATAAAATCGCGTAGGGTTCCTCTCCCCCCCCCCTCCCGGAGTTGAGATCACAGCTCCATCTGAAAGTCGGCGTAAGCTAATCGGAACTCGATAGACGTCAGGAAGAAGGAAAATCCCCGGCACGGAGCGTCATGTGGCGCACGGTTGGCTCCCATTCAACGCAGTGGGCCCATCGCTAAGCGCGGTGGACACGGTCTATTTTTATATCGCCAACAGACTTTGCGTCGGATTGGGGTCGAACGAACTTCAACATTCGTCAAAAAATTTGTGTACGAGACAAAGAGAGATGTTTTATTAGCGGGAAAACAAACTCGAGAGATCGTTCACCTCTTACATGTCAAACTTGGCATTTGTATAGCCTATCCAAACTTTTAGAGCCCCGACTGTGTACAGACGAGGGAAATGTATACCAAGTTCCTGCAGGCTTTAAATCTTGATCATCTTCTTAATAATTACACATACATTTGAAAATTCTACAAAACTGAAACATACAAAACAATATGAAAACACTCTAACACCCCCAGAAGGAGTAAGTTACATACTCGTGCTCAGGGGCCTTCCACATAATGTTAAGACATCTATATATAATTTGAATTGGTAATGGAAACTACGGGAAAACGGCTGAACGGATTTTAATGAGTGACCCCTCATTTTCATGCCTGACATCCAAAGTTTTTCGGAAAAGTAGTAGTTTTCAGTGAAATGTCAATTTTCCTACATAATTTTCCTATTTTCCAAAATCCACGTGTTGTCAGTTTTGAGAACTAATTTTATTGAATCACGGCTGACTTGATTGAATTTCAGAACAAAACACACACTACAATAAACAATAGGCTGTTACACGAAGGCCATGACCTGCAGGATTGCAGACATATTTAGAGCTCAATTCAATTTGTTATTAAAAACTGATTCTGCAGTGTATAATTTTCTGAGTACAGCTGTGTATTGGATATTCAAATCTACGAAACTTCAGGTGGTTTGATGACATTATTACCATTAGAAATTAAATATTATTATAGTTAATATCATGATGCGTCTATTCTTCATTAATTGTACATAATATTGATGCTATATTGATGACATGAAAGAGAAACGTTTTGAGGTTATGGAAGTAAATACAGAGAATATCTTAATTTAGTTCTTCATTTCTATTTTACTGAGTGACTGCTATATATAACTACAAAACTTAAGTAAGATAATAATATTGTTATTAAAAATCAAATATTTTTATACTTGTAAACCAGTGGGGTTGGGTCTTTTTCATATACTTAATGGCGGTGTAGTGTAGATATTGATACGTGTCATTGTCTCTTAGTAGGATAAAATGATTTTACGCTCTACATTTCAAGTTTTACATGGAACAGCTATACGAAAATGCTATTGTTCGAAAGCTTAGCAAACCTGACATTTTTTTAACTTTCGCCTACAATCCACAATTACCTGAAATAGCTACTGCTATCGTCCTGACATTGATACTTGCGTTTTAGCGCTGAAACTCAAAAACTGAAGTTGGATAGGTTCAAGAAAAAGTATTTGGTCTAAAAAAATCCATTGAGAGGGAGTATGTTTCATTATTATGGAAGCAAATAACTATCAAAAAGACAAGTATTCTTCATTGGAAATAAATTTGAAAAATTTTTATTTCAACGTCTAACGAACTTAGTTTGCAGCAGCATTTGCTGCACAAGCCACTAGTTTTATTGAATAACAGAGTAAAAAACACAGATATCACAATAACTGAACTTTAAATTTTCTCTCTAATCTGCAATTTTAATTGATTTTTTTTAAATAAGGAGCATTAGTAAATTGTATGTTTGGGAATTTAGCTATTATCATGTTATAAAGTCTTGGACCGAAGTTGCTACTGTGATTATATGCTACAGTTGTGGTGGATCTGGGTATTGTCAAGCATATGTTGTCTGATTTTTTGGTTTAGATTTATGTGAATATAAATTAAATATATTTCGGTTTTTATGTACGAAATTCAATAATACATAATTATAAATTTGATGGAAGTCAAATACTTTAAATTCTGAATACAGCAATTCTGAAGGATAATCAAGAGGTTTATTAAGGCATATTTTTATTATTATTTTCTGCAGCAGAGTTATTGGCATGATGGAAGTACTATAAGCACTACCCCATCCTATAATGCCGTATTGTAATATAGCTTGTACTAATGAGAGGTAAACCAGTCGTAAAGTATGGACAGTCAAGTAATTTCGTAGGATGACAAAATAGTGAATAATTTTCCTTAATATATTGCACAGAAAAAGAACATGTTTATCCCAACGTAAATGTTGGTCGATTATTATTCCGAGATAGGCCTACTTAACTTGAGGAGATTCACTTAGAATAAATAGGACAGTTACAATTATTAGAAGAGCAATTGGGTGTATGAATTTTTAAACACAAGAGCGAATCAGGAAATTTCATACCAGCAGATGTTAATGAATATCCGTAGACAATGGATGTGAACACGTTTATAGTTCTGTATTGGTATCACAGAACTATAAACGTATTCAAATCCATCACCTACGAAATATTTAATGAAATTGAACTTACGCACGCGAGAAAATCGAACCCTGTGTACAATGTTGTCAGCACGAAATCGATTCCAATAAATACCCATTTCGAGAAATTCTCTTATCGTCTGAACGGCCGACAACCACTCTGCTCTTGTTACGTTCTGTTGGCATCCTCCATATATCAATATCATATCAATATTTTCTTCATTTTACAACTATTAAGAATTAAACACAAAATGAGATTACAAATTCGTTTCCTACATCATAATACTGTATTTATGTTATCATAATACTTAGTAAATCGTGGCTTACCTCTCTTACAACACAGCTGAGCTGTAGACACTTTTCCCGGTCTCCTACTTCGCCAGTTGTACGTACGTCGAGTGTGTTCGACCTTCAGCCATGACATCTACATTGAGATAGTATAATGCTTATGGGTGGGGGTGAAAGGAATAATGTTTCCCCCAGTATTTTCTTCTTCTATGATAAAGGCAAATATTGCACTGCAGACCTCATAACCGTGTAAACAGTCATGTCAATCTCGACTACTGGTAGCAGCTGCCACAGGTTTGACACGAGCTCCGGCCCAGGGTCTCTCGTGCCCCGAGCTGCTAGCACAATGCTTCGACAGGCGGAGACATAAGAAATTAGAGTTCAAGAAAAGATATTATCAGCGCTGAATCCCTTATTTTGCGTAGATTTTTTAATATACGCATATTGGGAGAATGTGTTCTTATGTACGGTTGTAGCAAATCTTATAAAATGCTTCGTATGGGCTATTCCATATGAAATCGATCAGTAAAAAACCTCGCATTTTTTAATACTCTAATTTTTTCCCTATTTATACAAGGTGCTGAGGACAGTGCATTTTCAAAAATATACTATCGAAAGTCAAACGGTTTTCGTACTATTGAGCGACAAATTTAGCGTATTTTATAAAAACAAGCCTCTTTCAGCGCTCAGAACTCTGGAACCATTTGCTGCAGAACATTGAATGGGAGCTCATTTTGAAGCTGACATTTGGTAGGTTATGATAAGAAGTAATCCTTATTTTTTATTGTATACAGAGAGACAGATAATCTGATTTTACTTACTTTTAGGCCTTTTGCCCATTTGTAGAAATGTAAAAAAAATTGAGAAAAAACCTTGCATTATTAAGAGGAATTCGGCATTGTTTGCTTAGTGGCTCGGCAATAAGTTTCGAGGGTATTAAATAAATTATTTTCACACGCCTGGACTTGAACGGCGCCGTACCGCACGAACGGGCCGAGAGATGAAGATAAGCGAACGTTGGGCGTCATTTTACTCCTGTGTTTATGAAAACTTGTGATAAAGCTAGTCCAGCTATGCGCTACTAGACGAAACATCACGTGTTTATGTCTTCTGGCCTTGCTTGCCTAGGCTAGCTCCCTCCTCACAGTCAGCTGGTTAGTTCACGCGCGTACTATTTATTTTCTTTATTTGATATTTTCAATACTTTCTTATCAACAGTGCACCAGTAAAAAATGTGTTTATTTGTACTTTCAATGCGGAATCTAACCATATATTTTAAAAATATTTTTTCGTGGGCAAAGGCGTCTTAATGAAGAAAAATCTAAATTTCTCCGTTTCCATAAAAAGTAAGAAAAACTGTTTACATGTCAATATAAACTTTAATTTCTCAGCATCAAAATAAACCATGATTTTGATCATTGGGTGAAAGGGTTTCGGAGCCACAACAGTTTAAAGTTGCTAATTTTATGAAAATACGATAAATTTAAATATTTTAAATTTAAACACTATGAAGTTCTGATGCCTCAAACTTTGCACAAAGCATTGTATCACAGTTATCAAAGGACAGAATAGTTTCATTGTATTTAAAAATTGCAAGGTCAATTTTCTCTATATTTCGGTCGATTTGAGATGGAATAGCCCGTATGCAAACAGTACTTATTTATAAGAAAGTACAATATAAAACGACATTACGAGTTGAAACACCAGGCGGACTATGAAGGATTTGATGGAGAAGAACGAGTTGTTGTAGTAAAATGCCTAAAAGTGGATAAATGTGATGTAAGTAGTTCGCCGGCACTGTGAGATATTACGATTATTTGTCTAACAAGTTAAATGCTATTTACCGTAGCTGCACATTTTTAAAGCTCATGGAATTTACTGATAGTACAGTACATGTAGACCTATTTACTGTTGTACAATCCTAAGAGGAAACTAAAAATCTGTTTCATAGAATCGTAGTTAATATGTAAAAAAAAAAGTCGTACCAGTACTAGATAATATTAGCTAATGACCGGGGCCTGCATTTCGATGACCCAAGGAAATATAAAATTGATCAACTGATAATTGATATTCTCTTTCAACAACGTTATCAACAGTAATCTCACTACAGGTTTTGATTTATCTAGAGAAAATCAAAACTAGAGTGGGATTTAATTGACTATTACACGATTAGCAGAAAGCATATAAAATTAGAAGAAATAAAGCACTCTAATACAATAAAATATTGATTGACTTACTAAAATTATATTTCAATAATGTTAGCTTCACCAAAACGTTTGAAAGGAGCTGCCATTTTCAGTTGACTAAGCGGTATACAAATGACGATCGCAAAGCATGTTTTATAGTACCGTGTAGAATTTGCAGTTTGAAATGTTGGCAAACAAAGAAACACATAATAGAGAGGTGATCAAAACAGAAGAAAGATTAGAAGAAATAAAGTACTCTAAAACAAAAAATATATATTAAATGATTTACTAAAATTCTATTTCACTAATGTTACCTTCACCAAAACGTTTGAACGGAGCCGCCATTTTCAGTCGACTATCTATGCGAGAAACAAATGAAGATCACAAAGCATGTTTTATAGTACTGTAAAGAATTTGCGGTTTGAAATGTTAACAAAGAAACAAATGGTATGGAGGTGATAAAAACAGAAGAGAGTGTATACAGATTAGAAGAAATAAAGTACTCTAATACAATAAAATAGATATTAATTGACTTACTAAAATTCTATTTCACTAATGTTACCTTCACCAAAACGTTTGAACGGAGCCGCCATTTTCAGTCGACTATCTATGCGGGAAACAAATGACGATCGCAAAGCATGTTTGATAGTACTGTAAAGAATTTACAGTTTGAAATGTTGGCAAACAAAGAAACAAATGCTAGGGTAGTGATATAAACAAGCAAATGCTAGGGAAGTGATAAAAATAAACAAATACTAGGGAAGTGATAAAATTGTAGCGATACATAGCCATGATTGGTTGAAACACGCCCTTTCGTACCGTTTTATTGGTAAAAAGTAGTATGACGTAGCAAAAGTGTAATAGTAAATGAAAAATCCCAGGCCTAACCGGGACTCGAACCCGGACTGAATGCATGAGAGGCTGAAGGTCTGACCACTCAGCTACCTCAGGGGACGGTCTTAAACTATACTACGTTGCAATACTAACTTTTAGGTAATCAAAATTTGGGCCTGGTAATTATATGGTAGTTATTTTCTATTAATTAAAAAGTAGCCTGACTCAGCTCATCCTCAGAGATTTTGAGCTCCGACATACTCGTACATTAATTTACGTAACGATATTACGATGTATTCCTCAGAGTCCACCCACGCCGGGGCGTAGCTCGTATTTAATGGAATGTTGTGCCGAACATAGGACATCCGTAGCCATACCCATAAAGAACAAAGGTTATATCTACAGTAGCATTGCACGCTCCATCAAATAGCTGGAATGTTTAAAGTGGTACATTACCGATCTTACATATCAAAGGAATTATGTTTGCTCAGTAACTTGAGATTACTGAGGAAGGAATATAGTATATTCACTCGCGTCGTCCAGGTGGATTGTTCATAACGACTAGCGGACGTTTTAACATTTTAAGTGAGGGCCATTTTCATAGGATCAAGTCTCGCCGAGCGCATAAACATTTGACCGATGTCATTCCCACCGGCCTCCCAACTAATACTCTACAGCAGCCGTGGCGAAAATGTAATCGTGCGCCGAGCCACTGTGTAACCTGCAACGTGCATAGGTGCTATGGAAGGAGGCGGACACCCGAAGGGGAAGTGAAGTAACTGACTTATTAACGGATTTTCATTTTCCTTACGTAAAGCACTTAAATACAATTTTATACAGTATAAGGTTACAAACTAATGTTTAGTACGTGTAACGAAGAAAGAAATGAACAAGAAAACATAGGGCACATTATCAAAATCTAAAATTAATTGTCTTCAGAATGTCTCTGCGACAGAGTTTCAAAATCAGGAATTATGTCACTTACTGCCAGTCGTAGTTCATCACGAAGGTATTTGTCTGTCAGTCGTGATTTAAATTTGGTTTTTACTATTTTCATTGTTGAAAATTAATTTTTCACAAACGTAAGTTGTAGCGAACATGGCTTCAACAGAGCAAGCGAAAGAACGAAGCTTCGGATATTTATTTTTTGGCAAAGATTTGAAAAATTCAACATTTGTCAGGTCCTTACATCTAGCTTTCATTGTAACATTACATTGTAAATCTGTGAGTTTAAATTTAAGGCCTAACCGCATTATTCGTACATCTACTGAAAAGGATCGAAATAATAATAATTTTAACCTTTTAATATCTCATGAATGACATGTAGTATAATGCCGTTTTATGTTATACAACCGTTTCCTCGTAATACTTGTGAAGAAATCATATATTTAATATTCTCACCATATTGGCAGCAAAAAAATGCGTCCTCCCATCCTACTTGAAACTTCGTTTTTGTAGAGGTACATGGTTTCGAGAGAGACATTGCGACGATACGCCACTCGCAGGTCAGAGACAAATACAAATGGAACGGAGTTTGACTCCAGTGAGTGAGAGGGTGGGGGTTGGGGGAATTAGGAAGCAAGAGAAATACACAGCTATCATTGCGAGCCACAATGTGCTCGTGAGTCGCATTTTCGCCACGGCTGCTCTACAGTATATGCAATTCTGGATTCACCCATACGTGCTACATGATCTGCCCTTCTCAAACGTCTGGATTTAATGCTCCAAATTATGTCAGGTGAAGAATACAATGCGTGCAGTTCTGCGTTATGTAACTCTCTCCATTCTCCTGTAACTTCATCCCTCTTAGCTCCAAATATTTTCCAATCTCAAACGTCTGGATTTAATGTTCCAAATTATGTCAGGTGAAGAATACAACGCATGCAGTTCTGCGTTGTTTAACTTTCTCCATTCTCCTGTAACTTCATTCCACTTAGCCTCAAATATTTT
The DNA here is from genome assembly GCF_040183065.1 of Periplaneta americana. Lineage (NCBI taxonomy): Eukaryota > Metazoa > Arthropoda > Insecta > Blattodea > Blattidae > Periplaneta > Periplaneta americana. Next base: position 143,618,036 of record NC_091125.1, on the reverse strand, counting down.
CCTAAGCACCTTATTCTCAAATACCCTTAATATCTGTTCCTCTCTCAAAGTGAGAGTCCAAGTTTCACAACCATACAGAACATTTTTTTTACTAGGTTATTTTACGACGCTTTATCAACAGCTTAGGTTATTTAGCGTCTGAATGAGATGAAGGTGATAATGCCGGTGAAATGAGTCCGGGGTCCAGCACCGAAAGTTACCCAGCATTTGCTCATCCATACAGAACAACCGGTAATATAACTGTTTTATACATTCTAACTTTCAGCTTTTTTGACAGCAGACTAGATGACAAAAGCTTCTCAACCGAATAGTAACAGGCATTTCCAAAATTTATTCTGCACTCAATTTCCTCCCAAGTGTTATTTATATTTGTTACTGTTGCTCCAATTTTTCCATCTTTTCAAACGATAAGTTTCCAATTTTCATATTTCCATTTCGTACTACGTTCTGATAACGAGACATAAATATATACTTTGTCTTTTCTGGATTTACTTGGTTTGGTCTACCTCAGGTGAAAGGGAAAACCTTCTGCGATGTGATTGTGCGATTCTACTCAGATTAACTAGCCTAATACAGATTCATGTTGTGAAAATATTTTAAAACCTTGAATCACGAATCGAACACTGGACCCACCGAATACGGAGGTAGCTATTCTATCACGTGTCCATAAAGTCTGGTTCTATCTTCTGCCACCATTTCTGGACAGCTCGTACTGTTCTTGTTTAGGCGATACTAATTAATTTCACGTTCGATGCATAATTTCTTATCACCGTATTCAACGACAATGACTAATGCCACTTAAATAGCTAACAAAGGGAAAACCATGTGTTCAAGATGTCATGCAAATCTAGCTTTCAGGTGTAGCTCCCTGTGAAGCCGATTTGAATAATTTCAAGGGAAAAATTGTTCCGAGGCCGGGTATCGAAACTAGGACCTTTGGTCGGTGTCTGGTAGAGTTCCTAGGATTGTTGTTATTGTTGATTAGGGCTGAAGAGAATAAAGCTACAACATCTTATTGAGCATTTCATGTAATAGTTGTGTTTGTGTATTAAATCATTTTAAAATGGTGTATACCTTTCAAGAGAGAACATAAATCATCATCATTGATTATCATCATCATCATCATCATCATCATCATCATCATCATCATCAATAACTTCAAGGTTTAGGCCGATGGCCTGTTCCGCCTTCAGAATTTTATCCATCACACTGGTCTCTCCAACGTCTCTTTGGTCTTCCCACTCGTCTTCTTCGTGTAGGTCTATAACACCATGTTCTGAAAGGTATCCGTCCGGCTATCATTCTGGAGGTTCTCAGTAATGTAAATGTCCCCTGGCCGCGTTACGGGCGCTGCGCAGGGTAAGGATGGTAATGGGGCTGCCATCTCAGAGCTTCCATCCCAGCTCCCCTATGTATTAGCCCCTATAGGGAGGTTGCCTCTTCCGCTGTAGTTGGAGAATTCCACTCCACCGTTGAGGTCTTCACCTCTAACCCTGGGCTTGGGCCCTCCATATTTATGTCCCCTGGAGAGAGGGTGTCCCAGTATTTTAAAGCCCCCAGGAATTGGGCTCCTTGTTGGTCCACGGGTCCTTATTCCCGTAGTTATTCGGACCACCCCATCATATCTGGTGGGATCCCTCATCCGCCACCTGAGGGACGCGCCTGATAGGGGTTACAAGGTCCCCCACAGGATCATTGATTAAATTTAGGAAATTACACAAAATAAGCTGTGTTTTCATCCTACAATCAACTGATAATAACAAATGTAGGTTGCCAGGCGACGATAGAAAACAAAAGATGCGAAAACAAATAAATGAGGCGTATAAATAATGGAATGCTCTTTCATATTTAAGTATAAACATATAGGGATGTCATTAGAAATTTCTGTGGGGTGGGAGGTGAAATATAAAATGCAATTAATCCCGGTTTCAGACTTCCCCCTCAATATCTAAATTGACGTCTTTTTTGTTTAAATTGAATTCAATTTAAATAATTAGTTATTTAGACTGGAAAGTTTTGAAATGAAAGCCCTGTATACATATAGCTATAATAAACTAAATGTTTATTTAATTTGAGAAAGGTCTGTCGGTTTTGTGATATTTTAAAACATTAGAGTTTGGAAAAAAATAATTTTCACAGCATGTATAAAATTATGAAACTCACTTAATTTTCGAGTTATAGGTAAAAATAAAAACTGAGTTTCACTATCACAAGGCAGTATGTAAGATCTGATAAAAGTTTAGGACCAATGACATCATTAGTTTACCAAGAAAATGTACCTATGTGAGCTTATATTTAGGCATATTTTCGATTTGTTGCAAAAATTAAAAAAACTTGTAAAGGACAAATTAATAATCTAAATTAAGTGAACTATAATCCAATCAATTCAACATTCTTTCAAGATTCAGTGGTAAAATTTATGTATGGTTATGAATTATCATAAATCTTGTGGTAGACATTGTCAAAGTTACTGCATGTTTTGCCATGATTTCTCTATATGTTTGTAACACTCTGGCGTAAAGAAACAACAGTACAAGCTTGGATTGAATAGTTAATTGCCACGCAAATCTAACAGTGTGCTCACTTTGAGGAGAGGTTTGGACATGAGCTAATTAGGAGTTTTTTTATTTTATTTCAGTAGGTTATTTTACGACGCCTTATCAACATCTTAGGTTACTTAGCGTCTGAATGAGATGAAGGTGATAATGCCGGTGAAATGAATCCGGGGTCCAACACCGAAAGTTACCCAGCATTTGCTCATATTGGGTTGAGGGAAAATCCCGGAAAAAACCTCAACCAGGTAACTTGCCCTGGCCGGGAATCGAACCCGAGCCACCTGGTTTCGCGGCTAGATGCGCTAACCGCTAATTAGGAATTCCTTATCAGTTAAGCATTACTCTGTGAAGATGAAAACAGTGCACTTAAGGTTGTTGCATGACGTTTGTAGTTGAGAGTTCTGGGAGTAAACAAAGAAATGGAAAGGAATAAATGTGCATCGCCTTGGCATATCGGTAATGTCTGACGTAAAACTGTTAGAATTTTAATTCCTTGTCATCATGACTATTCAGAAGTAGAGACTTCTTGTTTAGTGCTTCTGGTTTCAGGTTAAGGGCAGACATTGAATTTCTTTATTCTACGGTCTTGTGCTTGTGTATATAATAAATTCGCTTTGTCACAAAAACTTTATTAAAGCAACGTCGATTTAGTGTAATTACCCCACGCGCGAGAACTGATTCTCGTGTAGTTCCTGCTTTCTAATGATTGACATTGCTAGGTAGGTAATGGTTATTCCATTACATGTAATTTGCATTTTAAAAACTGCAGAGATATTAACATCAATTTCCGGCGCTCCCATTTTTTAGTTCAGACAGTAATTTATTGCATTTTGATGTGATTAGCGAGTACTTCATTTTATTTTCGTAAACTACGATGCATAAAGAATTATACAGGGTGGTGAAATTGGAACACGCGTTATAGGGCTTTCAATATAAAATTTTATACAGGATGAACCGTAAGAGCCATCGGCGTGGCTCAGTCGGTTAAGGCGCTTACCTGCCGGTCTGAAGTTGCCTCGGGCGCGGATTCGATTCCCGCTTGGGCTGATTACCTGGTTCGGTTTTTTCAGGCGTTTTCCCAAACCGTATGGTGAATGCAAGGTAATCTATGGCGAATCCTCGGTTTCATCTTGCCAAATACCATCTCACTATCACCAATCTCATCGACGTTAAATAATCTCGTTGATACAGCGTCGTTAAATAATCAATTTACAAAAATTGAACCGTAAGTAATATCATTAATTTCAGGGGGTTATTTTTTTAGATATTTAAAACAAAAAAGTTTAGTACAATTTTCCTCGTTTTTGCTTCCTTTTCAAGATAAAAATCGTTTTATATGAAATATTTCATTGCGTATTTTGAGAAAACCATTGATTTAATTCCCAATATGTTCAATCAATTTAAGAGAGGAGTGAATTATAATAATAAATGATACAAAGAATTTTAGTTTTCTTCGGAATATGTATTATATGTCTTTCTCGTGTTAAATTTTACCGTACCTGGTTAACATGTTTCAGCCTGTTATAGGCCATCTTCAGAACTGGTTGATGCTGGTCTTGGCGCCTTTTGTTTGTGTTTCCTGTGGGGGTGTGTTTGTGTAGTGTAATGTGGAGTCAAAAAGTTTGTGTGTTCTGAAATTGAGTTGTGTATTGAGAATTTCATTTGGATGTGTTTTTGTATGTCTATATATTTCTAAACATATTAGAACAATACGAGATATATAGACACAACATCAATTTCCGGCGCTCCCATTTTTTAGTTCAGACAGTAATTTATTGCATTTTATTGCATTTTGATGCGATTAGCGAGTATGGGACATATTAGAACAATACGAGATATATAGACACAAAAACACATCCAAATGAAATTCTCAATACACAACTCAATTTCAGAACACACACACTTTTTGACCCCACATTACACTACACAAACACACCCCCATAGGAAACACAAACAAAAGGCACCAAGACTAGCATCAACCAGTTCTGAAGATGGCCCATAACAGGCTGAAACATGTTAACCAGGTACGATAAAATTTAACACGAGAAAGACATGTAATACATATTCCGAAGTGATATAGGTTAGTGTTAAAAGTTGTGTAATCAAGACTGTATATATATATAATATATATATATATATATATATATATATATATATATATATATATATATATATATATATATACTTGCTTTTAAGGAACCCGGAGGTTCATTGCCGCCCTCACATAAGCCCGCCATTGGTCCCTATCCTGAGCAAGATTAATCCAGTCTCTATCATCATATCCCACCTCCCTCAAATCTATTTAATATTATCTTCCCATCTACGTCTTGGCCTCCCGAAAGGTCTTTTTCCCTCTGGCCTCCCAACTAACACTCTATATGCATTTCTGGATTCGCCCATACGTGCTACACGCCCTGCCCATCTCAAACGTCTGGATTTAATGTTCCTAATTATGTCAGGTGAAGAATACAATGCGTGCAGTTCTGTGTTGTGTAACTTTCTCCATTCTCCTGTAACTTCATCCCTCTTAGCCCCAAATATTTTCCTAAGAACCTTATTCTCAAACACCCTTAACCTATGTTCCTCTCTCAAAGTGAGAGTCCAAGTTTCACAACCATACAGAACAATCGGTAATATAACTGTTTTATAAATTCTAACTTTCAGATTTTTTGACAGCAGACTGGATGATAAAAGCTTCTCAATCGAATAATAACAGGCATTTCCCATATTTATTCTGTGTTTAATTTCCTCCCGAGTATAATTTATATTTGTTACTGTTGCTCCCAGGTATTTCAATTTTTCCACCTCGCGGTCTAAGGCATCCTGCCTAGGACTTGCGTTACGGAATGCGCGCTGGTTCGAGTTCTCATGGGGGAAGAAATTTTCTCATGAAATTTCGGCCAGTGTATGGGACCGGTGCCCACCCAGCATCGTGATGCACTTGGGGAGCTACGATAGGTAGCGAAATCCGGTTGCGAATACCAGCTATAACGGCTGGGGCGGATCATCGTGCTAACCGCACGATACCTCCATTCTGGTTGGATGATCGTCCATCTCTGCTTCGGCATATGGGCGTGAGGCCAGCAGCCGGCTGGTCGGTCTAGGCCCTTCACGGGCTGTAGCGCCACGGATTATTATTATTATTATTATTATTATTATTATTATTATTATTATTATTATTATTATTATTATTATTATTATTATTATTATTATTATTATTATTTACTTCAAAGGATAAATTTCCTATTTTTATATTTCCATTTCGTACAATATTCTCGTCACGAGACATAATCACAGACTTTGTCTTTTCGGGATTTACTTCCAAACCTATCTCTTTACTTGCTTCAAGTAAAATTCCCGCGTTTTCTCTAATCGTTTGTGGATTTTCTGTTAACATAATCACACACACACAAATGTAACTTTTCGTTCTGGAAAGGAATTCTAAAATATTACATTTCCTATGGTGCGTTATCCAGTTCACTAACTATATGTTTACGCATGCATACACACAGATATATGCACACATACAATTATTGTTGTATAAATTTTCTTCCCTTCATTACCTACTGGAAAAATTTTAAATCTCATCGGGGGGAGGGGGCATACAATCCAATAGCAAGTTTCTCTTCTTTCACTCTTTTTTTTTTCTTTCTTCTGCCGTCACATTATCTTCTGTAACAACTGAGGCCAAATGTTTACACCTGTCTGCTCATTCAAACATGTTCCAGTTGGTGGCTATCCCTGTGAGTTCATCTGTTGCCATTCCTGGATGCTACCATATAAAACATCCCTCCATGTTTTCCTAGACAAACTTAAAGATGTTTACAGGGAAACACTTCAAGATTCGAAGTAAAGCTTTTAGAAAAGGCCTATGCACACAAAAGTAGATTTTATTTAAAGAAAAAAAAACTACGAGAATTACGAGTAAAGGCTGGTTCACAACAAACCGGGAACGAGAACCAGAATGAAAACGAGAAGCAGAGGACATGAATATGAAAATTTTTGATTCACAATAAACCGAGAACGTAGACGACTATGCATATCGATATATATGTCAATAACGATATGTAAAGTCGATATTACGCATTCTGATGTTATTTGTGTATAATTGACCAATGGCGTTCTCTCATGAGTACAAGGCAGCCAATATAAACACAGGTTAACCAACTTCGAAATTTCAACTGAAACATTTCATTAGGTACGGTACTATAAATATGCCCATGCACCTTTATTATCACAACCTATTTTAAGTCTAACATAACGTAAAATAATTAGAGAAGAAACATTTGTAATAGAACAAAAATGAACACAACAGTAGTTATTCAATTGAAGCATGAATATGTAGTGTGTAATACAACCAATACGGTAATAAAATATGATTCACTTACGATCGGTGTTCAAAGATGCAGCTATTGAAAGCCACGTATTCTTCTTCTTTTCTCATCTTTATACGAGGCGCGTCGCTTATCGTAAACGTGTGGATTTTCCTCAACACTCAATATTAGAATGTCATCAAATAAAACTTGCTCCATGATGCACAGCACAGAACAAAATAATGCATAGGTTAGACCTATGTCACGGTCTTCTTGCTACAAAATATACGACGACAAAATAGCTTTTAGATGGCAACAGAATGAATCTAGTGGGCTGTGATCGGAAACGTGAACGCCAAAGTTGAAACTTGGCCAACTCTCCGTTCCCAATCCTGGGCTCCGGCAAGCTTTTCGTTAATTGTGGATGCTCACATTTAAATGTACACATTTTAACAATTTTACCGTTTTCGTTCCGATTCTCGTTTCCGGTTTATTGTGAACCAGCCTTAAGTACTGATATGGAAATAAAATGTAAATCGGATCTTGGTAGCAGTCCTCTTAAATGTAGGCAACAAGCTTCGAAAGACTGTCCACAAGTAACATACATTTAGGCGCTCTTGTTTATTGCACACGAGCAATACGTTGTGTTTACTCAGGAAATCTGTCAGACCTATCATCAAAGTTTTAGCAATTTTAAATATAGATCAGGGCAAAAAAAATATTAGAAATGTCTCTAGTAAACATAGGTTTGTCGGCCTGGGTGCGCAGTCAGTATAGTGCTGGTCTTCTGTGCCTGAGGTTACGGGTTCGATTCCGGCTCAGGTCGATGGCATTTAAGTGTGTTTAAATGCGACAGGTTTAAGTCAGTAGATTTACTGGTATGTAAAAGAATTCCTGCGGGACAAAAATTCGGCACATCGGCGACGTTGATATAACCTCGGCAGTTGCGAGCGCCGTTAAATAAAACATATATATATATATATATATATATATATATATATATATATATATATATATATATATATTTAATTCTAACATGGGTTTGACGGAAGTGCATAGTTTTGACTAGTGAAGCAAGTTCTTTTCAACATTTCGAAGTGTGCGTCAATCATGGAACGAGGAATGCGAAACACACAGAGTTGCCAGTTGGATCACATATTTCTTTCTATACTTAACAAGCTCTATAAACACAGTCGATAGCTCGGCATACTGCTAGATGTAGTAAATTACACTACGAAAGATGGAATTCCTCTTTGCTGACACCCCGAAAATGCGCCTGAAAAACTGAATGTTTAGTTGAGTAAACTTATTAATATTACTATACTGTTTAAATTTTCATAACATGTTAAAGAATAGTTGTCATTCAAATTGTGAAACACCGTTAACGAAACAACTAAAGCCTCGACTTTCCATGAATAGCAATAACGCAATTACTTACTTACAAATTACTTTTAAGGAACCCGGAGGTTCATTGCCGCCCTCACATAAGCCCGCCATCGGTCCCTATCCTGAGCAAGATTAATCCAGTCCCTACCAACAAATCCCACCTCCCTCAAATCCATTTTACTATTATCTTCCCATCTACGTCTCGGCCCCCCCAAAAGTCTTTTTCCCTCAGGTCTCCCAACTAACACTCTATATGCATTTCTGGATTCACCCATACGTGCTATATGCCCTGCCCATCTCAAACATCTGGATTTAATGTTCCTAATTATGTCAGGTGAAGAATACAATGCGTGCAGGTCTGCGTTGTGTAACTTTCTCCATTCTCCTCTAACTTCATCCCTCTTAGCTCCAAATATTTTCCTAAGCACCTTATTCTCAAACACCCTTAACCTATGTTCCTCTCTCAAAGTGAGAGTCCAAGTTTCATAACCATACAGAACAATCGATAATATAACTGTTTTATAAATTCTAATTTTCAGTTTTTTTGAGAGCAGACTAGAATACTATGGTACGTGCGCCAAATAAGGCCCTGTAGACCAATAAGGCAAATTACTGTTTTACGAAGAACTATCAAATATTGGTGATAAAGGGCAGAATCTTCCTTATCCGTATGCTCTGCTAAATGTTAAGTCATAATAATAATAATAATAATAATAATAATAATAATAATAATAATAATAATTTATTTCAAATATACAGAATAAAGAAATATAATTACAAAACAAACAAAGAGAAATACAAATAAAATAATACAAGCAATATAAAAAGAAGATACAGTAGTATTAACAAAATTTGAGACCGAATGAGCAGCGCTCGTGCTCGGTCGCAGTTCAGATATAATATTAATATAAAAAATAATAATATAAATAAATAAGTAAAATAAAATAGGAACTAAAATATAATTACAGCGGCAATGGAATTATATAATATAATATTAACACTATAGAAGAATAATATCGCACGTGAAAAGTAGGACTAATATATATTTCAAAATTATAGAATACAAATATAATATAGGTTGATTAATTCATACACATAGGCTATAAATTTATTTAATCAAATTGAAGATATTAACACGTTTCTAATTTTCTTGTTATATGTTAGTGGGTTACATGTTAGAATTTCTGGGTGTAATTTAGTTAAAGCATTGTACAACCGAGGGCCAAAATTTATGCTATGCTTTAGACCAGCAGATGTGAGACATTTACGTTCTACTAATGTTGAATTAATATTTCGTCTTGTGTCATAATTGTGTGTCTGTAATACAAACTTATTACGATTTTTATGATAAAATTTTAACAGCGTATACTTATAATGTACAAGCCACTCGCTTGTGGCGGATTTCAGAAATGTCTCAAATTACTCTAATCTCTTTCGATGGAAAATGTCTGACGACCTATGCCGTGTTATCATTAGATCTCGGATTTTAGGTTAAATGCCTATTTTTTCTGTAGTGATAAACTAAAACTACTTAAATATCTTCACATTTTATATAAAATATGAACTTTTGAAAGCGGTTTTATGGTGCTTAAAAATACCTATTTTGCCCATTGGGATATATTTTTAAGGCTTTAAAGCCTAAAATTGCCTATTTCTATTTGCTCTCAAGCGCCTGAAAATTCCTGAAGCCAGCATAACACCTCGAACTACTAGCAGACATCTACGTGTTGAATTGCGAAAGAGATCGTTTGAATCCTGGTGTCAGTTACCTCATAAGGGGAAAGGTGTAGTCATCTATGAAGAATATCCAAGAGCCAATTCATGGGTCAGCACCAAAAAGAATTTGTCGTCTTCGGAATATATTAATGCAATCAAGATGTGCTGCAACCTTACTGCAGTGCGCTCCGTTCCTGGCAGAGCTTTCAGCACGGCCCGTTGCCGTCAACCAGGCTGCAACGAGACAGAAACTCTTGGCCACGTGTTGGGCTTTTGTCGGAAAGGAGACTTCTTGCGTAACAACAGGCATCATAGAGTCCGTGGAGCTATCGCCTGTCTTCTTCGGAACAAGGGTTGGGAAGTTCATGAAGAGGTCCACTGTATTTCTGAAGACGACTCTCACAGAAGAGCGGATATAATAGCAATAAACAGGCAACAACAAAAGGCTATTATCATAGATCCAACTATACGCATGGAGAGAGATCGAAACCATGCTCATCAGGTTGATCAGGAAAAGAGGGTCGTTTATAAACCTTGTATTCCCTACCTTATTGCCAAGTATAACATCCCTCTCTTCAATTGGTCAGTGACAGGTTTATTTTTTGGTGCTCGGAGTTCTTTACCAAAATTTACATATAATTTTTTAAAACAATTATCAATATCATCTTTTGAAACTCAAAAAATCATTTCGCAAATTCTTAAAGATTCCCTGCAGATTATACAGTTTCATTTATACCACTCAGAAGGCCTTAATTAAGGATATGCTAATTTTAAATAAAATCTTTTATTTATAAGTATAATTTTATAGTTATCTTCTAAGATTTTATTTTATAATTGATAATCAATGGTGCTTAATTACTGCATTTTATTTTTATAACAATATTCATATTTAATTGATTATATTTGTTTGCTATTAATTTCACGATCCTCGTGGTCATCCTTAATTAAGGCCGGACGAGTTATTTCTCTCTATTTTTAAATTTTCATGCAATAGTGGAAGAGAAAGTTTTGAATGTCATGGGGTGGGTATGGTTCAAATATCCTGTAATAGTTTGGTTGTAGGAATGAAGAAATTCCTGGAAGGTGTCTGGTTTTGTTGAGCAGACAGTAGGAATGTGATGAATCGGGAGGTAAATTAATTAATTAATTTAATTGTAATATAAGCACTTATGTATTAGTAGCTTAGAGCAATGAGGCCGATGAATTCGTTAAAAACTGCGTACTGGTATTCATAATTTAAGGCTTAACAAAAATAAAGTTGCAAACCGCAATATTTTTTTTTAATGTTTTTGTCACTGTATACCGTAATGCTTAATACTCACTAATTAATTGCATTTTTATAGTTACTGTAGTTTATGTGGATAGAAATTACATTTTAACTGCATAAAAAGTATTTTAGCTGCTTGAAATTATATTTTTAGTTGCCTAAATCTGTTTTAGTGCCTATTTTAGTAAATTCAGGACGTATTTTAGTTGTTTAAAAGTTAAGTTTTTAAGTGCCTAAAAATCCGAGGTCAAGTTATCGTCAAAGAATTGAAAATAACAATATCTACGCGTGGAAGGTCCGATTATGAATTTGGCTTGGACGGTGGGGGTGTGTGTGTCAAATTTGTCGTATGCTATGGACTTGCCCCGCGTCTTACGTTGGCTTTCCTCGCTGCGTACTTCCCAAGTTTTAAATAGCTCCAACACCACGAAAACCACGCTCCGGTTGGGAAACCCGACTGTTTCCAAACTCACAGGCTGTAACTGGAACCCAGCCAAATTATTCGGCAAAAAAGGGAGAAAGGGATCTTTGAGAATATTTTTTAACATGTATTTTGAAAGACAATCGTTTCTTTTTTGTTACCCTTTTAAGAAAACGAGAGAACATTTGAAGTCTTCCAAAGAACGAAGTACAGTCACAACGAAAATTTTTTCCAGGGACACTTTTCAGTCACGAACTTCTGGAAGTGAAATGTGTGTCATCATTCTAATATAAACCATGTTACACGTATACACACCTAGAGACAAATGTTTTCATATCTTGATGGGTGGTTGCTTAACCACTACTTTATAAAAAAAAAAAAAGTTCCCATGCGCTGACATTTGCTGTCTACTGGTCCTTAATTCTTGTTGGCTGAACTCCAGTCTGTTTCTGTGATATGGACCTCACACCTCTGATATATGTGCATACCGAAGCATTGGCAACCAAAACTTTCTAGTTTCACAGCTGTGCCCTATCTCGCTACATTTACAACTGGGATTCAAATAATTTGATTTCTTATTAAATTATAAATAAAAATGTGTAATTGGTACCATCACGTTCAAAGTTTTACGTTCAAGAAATGTATAAACTGAGAAGAACACGAAATAATAATAATAATAATAATAATAATAATAATAATAATAATACACATAATTTCAGTCATTCAAAATTATATGTTCTTTCAGAAATTAGTCATTTTTAAATTCTATTTCAACAGATGAAACTATTATCTATAAAATAATTTTTTTAGACATACAGTAACAAAAATAGAGAAGAAACGTAAATTCAAAATTTATAGTAAGCCAAGAACTACAGTCACATACAAAACTATGCGTATTTCAGGTACATGTCATTAAGCTGTTCCACACTGAAGGTCTAGGTTCAAATCCGAACCAGTTCAAGTACAAAATAATGATAGTGGACAAAGACAAATTTTCTTGGGGCATTACCACTTCCCCTGCCGTATACAAATTATACATCACATCCATATTAATGTAGATTAACTCCGTATGTAGATGAAATTATTGGGGATTATCAGTGCGGTTTTAGATGTAATAGATCGTCTGGTGATCAGATTTTTTGTATTCGACAGATATTGGAGAAAAAAATATGCGTATAAGGGTACAGCACATCAGTTATTCGTAGATTTCGAAAAGGCGTATGACTTGGTTAAGAGAGAAGTTTCATATAATATTCTTACTGAATTTGGTATTCCCAAGAAACTAATTCGATTAATTAAAATGTTTCATAGTGAAACTTGCAGGAGAGTCTGTATAGGCCAGTTTCTGTCTGATGCTTTTCCAATTCCACTGCACGCTAAAGCAAGGAGATGCACAATCACCTTCACTTTTTAACTTTGCTCTAGAATATGCCATTAGGAAAGTTCAGGATAACAGGTAAGGTTTGGAACTGAATGGGTTACATCAGCTTCTTGTCTATGCAGATGACGTGAATATGTTAGGAGAAAATCCACAAATGATTATGGAAAACACGGAAATTTTACTTGAAGCAAGTAAAGAGATAGGTTTGGAAGTAAATTCCGAAAAGTCAAGTTATACGATTATGTCTCATGACCAGAACATTGCACGAAATGGAAATATAAAAATTGGAAATTTATCCTTCGAAGAGGTGGAAAAATTCATATATCTTGCAGCAACAGTAACAAATATAAAGATACTCAGGACGAAATTAAATGCAGAATAAATATGGGAAATGCCTTTTATTATTCGGTTGAGAAGCTTTTGTCATCTAATCTGTTGTCAAAAAAATCTGAAAGTTGGAATTTATAAAACAAGTATATTACCAGTTGTTCTGTATGGTTGTGAAACTTTGACACTCACTTTGAGAGGAACAGAGATTAAGGGTGTTTGAGAATAAGGTTCTTAGTAAAATATTTGGGGCTAAGAGGGGTGAAGTCGCAGGACAATGGAGAAAGTTACACAACGTAGAACTGCATGCATTTTATTCTTAACCTGACATAATTAGGAACATTAAATCCAGACGTTTGAGATGGGCAGGGCATGTAGCACGTATGGGCGAATCCAGTAATGCATATAGCATGTTAGTTGGGAAATCGGAGGGAAAAAGATGTTTGGGGAGGCCGAGACGTAGATGGGAGAATAATAAAATGGATTTGAGGTAATTGTGATATATGATAGAGACTGGATTAATCTTGCACAGGATAGGGATTGATGGCAGGCTTATGTGAGGACGGCAATGAACTTGTGGGTTCCTTAAAAGCAGTTTGTAAGTAAGTATCCATATTGATGTCCTATAAAAAATGTTCGTGTAGTCTGCAACCTCTTGAAGTAGCTACACTTGGTAAAGACTGCTAGATATTCAGTATGCTTTACTCCACGTGGAGAGAGATTGAATTTTTCTCTAGAACTACCATACAGTAAATAAAATTTTCAACACTTATTAAACAGATCCTTGGTATTCTTCTCCTGACATAATTAGGAACATTAAATCCAGACGTTTGAGATGGGCAGGGCATGTAGCACATATGGACGAATCCAGAAATGCATATAGCGTGTTAGTTGGGAGGCCAGAGGGAAAAGACCTTTGGGGAGGCCGAGACGTAGATGGGAAGATATTAAAATGGATTTGAGGGAGGTGGGATATGATGATAGAGACTGGATTGATCTTGCTCAGGATAGGGACCTATGGCAGGCTTATGTGAGGGTGGCATTGAACCTCTGGGTTCCTTAAAAGCCAGTAAGTATTAAACGGATCCTTCCGCGTTCAGTGATAGCCACAGTAACTAGGATTATTTTCTTTCCGCTGATATTTGTAACTCTGAAGTAAAATTTGCTGAAAATTAGTATTTTTTTTTCATGTTACCATTTTCTTTATATCTGTCACTACTCAGAAGTCGATAAAAATTGTTTTTACACATATTAGTATTTCAACACTGGAGGTGAAAGAGTTTTTGAAAGTCATTTTTAATGTATTAATATAATTTGATATTTAATAAATTAAAAAAGTGAGACTTCATGTCAAATTTTCACCTTCAATGACAAATTACTAGTAAACAATGTGCCTCAAAATACCAAATTTTAACAAATAATTTGAGAAATATTGTAACAGATGAAGGAAAATGCAAATTTCACCAGTGTTTTAGTTATTGTCAAGTGAAAGAAAATAATGTTACTTGTTTATTGTGGGTTATCAATAAACTACAGTAGCACGTATGGGCGAATCCAGAAATGCATATAGAGTGTTAGTTGGGAGGCCGGAGGGAAAAAGACCTTTGGGGAGGCCGAGACGTAGATGGGAAGATATTAAAATGGATTTGAGGGAGGTAGGATATGATGGTAGAGACTGGATTAATCTTGCTCAGGATAGGGACCAATGGCTGGCTTATGTGAGGGCGGCAATGAACCTACAGGTTCCTTAAAAGCCAGTAAGCAAGCAGTCTATTTAAGGATATGTGAACAGTCTATCTACTACAGCTTTGGAGAAAATGCTTCTAAGTTTCGAGAAGTTTTAATATCATTCATTGAACATTTTTTCCAGATCAGCGAGGTTACTCGTCTCTACTCACATTGTGGAAGGACCGAGAATCTTTCGATTTGCAGACTTAGATATATCAAGAAGAGATTTCTCATAACTCATACTCCATTGGAATGCTCATACAATTAAAAAGAACTACACATGTAATGAACTAAATTGTATTTTTATTTACATTGTGATTTTATACACAGAGTGAAAATATAAAAGATGCATTACCTATGTTTTACATAATATCATTGTCTCGGAAGCAACAACCATTACGAAACCATTCTCTGATACAGAAGAATCGCAAGGCAATTATCTAGTGAACTACTTATCTTTTTGCTTTTTAATTATACAGCTGCATAAACAAAATATCACAGCTTGAGACTACAGTAAAAAAAAAAATGACAGCTTTGAATATTCTCCACCTCCTGGCCTGACTCTTATTATATTGGTCGGACTACATCCTAGCCAAGCAAGAATTCTTATATATTCCATTTCACTAGAATATTATTTCTCAAACTTCCGAGATTTGCATGAAAAGACATTTGTAGCTAGATCCAAATATACGCAGCAAAGCTGGGAATGTGGAAGTGCTATGTCCTTGGACTAAATGTCATCTGGTATTTTATGAGGACAAAAAAATAAAATGATATCCTTACCAATGCAATATCGAACAGGCCAAAAAGTAGTTTTATCCTTTGGATATCAATCTTTTGTCTCCTCGTCTGCAGGTTACAGGTATGTCAGTTTTACATCTTTGGCAAGACACAGTACAGCATCCATTAAACCATGTTATTTTAACATTCTTAATCTCAACCTGCAGGTACAGCCCTGTCCAAGGTCAATGCAAGAACTGTAATGCTCGTGATTTATCAGGAATGGTCTGAAGCTCTAATCTATTTTTCACTTCTGGAGCTATCCTCAGGAAAACATACAAATCTAGTTGCAACAAATTGCCAAGTACAAATGGAACATTTTATAATGAGCAGGGGAAGAGGAATCCAAAATTTTCTACACTTAAAATTTCGCTAAGAGTAAAATTCAATTTGTGCAATTCAAAAAAATTTTGATTTAGCACTTGTTTTTTAAAAAGACTAAAGTTCTCCCAAATAAAAACTTATGTAGCTAGTCAGTACGTACGCAATAGAGGGAAAATAAACTGGCTGCTCTACCCCATTATCTTCTGCCCTAGTTGCCTCATAAGCGATTCCTTCTTGGTACCACTTGTGAGGTTCAGACCTGTCTTCGGACAGTTGACTAAACAATAAAAATTTCAAATACTAAATACGTAGCAACAATTTTGTAAAATATAATGAACAAAGACAGAAGAGGACAGAGAAATCAGCGCCAAAATACTCAGAATCAGGATAAAAATGTAAAAACCTTCCGTCTATCAAAATACTGCACTTCATTCCAGGTGTACAAATTTACTATATGATATCTCTTCTTTCAATTGAGGATGTATTCAAAAATACAAAATTAGTCACTTTACAAAACGATGTCAATTTATTTAAATATGTATACCATATTTACCAACATATGTACATTACAGCTGTCGCATACAGGCTTGGATTTGGCTAGAGATTCAGAGAGTTAAACATTAATAAGAATGTAAGTACAACACACAACAAAATCCACCAATCATATCCAATCTCACACAGATCATATGCATACTGATACAACATATTATGTTCCTAAAAGATACAATAGTCCAGATAATAAACGCAACATACAGTATTAGTATGAAATGATTCTAATGAAATAAATAACACGACTGAAAAAAAAAAAAAGTAATACTTTTATAACAATTCCCATCTGAACTATACACCAAAATGATCAATAATTTAAAATTTCAATTGGTGATGACAGTACAGTTCACTGAGAACGATAATTTGGTGTTGACCTAGGTGAGGAACTTTAATTAGACCAACATTTTAGCTAGACTTCTCTGCTTCTGGTTGAGGTGTTGACGTTTCTGCAGACGTTGTACTGGAATCTTTATTTTCTGAAACGGGGGTGGGTTCAGGAACTTTATTACTATCTCCACATGCAGATTTATCTGATTTTTCTGCTGAGGCAGAGTCTTTTTTCGCACCTTTCTTCACAACTTTCTTTTTTACTGGCTTTGTAACTGGTTGAGTTGATTCGGTTTTGGATTTTTCAGGTTGGGTTGTTTCAGTTTGGGATGCATCAGGTTGGGAAATTTCTTTTTGCGAATTTTCAGGCTGAGGATTTTCGGATTGGGTTGTTTCTGGCATCGTTTTCTGTTCCTCTACTTCCATCGGAATCTGTTCCTTCACTTCACCACTTTCTTCAGGTACCGCTTCTTTGCTCTCGTTGCTCTGTGTCACATCCATTTTCAGTTCTTCTTTTGATTTAACAGCATCACTCTGTACATTTTCATTTGTCTGTCCTTCGACAACAGTAGCAGCATCTGCTGCTACCGGTTCATTAACATTCCTTTCTTCCACTGCATCTTTTGTTGCACTTTCACTCTGAACCACTTCCATCTCGTTTTCTGTAGAAGGAGCAGTTTCTTCGATTTTTTCACTTTCTGCAGTCACAGTTGTTTGACTTTCTTCAGCTCCTGTTTCCATAGGTACTTCCTCAGTTGAGGGTTCTTTATTTTCATCTGGAATAGGAACTTTTTCTTCAAGCACACTAATACACTTCTGAATTGATCTAATGACATCTTTCCGTGCTTGACGCACATTATCTTTGCCTTCTGTATCAATGTCATCTAGTTTGAGAAGATTTCGTGTAAGCATTTCATCGAGATAAATGTATTCCTTCTCCTTCCTTGAATTTCCAGAATACTGCTCAACTTTCGCCTTCAGCTCTTCCACATCTTTCTGTACAGCCCGAACTCTCGAAATTGGATCATTTGCTGGAGGAGGTTGATGATGTTGCTGCTGTGGTTGTGGCTGCTGCTGTGGTGGTGGTGGCTGCTGCTGCTGTTGCTGTGGTGGTGGTGGCTGCTGCTGCTGTGGTTGTTGTGGTTTTGCTTGTCTCTGTACTTTAGGAGACTGTGGCTGCTGAAATCCTCTTGGAGCTTGTGGTGCTGGAGATGGTTGTGGAGGCTGCTGGTAGAAGTGATGAGACCCAAATGGAGGTGGCCGACCAAAGCTGTGTGGTGAATGCTGTGAAGTGAAAACTTGTTCCCGTGTTGGAAACACCTGTTCGACCTTCTCTGTGCCAACATTCTTGGGAAGGATAGGTTCATCCCTTCCCTCCACGAAGATTGGAATGTGCCTCACATTCCCAGCCTGTTTTGTTGGTGTTGACTGCTGTTGAGCCTGTTGCTGTGGCTGTTTTGGTGCCACAGGTGGTTTGGCATGGCTTTCTGAAGTAACAGTCACAGGACCGCCACCAGATGTTGGATCTGCAGGGTTAACAGGATTGATCTCCACGCGAGACACATAGCGTGGTTGCTGTGGCTGCTGGGTGCGGTTGTCCGGTGGGGCAGACATTGACCTCTGACCCCTGCCTTGTTTCTCTTGCTCCGACTCGTGTTGCTGCTGTCCGAGATCCACCGTGTTCCTCAGGCCATATTGAGGAAGGTTACCAGGGCGAGGTCGTCCACGAAGGGGGCCAGGTTCTTCTTGGTTTTCCTGATTCTCAGCACCATCTGGCTGAGACTGTTCATTGCTGGAACTGCTAGCACCGCTGGCCTGGCTTCGAACATCATCCTCTCCAGACCCTGATCCACGACGCTTGCGACCCCATGTTCGCGCATCTCCCATCTCACCTCCCCATGGTGGGCATCGTAAGTGATCGGCAAATTCTGGATGCCTCTGTGCCAAGTCGTCCAGATGCGATCTTATATCCTGACGTCCTCGAGACATCATATCGTCTTCAAATGGAAATCCAGCCTGTAAACAAAAACATGTATATGTAATAGCAATTCAAACCACAGCAACTATCCTCTTTGTCATCCCCCAACACCACATATTAAGACATGATCCATTTTAGTCTCCAAATGAATTTCGTTTGTCAGTAATATCGTTGCTGTTATTCCAAAAGCTCGTAAATCAATGATCGCTGAAACCGAGATTTTGGTCTAAACAGTTGCAAAATGTCAATTCGCAATTGCTTACAAACGTTTACAAAATAATGAACAATACATTTCTCGCAAGTAACAAAATACAAAGCCACGTACAGTACATTAGAATGACAGCATACCTTAATAAAAAAACTCCGTGTAGTCAACTTTTGAATGCAATATCTAGTAAATGGTCATTGCGAGGTTTTGGCATTATATTTTGTGAAAGCACCTGTCTTCCTCCAAAGAGTTTAGCGCTGGGACCTGAGGTATTCTTGCCATCGGTGCGGGGGGGGGGGTTGCAGGTAGATTCTTTTGTTGCTACAGTCAAGCCGAGCCGAGCGGAGTGGGAAGTATTAATCGTCCAAAAATATGCAGTCTTCAGTTTGTAGTAGTGTGTGACTGTGTGCACGTGTTAGGTACTCTATGTACGAGTGAAATGTTTTCAGTATGATTGTACTTCCTTCCAGACTGCCGCTGTCACTGTTCCCTCCCACTCCAGTACCGTGCTAGGCTAGTCGGAACCGCATTCCTCTCAGCACTAAACTCCTCAGAGGATGACAGTACTTACGTTCCAGTAATACTTTAGCTCTTATTGAAAAATGCTTACTGGAGTTACGAAGTTTTGGAATAACAGCAACGATATACAGACTGACTAAAATAACGGTCACAATAACAGCTATTTAGGTATCCAAGTACACAAAATAAGACGAATTTAGTGTTTTTGGACAAGACATATGCCGAGTCCAAAATACGGAATGAGTCTGCTAAAGGTTTTGCGTGCGTGGTGCATGCAATAGTTTTAGTAAAAACTCTCTAAATTATATGAGATAAAATAAATTAGTAAATATAAATGTAAATATAAAAAGCGTAGTCAGTCCAATGCCATATTCTCACTGCCATCTGATAAACATAATTTAAAAATGCTGGCATATTAGAAACTTGGTGAAGGTTGCCATGAAGATTTTAGCGGCCTAGGCTGCTAAAGTTAAATGTTTAGGACTGATAACAGTCCGAAAAGCAACCATTTTAGAGAGCATGTACTAAAAATATAATTCCCGCATTGAATTCAGTAATCATTAAAACCAACGGTTCCTGAACTTCACTAATCACTTGACACTCCATTTCTGTAAATTCTACTCTTCATATTAACAAAATGTCTTAAATTAAAGTTGTTACTGTTACTTCAAATGTATATGTTGCAACAGTAAGTAAATGACCCAATACTGGGATTAGAAAGCCATGCAATTTTAATATCCTGACACGTATCCAAGTTGGAAACCATTGCTTACATAGGCAACTGTTCATGATTTATCCTAGTAATACAACCAAATTAGTGCACTTCACTCTCTCTTTTACTTCAATATAAATTCACATGTAATCTACTTCTACATTCTGTTGCACATCCTATTTCAGTAACGCGATATATATGTATAATGTAGATTTTGACTTTCAAAATTGGCACAGGTGACGGAAAGTAAGCAAAACGACCGTCAAATCTTCTTTTGGAACCAATTCAAGTCTCGAAATTGGAAGACTGGAAGGTCATTATTTTTATCAAGTTCTGAATAGCAGCTACACGAGGTTTCACAAACCTAGACAACAGAGGTACATGGGAGTTTGTAGTACTGTACTGTGCAAACCTTGGGCAGAGCTTTTTCCTCCTTTCCCTGCATTAAAAATTTGGTTTTAAAAAGCAGATGTTACTCAAAGGCTGAGAATTTTAGTAATCTCTACATAAATGGGTCATTTATTAAATATAGCGACACTGTAAAAAATCTTGTATTATTAATAGACAGAGATCTAAACTGGGATATTCAAGTAACTCACATCTGTAAGAAAATATTTTCATTGCTCCACTCTCTAAATCACTTGCGAAATTGTCTGCGTCTTTCCATAAAAAGAAACATTATTCAATCGCTAGTGGTGCCCCATTTTGATTACTGCGATTCTCTCTTGACAAATATAACTGCCAATTTAGTTGAAAGACTACAACGTGTTCATAATGTGTGTGTCCGTTTCATCTGCAATACTCGTAAATTTGACCATATAACGCCATCTTTTGAAGTTCTTTCATGGGTCCGCCTAAAGGAACGTAGAATAGCACATTCTTTATCTGTTCTCTTCAGAATATTGTTCACTTCTACTCCAAAATATCTGAGAACTCGGTTTGAATATCTTATAACGTTACGGAATCAACATCAGGCCTTATTATCCATTACTCGTCACCGCACCTCTTTCTATTCGTCCTCTTTCACAGTGTCGGTTTGTCGCCTATGGAACTCCTTACCTCGTCATGTCAGGGATTGGCGAACGGTTAATCAATTTAAATTAAGAATTAAGAATTACATACTTTTTCATGAAATTGATTTGTGAGTGTTAGCCGATTTTTAGAGGTTATTCTGTGTGTATATCAATTGTCATTTATGCCTATCATAAAGTAGAATTGGGATATGAATTGTAAATAACTTAATTATGTATCATGTTCAGTTAATATTTCATTATAGCTCGTGTAAGCTTGTTAATGTGTATGAAAATGATTTTTATATTTAGGCCTAAGTATGACTTTACTATTTTTGTCATTGTTTCATTATGTATTTCACTTCTGGTAGTGTGGAAGAGAAGGCCTCATCATTCGCTGGCCTCATGGCCTTAACTCTACCAAAATAAATAAATAAATAAATAAATAAATAAATAAATAAATAAATAAATAAATAAGTAAACAAGTAAATAAATAAACAAATACATAACCAAATAAATAAATTTTTCTGTGTCCCATACTGAACTGTTCAGTTTCTGATTAAAATGTAATCTGAAGAAATTTTCTTTGAGAGAAGTTTTTCTGGTATTAAATCGACCGTCTTCATGTAATATTTTTTAATACGAAACGTGTGCGTCCTCAACAATTCGTGATTGTTTCGTACAGAACTTGAAATGGCTGAAATAAGAAAGATACGATAACCTCTAGAAAGAAAAATAACATTACGGGTACATTAATTCATAAAACGAACACCTGATAAACTAAAGTTAATGAGAAAAAGCAACTGATTATCCAAAACACCAATTCAGAAAATCAATGTCATGACTCATCACATCACCACCACAGCTGTAGGCGTTCGAAACGTGTGGCGTGTTCTATTCTGTGAAATATTTATCAGTCTTTGTCTTTCAAACAGAAAAGAAGAAAGAACAAAGCAGACAACTCCATTCTACCATAAAAGGAAAGTAAAAAGTCTATTCAATATTTACCGAACATCTCTAAGACCTCTTCAAATCGCAACTAATATGTATGATGTTTGTTTACACCATTCGACTCAATCTGAATGCCAGTGTTGTGAGTGTGCTAATTGGGATAAACACTTCATACGTGCTTCCCAGACAATCCACGTGACCTTACGTAACACCACAGTCAATGTCGTCGAAGAGACAGAGAGAGAAAAAACTCATTAGCCTCGCTCTAAATAGAATGTGAAATACCTGCAAAGAACTGCTGGCATGTCCGTTCGGTCCGGGAGCACACAACTATTCGGTGAATATTTTTATGTTAAAATACTGAAGCATCTAAAATGTTCTGTAATAAAACCGTAACTTGAATGAAAATACGCATAAACTGCGTCAATGTCCATCAATAAGAAGTTGCACTTCATATTTCTGCTGTTAAAATCACGAGTTTCCGTTTAGTCCTTAATTTAGTGAGAATTTTGAATCATATCTGACAAGTTACAAGACATTACACATGCTACACTTATCAAGAGAGGGAGTGAAACGGGAGTGGGGGAAGAGAGCCACTTCTCTGCTGAGAATCAAGCAAAGGTTATAAAAATCGTATCTCGTGCTTCAAAGATTTTATTACAATATCTGAAAACTAATTTCCCCGTTTTCTTTTCTCAATACATCACAAATTACTGAGGACTTCTAATGAGACATGCTAAAAATTTCATTAAATTTGAATTAGGAACAGTAGGTAGAAGAGATATTTTACATATACCTGCATTCTTGTAAAAAAAAACTAATAATACTACGAGTAATTTAAAATAGCGATCAAGTTTTCGCAGACAATGGGTCAAATTAAAAATTATCCTGTCGTTATAATTCTTGTACAAGAAATTAGAGAAATACAATATTTTAACTTAAACACATTAAAGTAAAAAAAAAAAGTACAAAGTTTCATTTAACTATGTTAACAAAATTAAGTAATAATAAAGAAACTATTTTGTGCGGCCAATGTTTATTATGAAGAGTTACAAAAACAGAACCTCGCCTCTGGTATTCGTTACCTAATGACGTCAGAGACTGCCGGACTTTATCACAATTCAAAATTAAATTGGAAAATTTTGTCTTAGTTAATGTTTTTTAAGTATTGCTAGAAGTATTGATTTGTGTTTTTTTTTATTTTCTTTCTTAATCTACATTAAAATTGCAAGTTTCTTGTTTATGTTAGTTAATTAGTTAGGATACAATTAATTATGATACTTAAACACTCATTTAAAGTTAGTGTGACTGCAACCTGTGTATATTTTTGTGTGGCTTTACTTTGTTTATAGTGTTTTTTCTCTCTCTTTATTTCATGTGTAGCTTTACTTTGTATATAGTGTATTTTTTTCTGTTTATTTCTATTATTGTATTTGTATTCCTGGTGTTGTGGAAGAGAAGGCCTGATGGCCTTAACTACACCAGAATAAATTAATAAATAAGTAAATAAATAAATAAAAAATTCTTGAAGACCATATCTGTTGTGTAGGGGGGTTTGCATGCAGGTCTCTTACGCAGAGGGCCCGGGCTCGATTCCCGGTCAGGTTGAATTTCCTGGTTGAGGTTTTTCAGAGTTTTCCCTCAACCGTAAGGCAAATGCCAGAATATTCGAGCCACAACATCCCTGAATATCACCGGCCTCATTCATCACCGAAATCATATTCATAACAAATCAGTAATACATATACAGTCGCCATCTAGTTCACAACAATAGATTAACTCGCGATATGACCAAAGATGTTAAAGCGAGTATAAATAACAGCGAGAGAAAGAAAAAAAAATCTTGAAGTCCGCGGATTGTAAACCACTCGCTTAAGATAGTTTAGAAAAAGTAAAGTAATGAGAAACTATGTAGGTTAACGAAAACGGAGCTATAACCACAGCATACATCAATCTTCCGGGCATCGAACCACAGCCCATTCGATGAGAAACAGCGAAGCGAACCAACGACGGAGCTCGTAAATCGTAATTATTACCAGAGATGAAGAGATGTAATACGAGAAGCTAAAACCACGATGATAGTGAATCTTGAGTCATTCAGGACAGGCTTCGTGGACACCCCTGGTTCTAGCTCGCGACTAAGCACTTATTCATACTACAAATACGTCGATGTAGTCATCGGCTTATCCTGAAAGCGTGTTATCTAAACTGGCACGTCATATGCACATATTTTGTATCTCGGTTCTTGCTAATTTTTAAAGAAGAGAGATTCTGAGAAACGTACACTAAACTACCATGTTTTATAAACAAGGTAACAAAATATTTGCAGGTCCAACTGCTACTATCTATGAGCTTAAATACTGCAAACAAAAAGACGAGAAGCAACAAAAAGCGAAGATAAAGAAAGCAAGGACACTCGAGATGAAAAGAGGCCAAGATGGCCTGCGGCAGTGCGTTAAAAGGAAAATTGTGACAGCGAAAACTTCAAACAAAGACAATAAGGTGCTGCAGAATTTCTCGTATAGTATTCGCAAGTAATGATGAGGCAAGCTCTGTATAATCCATGTATACAGAAGAACGTGAAGTGTTTTCATGTTATGTCCGCTTAAAAAACGTTCCCTTCACAATGTGTTTACACTGTTAAAAACCAAACGAGAGCTATGGACAGTGTTTACATCCACAGATTAGTAAGTTGTAAATTACAACAAGATGGCGTTCTTGTAGAAAGTTTGGATGATACGACAGTTCATATCACGACCTTCTGCATAATATAAGATTAGAACTTTGCAGAGGTTACGTGCGATACGGTATATAGTGCAAAAAAATGTGGAAGAAAATTAGGTCTTGTGTTACGAGTTAATTTCAACTGAGCCACCGGCGTAGCTCAGTCAGTTAAGGCGTTTGCCTGCCGCTCTGGAGTTGTGTTCGGGCGCGGGTTCGATTCCCGCTTGGGCTGATTACCTGGTTGGGTTTTTTCAGAGGTTTCCCCCGGCCATAAAGCAAATGTCAGGTAATCTATGACGAATCCTCTGTCTCATCTCGCCAAATATCATCTCGCTATCACCAATTCGACGCTAAATAACCTCGTAGTTGATACAGCGTCGTTAAATAACCAAGTAAAATAAAAAATAACAATTTCAACTGTGTAGTTTTGTACGACTTTGAAGAATATTGTAGACAAATTATTATGTTTATACGTATATTTATATGTTACAGAATCTCAAAATGTGACGTCAAGCACTGAAGCAATAGCTGCTCTCCAGCAACTGGAAGTTTCAACAATTTTTTTCTACCTAGTATATAGTAATTTCTCAGTATTCGTTTTATAGTTATCGTTATCAGTTATGACACCAATTTCGATCCTTAATTATAAATAATCTCAGAAAATTATATAAGTACACACTTTTACTGGATAGTCAACTCCGGTATCACACGAAGGACATACAAAAATGACACTCCAAGCTAAAGTAACAAAATGCAATTATAAGAAATAGTTGCAAATTTCCCCACACACTTTTAAGTGCTAGTGAATTTAATGTTTTAGTGTGAATGTAAACAAATTATGGTTTGAACAAAATAAAGCCAGTACTGGAAAGCGTAGAAATATTTTTACTTTTCATTTTATACTTACAATTTAATAGTATATTCTAAGACCGTTCTTTGCACACTGTTAATCTCATACGCACAAGCATACTCCATTCGTCTAGTCCCGACATTTATTAGTACTGGTATTAGAATACCAACCCATCCGCATCTATTTCAATAGCTCAATTCTAACGAAAGCAACCACTTATTCATATAATAATAATAATAATAATAATAATAATTATTATTATTATTATAACAACATATTCAAGTTTACAGTTAACGTAAGTCAACGCAAACTACTTGGTTCACAAGAGAGTTCTTATTAACTAGAGAGTTCTTGGCACACTACAGAGTTCTTGAAATTTATATTTTCCCCGCCATTCATAAAATACTTTGATATGATACCTCTTGCACAAAAGGGGAGATCTATAACTGAAACTAGATTAATATATTTCAGTATTATTTGTATTTATCCTGGTAATAATGAACAGTTCGACTCGTAGACATTTTGTTTTTGCAGCATTAACTTCCCATGATTGTACGAGAAGATTCGAAGAGAACGGCAGTTACGTAGACTTTCGGCTCCCCCCTGCTACCATTAATGTACAACACAATGTCAATACGGCGGTTGCTGTCGTCTGCGATACAACGGACTTTTCTGTTGATTTTCGAGTTCGTAATTTTTTCCTGTTATTATATGCTTATTTAAGTTGTGTTAACTCTCGCTAGTGGTTTTATATTTTATTTTATCCGTCTTAGTATTTATTTTATTATTGTAAATATTTTTGTTTTATCACATTATTATTATTATTATTATTATTATTATTATTATTATTATTATTATTATTATTATTATTTTGTATAACAATCTTTGTATCATTTCTGTCACGATTATTCTATTATTATTATTATTATTATTATTCATATATGTTTATTTTAATTTTCTTTCTACAAAATTTATGTAAACATTTAATATTGCAAAATTCATGTAGGAGAGTATAACTTACTGAGTCCTTCTGGGCTACCTCCAATGGGAGGCAGTAATAATTATTATATTATTATATTCTATCATCAGCATTATTATTTGATCCCTGTAAAATTTATTTAGACTACTGGACTGTACCCGAGCACGAGCATATGCTCATTTCGGGTATCTATTCATATGTATTCATTTCAAATGTAAATTGTAAATAAATTTGAATTTGAAATGTAATCATTTGGCCATAGGCAATGGTATGAAAAACGGGCACGTTAGATGAAATCGAAATCTTTATTTAGTTTCTTGCGTAATGAAATTAGTTTAACAGCTACATGTTCAGACTTTCAAATTTCGGAGAAATTTCCTTATAAATGAGTAAAATCCCCTAAGACAGTAAGCTAGACTCGGTAATCACTTCTCAGTAAATGACGACGACCTTCATTTGTAGTATTGTTATTGTCCCGGCTTCATGTAGGCCTAAGTCTTGACAATTCTCCTTTTTCACAACATACTGGTGTCATTCATTGTGAATAGTAACTCAAATATAAGTCAATGCTGTACTATTTTACATTACAAAATGTTTCAGTGAATGAACGCTTTGTTATAAAGATTCGAGTCCTCGTCAAACTTGTTACAAAGGTAATCTCATTAAGCGATAAGATAAGCAATAAGATGAACAGGCTTAAAAAACCACGTATGCTCAATACGTAAGTCAGCTGTAACTTCACTTTCACACAACACGAAGTACAGGAAAAATTAAGGCGCGAAAATTCACAGGTATTTCACTTAATTCTGGACTTTCATTAACGGATTTGTATTTTCCATGCATATAATTAAATTTAACATATTTCGCAATAGCCTTAATACCAAAAAATCGCACCCCTAATAATAAACAATCCGTGATACAACAGTTCCTAGAGTAAAAAGACCGACTGACCAGCCTACGTCCACATACCTCAGCAGAGATAAAAACGATCATCCAAATAGTATGGGGACATCTCTCGAAAGATCGCTCTAATCTTAAATATAGAGGAAGTGTTACAAAATAGAATATCATATTTTTCCGTTTTTGAATCTACATGTTTTGAATAATGAACGTAAAGTATCTTGCTGTTAATTGCTGAATGTCCTTGTGAATGGTATACAGAAAATAATTTCCTAAAAATCTAACATATCGATCGTCCAGTTCAAAAGTGCGACAACTCAAAAATTGCCATTTTTTAGTTATTTATACTACTGAAAGCCCCTTTCGGAGCTCTTTCCGATTCAGTATTGAAATGTCATATTTACAACCATATTAAAAAGAACTAAATAAATTGCTTCAGAAATAATTATAACTATGGACTTTACTAATTCATTATTAGTACATTTCGAAATGTATTAATAATAAACTGGAAGATTGTGATATACTCGTCCTGAATACAGACTCATTTCTAATTTTCATGGTTATGAACCAGAACTCTGTTCCTTCTAAGTAATTTATTTGAAACTTTTAACTGAAGATATCTCAAAACGCACTCTTGAACTAGACGATTGATATTTCCTTCATAAAAATGGAGATACAAATATGGAATACTATTAAAACCTCGAAACATATAATTTCAAAACGAAATCAAACATACATTGCTATAAACGTACATTATTTCTCGTTAAGAATAATATACAATTAATATTTCTAACATTGATAAATAACAATGTATAGCCTATACAAAAAAGGGGGGGGGGAAGAACTTGCATCCAAAATTTCCACTTTCCTCGAAAACACAATATGATAAAAGTTTCAACAGTTCAGCTTCTAACTGAACATACTTCGGCAAAAGATAGTAAAAGTGCGTAGTAATTTGGAAATATTCCGCTAGAATACAATACATCTCAGGTTGTGTATCACACTATTTCATATTTGCAACACTTCCTCTACATACAGTCTAAACTTACAACATTTTCACCGTTCTAGCATAGGAAATTAAAAGCGCTTTGAACGAAAACTTATGATGTAAACCATTGCAACCTTTACTAGCTGCATCATCACTCACAATATATTGGTGCGTATCTAAATACGACGGAGAAACTACACATTATACAATGCAACATTTCAATTCGTATAATATCGTACTGTGGCATGTAGAAACGTACATTTTTAATCACG
The DNA here is from genome assembly GCF_040183065.1 of Periplaneta americana. Taxonomy (NCBI): domain Eukaryota; kingdom Metazoa; phylum Arthropoda; class Insecta; order Blattodea; family Blattidae; genus Periplaneta; species Periplaneta americana. The sequence continues at coordinate 143,588,871 of NC_091125.1, read as the reverse complement.
GTATACATAAATATAACTACGATTCCTAACTCATCTTAATTCTACGAGCATACGTACTGGTTAAATAATCCAACACTCGTTGAATTCCAGCGCATTGGTCTGCTGCAAAGCCTGCACTGTATCCAAGCATGTGATGTACACCTATGCATTGCGACACTCTGAAACATGAGTGTGCGTCTAATCCTGTCCACTAATGCCAGCTATATTCAGTCACAGGAGCTGCACTATTTCTTGTTCCACACTTCGCTAAGGTTAACTTATATCGTGGCTTGGTTTAATTCAGGTGTAAGCGTTAATATTGCTGCAATTACTCGTAAATAAACCCATACTTGTTGCTTGTTCGAAATTGATTTCACGTTTCCTCCGCATTGCTTGCATCTTTGATACGGTACGCCAACTTTTACGAGCTACATGCGCAGGCGCCTCATCAGCTAGACAACCCAACACACATTTGTGTAGTGCGGTCAACACGCTACCTTGGGTTGCAGTGCAGTATTTGTTCATAGTACACAGTATTTCGTAGTACTAAAAGACTACAACAGTTAAATAAAGCCATATTTTAGCAAGCATGTTTACTTGAAGGTGAAACATAAAATTAAAATGGCATACCTCTACCAGCTGGTGTGTCAATCACGAACTACAAAATAAATTTAAAATAACACAAAAGTGCCAGTATTCATAACTGAAAAGTATTTTACCGCTGTCAAACAAAAAACAAGAAGAAAATAATTTGTTCTAGTCTTATTTTTTTGTGACACGTATCAAGTACTGCCGACATTTTAAAGACAAAAATTTAAACAGGCTGAATCCATTAATTTTAGCAACCAATTTAATTTAATTTAATTTATTGGTCTGACCCAATATTTTGGGTTTGCCCTGCGACACAGAATAGCTCACAATAAAATTTAAAATTGAAAAATTATATAAATAGGATTCAGACAAAAGTGATTAAGACATAAGAAAAAAATAGAATCAAGTATAATTTAAACTGAATTTACACCACAAAGATGCCGACGAAATATGGCTACAGAAAATTTCATTATGGTGGTGATGATGGCATCTTGAAGATGTATTGTTCCAGCTTGTATTTTTCCCTCCACTTCGTAGATTTTTTTTCTCTTCGTTCACTTCAGATGGTTGAGTGGCTGAATTTCAAATCTGATCGTAGTATCAATTATTTCGGTTGTTTATTCCTATTTATAGCTATGATAACGATCCTACGATTGCTCCCACCATCAGCAATACAGTGAACTTCCTCGTGAACGTCTAGATTTTTGGATCGAAGTGCATCTGCCATCATAGAACGTAACGTTTTAAAGTTCAACATGATGCTTGTTAAGGAAGATATGCAGGCTTGAGACTTAAGTTTTAACATACCTTTTTGCAAGATCGTGTTTTTGTTGTATTTACAGCTATTGTTGTTAAGCCTTGAAAGGTATAATTCCCAAACAAACTTGTTACTAGGGAAACCATTCTTCATAACATAAAACTATACTGAAATAGACTCATTACATACACTTATTATTACTTAGTTACCATTACAGTGCAGTTTTGTGAAGGCTTTGGAATAATATTGCTCTAAATTTTCAAAGCAAAATATATTGTATTTGCAATTTAAAAAATTTGATCATGCAAAAAATGTTGTACAGTACAGGTTTGTGAAGTGCACTACAAAATATAAAACTCGCTCTGCTCGTTTTTCATACTTTTTCTCGATTATGTAAAAAGTACTTCTCAACCTCGTATCGTAATATACTATTATATGTATATTTTTTCTCTGCTAACAAACACACTATATCTTCAAATTGAAGACGACCCTATAATCGGGGCAAAAAGCAAACAGGAAACTGGTACAACGCATCCATGATACCCCCTCCCATACTGTATATCTTTAATATAGGAATCCATATGGCTAATGTCAAGTCAAAGCCTTCACGCATGGCACAATGACCTAAACCTAATTAACATTGAAATACATTTTAAGCATTTTCGGAAAGTGTAGTTTTATCGTGTCGAATAAAAGAAAACTAAAAATTTTACAAATAAAGAAAAGCAGCTGTACTCCATGTAAGAGAAAAGCACTTCTTGAAAATGAATTTTTTTTTTAGTATTTAGTATTTATTTATTTAACCTGGTAGAGATAAGGCCGTCAGGCCTTCTCTGCCCCTCTACCAGGGGATTACGACTATAATATGAACAATAAAATTACAATTAATATTAAATTTACAATTACAATAAAAATTAAATTACGACAAGATTACCTGATTAATGAAAGCTAGACTTTTATCATAGAAGTTAAAAACAAAAAATATTTTTGTATTTACTGAATTACAAATTAAACCTAGAATAACAAAATTCTATAGGGAAGAAATTACCGGATATTGAAATATTTTGTGATATATTAAGAGAACTATTTACAAGAAACCATGTCTGAACAAGTCTCAATTACTGACCAAGTGCCTAGTAAGTTTGCGTTTGAATTGAGTTTTATTTCGACAGTCCCTGTTGCTAGCAGGTAACGAATTCCAGAGTCTTGGCAGGACTATTGTGAAAAAGGATGAGTATGAGGAGGCTACAGAAAAAATGGAAAAGGTTTATTACCGAGAGGGTCGTAGTGATTATCGTAGATGTCTCTGTAGGCCTATTTTGGTCTCATCTATTGGTCTTTAATAAGGCTTCCTTTGAAATCTACTGCAGTGGTTAGAGCACAAGAAAGAACTGTTACAGAATTAACACGATCCCTAACTATTTACCTACAGAGAAAAAACTGAACAAAATTCATACATACAATACACATATTAAAAGCACTTACATGTATACCTTAGTACTACTAAATTTAAGACCGTGATGCTAGTCGTGTTTACATAAAATCGCTTGAATTTACAAAGAAAACAAACAAGACGCACAACATTGTTAAGTAGCGCTCGCCAGCCATATTAACAGCAAATTCTAGAAGTTTAAAACGTCAAACAAAACCAGATCGAGGTCTGAAAACGCTATATACTGTTCCTGAAGCAAGTATATTCATAACATACCGGAAAACCACTATCCTGAGCAGCGAACTGAAAATAATCCGGCACAGTATCCATCATCACTGGTGGTTCCATAATGATGTCACTTCACTGCACTGTTGTTTAATTCACTTAAGTCTTCACACTGATCCTTCTCACAACGAGTCTGTTTGCAACTGATGCTGCATTCACAGCTAGGATTCCTTTAAATACGTATTGGAAACTCTTATGGGCGTTTAGTCAAGGTCTGTCCGACGCACGTAATCTTTCGAGAAAGAAAGAAAAAAAACATGAAGCTGCCTAGCAAACACCATCCTACGCGAAATCTTTCATCACGAATGAAAATCTCTCTAGAGGTCCACAAACCTCGCACAGGGATGCTGACTCATTCGACAGCCATTTCTGGAGAGTGAGCAAGTCAACAAACAGCTGATCGGTCTAGACTACTCTGCACCACAAGACTTGACATCGCATACTGATGCTGGCGATTTATCATGTGCCATATTCTGCATGTCCTAAGTTTATTTCACGACGCTCAATCGACTAATGACGTGCATAGATCCATTATTTAAATTGCCCATAGCTAATACGGGAATTCTGAAACTAGATAATACAGCAAACGAAGAGATGAAAAAAAAAAAGTATATTCCATCACTTTATTAACCACAATTTTATAATCTGTGTGGAATTAAATTCACTTATTTGGCTAGAAGCTGTTGGCCGATTGTAATTAGGATGTCCCATAACGACGGTGCTATATTCAGACCCGGAAATTCATATTCTCGTAACGTTTTCAGACTGAAGTCTGACTCACAATAAACCGGGAAGGGAAACAACGAGAACTAGAACGGAAATAATGTTAAAATGTATTTAAATGCGAGCATTCACAATAATTCCGGCAGCCAATCGCGTTGCAGGTCGGCTACATTTAAACGTGTGCGTCTTATGACTCGCCGATTCATTTCTTAAGGCTTGATAAATACTTAATATAATCGCCCGCCATTTTAGCTCTTTCGTTGGCGTTCGCAGAAAGCACACGAAGACGTTATTTGCCGCTCAATTATTTGCTGAATTATATTGCGTTTGATTTATTATCATAGGAGCTACGACATGATAATGTTTAACGGTGTGGCAAATAGATTCCTCGTATGCAATCGGCAACGTAAGAACAAAAATGGCGAACGATACTACCTACCTAGACTTTATAGAGCCTTCACTTTCTAAAACGTAAGCAAAGAGGCGGAGTCACGCCGGAAATAACAGCGTCGGGACTAATAGTAAATAATGTTAAATACATTTTAACAATATTTCCGTTCTCGTTTCCGTTTATTGCGGATCAGTCTTAACGGTTAGCGCGTCTGGCAGCGATATCAGGTAGCCCGGGTTCGAATCCCGGTAGGGGCAAGTTACCTGGTTGAGGTTTCTTCCGGGGTTTTCCCTCAACCCAATACGAGCAAATGCTGGATAACTACTGTTAGCCAACCAGGAGATCAACCGTGAAAGTAATGTGCTTACTATTGCGTCATCTATTGGAGCGAAGTAGATATCGTTATAACGTCAGTTTAAAAACCATGCGCTCTCCTGCATATGTTATTTCCTATATGGAGGGATTAAAAGACCAGGAGATTAACAGTGATCTAATTTTGTAACTAGGGTAGTATAAGTGTGTGTGCAACAATGTTATTGTTTGTGCTGTGAGAGCGAGCCAATAGAGATACGAGTACCCACGTGTGTGACCTTATGACATCTTATGACAACATTCATTCACAGCATTAGGCCAACCCCGTTGCGTTTCATTCCGCAAAGACTTTCTCTTGGTTGGAGCACAGTATCGATGCTGGACTCATTTCACTGGCATTATAACCTTCATTCCATTCAGACGCTAAATAACCTTAGATATTGATACAGCGTCGTAAAATAACCCAATTAAAAAGAATGATTATATTCTCTCAATCTAACCTCTGATAAAAAAGCGTAGTATATTACTATGTAAAAATTTTACACGCAAGCAAAAAATATGCACATGCCAATCAGGAAGGCTACAGCAATTTGGATGGTATTTATCTGTTCATGTTAGTCAATCTAAAGGTATAAAAATGTGTACTTTCTCGCACCTGCCAAGATGGAAACAGGCTTGACATTAATTTTGTTGAAATGTCAGAATTTCAAAGATGACCTTTAAATAACAAAGAAGTCTACATTACTGCAGTTGCTATGTACTCGTACAGCATCCTTTGTTTACGGTGCAAAGCGCCAATTTCGCCAATATTAATGAGCCAGTGAAACGGTTGGGACAGAGAGAGTTATTGTTGCAATTTTTAGTTTATACAGTCTTGCTGTATTACACTGAATCGACTAATGACGTGCATAGATCCATTATTTAACATTGACCATTAGCTAATACGGGAATTCTGAAACTAGTTAATACAGCAAACGAAGAGATGAAAAAGAAATGTATATTCCATCACTTCATTAACCACAATTTTACAATCTGTCTGGAATTAAATTCACTTATTTGGCTAGAAGCTGTTAGCAGATTGTAATTAGAATGTCCCATAACGACGGTGCTATATTCAGACCCGGAAATTCATACTCTCGTAAAATGTATTTAAATGCGAGCATTCACAATAATTAGTAAATAATGTTAAATACATTTATTTTAACAATATTTCCGTTCTCGTTTCCGTTTACTGTGGATCAGCCTTAACGGTCTGGCAGCGATACCAGGTAGCCCGGGTTCGAATCACGGTAGGGGCAAATTACCTGGTTGAGGTTTCTTCCGGGGTTTTCCCTGAAACCAATACAAGCAAATGCTAGGTAACTATCGGTGCTGGACTCATTTCACTGGCATTATAACCTTCATTCCATCCCGACGCTAAATAACCTTAGCGTCGTAAAATAACCCAATTAAAAAGAATGATTATATTCTCTCAATCTAACCTCTGATAATAAAGCGTAGTATATTACTATTTAAAAATTTTACACGCAAGCAAAAAATATGCACATGCCAATCAGGAAGGCTAAAGCAATTTGGATGGTATTTATCTATCCATGTTAGTCAATCTAAAGGTGTAAAAATGTGTACTTTCTCGCACCTGCCAAGATGGAAACAGGCTTGACATTAATTTTGTTGAAATGTCAGAATTTCAAAGATGACCTTTAAATAACAAAGAAGTCTACATTACTGCAGTTGCTATGTACTCGTACAGCATCCTTTGTTTACGGTACAAAGCGCCAATTTCGCCAATATTAATGAGCCAGTGAAACGGTTGGGACAGAGAGAGTTATTGTAGCAATTTTTAGTTTATACAGCCTTACTGAGGTGGGTGAATCGTCCGTCTAGTTGCCAGTTTGTATGCGTCACTATTGTGTACTTTTAGAAGAGGAAGGGAATGGTTTCACACACAAACATTCTGAAACAAGAGGATTCTGTTACACTTCAGTTTTCAAACAAGTGTGTCGTGTGTGCATGAGAATCTAAAAAGACATAATTACTTTATAAACGTAATACAAACTAGAATTCACAATCACGACAGTACATCGTTCTTTAAAGTACACTTGTGAATGCTACCAATGCAGTTAAGTTCATGCTCATTCATTACTGTTCTCCAACCAGGATATTAACCGTGAAAGGAATGTGCTTACTATTAGGTCATCTATTGGAGCGAAATAGATAATATTACCGTTATAACGTCAATTTAAAAAACATGCGCTCTCCTGCATATGCTATTTCCTGTATGGAGCGATTAAAAGACCAGGGGCCGTATTCGTAGACATTCTTAGCGCGGGCTTCCAGTGGATGATTAGCGAACTAACGTTTTTCGTATTCATAAACCAGTGTTAGCGATATATACGATATGATATGAATCCTGTACAAGTAACCAGTCGATAGCCGGGGCTAGTTTAGCACGCTCGTAGCGCGGGCTAGCGAAATGTCTATGAATAGCACCCCAGGAGATTAACCGTGATCTAATTTTGTAACTAGGGTATTATAAATATGTGGGCTATTCCATCTCAAATCGACCGAAATATAGAGAAAAGTGACCTTGCAATTTTTAAATACAATGAAACTTTTTCTGTCCGTTGACAACTGTGATACAATGCTTTGTGCAAAATTTGAGGCATCAGAACTTCATAGTGTTTAAATTAAAAATATTTAAATTTATCGTATTTTTCATAAAATTAGCAAATTTAAACTGTTGTGGCTCCGAAACTCTTTCACCCAGTGATCAAAATCATGGTTTATTTTGATGCTGAGAAGTTAAAGTTTATATTGACATGTAAACAGTTTTTCTTACTTTTTATAAAAATGGAGAAATTTAGATTTTTCTTCATTAAGACGCCTTTGCCCACGAAAAAATATTTTTAAAATATATGGTTAGATTCCGCATTGAAAGTACAAATAAACACATTTTTTACTGGTGCACTGTTGATAAGAAAGTATTGAAAATAATCAAATAAAGGAAATAAATAGTACGCGCGTGAGCTAACCAGCTGACTGTGAGGCGGGAGCTAGCCTAGGCAAGCAAGGCCAGAAGACAAACACGTGATGTTTCGTCTGGTAGCGCATAGCTGGACTAGCTTTATCACAAGTTTTCATAAACACAGGAGTAAAATGACGCCCAACGTTCGCTTATCTTCATCTCTCGGCCAGTTCGTGCGGTACTGCGCCGTTCAACTCTAGGCGTGTGAATAATTTATTTAATACCCTCGAAACTTATTACCGAGCCACTAAGCAAACAATGCCGAATCCCTCTTAACAATGCAAGGTTTTTTCTCAATATTTTTTACATTTTTACAAATGGGCAAAAAGCCTAAAAGTAAGTAAAATCAGATTATCTGTCTCTTTGTGTACAATAAAAATAAGGATTACTTCTTAACAATCTACCAAATGTCAGCTTCAAAATGAGCTCCCGCTCAATGTTCTGCAGTAAATGGTTCCAGAGTTCTGAGCGCTGAAAGAGGGTTGTTTTTATAAAATACGCTAAATTTGTCGCTCAATAGTACGAAAACGTTTGACTTTCGATAGTATAATTTTGAAAATGCACTCTCCTCAGCACCTTGTATAAATTGGGAAAAAATTAGAGTATTGAAAAAATGCGAGGTTTTTTACTGATCGATTTCATATGGAATAGCCCAGTGTGTATCAGTGTTATCATTTGTGCTTTGAGAGTTAGCCAATGGAGATGCGTGCACCCACGTGTGTGACCTTATGACATCAGCATTCATTCATAGCATTACCCCGCTGCGTCTCATTCCCCTGAGACTTTCTCCTGGTTGGAGTACAGTACATGGCCAGAGCCCCGCTACAGTGAATATCTGGTGTTGGAGGTTAAGTTCTTAAAACTTCGAAAAACTTGCAATAGACCCTAATAATTTGTTGAACAATCGTCTCACTCAAATGGTCAACGTCGGCAAGGCAAAGAGTTACAATTCACTGTACCGCAAACATTGTCTCACTTTCAACACTGATCTATTGTGCCACAACATATGCGACATGCTTCTAAGGTGAAGATAAGTCCTGATATCTGACCTCGATCCTCTCCCTCCACTGTTCCAAATGACACTGTATTTGTATTATAACAATCATAACAATCAGCTAGGCGTTAAGAAAAACACAAGTAAAACAAACACGCGGTCAGCGTTAAGCATGAGTATCGAAGGGTTACCAATGTTAACCTTTTGAGTGGGACGATAATATAATCGTATAACAGTCCACCAACCTTAAAAACAAATCATTTGCAGCAAGCTTTAATATTCTTGAGTCTACTAAACACACACAAACATGCACTACTGACAGATCATATGTGAATATGCAGTGCCGGATTTAGGCCTATATTGTTATTGACTTGATTCTATACAATTTTATCTTCGTGAACTATTCCTGTTTTGTAATAATTGTATTGGTTTTGTAATTTTATTGAGTATCTGTTGAATTAAAATGAAATTATGGTTTATTTAACGACGCTCGCAACTGCAGAGGTTATAACAGCGTCGCCGGTGTGTCGGAATTTTGTCCAGCAGCAGTTCTTTTACATGCCAGCAAATCTACTGACATGAGCCTATCGCATTTAAACACACTTAAATGCCATCGACCTAACTCAAGCACAGAAGGCCAGCGTTATACCAACTATGCTACCGTATCTGTTGATGTTCAATTTAGTACAAAATAGTTACTCATAAATAGGAACCGCCCCCAAACACGAGCTTGCTCAAAAGGGGGTGTGCGCTACGTCAATAATATGTATTTATTTTGTATTTTATGTAGTAATAAATACTAAATACATTATACCAAGAAGTTGCAACTCAACACACACGAAAGAACATTCACCGGAAACCATGTGCAAAGGAAACTTAATATGATCCACGTGTAAAATTCAATGACGCACAGAAAAATAAGTTATTCGTCACAGAAAAATGTATTTCACTCTTTGTAACACCTAATACAGACTTAAAACAACATAAAAATTTACCAACGATTTACTATCTTCGTGGATGTATGCGTTAAATTATGGGGCCAATATTCTAGATTCCTGATAGACCTATACCAAATTAAATTTCTCAAAGTCTTCCAAAATGGTAAAACGGGTAGGAGGTCCTTTAATACTTCTCATGTCTGTTAATTCTCCGAGCGCAAGTAACAGACGCGTGTTCATTGCATTTCGTGCACAAGTTAAAAAAATTGTGTGGCAATTAATCTCAATTGCGTGACCGGTTCTGAAATGAGTTAAAATATACGAGTTTTACTGGAATACACTTTCAATTTCTCTAAGGCGGAGGGTTGCACATGGGATGTCAACCTGATCAAAATAGGAGTCGTGTTCATGCAGTATGTATCACCATCACCAGAATTAGACTTCTTAGATGCCTGTTTCAGCTTAAGGAATATAGAAAGTGTAAATGTGTTTGCAATTCTACAATTCTGGCGTCAAGTTCCCTAGCATATGCCGTATTAAATACACAGTAATGTTAATGGTAGGGCTGATGATTGTGCATAACCAAGCCTATATTCATACTGTTTTCAAGGTATTCCGTTTGTTTTGCCATTCTTTTATGTCGCAACTCTAAGATCCTAGCATATCACGTGGTAAATATCTGATAATTTGTTTGAAGATCTGTAACAATTAGTACAAATGACCCACAATAGTAATTCTGTCGAAGTAAAAGATTTCATGACCTATTATAACGGGAGGTTATTACGCTGTGCAACAGAGAGCGTATGAAATGCAAGGTAGACGCTGATAATAAGCTACCGGCGAACGCAGCGCGAGCAGCAGAGTGGAGTCCCGTAGTACAATAATCTCCCTGTATATTACATATGCATTTAAGCTGGAATTGCGAGTTTCGTTATAACTTACCTCACGTTTTAAATTATACTATCTTGATGGCCGAATTGTGTAGTATAAGAATAATGTTCCTTAAGTTTCAATGTATAGGTGGTTGACAGTAAGATGAAAAAGAATGAAGTGCGTAAGATTTGCCGATAATATGGCGTTGTTAGCAGAAAAGATCTTTGTTTAGTCAATTGTCCAAAGACGGATCTGGACCTCACAAGTGACACCACGAACACATCACTTATGTGGCAACTAGACCAGGAGATAATGGGATAGGGTGGCCAGTTCCTTTCCCCCTCCATTGCATACATCGCCGATTAGCTACATATTACACTAATCAAGCAGAAGAGATGGTACTAGGGTATAAGCTAAATGACTGCTGTAAGCAATATGGGATGAAGATAAATGCAAACAAGATGAAGACCATGGTTTTAGGAAGGAAAAAGAAGGTAAACGTGCGAATTCGAAATGAGGCAGTAGAATAAATTGAGAATTTCAAACACTTATTTATAGAGTGTACTATAAGTAGTGTGGTGCCGTGGTTTATCATGCCTAGGGTTCGCGTTACTGAATACGCGATGGTTCCAAGTCCTCAAGAGGGAAGATATATCATGAAATTCCGGCCAGTGTATGGGACCGGTGCCCACCTATCGTAATGCACTTGGGGAGCTACAATAGGTAGCAAAATCCGGTTATGATAACGGATAGGAGGAATCATCGTGATAACTACACAATACCTCCATTCTGGTTGGATGATCATCCACCTATGCTTCGGCATGTGACTGTGAGGCCAGCAGCCGGTTGGTCGGTCTGACACTTAAAGGGCTGTAGTGCCATGGACTGTAAGTAAAAACATGATCTACTGCCAGGATGTCAAAAGGAGAATAACAATGACAAAAGAAGTTTTTTTTAATATAAAAAAAGAACATCTGCGGATCTTTGGAAAAAAAGACCAAAGAAGATACTAGTGAAGTGCTTTGTGTGGAGTATGGTATTGTATGGGCAGAACATACGGACATTACGACGAATCGAAGAGAACTATGGATATGGAGAAAAAGGGACAGACAAAATAAAAAATTGAAAATGTGCTAGAATGAGTGCGTGAAGGAAGAATAATGCTGCAGCTGATCAGGAAGAGAAAAAGAGATCGACTAGGTCACTGTTTAAGAGGGAACTGCCTACTGAGGGATGCAATGTAAGAATAATTGTGAAAAGTTCGGAGCAGAAGATATATGATAGACAACAGTAATATATATGGATCTCATGCGGACACGAAAAGAAAGGAGGAAAGATTGAAGAATGCTGGGTTTGCAGTGAAGGACCTGCTTTTGGGCAGAAAACTATGAATGAATAAAATCAAGCCTTGAGGAAGTATTTCCAGTCGTACTATACTACAACTTCTACAAATTACGCAGAGCAGAATATCTGTCCTCATTTCTCCAGATCATTCGTGAAATCCGTATGTTCTTTCTTACTGGTGATTATAAAAATATAATTATTTTGTTCTCAATCAATTTTTTAACGTTATCATTTAAAATTATAAAGTTAAAAATTATCACAGGTTTCCAGTGCTAAATCAGCTTCCTTTAGATTAGATAACAGAATGCGTGTATAATATGCCGCATTTAGGATAATGAAATGGGAGATTGGAGTCTTAATACTTACCTATACCTATAACTGCTGCATTTACACAATTATTGTCTTATGCCTAATTCAAGTTTCTGTTTTGGTTGGCATGAAAGGAGTGGATAATGGAAGGAATATTGATGTGGCAGTTTGACGTACGATCTGGATGAACTGCAGATAGAAATGTTTGTGGGAGGGCAGATGTCTGTTCACACGTCAGTCTCAAAAACACACACAATGCAATTTTATTAAAACGACTGACGTCACAAAGCAAACGGTGAATAAAAATCTGGTCCAAAAAAACTACACATTCTTGCGGCAAGCAAACTTACCGCTCAGAATAAAGCAAATATCTCCAAGAAGATCTACTGCAGATCCGAAAGCTCAACTGTCTGGCCTTTCCAAATAAAGGTTTTAACGGCTAGCGTTAAGTAGGAAATTCATTACATACTTCGACCCTGAAATAATGGACATTCAAAATTACCTCCTCAAAATGTAGAACAACGTTGGACAATTAAACGCAAAGAGTCGCATGCATTCATTTATTTTCTACCTGCTTTCGAAAAATATTAGATCTGGGGTAAATATTTACGAGACTTATAGCAACAGCAACTTAGAAATAAATGTCACAGCAATTAAGTTTTTCTATTTATTGCTTTTGTTAGGGTTGCCAGACGTCCTGTGTCATGAATTGAGTTATATTTGTCCCGGAATGTAAAAATATAAAATTATTTTTAAAACTCGTTCATTTTTCAAGATCCTGTCCAACCTATGTTCAATTTCGTTGTCACTGCCTGGCGTCTCCTATCGGGCTCTACTGAAATAAGATAATGCTATAGTATGTATTAGGTATTATGCATTATCTTTATTCTTTACTTTCTTTGCAAATTGATTGATTATTGATAAGATTTAAACACTATTATCGGACATTTTTTCTGTATAGATCAGACTATAATACGATATTTTTTTTCAGACTTTATCAATAATTCAAAAGAAATTTCATTCATAATCTAGCAAAAATATAACAAATGGGCTCTATATAATTTAGCAGAAATACATAAAATCAGTTGTACTGCAAATTTAATTCAAATGTTTAGTGATGTCAAGGTACACTGTACCATCTCTCCTGGATTCCTGGTGAGAGAATTTGGCAACCCTAGCTGTGTTAAAACAACTCAAATTAGGCAACAAGGTTTAACATCGCAAGTTTATGGGCTTAGTGTCTTTGAATCAAAAGGCAACCAGCATGAAGCAAAATTAATACAGCAACGTCCTGTCATGTCTTTCCTAATATCGTTAAGAGAATGAAAATGGGAGGGAAATGTGAAATTAGGAATTCACATACCGTAATTTAATTAGCTCATTGTTTAGTATATTAACCAGGGGCGTATTTTGCGGACTACCCGGGCTACCGGCGGTAGCCCAAGGAAATTACAAAAGAAAAAGTTTATAATGTAATAATTTTGTATTACTAGTTTTACCATAGTAATTAAAATTAAAGTAATTGTTAGATATATTTTGTGTAATAATAGGGTCAGTGGTAGCCCAAACCCTTTAACCAGTATACGCCACTGATATTAACACTTATTACTAATAACTTAATAAAGCTTAAATACTACAAAACACCTTATTCATGCTTCATGACAATGCCGAATAACTATGAATGCACAATTTTATTAACTATGATTAACTAGTAACTGTAAACTTAATAAAAATCCACATCCCCCAGTTGTAACACTTCTGCTGATTCTATAAACGTGTAAGAATTTCTCGCGTTTGGTATTAAACGTTTTGATATTAACTGCCGTAACATCGGAATGTTCAAACATGGATTTCAACTAAACGCTTACTCGAAAAATTCCAAAACCTAAATCCTTATAAAACTGAAATACAGTACCAATGGATGGACAATTAATTGAAACTGACGACAGGATTGGCAGTTTGGATGTTCATAGCCATTAACTACAGGTTTGTCTTTCAATTTAAGTTACGCCTTATTAGAGTTTTGCGCGCAATTACTTATTTCTAGGAGATTAGATAGGCCTATTATACTGAATTTGTGGTCAATTAGTGTATTACACTAATCTATCGACACGGAAGTTCATCTCACACTAAAACCTATCTTCCCCCTTTATATCCATTGGTAGTGATATAGCCATGGCACATAAGGTCACAAGACAGGTCTTGCCTCTACCATACTAGATAAAGCCAGAAAATGCCAGGATGCGCTAAAAAAAACATGGCATTCATTAACATACAAATACCGTTATTCTGAGACCAAACTGAAAAATCATAGTCCTAGTGAAACTTAAAATTCATCCTACGAAGAGAATAAAATTATAGCAAATAGTTGTGAGTAAATTTAATTCATCGTACGTATTCTGAATACAGTATATCGATTTACCAGGTATAGGGTATCTCTTTTGTTTGAAAAACTCTTCACGAGGCTATAATCTACAGGATTAAATTATTTTTTTTTTGTTCCACACAAGAGGAAGTCTTCCGAGAACAGACAACTGTAATGAAATGTATTTTAAGATCAAGGGCACGTGATAACTGCCAGAACTATTGTCTTGCAAAGCATTCTTACGCAATTCCTAGAATAGAAACCTTTAATGTATTTGTATCACACCACTACCCATTTCGATCTTCCCTGCAATAGCCTACACACTGTTCACAATATACTGTATAAAACACATTTCTGCATTCGACAAATGTAGCATCAATCTAAGTCTTGTACAATACAATTTTCTCCTCTACATCTGTTTGGTCTGTAGCTTTCAAAATCTTGAATTTTATATTCCAAAAGTTTTGAGAAGTTCTAGAAAACCTTAGGAGTACTGACTGATATGTACATGTACAGACTATGCGTGAAAATAATTACGTGTTAATGCTAAAATTATGAAAAATATCTCTACTACCGTTACAAAAACGCCAGTGACTCGCGTTTTTTCATACGTTCTTACATGTCTATAAGTTAATACTGTAGACTTAATTTTGTTGCAACTCAAACAGTTATTTCACTAGTAACTAATATACGATTTGTGTAGCATTTAAGATATATACAGTAAAGCCTATCCTAAGATGACATTAACAATATAGGTCATGCTCTACTTCCAACATTGTTGACCTATCTGGCAGAGTTTTCCCTTTCCTACCTTCATGAGCACTTTTAGTAATACTAGCCTATGTATTGCCAGGACAGATAGTAAGTAAATTCATGATGCAAGTAACTCCAAATATAAATAGACTCTACCCATTCTGTAAGAAGTTCACATTAACCTGTTTTTTTATATAGTTACAGCCTATATTTTCATTAACAAATTCCACATCTATGTGAAAAATTCATTACTATGAAACAGTGGAAGGAAGGGGGAGAAGAAAATTTATCATCTTCTACATACTGATCTAAACTACAATTTAGTTATTTATAGACTTGATGTTACAGTAACTTATTCTAGCAAGTCAATAATAGACAAACACTGTACCCCAATTATAATATTTATAGGCCTATAGGGACCCGGCCTATACATCCATCTAGACCCTACTTACGAATTCCTGTTAGTTCAACATTTATGGGGTATTTAGGCAAATTTTTACGCAGTTGATAAAAAATTTAGGCAATTCAATTGTAAAATATGCCGAAATCGAAGAATAGGTCCCAATGATCATAATGACTTGCCGCTTTAGACTACTTTAAGATGTAATAAATGTCTGCTAAACTAGCACTGAGGTAGTTCCTTTCGTACTCACTCGCTTATACATTGCATATATGAATCTGTTGCAGGTTAGGTTTGGTTAGTTTAGGCTTTTGTTATGCCTTGCATATACTATCAACTACATCTCCACAAAAAATCCCTTTTAAATTCAACGATTTTCATTTCCGAATTCACCGAAACTACCTCAGCGCTAGGTCCTTCTTAATTGCAAAGTACAATTTCGAAAAAATATGAATAAACATGTGTAGTCTACATGTACTGTATATGTTGCATGCAAAACAATTCTCATGCTTCGGTGATAAACCGAAGTGGAAATGCAGAAAACCACATTTAATTCAAATATGTACAGTATGCTGCTTCTAAATCAGAAGTTTGTTATTTCAGTTTTGAACTTGGCAAACTGCCATAAACAACATAGCACAGTTCAATAACTCATCTCCCACATACCTTCTGTATATTGAGTGGCAACGCAAGGCATTGGAATCACTTTTCATTGAATTAATAAATGTAAAGTAATTCGAGTATAAACGAATCTTTAAGATACAAAATTAAAGGGCATAAATAAACCTTTAATATCTTAGGACACTATTATAACGAAGATGTCAACTGTAAAACACAAAGGAGAAATTTCCATTAAATAATTGTAAGAATATAATATAATAAAAATGTACAACGTAATCTTATCTTAGCCAGATTGTACATTATAATACTTGTTACAGATTTAGGATTTTTCAGAAAGTGATTCGTGACTAGGGTCAACAATTTTTATACATTCATTAATAAGTTAATATTTTTATTTATTACACATAAAAAATATACCACAGTAGTTGTTGATAGGCTGTATGGGATATACTAAACTTACCCCAAACAAAAACTTACGAACTAACATTATTAACGAACCATTACATCGTACACACATCTGTTCCACTTACCCTAGAAAATGGGCCAGTCATCGGTGTTGATCCCCAACTCGGATTTGTATCAAAGAACATTTTTCTATCTTGGTCGAAATGTTCTCTAAACTCGTTCAAAATTTCATCGCCCGACTTACCACGTATTCTATCACTTAACCTCGGTTTATCACGGAACGAAAATGACATAATAACGCAAAATGATCCGACACACAGTTATATACAACACAGACTGAACACTAGACTCTACGAGAACATTCTCCAATGGCTGTACTTTTCGAGCCAATGAGAAATAGGCTTTCATTTATCTACATTTCTAGCCAATAGCAAATAGCGTTGCAAACAATGCATTCGAGAACAGTCTTGAGTAGTCTTCATTGGAATAGAATATGCGAGAAGCAACGAGGGAAAGATTCTCAGTGAATATATCATGAGCTCTTAAAATATGGTCACGACTAGAGCAGAACTGACCAATGAATCGATTGATCGATAACGGCTACAAATGTTTGTAAACGGTTACGTTAGATTCTAGAATGCATGGGTGAAGAGCTGAAGACAGAGAGCGAGAAACAAAAATATAGTCGAGAAAAATAAATGATGGCGAAGTTGCTTATGAAGTTCTCGTAAATTCATGATTCTGTTGCAGAGTTATTACTGCATATCTTCGAGGTATTCTCATAACAAATATAGTTTCATACACTTGTAGTGTTACAAATGCGTAAAATAAATTATTTAATTGGGTAACTTATTATATACTACTGGAACATTATGTGTAAGGTTATAAAATATGGAAGTCTCAAGTCACCTTTCAGTGACATTTTATAATTTATTCAATGAATTAGTTTAAAATGGTCGTGCTATATTCTTTAATTTGCGTAATATATTTTATGTCGGGTAGTGATAATAGTTATATTCGATTTATTTTGCGTTTGAAATGTCACAATGTATTTTGATGTTGTAGATGGCACCATCCACTGTTGATGTAACACACAAATTGGTCTGTTGTGTGTGTGATGAAAATTTAGAAACAGTCAGTACTCTTCATTATCATCAGATGTGCTACCATACAACAGAAGAGCTTTCACTGGCCCTTATAACTTTGAAAGGACTTCAGTTAATAGTGGACGATTTACAGGATTCAATTGGTAATGAAGATGTAGTGCTTCGTACAGGACTGGCGAAATATCCACATTTCCTTCTGAATCAAAGCAATAGTCATGCAGACAGTGATTCAGAATCCACAGACACAGCTGAATCATCAAAGTTACAAGGTGCAATAACAACATTGAGCGGTGAGAACGTTGCAGTGCCTGTGATAAAATTTTCTCAAAGAATAGATGAGAGTCATAAAAACACTGCTGAAGAAAACTGTATTAGTGTAAAAAGTGACGAAAATTTTTCAGAAGAAATACTGAATGATATTAATGTAACTCCTTTGAAAACTGGAAGAATACAAAAAACAAAATTAACCATGACGAAGAGAGAGAGGGAGGTTTGTAGGCCTATTACACTAAATATAGGACCAGTTGAAACTAAATGTAATCAGAACTTCAGGAGGAAGTTATTTTCTGTCCCAAATACAGAATGTTCGAATCAAAAAGTTGAAAAATTGATATCTGATAACACCATCTGTTGTTATGTAAATAACTCGGAAACAAGCGCTGATATTGACACAAATTCGTTGCCTCTGTTGATTGATGATGTGAGGAGTTGTGTTGGTGAAATAAAAGATGAATCTAGTGAGGAATATTCTGCTTTTATGAAAAGTGAAACAAGTGGACCAATGGTAGAATCTCAAAATACTTTCGATATGGACTGTACAAATGAAAGTGACAATTTGTTAACAAATTCTGACAATGAAACTAGTTGTAAGAAATATATTTCTGTTCACAAATTGAATTCCTGCTCACCTCAATCTTCTGCCGATAGTGTTCTTTCTCCAGGTAATTCCCCTGAACCTAAAAGTTACATCAAAGCAATAATTTCAAGATTACCAGACATAATAACTCCGATTGCCGACAATAATCCTGGAACAGAATCTCAAGGAAGGAGAACCAGTAGGAAAAAGCAGAGAACACCACGACGGTTTGTAAATGATAATTATGTCCTTCCATCCCCTGTTTCACAGCATCATCGTAATAGCGTTCTTTATGATTATAGAAACGAAGAGCGAAATAATAATTCTAGCAAAGAGAGTGTGCAGTTCGAAGATTTTTTTGTTCCTACAGTAAAGTTTGAGAGTGGTATAGATGCGGAATGTGTTACTGATCCGTTAAGTATATCGGAGAAACAAATTCAGACAGCGTCTCCGAAGCCATCTGATGACGACTCTGGGATCCAGGTGGAGACAAAAGGAAAGAAACCTAAAAGGAATATTCTAGATCAGTGTATAAATAAACAAACGCAAACAGGACTGCTTAGTGTAACAACGAAGCGATTAGCATCCTATCGTAAACCATCTACCAAGAAGCATCAAAAGGAATCAGATCTGAACAACAAAGTAAACGTAACACCAAAGCGTAAAATTTCTTCAGCTGTTAGCACCACTCCAAAGACCAATTCCTTGCCTTCATTAAATATTCCAACCTCCAGCAATTCAGACAAAGTAAGAGTTGAAGTCCAAGGGAAGGTAAAAAATTGTAATAAAAGTCTTATGAAGATATATCCAAGAGGGATGACTGATCGAAGATTCTTCTGTGAACCCTGTGGCAAGGGTTATAAGAAGAAATCTCATCTAGAACGGCATGTCAGAGTTCATACTGGGGAACGCCCATTCCAGTGCCCACATTGTGATAAGAGTTTTGCAGTTCGTTCAATTTTGAAACAGCATGTTCGAACGCATACAGGGGAGAAGCCTTATGCCTGTACTATATGTCACCAGCGTTTTCCACAGAAATCAGGTCTAATGACTCATACAATGCTACACACAGGCAAGCCGTTTAAATGTGATCGTTGTGATAAAGCTTTCGTCTCCAATCACAAGCTGCTTCAACATCTGAAAAGTCATGACGGACCCCGGAAATATACGTGTTCCACATGTGGTACAGAGTTCTTCACTGAAGGTGCAATGTTGCAACATGAGAAATCTCATAATCGTATGGCTCCGCACTTATGCATGATATGTGGTGAGCAATTCCAGCAAGAAACCCTTCTAAAGTTTCATCTGGATGAGCACTTACAGAAGTTCAATAGCATAGATGCTCCTGTTTAAGAAACAAGCTATTTTCTGCAACAGAATGTTAAGCTATCAAAAAATATCTAAAATCATATTTCTTTCAAAGTTCCTGAATATATAATCGGCAGGGTCTTCTGTTAAGAGGGATGTGCAATTGAGAAATGATGCTGACTGAATTGTATGCTTTATTTTGCTACAGATGTTTTTTTCTTGTTTAAAATTACTGTAAATTATCCAAACAGACTTTTATAAGTTTAACAAATTGTTGAAAATAAGGTTTTAATATAGTATAGTTCTTTCTTCCTGGCCACATCTGTGTCATACATGGTGACAAAGGACATGAAGAAATAATCGTACTATAAATGAAAAAATATTAATACACTTTATTTTGATATGGAGAATGTGATATGGAAGCTGTTACAATAGGCCTATATGTAAGCCTATTTAATAATTTCACAGAAATTTCAAAATATAATCAAACTGAATTTGATGGTCATATTTTTGCATAACTTTGTTCTGAAAGACTTATACGGTCATCGTTAATTGAAATATTAACATTATGTGATATAACTCTACTGGAAATACCCATTTTTGCCTTTCAATTCACTGAAAAAGGCAATTTTATGTGCATTAATTTGCTGATCTAAAGAAAATATTAAATGCATATCGAAATTACATTTTTACTATGATAAATGTTCATATTTACATTGTTATTGCACAGTCCTTAAAGATTGATTGGAAATGTCTGAATGATCATTAGGTCTTCTTTAATTTTTAGCACATTGTATGTATAATATCTTACTCATATTTAGATTACAAAAGCAAGATTTATTAGGTATAACGAGATAAACTCTGATGAAATTGGTAT
The DNA here is from genome assembly GCF_040183065.1 of Periplaneta americana. Lineage (NCBI taxonomy): Eukaryota > Metazoa > Arthropoda > Insecta > Blattodea > Blattidae > Periplaneta > Periplaneta americana. The sequence goes on along the minus strand of NC_091125.1, from coordinate 143,568,227 downwards.
CTAGGTAATAATTTCACTTTAAATTTTTTTTTTTTTACATTAAAGCTTATCTTCTTGGTCCAATTTAATATAATGTAATATATAGCTACTGACAGTTTGTAAATTAAGACATTGTTCTTAATGTTACAAGTGCCCTTCTTCCCCTAATAAATTGTGTATGTATAACGAGTTTCCATTTTGGGATTTGTAAAAATTGTCATAGTTCTATTTTATACACATATAGATCATATTTATATATGATACACTTATTCCATAAAATTCAATAGCCTTGTTATGTATAATTACTGGATGATAATGTGCTAATTATGTTACAATCTATATTTTAGATATTTAAAATTGAATGACTGAGGAAATATTTATATATAAAGGACTATAAGCTTATACAAAATACTGTCTCACATTTTTCCAAAAAATTCACTCTACAAAAATTAAACTTTCATTCATAGTGAGTTTTGTATATTGCTGTAACTTTTTTTTTTTTTTTTTTTTTTTTTCAGTTTTGGGGTGAATAACCTTCGTGGAACAATTATTGTAGATCTGGAACATTTGACATTTCTAATGTAATAATTATTGTAGTTGGAGTTAGTATATTTTGTAATTAAATATGGGACGCAAATCAGTTTTATATACTACCAAGACTTTTTACTGTATATTGATATAATATAACATTCATAATATTCTTGAACAAGAATTGCATAGATAATAAGGTACAGTACCTCAATTGAGAAAACAAGATGATCACAAGCCTATCAGTTGTATTTATTGTTCACCAAAAAGTACTTACGAACAATACAGAATATCTGTGTATTTAATTTAAATTGATTCTCTTAAAGACATTTTATTTTATATTGCATAATTAAATTCTTATTACACAATGTGAAGTGACTGTAAAAAGAAGCATTCCTTTACCACTTAAAGTTTTGGATGTTTGTTTCTTAGAATTTCAAAACTAATTTCTCTTTATAATGTCAGAAATTATAGATTTTATATTTTATTTTTATAATTTATGTATATTCTTAAATCTGTTATAAAGTTGAAGAAATGTTAAAAGTGTCTGATTAAATTTATTAATTTGTTGAATATGATAGGTAATCTATGTCGAACAATATTTCATAAATTGTGTTGAAATAGACTGCACATCACAAAAATGTATGTGAAAACAGTTATATGGACCATTAATTGCTTAATTTTTTAAGAAGAGATTTATTTTGAATTGTAGTTGATTGTAAATAGACAAAGAGTTAAATGTTTTTCGTTTTATTATTTCTGTTAAGAGAAAATTTCCTTTTCTTGGAGGAGAAAAACAGGAGGCAAGCTAATTATTAAGAAAGTAATTTAATTGTGGGCCAAATTAATACATTTTATTGTACAATTTCCGAAATTTGCAAGACAATAACTTCACTGTATTTTGGAGCTGTTATTGCCAGTGGCAAATCCAGAGTAATTAACTACACTTACGTCGATTGTCGTCATCAATGTTCCTATCTGGTCTAATATTATTTTATAGCATGAAGTTATGTACGCTTTCCTGCTTTATTGCGTCCAAAATGATTTTACTGGCAAGGAAAAATTGTGTTATTAATTCTGCCTGTATTTTCAGACTGACCTCACAGTATTGAGAGAAATTACTGAAAAAGAGTTGACTATAGTTGAATTAAAGTATAGAGAGATCAGATGAGGTGTGGACAGAAGCAGCAGGGTTTTCACTGTGTGCGGCGGGAACAGACATTGTAGAGTCAGAGTGATATAACCATACAAGTTTCCATAACTATGTTAAAAAGTGTCTTACTTGCCAACTTTATTAATTGAGGTGCTGAAACTGGTCACCTTCGCTGTCTACACATTTTTGACACTTCTTTATGAAGTGTCGTCTGAGAAAAATATTAGATGTGGGTCTATTAGTCCATTATTATTCAACATCCACTCTCAAAATACGTGTTTACGTGCAGGATCACATGGCTGAAGAGCATGTTTATAGTTATTTTATACGGCTTCAAATTAAACAATTTAATAGCTTTTCGCACAGAGCCATAAGAAATTTGTACTTGTTGTGAAATGAGCCTAAGTGATTTTCTAGGAGACTGTTTCAGTCTAGTGTTTCTTCTGTGAGAACCTTACGCTGTCTGTTTTGTTTCTTAGACTGAACACTTCCTGTTGCCTGAAATTTATTATAAAGATCATGGATTATTGTATGTGATAGAATTTTTACACCCAGGAATTTTTTTTTTTGAGAGGCATGTTGGTCCGACAAGTTAACAAGTAAATGAAGAAGATATCAAAGGTCCTTCAATAACTGTCTATTTTTTAAACCTAATGCATAATACAAAAGATTACATTAGGTTATACACATAAAACACATATACGACTAGCGCTTTCGCTATTAAGATAGCATCTTCAGGTCTGGTTAGCATATTATGAAGCTTTTTACATAAAGACATAGATCGAATGCAACATAATGAACTGTAATAAAGTACACGACGTGAGAAAAAATTACAATAATTAAGATAACTGTGCAAACAAAAGGCAAAGTAAAATAATGACTTGAAAAACAAGCAAATGGTTGTAATAATTCAAATCTCTATAAGGTCTAGATATTAAAATTATAAAAACTATGTCTTGAGATAAAAGTCTGCAAAACATGTGTGCAGCTTATAAAATATAACAGAGACAGTTAAAAGAGTAAAAAGTTGCAACAATCATCACGACATATAGAATGGCAGCGTGTAGTGAATCTGCAAGAATCAATAAGAAATGTTTTAATAAAGGAACCTATGCGGATCAAAAAGATTATGTAACGATAAAACACGAGATTTTTGAAGCAGTGGGAAGAGAAGATGTTATCTGCCGGTTACATGGTGGTGACTGGTGCAATGACATACAGTGTAAAAGAATCACGTCATGACGTAAGTGGAGGGGGGTACATGCTGTAGCGAGAAGAGTTCCCATTGGCCAATTTGAATAAAGAGTTATTAGAATTAGGTAATTGTTCATTGAGTAACGAAATGTTATTATTAAGCGATTTAGCTATGTAAAATTCTTCTGCAACTAAATTAATGTTCCCGTTGTTGATGGCTTTAAAAATCTGTAAAGCATCAGACATTCTTTGAAGTTCAGGAATTTTGTTTCAAACCACTTTCATACATGGTTGGCAGACTGCGCTAACACATACGAATCATAAATGTATACCGTACATGTTGTTTAATAGTAAATATTTGATTAGCCATTATACAGTTTACACTTATTCACACTTTCACTTTAAATGCACAAGAAAACACCGTATAATACATCATAGTATATTCAGTGTCACTCTCCAGTCATTTGGAGACTGATTCACTAACCTTGACACGAGCCAGAACGAAGACATACACATGCGTGTGTCATTGCCTCTGCCAGCCCACCGTTCCCTGCCACAAGTGCGTCAGCAACGCATAGTGAAAACCTTGTCACTCATGTCCACACTTCATCTGATCGCTTTATATATTTCTGTTATTAGAGCATTAATTTTGTCTACCTAAAATGTTTTAACTAAAGTTAACTAAAATTTACATAAGAAAACATTCTTAGTGGAATTATTATGCATACTGACTATGTAATTGTGTGAAGACAAATAGTGGTTGTAATAACTCCCTCATGATTCTATATTAATATTATAACAATTGGACCTGCTATGACTAGATATGAATTATTTGGCAATACTGATAGGTAAGCAGAGCAGCTCTTAGTTCTTCACTTGTCCAAGTGGTCTAATACGAGGGGAATCCAGGAAATAACGACCGTTTTGTTGTAATAATTAAAAAAATATATATTTATTTGAAAAAACAAAGTCTGTTACATAACTGAAGCTTCCTTTACTTCTCTACATAATCACCACCTACATTTAAACATTTGTCGTATCTATTCACTAGCTTTAGAATTCCCGTGTTATACTCCTCTGCCGCAGTTCATTAAGCCAGGTGTTCACTGTCTTCTTCAACTCTTCATCACTTCCAAAATGCGTACCACCCAGAAAGTCTTTCAGCTTAGTGAAAAGGTGAAAATCGCTAGGAGCAAGGTCTGGACTATAGGGCGGATGATCAAAGATTTCCCAACCGAATTGATCCAGCAATTCTCGAGTTGAAGCAGCAGTGTGCGGGCGGGCACAGATTTTGTGGTAGCCAAGATATTGCGACACAATTTCACCAAGCAAAGAACGAGAAATGTCAGGAAAGGCAATATGCAATTCGTCGAGTGATGTGCGCCTGTCTTGCAAGATTCTGTCGTTCACTTTAGTCTTCAGGTCTTCTGTGATGAGTGATGGGCGTCCGGGTCCAGTTTCATCGTGGACATTTGTTCGCCCATTGTTGAACATTTCGCACCATTTTCTCACATTTCTTTCATTGATTACAGTATCACCATACACTTCTTTCAATTTCCGGTAAATTTCTGCAGGTTTCAAATGTCGGGCATTCAAAAATCGAATCACACTCCTCACCTCACAGTCGGCGGGATTATCAATCACGTCGTTCATTTTGAAGTAACACAAAATGCACAAAGGCGACTTGTTGCAACCAGTACTCACAACATTATGAGAACACATGTTAAGGAAGCCAGTTGACCTTCAAACAAGGAAGGGGAGTCAGCTGCGCGGCGGGTATGCGCGAACGGTCGTTATTTCCTGGATCCCCCTCATATTACCAAAATGTACACTTGCAAATTCAAGTATTATTAGAAATGTTTGCCATCTCACACTCTATATGAGACACACATTGCAGCTTACTTTGTGTGATTAGTCTGTTTGTGAGATAGTTTTTTCCAAGCCCTGCAGTGTGCAAGGGTTTAAAGTTGGGGGATTTTGATGGCCATGATTAATAGTTAAATTGGGTGTGAAATACAGATTCTAATAAACGCATGGAATAACCAACAGTGTGTTCAGTAGCATGTTCTGTTAAACTGTATCATTTTTCTTCAATTTTTAATTCAGTAAATGATGATCTAGGGAATATTCCTAATTCAAGTTTCTGCCAATGTATTATCACAAAAAGTATTGGTCCTAAAATTCTTTTAGCACTGTCATCAAATCTTTCATTTAAAACATACTTTCTTCTTCAATTTGCCTTGTTGAAAAAAAAAAACTCCCCAGTTATCGCAATTTCACTAATATCTGAATTGCATTCTTGTGAGACACAGTAACTGTAGAAAATTTTCTTATGAATCTAATATGACACTATAAATGCTTTCATTTTTGACGTGAATACGTCTTTAAAATCATACTGACACACGGGGTACCAGGATGGAAATGGCAATGTAATGTTTGCAAGGTGATCCATTCCAACACTATAATTTCGTGACAAACAACACGTTTGAAATAAAAGTGTCTTGTTCAATCGGGTATACATCTACGATGCATGACCTTGAGTTGGTGGTGCACATATGGGAGGCATGGGTGGGGGCTCACGGCAACTGGTGGCCATTTTGGGCATGGGTGGGGGCTCACGGCAACTGGTGGCCATTTTGGGCATGGGTGAATATTTCTGGGCAGTATATCTTGCGACTCTGATGTGCTAGTGCACTGATCTTGTGCTAAACGAAAGATCTCATCTAGATCTGTCGATTTAAGTTAGACATATTCACATAAAACCCACAGCCATGTACCTAACACAACCACAACCTGATTTTTTTTTAATATATATTATGTATCATATAGTCAGGGTTGTCAGACTCTTCGATTTCCCAGGATTTTAATGGTGTGTGTTGTGTCGAGTTATATTTATTCTGGAATGTCAAAAAGATTCTAAAAAATATATATATTTTTTTTCATTTCTATAATATTAAAAAAAAAAATCCTTATTCATTTCTTCAAGACCCTGTCCAACCTACGTTCAACATCGTGAAGCCGCCTGACCCATCCTATTGGGTTGTATTTGAAGTAAAAACGATTATACTATAGTATGTATTATGTATTATACAATATCTTTATTCTTTACTCTCTTTGGAAGTTGATTTATTATTGATAAGACTAAACAGTGTATCATGCATTTTTTCTATATATATCAGAAAATATGACATTTCTCCAGACTTTATCAATAATTCAAAGGAAATTTCATAATCTAGCAAAAATGTAACAAAATTAAAAGTTTAGGCCCTATATAATTATTTGAAATACATAAAAGGAATAAAATCAGTTGTATTACAAATTTAATTAACTCAAATGTGTAGTCAACATCAAGTTTCATCACCTGTTTTGGTTTCCTGACGAGAGAATCTGGCAACCCTGCATATAGAATAAATAACTTATACCATTCATTCCAAACCTCTGAAGCAAAAACATTGATGGAACATCTACATTTTCACAGCATGTGATATTAGGATGGCCAGGTCAAGGAATTGTGAAGACAGGCATTCGTAGAACAAAATGGTAACTTGCTTTCTTCAGGCATACCGTATTAGTGAAAGGTCACAGCTATAGTTGCCCACTGATAAGCCGATCAACTATATTGGCGAATGGGAGTGAGTTGACTAGACGCAATTATGGAAAACCCACTATAACAGTCTCCTCAGACTGATTATGAACATCAAAAGCAATAGAACCAAAGTGATCTAAAAGTCATTAGTTGAGAAAACAAAAGTTTTAAGTTTAAATTGATGCCTTTCCACAGTTTTTTTGGCATATTTTTTTTTCACACAAAGAAACAAAAAACAAACGCTCTGTCCAGTTTTAAAAATGTGGTAAAACAAGCAAAAGGGTGAAAACTCGAAAATACCTATTCTTGCAACATTCGTTCATTATTTTTCAACTATAACAGGAAGTAAAACTGATTCTAATATGTAATTTCCGTACGTAAAAACGCATATATTATGTTAGATTAATATGGATGTCTTCCTGTTAATTCTTTCTAACTAGATCATGGAGGTTTGATAAGTTTGATATTATTGTACCTTAAATGAGAGGAGAGCCAATAGATTTATTCTTAATTTGATGATGTAGGAGTCATATCTGCTGAAATGGACAAGCTAAGCTAGAAGACATTTATATATTATTATGTAAAACAGAAAAGTTATTAGTTATTGTACATATTTTATAAAAGAGATGTTATAAGTTAAAATCAGAGTATTTAATGAGCACATAGTATTATTGCAATTTTTGTTTTGTTGTATTCATTTGTTATACTGTTAGTAAGTAGAAGTGATACATGGGAATATCAGAGCTGGAATCGTATGTAAAGAATGTTTGTTTCTTTAGTTATTTAATTTTGTTTTTAGTTGGTTTTGTCGTTAATTTTAATCGATTCCATTATGTCAGATTAAATACACATAATAGGTTGAAATGTATTTTTCTTTTTGTTTTATATTAAATTTTTATTAAACATTTTTACAGTTTGTATTGTTATATTGTTTATAGTTGATGAACTTTTAAAATATGTTCGGGTATTTAAGATTTGTAAGAGCAAACAAAAAGTTCTGACATGTCATTCATTGTCTGTGGTATATTTTGGTTGATTAGTAATAAAGCAAAGAAAAATGTCACCTAGAAAAACAAACGGACATCAGACAGCTTATTGTATTATTTAAAAATCTTTCTTAATAATAGAGTAAGGGAATGAAGAGATCTAAGCACAGTTCTCCTAGAATGCCAAAAATAATTCTCATTTATTTATACACTAATCTTATTATGTACATTATATGAATATAGATAATAAACATGCTGTCAGTTTAATATTGGATGAGATTCTAGAAAATAGTAGCCTCTCAACATTCCATCACACACAAATGAATTACCTACCTTATTTTTTAAAGGCATAGTGAGGGCCGATAAGCTGATACAATAACAATAGGAGTTTTGTCAGGATCCATCTGTGCTTACCTATTTAACAAATATTAGTAGTTTACAATATTTGTCACATTTATTTATTTAGTTTTTTAACGTTTTCGGCTTGAGTAAGCCAGCTTCAGAAAAAGTTTTATGCCTATATACATGAAGTGGTACATATGTGTATAGTACAAATAAATTAAACAGTTGAAAATATATCTGTGGAGATGAGTGAACATACAATGATTAAAACATTACTATATTAAAAACAAGGGCTATATAAGCCATGATTATTAAAAACTTATTAAATACTAAAATTAAAACATGTGTGATGTGGTTGCGATTAAATTAGGTTGGTTCATCTGTAGTAATGTCCAGATCTGACTAGAATATGGTGAATCAACTGTGAGGGAAGAAAAGAAAAGAAAATATGTATCAGATGGTGATACCTATGCCAAATTATAATGAGGGGTCATATACAAGAACAGAGCAAAGTACATGTAGATCATAATACTATTAAAGCTATGAAAAGCTTAATAAGCTACATAAATCTAGTTACAAACATCACGATGTAAAATATGTACGTGAGCACACGGAACAGTTGTACTAAATTAAATTGAAATTCTAATGTGGCTTAATAGAAACGGAGTTTGTTAAATGAAAATTATGATTTATTGATGTAATTAGCTAGGTTATGAAAATTAAGCCAAACAAAATCCAACTTAATATCGTGTGTGCTGTGAAGACATCCCTGTAGATGTTGGAGGTAGGAAGACACCTGTTTGGTGCGCTGCGTTTAAAAGTTATTACGTGAACTAGGTTACAGCCAATGGTGGAAGGGGGGGAAAATGGTTATAGGTTGATAAGCAAGCACGTGGGTTATGTGCGTTCAAATTGAACAATGGGTTATGTAAGTTTGGGATCTGTTCATTTAAAAGCGGTATGCCTAAATTAGTGGCCCGAGCTATATGAAAATCTTCAGCTGCGTTAATATGTATACAATTATTTAGGGGAGGTATTACGTGCAAAGCCTCATTTATATTAGTTAGTTCATGGACATTCTCGATTAAGTGGGTGGCAAACTTTTTTCTGAAGATGGCTTACTCAAGCCGGAAATATTAAAAAACTAAATAAATAAATGTGACAAATATTGTAAACTACTAATATTTGTTAAATAGATAAGCACAGACGGATCCTGACAAAACTCCTATTGTTACCTTATTTTTGGCTTAGAATTGTGTGTAAAATATTTTTAATAATCTGCTGAACCGTAACAAGTAGATTTAAATCTCATTTTTTCCCCCTACAAAATATATTAGCAACTAATTCTTTTGCAGTACAGTAATTAATAATTAATACATTATCCATACAGTCGAGTAACTGATGAGAGGGGGAAAAAAGTTTTCGTGAGTTGATATGAAAGGGTTATTGTTTACTTCTGACTGACAGTTTTCTTTGTTCCAGAATAAATGTTTATTACAGAATGCATTAGTTATGAATTAAACTTGTACAAGTGCAATTCGTAGCATTTCCAATAAAGGTAGTATTTTTATTACACAAAAACATGTGTATTTTGTAACCTACATAATAGTCTTAGTTGGAAAATCATATTTTTATGAAATTAAATAACCGAATAAATTAATAAATTCATCTTTAAATTAATAACACAGTTTTCTGGTTGTACATATGCTTTTATTTCCTTTAATCATTTTCCATTTCCAAGTATATTATTAATTTGTAAGTTTAACAACAGTACAAAAATTTCAGTCTTTACTAAAAATTGTTATGTCATAATTTTTGTTCACTGGTATTTAGTTCATCTTCATTTGCTGCCTTTTATACACATATCAAACAAAGTTTTGCATTACCCTGTAAATCTAGGTTCTCATTACTCTATGTTGAATACCGTATTTACAAGGGCAATCCCAGAAGTAATGTACTCTCATATCCAGGGATATGCGTGGTTGTTATTGTTTTAATAGTGAGAGTTATTCTGAACGATTTTGTGCAAATTTAATTAAAATTGCGTAAAATCTTTTTTTTGGTGTATAATCAATTGAAATGGATGACGAAAATCAGTCAGGTGACGTCACTGTTTGAGATCAAAGATCATTTATTGAAATGAAAACTTTACATAGACATGTGCCACAGGAAATTTATGAATTGCTTCGAGAGAAGAGTGTGGCGACTCTACAGTAGATTGTAGTACATTTCCCGATGGTCTCAATGTGTCTGTGAAGGCCATATTGCTACAGAAGACAACCAATGCACTGGAAGGATGAAATCATTACTATACTTGTTTTTTTGAAAGATGGGCCATGACAGGAGCGTTGCGATCGGAAAAACAACTGAATGTCACATAACGTGGTAGGCCTGTTGCTATGGTAACAACAGTTGAGTTGCCAAACTTAGTTTCCATGTGGTGAGTACTTCATAGCTCTCTCGGCGACATTTATTGTGCATACAATGTTAGCATTGGTACGTTTCGTCTCTGATTCTCTGTCGATTTTTGTATTGTTCTTACCTTCGCGTCAATTGTCAATGAATGTTTTAACGTCAGTCATCTCAACGACAACTGCTAGCTTCCATCAGCTGGCAGCATGGTAGTCCATATTGGCAACATGGCACTGTAGTTCCAAGCTCGGTCACTTAACTGTCATGTCCCATATTTAAAAAAAAACAAGTATAGAATTCACCACAGAGGTAATAGTTGCCATGTTTTGAAAGAAGACAGATGGATGACACGTGCAGACATAGGCCTAGTAGTAGTATCTTTGCCCAGGCATTTGGAAGTTCTCCATTCACCTTCTAGCTTCCCAGTATAATTTAGAGTCCAAATCCAAAAGATTTGATGCCAAAGCTGGACATTTTCGTAAATGTTCTCGAGTCATCAAAGAGTCTTCTAGGTTACACAGGATGCATTTTGGTGAACCAAAAATTCCAATTTTAAACAGGTGTGCTGCTAAACAGTTGTGGCCAGTTAGCATCCGAAATTTTGCTACTGCATCATGTCGAGGAGAATCAGGTATATCTTCTTTTTCAGTAAGCAGTATTGACCAAGATTTATTATTACTGTTTTCTTGAAATTTCTTTAGAATTTTGATTTGAAATTTTGTTTTGTGCAGACAACAGCTATTGGAGTCTAGTGTGCCATTTCACTACGATAATGTAAAACCACGAATCGCTGTGCCAGTGAATTCCGTATGACTGATTACAAGTGGAAAACACTCTCTCAGCCAGTCTACAATCCAGACATGAATCCACCTATGATCTTTTCCAGAAAATGAAAATACCTACAGGACAGATATTGGAGAAAAAAATGGGAGTATAAGGTTATGGTACATCAGTTATTCGTGTATTTCAAAAAGACATGGCTCGGTTAAGAGAGAAGTTTTATATAATATTCTTATTGAATTTGGTATTCCCAAGAAACTAGTTCCATTAATTAAAATGTGCCACAGTGAAACGTACAGCATATTCCATATAGGCCAGTTTCTGTCTGACACTTTTCCAATTCACTAAGGGCTAAAGCAAGGAGATGCACTATCATCTTCACTTTTTAACTCTGCTCTAGAGTATGCCATTAGGAAAGTCCAGCATAACAGGGAGGATTTGGAATTCAACAGGTTACATCAGCTACTTGTCTATGCTGATGACGTGAATATGTTACGAGAAAATCCACAAAATATTAGGGAAAACATAGGAATTTTACTTGAAGCAAGTAAAGAGATAGCTCTGGAAGTAAATCTCGAAAAGTCAAAGTATATGATTATGTCTCGTGATCAGAATATAGTACGAAATGGAAACATAAAAATTGGAAATTTATCCTTTGAAAAGGTGGAAAGTTCAAATATCTTGGAGCAACACTAACAAACATAAATGACACTCGGGAAGAAATTAAACGCAGAATAATTATGGGAAACACCTTTATTATTCGGTTGAAAAGCTTTTGTCATCCAGTCTGCTCTCAAAAAATCTGAAAGTTAAAATTCATAAAACAGTTATATCATCGATTCTTCTGGGTGATTGTGAAACTTGGACTCTCACTTTGAGAGAGGAACAGAGGCTAAGAGTGTTCGAGAATAAAGTGCTTAGGAAAATATTTTGGAGCTAAGAGGGATGAAGTTACAGGAGAATTGAGAAAGTTTCAAAATGCAGAACTGCACGCATTATATTCTTCTCCTGACATACCTAGAAATATTAAAACCGGACGTTTGAAATGGGCAGGGCATGTAGCACGTATGGGAGAATCCAGAAATGTATATAGTGTTAGTTGGAAGGTCGGAGGGGAAAAATACCTTTGAGTAGGCCGAGACGTAGATGGGAAGATGGAGGTGGGATATGATGGTAGAGACTGGATTAATCTTGCTCAAGATAGAGGCCGATGGCGGGCTTATGTGAGGGCGGAAATGAACCTCCGAGTTCCTTTAAAGCCATTTGTAAGTAATTATCATAGACAAATAACAGAGGTAATTATATACCTTCTCTAATAACTGAACTTATGAACAGTGAAGCTAAGTTCCGTAGCAGACGACGCAAAGTTAAATTTCGTATGCGATTTATGATTCGTTGAGAATACATTCACTTGATTGGTTCAATCCATTCAACGTAACGCTACTGGCATCTGTCAGCAGAATTTATAACTGTGAGGAAGAATAATAATGGCTCTATCTAATGGAATTTTTGTATAACATTTTTACCATTGTTTTGAAATTTGACTTACAATGGCCATTTCCAGTAATAACTTCGCAGCCAATAGAAGTTCCAATGCTTATGCAATTTACTAGAAATTGAAATACGAAGTGCGTAATTTAACCTGACGAACTTCAGAAATATCATGGCAGCTGGATACACGGATTTGAGGCAAAAGTTGCAATTTAAGCAAAAAAGTTTTAGAACCCAACAAAAGGAAAAGAAGTTAGTTACATATTTCCTGTCATTAAGTCCAAGTGTTAGAAATTTGTTATATGTCATAAACGTAAAACGTTTATTACCTATTATAACTTGTAATGTTTATAGAGGGGTGTAATTCCAAGTATCTAAACAAGTTAATGCGAGATATGGTAGAGGTTATATAGCATCATGTTGCCGATTTATTTTAATAAAGTATTATTCCCAATTTTCATTATCATTCAGCGTATCAGTTTCCTCTCAATATACATGCTGTATCTTAATAATATAAGCTGTCGGATTATTAATGTAATATTCTCATTTGCAGGTATTCAAATTCTCCACACCAATATTCCCCGTATCAAAGTGTAGAAGACAATTTAGTAATTTTAAAGCAAATACACACAGGAATTCAACAAAGACGACTATTCGATAACGAACAGTGTGCTGCTATTGAAGAAAAGATTGATGAAGTTGTTGAATTGGCAGATAAAGGCAAATATAAACCTTGTACAGTAGACAGAGCCCCTCTTAGAAACAAGTGAGTATGACTATAATACTTTGTGTTTTAGCATTCTAACTTTTTGATGAGTGTCTTGAGTAGATTTTGTACCAATGTCAGTGTTATTGCAGTTATTCTATTCAAAGGTAGGGTTTGATTCACATAATATGAATTCAAAGAAAAAGGTATTAAATTGTTCTTTATTACTACAGGTACTTCTTTGGCGAGGGTTACACATATGGGTCACAACTTTCAAAACGAGGACCTGGTATGGAAAGATTATATCCACCAGGTGAAGTGGATCCCATACCAGATTGGGTACATAAACTGGTCATCAAACCTCTTGTCAAGGCTAACATCGTGCCTGAAGGATTTATCAATTCAGCTGTCATAAATGACTATCAACCGGGAGGATGTATTGTTTCACACATAGATCCTATACACATATTTGATAGGTAAGAGTGACATCCCGTCATTGCGAAAATAAGAGAGTTATAACGTTAAATCTTAAAAAAACTAGACAATAACACCAATGTTTAAGGTTGTGTTTCGCTGTAAAAGTTAATATAATTTGAAGGACGACATAAGTAGACCTAATTCATAAACAAATGTTTATTTTGAAAGTAAGTATTTTACTGTTTTCACTTTCTGTTGTTAGGCCAATTGTCTCTGTATCCTTCATGAGTGATAGTGCCCTAAGCTTTGGATGCAAGTTTAGTTTCAAACCCATCAGAGTATCGAAACCTATTCTGTGCCTGCCATTATCAAGAGGTTGCGTCACAATTCTCAGGTATTGTACTGGCAAGTTGAAATTGATGTTATAGTTAATTATGTTCATGAACCAACCATAAAGTGTATTACTAATTAATTTCAGTGGCTTTGCGGCAGATGAAATCACACACTGTGTTCGACCGGAGGATACAGTTGCCCGTCGGGCTGTAATTTTGCTACGCAGGTATGACTTTTTTGTTTCCATTAATATCCATTTACAAGTCGAGCTAAGAGCCAGTTTGTTAGGTTACATGTATGTAAAATATAGCCTATTGGACGTCCACAATATTTACATTATTTCATCACAAGTGGTTTCTTGCCTGAGATTTTGTTTTCTTCCAATTGAGACTGATATCGTAGCCTAACATTTCATAGGTCTGTGTCAAGCAGTTTTTGCAGCAATAAACTTTTCCGTTTTCCACTCTGGTGCCTGTCTTTTTATGTTGCTGTCATCCTATGAATATATGTGGGAGTACAATATTGTTTAATTAGGCCTACACTAATACAGTAATATTCAACATACAATACAGATACTGAGAAAAATGTAGTGACATGTCAGTCTCAGTAAAAAATTAATTATTCAAATCTTTCTTATTAAATAGCCTATCTTATAAAAAAACAGTTAAATTTAAACAAGGGTAAGTTCGTTCAAAATACAGAATGAATGCAAAGAAACAAACGTTATTTGCATGTCCCTGTTCTTGTAATAGTTCAATTCTGTAGAATTTCATTCAGTGAATTATAATTATTGAATTTTGGGTGTATTTTCCCCTACACAGAATGTGTTAAGTATAGATATAAAGTCCCAACATGTCTGCCAGCGATTCCTCGTCAAAAGGGACTGAAGTTCGATTCCCGTCCTTTTCTGAGTAAAACAGCAAGGAGTAGGTTTTCTCAAAGTACTTCGATTTTTCATGTTATCATAGTCTAGTATATACAGTCACGAAGCTTAATACGTGGTAAATATGCAAACATTAGATAGTTGCTCACCACTAGGATCGCTAATGTCGCCTCATTACAGGCAATGCAAAATAGTACTGGCACAGTCTATTGTTTCTAGCACCTTCAAAACTCAAGCTTCGTGACTGTAGACTGTGATGTTATTCTCATTTAATTTTGATCTATTCTCTTAGCATTTCTTCATCCTCTTTGAGCATTCTTCATAGTTTAAAAGTTGTCCGTTTATTGATGATGCAAACATTCTCAAGGTTATCATATGGTAAATTAAGCTTAGCCAAAAAATGTATACTAATTTGGACTCTTGCAAAGTAACATTTATTAGAACTTTAGTTTGTGGAAGAACCAGCACGAATGTCGTCCTTTGCTTGAAGAAAAAATAAACACTAAACTAAAATTATTCGTAAATTAAATTAGTTTAATGTGAGGGTGTCGGATAGGACTTGTTATAATTTTATTTTTATTTTATAAGTATCCTAAATATTATTGCATTTCTTATTGGATATGACAGGGTATTTCCTGATGCTCCACGACTAGCTGCAAATGAGGTTCTGCCCCCTCTTAGTGCTACTCCAACGAATCGTTACCAGGATATAAATGGCTTGTCAAGGTGAGTTTCTTCATCTGATGTCACTCTCGAAAGTATTTTGAGATATTTAGGATCTTAAAGTTGTAAGTGCTACATAGAATAGTTCCACTTCATGAAAATAAGTTATTTATGATATAAAACTTCAGTTTACTGCTATACGAAAAAAGTATTTTCATTAATTAAAGATGTATTAAAGTTCTGATGATATGTTACAGTTTAATTTAATTACGAACATTACATTGACAGGCCAGGAGAAGGGGGGAATAATCCTCGTAAGCGAGTTGTGGTTGTGAGCAGTTCACTACATCCAAGGAACCATTCAGAGGACAGTGACGTAGAAGATGAATTAGAAGATTCACACCATCGCAATAGCAGTCATAAACGAAGGAAGACGCAGAAGGAGAGCAGTCCTGCTAGTTCAACAAGCAGTAGTAGTAGCAAGCATAGTGAACATTAGCACGTAGCTTCCAGGTAAAACGTGTGTCTGCTGTGTTAAAAGTTGCTAGTGTCTAGTTGCAAATATTGTGCGTGATATTTTTAATCCCACTACATACACTTGGTGGTCCAAAAACTACCTACCTCTGAAACCAAAAGATATAATAAGGTGAAGCTTGTACAATGTGTTATGTTACTCCATTTTGCTTCAAGTATAATTCTTGATTCTCGGTCATTGAAGAAATGCCACTTTACACCCCAAACAACGCATATTTATCATCATAGAGTATGATCGGTCAAATGAGAGTCCTGTGACGATCTGGAGATTATTTGAAAAGAAATTTCAACTGACAAGGGAACATCACTCACTGTTAAGAAAATTTCCAAACAATTTATATACCTGAATAATTTCAAGGGAAGAATTGTTCTTCTGGGTATCGATCCTGGGACCTCTGGTTGAATGCACCAGCGCTCTACCAACTGAGCTACCCAGGAACTGTAGCTGACACCGTCTCAATTTCTCCTCTTATAGCCATACAACTCGAGTGGGCTGACGAGATGCCAGAGAACCACATCGAGTGCACACAAACTCTGTGTGACCTGGAACTGTGGTTTTCTGTTAATGTACCTGCAGTAACGTATATATTATGAAAAGCTAGTTTTTCAGGTAAAACACTCGATGTGAGTCTCTGGCATCTCAGGGGAATTTTAATCAAATTTTGAATCTGTATCTGGTGAAAAAACCTATAGTCGCGACGCTATTATTCCCGGCGTGACTCCTCCTCTTTGCTTACGTCTTAGAAAGTCAAGGCTGTATAAAGTCTAGGTAGGTAGTATCGTTCGCCATTTTTGTTCTTTCGCTGCCGAGCTACCAGACGAGGGATCTATTTGCCACACCATTAAACATTATCATATCGTAGCTCCTATGATAATAAATCAAACGCATTGTAATTCAGCAAATAATTGAACGGCAAATAACGTCCTCGTGTGCTTTCTGCGAACACCAACGAAAGAGCCAAAATGGCGGGCGATTATATTAAGTATTTATTCAGCCTTAGGAAATACATAATTTCTTCATCAGCGAATCACAAGACCCACACGTTTAAATGTAGCCGACCTGCAACGTGATTGGCTGCCGGAAATTAGAGCGATGGGACTATACTAACCATACGAAAACAGACGTGACCTCGGAACACTGCAGCTTGCTGCTGTCACTGACGGCACTAGCACAGTCACGTGACAATACACTGACAATTGCTTCTCTATAATAGCATTTATATGAATTGATATTTAAAAACCTGAATCACAATATTTTTCTTTCGTCAGTTTTGCATGTATTTCGTTCTTATTTCGCCCTAAATACTAATTTCGCGCTATATGGCTCATTTCGCGCTTATAAAAATGTTATGTTTTATTTAACGACGCTCGCAACTGCCAAGGTTATATCAGCATCGCCGGTGTGCCGGAATTTTGTCCTGCAGGAGCTCTTTTACATGCCAGTAAATCTACTGACATGAGCCTGTCTCATTTAAGCACACTTAAATGCCATCGACCTGGCCCAAGATCAAACCCGCAACCTCGGGCATAGAAGGCCAGTGCTATACCAACTGCACCAACCAGGCCAACTTTCGCGGTTATAAATCCACTGCAAATGGCATATTTTTGCAATAAATACCCAAAAAGGCAAAAGTACAGGGTGTACAGGAAATTTCGCGTATATCGCTGTTACCATAAAATAGGGTCCCTACTTGTAATTAAAATTGTGAAATAATCCGTATATCTGAGAAAAAAAAAAATGAAAAAGAACTCTTTCTTCCCTCCTGCCTTGAGTACATTGGTCACTGTTTTCATCAAGCATGGTTTGTATTTTGAATAGACTATAATTTTTTTATTTATTTTATCTGGTGGAGACATCTGTGTGCGCAGTTTGAGCAGTGGCGGCTGGTGCTTCAAAATTTTGTTCGTTCACTTTCTTACTAAAAATATTAGGCCTATCATGCTACAGTCGTAAAAATTTGCAAAAACTCACCTATTTATTTCCACAATGTTTTCCCAGAAGAATCTCTTCGTAGTGTCATTAGAGTGTATCCATTCATAAATGAAAGGAATATTCGCACTGACGAGTTCAGAAAGATTTCAGGCTCTGTTTCTCTAATGGAATTTTTCAGAGACAACAATTTATGTTCAACTTTCGGCGAGTGTACAAAATTACTAGAAATTTTACTAACAATCCCTATGACGACTTCAGAGGCTGAAAAGTGTTTTCCTACTCTCCTCCGAACAAAACACGAGGAAAACAGGACAAAGATTTTTCTTATTTCACAGCCACATAACCGCTGGAACTTCTCGTATGCGTCAGAATTAAATTTTCTGTTAAACGACCTGGTTTTGGTTTTCACGCACTGCGAAATTTCAAGGTTCGGAGCCGACCTACCAAGTAATCTCACACTTCTCTTCTAAGTTGCGCGATGAAAATGGATGTTCTATTAAAGACTGAATTGTATTAATCTTAACTAGGGTCTATTTAATATAGTAGAATAACACAAACACCACAGTTTATTAAAACAGCTTCTTACACGCTACCACATGCTCTCAACCAACTCGACTCAAGTAACTGCAGTGAAACGGAAAGCAAAAACACCAATAAAATACAAGCTCACCCTCTACCCTAAAAAAAAAAAAAAAAAAAAAAAAACTTGTTTTCGCGCCTAACTGCAGTCGCAGGATGGGCATGTTCTGTCTTTGACTCATTCATTGTCACTCATCAGTAGCTCACACTGCCATCTGTTTCCATTTTCAAAGCTCGTTTACCTCCCTGTTCGTTTATCAACAACTTAAAATCCACGCTGGACAACACCCCTCTCATCCCCTCACCCCGAAGAGATACCCAAGATCAAGCCAGTCTCCATAAGAAGTACGGTCGTTTACTTTGGCAAGTCAACATTGAGGCTCCTACAAACGATTATAGTTGGATGAGAAACTTACTACAGCTGATCATACCAATCGTGTACTTAGACCACAATAATTTAACTTGTATTTTAAACCAAAATATCCGTAAATTTTTTTAGAAGTAGCGCAAACTTGCTACAACCTTAAGGAGCCGCACCTGAGTTTTAGGGGAGATTTCTACTTCAGCATTTCCTTATACCATAAGTTATTAGTACAGTAAAACCCTGCTAATTCAGACAGCTATTTTTTTCTACACATGACGCTTGATGATTAAAATTTTCCACAGACTTAAGGTAGAAGTGAATGCAAACGGAGAAAAATGTGGCGATAAATTCAACTTGATTACATAACTTTTCCAAAGATAAATTCAAATTCTCTCACGTAACATTCATATTGATACATTAATTGATTTTGTGGACTATAATCCGAACTATGAAAAGTTGTATCTTGCCTTAAAAGAAATGTGTCATGATGTACAGTGAGGGACATAATTTTTGAGTGGGCGAAAATGTTTCAAGATGTGTCATGCAGTTCATAAGAAGCTACAGTTTTAATTCCTTCTCAGCATAAATACGTAATATTTAAACAGAAAAGCGAGGTGAATATCTCGTCAACATAGGACCAAAAACTTTTGGCTCGTAGCATATACAGTGTGGCATTCTTTGACTTAGGAAAAACTTGAGTCTCTCAACTATTACTTCTCCCTATATCTTCACTTTAGTATGAATTTCTTCAGAATAGGGTATGGTGTGTGTGTTTGTGTGTCTCTAATGCCTACCCACTTTACTTACGTGATTAGGGTTCCGCATACTGCAGATAGATGGCAGGACTGTGACCCATTTTCAAGTTGCACACCACTTCTGCGGTCCACGTTATGCATGATGTGTATCTGTGAGGAGTTATGTCGTGTACTAGGGTGAGTGCATGTGTGTAGTATAGGAAATAGGTGAGGATGACGATGAAGGTGAGAAAGGGAGAAGGGGAAACCTGGTGCCAGCACATAGCCTACTCCTGTCGAAGAGCACCAAGGGGGCCACCAGGCTTAACGTCTCCTTCCGACGGACGAATCACTATCAACAGTGACATATGCCTTCTCTTCATATGCATTGCAGAGAGATTTGGGATTTAACCCAGGCATTTTGGTGCACAATCTAGTGATTAGAAGTTGTACACCACCATCTCTCCTAGTCCTGAGGTAGAAATTTTACATGAAAATTTCTGACCCTGCCAGGAATCAAACCTGGGCCGGCTAGTCTGGAGGCAGACGCACTATTACAGAGCTAAGTCGGCGGATGAATGGGGTATCGTGGAAACAATAAACTGTCAGACTATATTCAGAGACGAGACATTTCTTGCAAAATTTACAAAAGCAGTAGCTAGCTAACTAGTGATCATTTCAATCTCTTTGGAGTCATTGCACGTGGTGTTCCTTAATATCAGCATATTTTTTAACACATTGATTTAATTCTAATTTACAGTAAAACCTCGATAAGACGTGCTCGCTTATTACACTATCCCATGTAATGTGCTTTTTTTGTCCGTTGCCTGCACATTTCATATATAACGCCTTTATAAAATACCCCGTTTATTGCGCTCAAGTCCCGCATAATACGCTGTTTTGTGGAATATTTTCCATGTAATTTTCAGCAATGTACTGTAACAGCAACGAAACATCTTTGTCATTGAACTCACTGGTGCCATTAACCTTAAAAGTATTGGTATTCGACCCTTTACCTGCGCATTTAATCCTTCATACTTCATACCATAGTATACCCCACCCTCTTGTTACGCTTTCTTACTAGACTCCTTATCTGCGTGGTTAAAGCCTACATACAGTTACAATACCTCACCCTCTTGCTAACCCTCTCTCTCAAACAACATTCCTCACTCGGCCGTAATAAAATTCTGGAAATTTTTGCAGGGCAGTTTGTTGTCCTTTAGTGTATTGAAGTGTCTGTGAATGTGATTACAATGAGTGTTAAACGAAAAGCGCTTTCTGTGTGTGAAAAATTATGAAAGTACGATGAAAACAGTACTCTGAATCAGAAACAACTCTCTGATTCATTAGAAATCCCATCATTGATATTAAGAACGATAATAAAAAATCACGACTCAATCACTACAGCTGCGATGTTGGAAGGATGTAAACGCAGGAAACTGAAGTGTGGTAAACATGAGGGCTTGGAGAACATGCACACGGCAAACAACTATAAATGACTTTTTTTTCCGAAAGAATTAAGTACAGTTGATATTGTAAATGTCTTTGAAGTACAGTACAATAATTACATAATGAAGTAATACTGTATTACCTTTCATGAATTATGTATTTCAATAAAGAAAAATGCTAATAGGTACTGTATATAAGTCAAAATTAATATGCCCGCCTAATACGCGGTTTACACACGGTCCCTTGAACAGCGTCTTATCGGGGTTTTACTGTATTTCAGTTAAGCAATAAAGTTCATGTGAATCTGATATCTGTTTGCTTTATTTTAGGTTGTGGGAAGTATTTTCAGTCATTACCCAATTATTTGCACATGGCCTACTACATTGTTGAGAGGAAGGGAGAGCTATGGAACATGGAGTGCCTGTAATATTGTATACAAACATGAAGAGGAAGAATTTACACAGTAAGGAAATATTGTGAGATGTGTGTAAGTATTACGTCATATTTTGTTAGTTGTGTGTGCTCATTTTAGCTTACTGTCGCAACGTTTAATGGACATATTTTTTTAATTTAAATTCCATCGAAACTAGTTACTTTTTGTGATATTAAAAAAAAAACTTTTTCTTATTTTGGAATTAAGTTAAAAGTATTAATTTCTGTGTTGTGTGTTCCGTTTATAAGGCATAGTTGTATATTTTCATAATAATGTGATGCATATAAATATTTTTCTTTTTTTTCATTTAGGACATGAAGCTCATATATGTCCACCCCTCTCCTCTCATGTAATTTTGCAGTGTAAATAACGGTTTGAAAGGCATTCCTTTCTTTTCAATATCTAGGTACATTGTGAAAACGTTTGTCAAGTAATAGGCTTTGTGAATTATAATTTCTCTTCCCTTAGCTTTCCCTAACTTGTAACCTAAATAGTACTTTTACTTGGCCTGTAATTATCTTATTTATGTTGCTGTTATATTTTAATGAATGCAGATTAGCCAACTTACTTGAAGATGTAAAGTAATTTGTAAGCAAGTTGTTGGAATATAACACTCAGCCAGTATTGTTAAAACTCAGTGTAATTCCCTTGCTTGTCTGACAGTGTTACCTATCTTATTATTAAAATTTATTAAAATATAAATAATAATAATAATAATAATAATAATAATAATAATAATAATAATAATAATAATAATAAATGCTGTTTTTTTTTTTCTTCAAAAGAATTTTTTATCATTATATTCTAAAATATTTTGAAAATATAAAGTTACATCTTGCTCTTTTTTAATGTAATTAAAAACTTCTCGTAATATGAAGAAACTATCTACACTATACGAAGTTTCTAGTCGATTTTAACAAGTTGATTGTAGTTAAAATATTATCAGTTAGAAAATAAATTAACTTTATATTATCATTAATTTGTTATACAAGGATTGGATCAGTAAAGTAAATTAATATTAAGATAAAAAAACTGATTATACAGTAGCTACATTATCATCAGTACATTATGCAGGTAGATAATAATTGTGTTATTTACCCTAAAAACTGAAGAAAATAATTTGAAAGTTTTTTAAGATTTTGGCAAGCTTATTTTATTGTATTTCATTGGGAGGAGTAAAGTGAAGATCCACAATATGTGATCACATATGGAATCAATTTACTAGATAATAAGAAAAGCTGTTTTTATCTACTAGAATTATACAATTTATTCCTGTCACTGTCTATAATTTTCCTTCTTTATTGTTAGAATACTTCACTAAATTCATATTTAAGTGATGAAACAATCTTCACATCCGTACAAAGCACTTTTGCTATAATAACCTTTTATGACTTGTAATTTCATCATAAGGGCGTGAATTATATTATTGCATTCTTCTAAATCTGTGAGTGACATAACACATTTTGGAAACCAAGTAAGATTGCAATTTGCATAATTGAAATGGAATTATTTATTGTTTGTTATGGAATTTGAAATACTTTTAGCATCTAATTCAGTGTGAAATAATTAATAGTAAACAAAAATCTACACTTTCATTTCTTAGTATATTTGAATTTTCTAACTTTTATTTGAATGCGGAAAATGTGATTTTTGATGCACAATGGTAAGAACAAAAAAAAAAAAAAATTCGTATACACTTGTAGAACATGTAATAAGCATGAAATAGTAATAAAAAAAATGAAAAAAATTCAAATTTGGAACTGCCGGGCATGTAGTATAGTATAGTATAGTATTTATTAGCTGTCATTATAGCAAAAGCTAATGACATTGTCAAATTACATGTGTGAAATTATCGTGCAAAAATGAAAATTATTCTATTACAACACTGAAGATAAAACAAAATGATCACAAATACTTCTTAGAGTTTACAATTGAGAGTCAATATTATCAAAAATAGGCTAATATCTAGATGAAAATTGTAACACACTGATCACAAATATTATTTGATATGCTCCGTTTATATACAATAAAACAAGAATTAACTTAACAATTTATGAGAATTTCCTAATATATTTCAAAATAATAATAACATTCAGAGAAAGAAACCTAAAAAATATCTACAGCTAATGGCTTCATTGCCAAATGCAAGGCACTAGACAACAACATTTTCAAACTCAAAATATTCTTGCACATAACAGAATGGGTTTCTAAGAAGCCATGTTTTCACTTTGACTTTGAATATGTCTAGTGACACTTCCTGCATGCAGGAAATTCAGAATGGCAGAAATTTATGTGTGATCTATATTGAATGCTAATTCACGAAAGATCATCTATTGCAAAATTTAAACTTGTTAATGAATGTAATTGTATTTCAGAAATGTGTATAAATTGCGGAGTCTATTATATCCAATCATGCAGGACATATGTAAACTTGTGACACTTTATTAATGGAAAGGCATAAAAATATTAGAATGTAGGACTGCAAATGCTCTAATTGTCACAGATGAATTAAAGAAATGAATAATTCACTGATTTGTTTCGAAAAACAAGATTATATCAATGTCTACATCACTAGTATCCACTGAAATTCACAAATGACAGTGCAAGCAAGGGACATAACTTGAGTTTAACTAGTACCGTCAAAGTTCTAACACGACTTGTGCGGAAATATTTAAGTAAAA
Source organism: Periplaneta americana (assembly GCF_040183065.1). NCBI lineage: Eukaryota > Metazoa > Arthropoda > Insecta > Blattodea > Blattidae > Periplaneta > Periplaneta americana. The sequence goes on along the minus strand of NC_091125.1, from coordinate 143,544,067 downwards.
TTAATTTTTGGCTTAGGATTATGTGAAATTATGATCTGAAACTAATTACATCTGACTAGTTAGAAATGAGGGCAATTTTTCTTTCCTATATTCCAACAGTCTTGGCTGAATAGTGTAGATGTAATTATTTTTAAAGGCCCGTTAATGATTTAGCTGTTTGTTATGCTTTAGCAAGAAATTTAGTTTGTAAAATAAACATACAGTTGTATCATTTTTTTTTGGTTTGTTTATATTTTTCATGTGTTAATAGGCCCATTGTGCCCAGTAAAATGTGTGATAAGATTGGTGATAACTGGAAACCAGAAAGAAATCAAGTACAGAAAGAAAACTAGTTTGATGCTGATTTCATTGTTGATATTTTTAAAGTTGGGGTACTTATAAAACTGTAATATAAAGTTGTAAAAAATGGTTTGAAACTGTAATTACAGTGTGAATTAAAAGAATGATTGTCGTCGCTTGGTTCAAGGTGCAGTTATCAAGCATGATGGTAGTAAGTTCCAAGAACATTGTCTTGTTTACTGTTAGATTATTGTACTTTGTTCTTTTAGCTGGAGCAACCCATACTTTGGTTGTACTGACAATACAGATAATACGTGAATTATTTATCTCAAATTAGTTATGTTAACTGATTTAGAGCAAAATAATCTTCGGAATATGTATGATAAGAACTTTCTTGTGTTAAATTTTAACGTACCTTGTTAACATGTTTCGACCTATTTTCGGTCATCTTCGGAACTGGTCGTTGTTGGTTTTGGTGCCTCTTGTTTCCTGTGTGGGTGCGTTCGTAGTGTAGAGTCAAAGAGTGTATGTGTTTTGAAATTGAGTATTCAAAGTATACAGAAAACCCACAACAACAACACATACACAACACATCCAACCACCCCACACAACACAAACAAGCTGCATTCCGAACAATGGTACACAGACTACTCAACATACCAATGAACCAACAGGATTACAACGAAGAACTAAACACAATCAAATACATAGCACAAGAAAACGGATATAACCCTAACAAAATAGACAACATAATACGTAAGACAAAACAAAACCACAAAAAACAGAAGAATACAACACAAGCACAAGAACACAAAAAATACATCACACTAACATACGAAAACAAAAACACATAAAATTGCAACCTCATTCAAGAAATTAAACTACAACATCGCATACAGAACAAATAACACTATACAAAAAACATCTCAACACACAAACAACACAAACAAACAAATACAACCACACAGGCGTATACAAACTCAAATGTAACACCTGCAACAATTCTACATAGGACAGACAGGCAGATCATTTCAAACATGTTACAAAGAACACATCACAGCCATAACAAAATTACAAAACACCTCCACATATGCAGAATACATCACAAATGCCAACCACACCTACAGAGACATCAACACAGACATGAAAATATTGCACATCCAACCAAAAAGCCAGAAACTCAACACACTAGAACAATATGAAATATACAGACACACGAAAACACACCCCAACAATATTCTCAACACACAACTCAATTTCAAAACACATACACTCTTTGACTCTACACTACGAATGCACCCATACAGGAAACAAGAGGCACCAAGACCAACAACGACCAGTTCCGAAGATGACCGAAAAAAGGTCGAAACATGTTAACAAGGTACGTTAAAATTTAACACAAGAAAGTTCTTATTATACATATTCCGAAGTGATACAGTGTTAAAAGTTGTGTAATCAAGATGCAAAATAATCTTTTAATTGATATGATGCACTGTTGAAGGGCCAAGTTTTGCGAGTTATTTCGTAGACCTCTACGAGATTTAAAGTTACTTTTAGTTGTCTCATGTTGCGAAGTTCACGGGTTTAGACAATAACTCATGGAAGGATTTTTAAGAGGTGATAAAAAAACCTTTGCATAGCTTCCTGCGAAAGGGAAGCAAGTCTGGGGATCTCATGTAGATTTATGGTGTGGAGAAATAATTGTCTCTGATTAAAAGGGCTATAGACAAAATTTACCAGCTAGCTGTTCCTCGTCTCATTACGTGTTCTACTACTCTGCATACAGATGTCTGCATTTTGGGAGACGTCAGAGGATTCTGACAGATAAAGCAGGAAACATCAATATGGATTAGCCTATAGACTTGCGGTCTTCATGTTATAATCAATGCTTATAATCCTTAAACTCTTCCATGGACAGTCATTCTCTTCGTCCTTAAGTCAATAATTTTGCGATTTCTTTGGAATGTTGTGATCGCCCCATTGTTTTCTGTATTTGAATACAGGATGAAAGAGGAAATAGAAGTAGAAAACATGAGATAGAGTATGCCAGTAGATCACACAATATCTGGGTCTTAATGGTATGCGATCTATATACAGGGTGTTTGTAGCTTGATGTGCAATATTTTAAGGATATATTGCTTGTTCAGTTCTGCATAGATTTAACCTAATATACCTTCGTAAAATTTCTAATAGTTTACGAGATACACAAGCCTAGGTTTGGAAACTTTCCACTACGATATCTTTGATAGTACATGTTGGAATAGGACAATATCACAAGACACATAAAAAGTGTCTGTTCTTTGTTATGAAATTAACAAAGCACTGCAAAAATCTGTCTCTACATCGAAATTGTGCGACATAAATAAAATACAAATAAGAAGAGCAGGTCTTCATAAAGTTTCCAATAACTTGTTATAACATTAACCTTAAACAAAAGCACTAAAAAATACAGTGAACATATGAATCTTTGTGTGGTTAGTGCTGTTTGGCTCGAAATGTCTTTCTTGAGCTTTCCTACGCTTCTCAATTCGATTCATGCCTTCCACAGTAATGACTGGATGATGCCCTCTGTGCTCTGCAACAGCTTTAATACAGGTGTTCAACATGTATGTTCCAAGTCATGGAATGACTAACTACAAGACATGCAGAAATTCTTGTGCATTGTAGATTTTCATTTGTGATCTTAGTAACTGCAAGTCTTATTTTTTCATTTCGTTCTGCCTGCCCTTCATGTTGTAAATGAGAACTTGGAACATTTCAACATTTGGCTAATCCCTATAAGTACGTATAAATTGCATGCCTGCAAATCGTTTCATATTCCCGCACAGCAGCTGCAGTATTACTGTTGCAAAATCCGTACACGAACACAATATCAGCATATTCTTTATAGTATACGAATGGTGTTTTCACGATCATACAGCAATGAAATACTTCGTCAGTAGTTTCAGTAGATACTAGAATGTGCTGTGTTGTATTTACATGCATAGAGATAATCCTTTCAGTACTTCTCCACTGATTATGTTGTTTTCTAATGCCAGGCGTTTGACAATAAAGTCATTTGACCTCTTGCACTCCAATATTTTTCAAAGATATTATCATGGTCAGCCACTGTAATGGCAAGTTGTAGCCGATTTAAGTGAACACCATATTTTAACGTTTTGGTGGCTACTTCATTCACACACAACCCCTAGAATGTCTGGAGGACCACACCTGCTGTTGGTCGACGGGTCCATTGGACCTAGCTGGGAGATCTTGTTGATCACCAGCTTCCCCTCCTTAAGCCACTGGAGGACGATTTTAGTGCCATAGCAGGTCAGCCCTAGGAACAGAAAAGTAGAAAGAGGAGGAAGGAAAGTGAAATGAACCCCTAGGCCTCGAATGCTCTAATGCCGTCGGGGTTGAAGAAAGTAAGAGTTCAGTCAGAGGACTGGATAGGAAAGGGTAAAGAGGGAATTAGGTATTGAATAGAGGAAAATTATACCAAACTCAGTCATTAACTCATCAAGCTGACCAGTGCTAGTTGATGAGTAGCCCCTCCCTTTAGTTCAGCTCGTAAAATTATGCTTACTAACAGCTGCACCACGGGAAGGTAGGGATGGGACATTGGGTATTTGTCCAGGTTGGTTCCTTAAAGCCTTCAATGGGAAGGATTAATGGCTCTCCCCCCTGTATCCGACAGATACCCTTTTGCAGCCAATACACTGATTATAAACTGGGTGAGTGATGTAGTGGTATGTTATAGTGCTTGACGCAGCAAGAAAAGGCAACTATTCACACGCTATTATCTTCGCAATGATTTAATTTAGTATAGGGATATGTTGGCTTATATCATTCTAGAATGTCTGAAGGAATACACCCCTGTAATGTTGCACATTAACTTACAAACACTCTGTATATAAAATAGAAGCATTTTTATTTAATAATGTAGGTGCCATTGCATCATATCTGCTTTAGAAGATTGTAATTATGAATGATTCTATTATCTATAAGATGAGAAGTCTTAAAATTATTGATGTTGGATTTTACATGTCCTTCATGATGTGAAACTGCAGTCTGATTTTGTATTTATTACAAACGGGAACTACCTTTAATAATAATAATAATAATAATAATAATAATAATAATAATAATAATAATAATAATAATAATAATAATAATAATAATAATGATGATTATGATGATGATGATACGAGGTCATTCTATAGTACAAACCAGGTACCTTTCAGTAACACAAAAAACGTAGTCAGCACATATATTTAGGAAATTTTAAACTTCAGATGACATGAATTTATAATTTCTCGCATATCACTTTAATTTCTATTTACTTACTTACTGGCTTTTAAGGAACCCGAAGGTTCATTGCCGCCCTCACATAAGCCCACCATTGGTCCCTATCCTGAGCAAGATTAATTCAGTCTCTATCATCATATCCCACCTCCCTCAAATCCATTTTAATATTATCTTCCCATCTACGTTTCGGCCTCCCCAAAGGTTATTTGAAGGTTTCGTAACAAGCTGTTTTTACAGTGATGGGTTGTTAGCCCTTCATCCAACCCCCAAGCTGGAGGACCACCCCTCATCGGCTGTCCACGACTGCTTATTCAATATATTCACAGCTACCCTCCATATCTGGAGGTCATCTCATCGATCCACACTTTAATTTCTATTTATAACATTGAATTGAAAGATAAGATATTTTTAAACATAGTCACCTTTATATAAGCTGCATAAAATAATGTTTTGTTTTTGTCACACTATAAGCTAAAATTTATAATTTTCTTGAAAGAAATTTTTAGGAATTCTACGTCGATTTTCTGTCAGCCTATTTTTCTATTCTACGTCTCCATTTTATTACAGCACATACTACTGTTGTAATATACGGCCGATAATAGCATTTCCTGGATTCTTAATGTAGATAATCCACTGTGTTATGTTCAGAAGTAATCTTTCTAGAAAAACATCACTTTTAAAGGGAGTAAATTAGCGTCTTTAGTTCTGTTAATTATATTGCATAAAAAAGGAAACAGTTTACAAAAGCAGTGTACAGAATAGGCTGTGTTACTGTAAAATATATTGAGCAGATAAACTAGCGAGCATTCTCTACTATGCGTATGAAGAGGAATTGAAGTCTTCGAATTAAAAATTATCGAAGAAATATTATCCCAGATTAGGAAAACATCACCTTTCTCAATAAGAAACTATAATGCACTAGAAGAGGTGAATAATAATCACATTAAAATAAAACTTTCATTCATATAATAGTTTCATGTAAAAATAATACATTTCCATTATATTAAGGAAATGTTACAAAGACACAATGTAATTTTTAATAAATTCCTCTCTGGATTCTATTGTGAGGAGGATAAATCCACTTTCTTCTACATACTTTATGCAACGGATGTGTCTTCCATACTTAGGAGAGAATAGCAACCACAGCATTCTCCTTCTATAATTTTGTGCTATATTAAACTCAAGCTTTTAAAAGAAAATAATTTTCAGTCATTGGGATAATTTCATTAAATTTAGACAAGAAGAATACAAAGAATGGACAGTGACTAGTATACATTTAATTATTGTTATGTAGACTCGTTTTTAATTTTTATTCATAATACACATTTCGCATTTAGAACTATTTAAATTAATAATAAATATTTTCAGGAATATCGGTTTCTAAAAGACTCAAATGATGAAACATGTTACTTGTTTAATCCCTCTTTCCCATAAAAGTATTGGTTTATTAAATTGCAGAAATTATATTTTGCATTGGTTACTATTGGGATGAAGAGTGGTTATATTAAAAAAAGAAAACTGTGTGGTGCTCATGTAAAAGGTAGTTTCAATTTGAAAGACTGATTTCGCATATTAAGTGGATATAAATAAATTTGCTACCACATTAGTGTAGGTTGCTTCAGTATTAAAGTGTCCAGATACAGGGTGAAAAGAAAAAGGAAGTCTGTAAATATTAGACTCTAAGCAAGCGCGGCCTGCACTTCTTACCTTCCCCTCCCCCTCTGCTGTACTCAAGCAGTAATATGCGAGGTGCACTGCGTTGTAAGACTTATTTCAACGATTTTCGCTGTTATTCAATTTAAATTCATGGCTAAACGGTTTAATTTGCAAAAAAAATATTCAAGATTATTTTTACCTATCTGCTTGTATAGCAATCAGCCATTTTTCTCAGGCCATTACCACAATTGAGCACTGCAATCATTGGGCAAAAACTATTTTTTTTCCTGCTTAATGGTGCTTCATCGAAGGAAATGTGTAATAAAAGTTTCGTTATATTTAATACGTAGCATCACCTCTTAAATTTTGGTGCAGAGATTACCATTCACTCTGTATAGAATATTACTAATGCTATTAAGCAATGAAAATTTACATTATTTCACTTTCATTTATATTGGATCGTAAACTCTTAACATATTGAAAATGAAGAGTGATCGTTAATTGTTGTGGATAGAAAGAAATTGTGGTGCTGTAACATAGCAAATGATAAGTTAGTGAAAATGAGAAAGTCTTTTATTTACAGGCCTTCTTCTTAAGTAAGAAGATAGCATTAAGGAGTGATATCTGACCTTAAAATTAAAATTTAGATGGATTTTAGATGTCATATCATCTATTGTAATATATATTTTCAGTTTTCCTAATTGGCAGTCCTTACATAAGCTATAATTACCCAAAAAAAGTTCTACGAATATTATCCTAACTTATAGTCATGCCTTACAAAGCTGAGACAGATTTTAAACCGTTAAAATAGTCTAAACATATATGCAAAATCCACAAGAAATTGATTAAAACTCTACAAAGAAACAGTTGAAAAGGGGTAATGTAGTTTGTGACTAGGGCATTAATAATGTTTCTCCATATCTCACAGTAAAAGATGCCATTTTAGTATGTTACACTTTTTCTTGTGCTTTTTATTTGTTTAAGCAATCATATTGTAATGTGATGAGTGGTATGTTGAAGTCGGTAGGCAGAGTTTGTTGATGAAAACTGCTGTAAATACGAACACTAAAGAAAGAGATCATTCGTTATGATTCACATGTTCATTTTGTGTATTTGGAGTCAGCCATATTGTATACTAGTCCCCTAGTTTATTAAACATTCAGCATTGTATTGTTTTTGCTTACAAAAAGTTGGAACTTTATATAGATTAATTTCATCCTTGTGTCTATAAATAAATTATATTGTATCTCGGTACATGTCCTCTCTTTAATAACATCCTATACATGAAACACTCAGAAAGCTAATAAAGATTTGATATCTATTACATAATGTTAGTTTTATTATTATTTTTTTCCTTTCTCAGTATGAATTTCTGATGTCATAATTAAAAAAAGTTTTTAAAATTACTTTACTTCTGCTATGAAATTAAGTTGTAATTTCATATCAGTTGAGTCAACAATTAAAAATATTTATACAGGGTGAACCAGTTAGGGCTAGACTCCTAACCGCACTCACGGTGACTGATTCATACGTAACAACACTACCATATGCGAAGGATTTCTTCCGCGCTTTTGCAGTTGGTATTGAATAATGATGTACTTACCGAATTCACAATTCATGTTCGAAATGAAGTCCTTGTGATATCTGGCAGACTGCACATCTCCTGAAGACATGTCCAGCAACTTGCCATGGTTCGTTCTCCAAAATGGCTTTAATTTCGTACCAGATATTTTGAGTCCCTCAAGTGAATGTGGGTTATTCGCGTAAACTTTACTTTTAACCACTGAGGTAGAACCATGCTTTGTCACTATAAAAAAATTAAGGTGGGGTCAAGTAGTCCATCATACCACATGCAAAACCTAAGTCTGCTCCGGTAATCAAATTACGTTCACCTCTGAACTACACGAATTTTGTAAGGTTTTAACTCCAATTGTTTTGTACCTCTTATCACTGAAGACTGTGACACCCCTACCTGCTGAGCTACACTGTGGAATGATGTAGGATTTCTCTCTAGTCGGTGGCCAATTTCATCTAACATCTCCTCAGTGAGAATACGCTTCACACATGTTCGTTTCTTATCCAGTACTGATCCAGTTGTACGAAATTTCTTCACTACATTATAAATCATTGCTTTAGAAGGCTCTGGCAAATCAGGAAATGACTGACGGAAGTTTGTTACAACTGTTCTCCAAGATTCATATTTCACTAAGTTGTCGTAAATAAACACTCGTTGATCCAGGCTATATTTCATAATGAACACACTACTGCACTCTAAATGTACGGTATACAGCTGCACCCTCACTGTGTGAACGTGTTTACGTAACTAAACACGAAACGTATGGGAGCAAGACGTCTGATCACTGCGATGGCACAGCAGTTGCTATGGATATGACTTTCCGCTGACGCCAGTCTAGTCTCGGCTGACTCACTCTGTACAATACATACATGAAGACTGAGTTTAACACTGAAGTCAGTGACTTTTTTTCTAAGATACAAATTCCATGAAAGAATAACATATGCTAAGTCGGATATTTCACAAAGAACAGACAGAAACACAGGTTTATTAGAAATACAGAGTGTTAAAAAGTATGGAATATTACTAATAACTTCTTAAATTTTAATTTTACAAAAAAAAGTTTTATACAAAAGCTGTTGGAGATAAACCATACAAAATGAAAGTTCGAAAAAAGTACGTTATTCAGACATACAGTGTGTGACAATAAAGTTTATTTTTTTAAATGGCACTCTATATTAAAATTTACATATTCTGAATCTCCATTAAATTTTACTTATGAATGTGTAGAAATTTAGTCTATTTATCCATTTCATGTGCTTTAACTATTTATTAAACTTGTTTCGTGGGCTTCAAAGTTGAGACAAATTAGTGTGTAAAATCATGTTAGACCAAAAAATTAAAACACTGTTACTAACCAAACTTTACCACAAATGCTCAAAATGAGAACCATTCATAACCAAACAATGTCCCAGTCTATCACGAAAACAGTCCATCGTCTTTCTCACAGTTACATGACTGATCTGTTCCATCTCATATCTATAATGGACTGTTTTTGTGATAGACTGAGACATTGTTTGGCTGTGAATGGCTCTCATTTTGAGCATATGTGGTGAAGTTTGGTTAGCCATAATGTTTTGTTAACTTTTATGGCCTGTTCAACATGATTTTACATACTTATTTGTCTCAAGTTTGAAGTCCATGAAACAAATTTAATAAATAGTTAAAAGACATGAAACAAGTGAATGGGTAAAATTTAATGGGGATTCGGAGAATGTAAATTTTAATATAGGTTGATATTTAAAAAAATAAACTTTACTGTCACGCCCTGTATGCATGAATAACTAACTTTATTTCGAACACTGATATCATATTGCATGGTTTATCATCTCCAATAGCTTTTGTATAACACTTTTTTTTTTTTTTTTTTTTTTTTTTTTAAATGAAAACTTAAGAAGTTATGAGTAATATTACATATTTTTTTTAACACTCTGTATATCAGAAATAACAACTTGAAGTGGAGACCAGACATCACTAAAGATAAGCATAAAATGATAAATTCCGTAATATCTTTTGAATCGAGTTGAATGACAATGTAGTTTTGTTATCTATGACATTTTTTTTTCTTCTGTACAAAGAAATTTTCAACATATAAATTTGTTACTTGCATTTATTTATTACTCTAGAGAAATGCATAAGGAAATAATTTTTGTAATATTTGTTATTCTTGTAGCTTTCCAGAGGATGTAATTTGTATACTTACTCTATTCGTCATTTTATCATTCTCTTTGCTGTTACATGTATAATGCACTTAAGTTAAATTCTATCTCAACATCACAAAAGTAATGCTAATAGTAATATAATGTATGTAACTTTGGAATCTATAATTTTGTGAACCATTTTTCACTTTGTAGCGTATATTTTCATATTGTGATGAAGAGCATTACACAAACTTGATGCAACAATATGAAGTTCCAATTTTTTAAAGTCATAATGCATTGTATTATATTGACTTAGATTGTAGATTAAGCAGAGAAATTTATTCATTTAATCATTCTTATCTACTCTGTAGTTTTAGGTTATTAAATCAACAAACTCTTGCAAGTCTAAAAATAAAGTTTTGTCTTCTGAAGAGCATCAAATAAATAATGCGTAACTTATAAGTGCATAAATACAATACTATGAAACAAATGTAATACAAATTTGTTACTTTACGAGGGCACATCAGCAGGTGTGAGAAACTATGTTGAGTGTTTTTGAAGTTGTAATTTGTTTTCGCCGTTTGTCTGTGCCTTCCTTTTTATAAACAAATGTTGTGAGAAAGAAGTGAGCTGGATATAATGAAGAGGAATTTGTTACCAATTGAAAACGAAGAAAATATTGTATTATTGTAAATATTGTAAAACCCAAACATTGTAGCTTAGTGTACATTGTGAAAACATGATGAGACCTTTTGAAATGGAAAGTTTCCGAAGATGGTTTCCGGAAATTGTTACGAGTCAGATGAAAGTGGCTACATGAAGAATTTAAGAATTCAGCATACTTTGGAATGGGTGTGGATACCAAGAACATTAGTAATTCAGATAATACGAAAGTCATGTAGCGTGTATTATTGACAGTGCATGGTTTTTTATTTGTAATGAAGTGTAACCAAATTAATATGAAGGTTCCTAGTTTCCACTGAAAATTGCATAAAATTATAATCCTGTTACAATATTTGTTACGAGCTGATTCCGTTAATAATGAAATGAAAACTGATATCCCTTGTATTTGTAATTTGTTGTATGAATTTCCTTACGCAATAACTCCTCAAGTAATAATAGCTTCAAATAACTTAGAATTTTATGAATATATTCGTATACATTGGCACCTTCCATAAAAAATAGTGAAGGAAACATTTAGTCTGGAGTCACGTTTTTTTAAATAATATTTTTGTAACTTCTTAAAATGCACAACACGTCCCTCAATCCACATTTTTTGTAGATCATCTAATGTTAGAAAACTTTAAAATAAATTCTCGTATGCACAGTATTTTGTAAACCTCATGTAAATAGCAGCATGTTATATTGCTCTTGGTTCATATAGTAGTTTACAATTTTCTGATGAGTGTGTATTTCTAAGGATTCCCAGAATTTATAAACAAAAAGCAGGAGACTTAACATTATTAACACAACATTTACAAACATTCTACCCATTGTTTAGCTGTACACACAGATTCTGCGTATCCTGAGTATGAGAGCTGTGTATTGTATTTTACAGATCCATGAATCTGGAATAAAAATAATTACGATTTAAAAAGAAACACATTCCAAACTTGGACAAACCATACTTTGCGTGGTAAAGGGGTTATTGTTTATAGTGATCTCCCCAAGGCTAACTCATGGGTAAGCAATCGAAAGGGCCTATCTTCCTCAGAATGGACCAGTGCTTTAAAAATGTCAAGCAATATTTCGGCGGTTCGCGCAATACCGGGCAGAACTCTAAGCACAACCCGCTGCCGTCATCCAGACTGTAGCGAGCTTGAAACACTTGGACACGTGCTTGGACAATGCCCTAAAGGCGAGCTACAGATCAATGCTAGACATCATCGTGTACGACATGCTTTGGCGACATCGTTAAAAACTTTAAATTGGGAGATTCATGAGGCAGTACATTGTGTATCATCAGATGGTTCTTTTAGGTGGGCAGACATTATTGCTATTAACGGATGCTTAAAACGGGCTCTTGTTCTTGACCCTACTATCCGTTTCGAAAGAAACCTAAATCAGGCCACCGAAGTTGATATTAAGAAGAAGTCTATATGAACCTTGTCTGCCTTATCTTTCTCAAAAGTACAACGTCCCTCTTAAACAATGGTCTGTCATTGGTTTGCTGTTTGGCAGTAGAGGTTCTATTTCCAAATTCACATGGAATTATCTTAAGGAACTTCATATTCCTTTTGATTATGTAATGTCTGTCCTTATAAATATTATCAAGGATTCTCTTCAAATATTACATCATCATCATCATTTCAATTAATCCACTTATATTTGCCTTCAACAATTAACTTTCTTTTTTCTTCAATGTATCACATCACATTATATTGTACATGTTTATTGTATTCAGGACCCTTGTGGTCTCTCAAATTCTTTGAGCTGATGTCTATAATTTAGAAAAATATATAATATACATCAATCAATTCATTTAAAGTCACTCTAACTGTAGCTTTTAGGATTTCATATCGAAACGACCTCTTTTGTTGTCTAAACAGCACTCACAAGAGAAAAGACAATTTATTTCATTTTCCCTATACAGTTTATGATGACATACAAATTGACTATTTTATCTGGCAGTACCTTCTACTAATTATACTAAGACCTTAAATTCTGTGGAGCACACAATAGTACATTATGCAACGAGCCTATAATGGTAGTAATTAAGACGCGAGTATGTTTATGAAACGAGCGCAAGTATTGATTTTTTCCGAGAAACAAATGTCGACATTGACCTTGATATAATCTAGAGAGTAAAATAAACATAAATCTTGATGTAACCCTCGAATTGAATTAGACATTGAAAAACGAGATGACAAATTGAATTTATTTGAATATTATTTACAATTAACGCTAATTATTATAGTAACAGAACTGACTTTATTTCAAATATAGGTGATTTATTGTGCAATTGGTGAAATGAATTTGCGGGAATGTGCTTTGTGAAAGGCTGGAAGATGACGGTGAATTGATGTTAATTTGTGTGTTGTTTTTTTCGACTGAGTTGTCTTTCGATTGCATATCCGAGAATAATCGATACTTGCGCTTTCATATTGCTACAGTGGTATTTTCTGATTGGTGGAGCACCTGAACTTTAATGAATAGGTGTACTTTAATGAGGTCCATTAAAGGGCTGCTACCAGGTGTATAATTACTACATTTCGGCATGGTCGAGGATAAACATACTTAAAGCACTACACACACAAAGGAGTTGAGGAAAAATACAAACACTTAATTAAATAATATGTATAGCCAAAGCTAAGCAAAAGTAAAAATGGAAGAGAAGGGTCAAACATTTTGTCTGGAAAGAGGCGTACGACAAGGTGAGCCGTTATCTCCTAAAATTTTTACGAGTGTCATAGAGGATGTTATCAAAAGAATCAGAAACATAGAGTAAGCATGAATGGAAGACTGCTGACATCTGCGATTTGCAGATGATGTGGTTCTGTTTGGAAGATCACCAAGGGAATTGCAGTCCATGCTCCAAGAACTCAGTACACAAAGCAGAATGGCAGGCCTATCCATGAACATGACCAAAACAAAACTGATGACAGATGGACCCCAAACCCAATCACAGTAGATAGAAGGATTGTACCATACATAAATGAGTATATATACCTAGGGCAACAAGTATCCTTCGAAGACAGCATGGAGATAGAAATACAACGAAGAATCACACTGACATGGTGTGCATTTTGGTTCCTTAAATTCGTGTTTCTAGATAAAACCCCCAGCAGACCACTAAAACTAGACACTCTAGAAACCTGCGTTTACCCAGTATTGCTCTGTAGAAGTCAGACATGGTCACTAACATTTAAACAGACGAAAACTATACAAATATGCCAACGGAAGATGATAAGCAAAATTCTAGGAGTATCCTTATTATACTGAAGTTAATAAGTCCAAATATTCTACTGTTTCCTTAAGTTATTTCCTTATATTCATAAAATCCTGGAGAAATGTAAAATACTTCAGAATATTGTAATTAGGGTTAACCTACATCGATTTAACCTGATATACCTACGTCCGAAATCTAATATTCGGAAGAATGTGATATGATACATTATTGAAAATGCTTTACCGAAGTACTGTTCGAATAAATTATTTCACATTCAGCAGAAAACTCAGCAAGGAACTAGAATAGTTATATTGGTGCAAGACAAATTACTGAAGTTACTCTTTTGCATTCCATGAACTGTACCACAGCTGTGGGAGAATTGCATAGGTATTCATGCTGTTTATGTGACTTTCCTATCAACCTTCCCCTACAAAGAACTTCTGTGCTTTATCAGGGATATACTGGCACCTAGAATACATCACCCAGTTTCAGTAGTAAAGTTACAGTTGTGTTGGGTTGAGTGTTTTATTATTGTTTCGGTTTACAAATGGGAGAGTATGGGTCTATGACAAGAGAATTAATTAATGAAAGCATACAGTATATTTTCTTCAAATGAAGCGACATTATGAAATTTGTCAAGAGTTCACAACAAATTTTTCACTATGGCTTACTCAAAGTGTATCATACATCGCTAATATGTTTTCGCGGGATATCAGCCGAGTTAGGATTTTGGAATGCTCCAAGCTTTCGACTGCTATCTCTGCAGCCATCTTCAGGGAAGTGATGTCCGAACAGAAAGTCGAAGGTTTCTGTTCGGACATCACTGCTATCTCTGCAGCCATCTTCAGGGAAGTGATGTCTGAACAGAAACCTTCGACTCTCTGTTCGGACATCACTTCCCTGAAGATGGCTGCAGAGATAGCAGTCGAAAGCTTGGAGCATTCCAAAATCCTAACTCGGCTGATATCCCGTGAAAACATATTAGCGAACCAACGCCGAGAAAGCCTCAAATCATACATGTATCATACATGTCTATTATCACTTTAATATTGCAAAACTCGCTATTACAAAGCAAATGAGTGGTTGCACAGGTCTGAAGCTGATCTCGATGCCGAGATATTACTGAGAGAAGCAGTGTGGTATGGCTAATTTTATATGCTGCGGAACCTTCATATGTGGCATCTTTGGGTGCAGTCACACAAGTTATATTGGCATTCAGCTCTGGCTCATAGTATTACATAAGACTCTTGCTAATCCAGCCATTCCTTGCATAGAAGGGTGCCAAATTAGCGAGAATGCCAGATTACTGAGAGTGCTTAAAACGTCATTAAATTTAATGTTATAAGCAGTGCCAATCACTCCACTTGCATTTCTAAATCGAAACTAGAATATTCCACAAGTGACTGACGCATAGGTGTATAAGTAATACAATAGGCCTATAACACATGGCACTGATGCAGATTTCCCAGAAAAATATTACAGTAGAAGTGATAGGACATACACTAGATGGAGGCGGATAATTGAGAGGCCTGATTAACGAGAGTCTAGTGTATTACAGTAAGCATTTGAAATTCTGCAATTTTTGTTTCACTGCCAGTCCCAGAACTTGGTGCAGAGAAAGACGTATTCTAAGTAAAAAATGGACGTAATTAAATTACAATTTTTATTACGAGAGCTATTTATAAAGTAACTTCCGTTTATTTTTTTCAAACCTGTGAATGACGTTACAGAATTGGGTTACAATACGTTTGAAAGTATACACTCTAGTTTATTTTTCCACATCATTTCCAGTCACATTGAGACACTTGTCGTAGCGTTTGACGAGCTTTGCAATTCTGCAATCGTAGAATTCGGCCGCCTGCGACTGAAGCCAACCTACGACGCTGGTTTTCAACTCTTCGTCATAGTCAAAGCGCTTCGAGCGAAGCCACGTCTTCATGTGCATGAAGAAATGGTAATTGCTAGGCGCAAAATCTGGGCTACAGGGAGGATGATCCAATACTTCCCAGTTGAACTCTTGCAGTTTGGTCGCAGTAGGACGTGCTGTATGCGGCCGGGTGTTGTCATGCAGGAAAATCACCCCAGAGCTCAACATGCCACGACGTTTGTTTTGAATGGCCTTTTCAAGTTTGTTAGTATGTTACAGTAACGCTCAGCGTTAATTGTGCCATTCCTCTCCAAGAACTCCACTAGCAAAATTCCTTTTCTGTCCCAGAAGACAGTTACCATGAGTTTCTTCGTGGAAAGTGTTTGACGACACTTTGTGGGTTTTTTCGGAGAGTGAGTATGGCCCCACTGCATTATTGATTGAAGCTTTGTTTCTGCACTCACATACCGCACCCTAGTCTCATCTCCTGTCATAATCTGATCGAAAAAAGCATCACCTTCTCTTTCGTAACGCTTAAGAATGAACAGTGCTGCTCCCATCCGCTGAGCCTTTTGTTTCTCAGAAAAGAGTTTAGGCAGAAAGTTTTTGGTAGCCCAAATCTTCGGTAATCACTTTGTACAGAAGAGTACGATTAATCTGTGGAAAATCCTCACTAAGCTCCGACATGGTGAATCTGCGGTTTGCTCTAACCCTTTCATTAACCAAACGAATCAGATCTGCATCCACGATACTTGGTCGACCACTTCTCTCTCCATCATGGACATTGGTTCGCCCATTTTTGAACATACGGCACCATTGTCTTATACCACCTTACGTCTGGCCCATAAACTTCACAAAGTTGGCGATGGATTTCACTAGCTTTACAGTTTTCGGCCATAAGAAGTCTTAATACAGAACGTACCTCACACCTGGCAGGACTTGCGATTGCAGCACACATTTTGACAGCACGTGGCTCAGAGAAGAACAAAGACACGACCTTGACTCTACCGCTGTTTGACGTGTACTGCTTCAAGGTACACTCCACCGCAAGAGCGGCGCCACTGTCTCTGTTGTTACGCACGCTATATGAAAATGGGAGTTACTTTATGAATAGCCCTTGTATAAATATTACACAGAAATTCAGGTAACTACTATTTTAAGTAAAAATGTGTCAAATTATCCATGCTCACATTCTTATATATTATCAATTTGCAAAATTACAAATTCCCACTGTCAGAGTATACAACCTCTAATTTCTATTCCAGGAATATAGGTATAACACACAATAATAACAAAAAATACCTTGCCTACTTCAACAATTTGCTGAACAACTTCGGGAGAAGAATTTGGGGCAGAAGAAGATATGAAATAATAGACGACATTAAGATATATGGATCATATGCATAGATTAATAGACTAAGAGGAAGGCAGAAAATAGGAAAGACTAGAGAATGCTGGGTTTGCAGTGAAAGATCTCCCTTGGGCAGAAAACTGTTTACTGATGAAATTTTAAGAGAATTGAATACTTCTCTACTAATCAGAATTTTTTTTTACTAATGCTAGCGCTCTTAACTTGTCATTATTCACCCCGACTTTTACGAGTGGGCTCACAGATGTGACTATACTAGCGACCACTAAATCAGACAGTACATCTCACTTGATATGTGTCAGAGAAAAAATAATTGTTTGTATGCATCTGAAGTCTGATTAGTGTAATATGTAGCTAATCAGCGATGTATGCAATGGAAAGGGAAAGAAACTGGCCACCCTACTCCATTATCTCCTGGTCTGGTTGCCTTATAAGTGGTCCCATGTTGGTATCACTTGTGAGATTCAGTACCTGTCTTCGGACAGTTGACTAAACAACAGCTAAATTGGGCAGGTCAGAGAAATTACAAGGTTTTTTTAGCAACTGGCATAGAAATTTCCAATCGAACACCATTTTTTTTGGAGTGTGAGGCAGTTTATTCTCTCCCGAGCTCTTGATGTAATCTCGAACATTGTTGCGAAACAAATTATATTATTAGCTTCAGGAAAGACTGCTGATTTCAATGGTATAATTATTTTCCATATAAACCACTGTAAATAATTATGAAATATAAAAACCTGTACAAGTCAATGTAAATGCGAAAAGTAGTCTGTTCAGATTTTCAGTAAGCGAGAAATTTTTTGTTTTTTTGTTTTTTTTTTTTTTGAGCCAGTAAAATGTTGTCTATGCAAGACATTTAGAAAATAGTCTTAATTAAATTTTTTGTCTGAAACACTTTTAATATTTTCAGAGATCTAGACACACACCTTCATCTCAAATAGCAGAAATAAATAAAATGCTCTCTCAACTAATAACACTCAATAAAAGAATTGTATTCCAATGGATACCATCCCATTGTGGAATCCTGGGAAACGAGAATGCGGATGCTTTAGCAAAGAAGGGCAGCACTGCTACTTACAGACCTGTTACTAAATCTACGTATTCCTCTGTGAAAAGATTGATTAAATCTACATACTTAGACTTCAACAAACAAAATTTGATAACACAATCCCAAGGGAAAAAATGCAACTCTCTGCATCATAATTCACAGTTGATTCCCGATTTACCACGCAAATCGTCTGTAGCTGCATTTAGATTGGCAACAGGCCATGACTGTTTGGCCAAGCATCTGCATAGAATTGGAATATATCAGTCTCCTAACTGTCCATTGTGCAACTCAAATCAAGAAATGGATTCAGAACATCTCAAAATCTGTGCGTCAGTGGCTAACCATGACAATATCTTTGAAAAATATTGGAGTGCAAGAGGTCAAATTACTTTATTTTCAAATGCCTGGCATTAGAAAACAACAACATATTTTCAGAGACATTTCCCAATAAGTTGGTATCCTCCAACGAATTAAAGTTAATTACATTTATTACTTATTCATATTGTTAAATGAAACACTTTTTCATGGGTCTTTTAGTTTCCTGGAAAGTGTCCATATAAATGTCGTTCAGATCATGTATGCACTTGCACAGGACATGGTAAGCGGTTGGGTGTACTGGTGCGGGGGGGAGGGTTGTGCTTCTACTAGACAGCACTGCACTGTCAGTATTACCAAACCGTGTCCAAACAAAACAAAAATCTAACGGTTCCAGAAAATCGCATACCAATAAGTGTGATTAATGCCTTTGGCAAAGTGTTTGAACGAATTCTTCTGACCAGACTTCTACAAAGTGTGCCAAAATCTTATTCCACCTTATAAGGCTGCATATCAACATGGTCTCTCTACAACACACCAACTGCTGCGTCTTGTTGAACAAACAACTATCAGTTTCAATAATAGAGCTACTACCGTAGCAAAAATGCATTTGACTCTGTGTGGCATACAAGTATAATTTATAAATTAATCCAAGCAGAGGTTCCTGATACACTGATTCATATAATTTCTGATTTTCTTCGCAACAAACGTATATATAAAACATCATTAATATAATTTGGAGTAATTTCAATGATCCTTGGATTTTTCACAGCAACATGAGGCTTTAAAATTCAGGCTTCTCAAAATTTTAAATTTTGAGTTGTTTCCCTTCTTCAGTTGGCCCGCTGATATACAGGGTGTTAAAAATAACGTTTACAACGTTTCAGGGATGATAGAGGAGGTAAAAACAAACATCTGTTTTAAGTGACAAAACTTTAGTAGATGCGCTGTTTTGCCGCTAGATGGCGTGAAGGAATAGATGACTTGACTTACGTTACAACACACACTGGTTAGTTCTGTTTGTGCACGACCACCTTGTAGGGCCTTGTCGGGCCTTGTCTGTTGCTTAACAGTCTCCATGGTGATACTTATTTTGTTTTTCTACGCGACGTCCTACCAAAACTTAGAAAATATCTCATTGAACATCAGAGAACGAATATGGTTTCAGCATGACGGTGCCCCTCCACACTTTGATCGTCGTATCAGGAACCACCTAAATGCTACATTCCCCGATCGTTGGATTGGCAGGAGTAGGCCGGTACCTTGGCCACCTCGATCACCGGACCTAACCCCACTGGATTTCTTTTTGTGGGGAGACGTGAAATGTTTTGTGTATGAGACACCGATCGATACGGCAGAAGACTTAGTTGCTCGCGTTGTTGAGGCTGCACATGTTATTAGAGGCAATGTTGGTCTTTTTGAGCATTACAGACATTCCATAGTACGAAGGTACCAGTTGTGCAATGCCTTCAATGAACGGGAGTTTGAACACCACCTCTAAAACGACAATTTGTCTTGTTCTTTATGGATTATACTAACACGTACACAATAAACGGCGCATCTGCCAAAGTTTTGTCACTTACAAAAATATTTGTTTTTACCTCCTCTGTTACCCCTGAAACGTTGTAAACATTATTTTTAACACCCTGTATACACCAGCGGTCGGCATTTCATGCAGCATCTTACATCATACTTATGCAGGGGCAGTTCACTAATGCATCCCTCCACTCGCAATCACTCCACGTAGGACAGGCAGAGTACATACATAACTGGCAACCAGCATGTCTGTTTCCAAACCATTAAATGTAAAGAGTGCAGCAAAACGAATATTTGTAGAAGAATGGAAAGAGAAATTCTTTTGTTGTGCACAAGAAGAAAATGTAACACGTTTCTTATGTTCTAAACCACTTAAAGGGTTTCATATTACCACCATAGAGATACATTACACAAAAATTCATTGTCACGTGTACTTTGCCATAATATTAATACTGATTAAGGGAAAAGTGTTGCCGAATATCATTTCCTCACATTATACAATTTTAAAACTTTGCAAAGAAGCCTGAATAAGATAAAATTTCTGAGATTTAAAAATTTCCCGAAAATTCACTACAATTCAAAATATCCACTACTTAGGTAATTTTGTGGAAGGTTCATTTCAATATTCGGCTAGACATATAGGGCCTATATGTGAATTTCTTTCAAAAATGAAACACGTTAAATGTAAAGTGCACTCCCAATTGACGGACCAACATTCATTTGAGCAATTACAAATTGGAACTTATGATGGCGAACAGATTTCACTTCACTAATAATTAAAACATCGGGATAGGCTGAGAATAATTTCAAATCTATCAGAAAGATGCTGAGACATCATATAGTTCAGTTGTTCCAGACTATACGGGAGGCGAGGTTCAGTCCTCTCCTCTCCTCAGCCTGCTACTTTCTACCACTCCTTGCCTTGTAAGGTGGGCTGCATTTCATATGACGTCACCTATTTTGACGTTCTGCTGACCCCTGATATACACTAGTTTAATTTATTTCTTTATGCTTTTTAAAAGAGTTTGTGTCTTTCATTAAAATGTAAGGTGTCTGTGTATAATAGCTTATGGAGATGGAGCATGTTAACTTATTATAATTACTTTAAGTTGTGTACACAGTGCTAATCATTGGAGAAATTATTGAGATTTATGACTATGGTATTGATACTTCTGGAATTGCTTTTCTTAATATGGCAGGATTTCATTATTGCAATACATATATAAATAATAAAAATATGTACAATGACAATAATTATGTACTAGGAATAATGTTTGGTATCCACTTCCTTACAATTTCACAGGAATGACAAATGTTTGTGAATTTATTATTAGTAGTACAATATTTTTTATTTTACTACTTCTATCTGACTCAATTTGGAGTAAATATTTACTGTATTTGTGATGGTTGTCAGCATTGTTTCCAATGTATTTCTGACAGTTACCTTACTTCTGAACATGGATTGTTACTGCATTTTTACTGGTCTTTATTTTATTATAGCAAAATAACAACAAATTAAGAATTGTAATTCCTCTTTACATCATTAACTCAAACACTGAAGTTAGGAATTATCCTCTTTTTATCATGTGAAATTATCCTGAGCTTTACATCAAATAGGTTATCATGCTCTCCCAGCATATTTTCCTTTATCATCATGTTTGCATGTACTAATGATATTAACTTTTCATTGTCGTCGAAGATATGACACAAGTCACAACACCAACGTATATTTCGTATTTTGTTTTAGAGAATTAGTGTTATTAATTCAATACAATTCTGATGATGTATTTAGCACGAAATGTGTAATGTATGATACATTTCTACCGAGATATTTTCAATGAATATATGAAGGCATTTTCAAATTCTTACAAGATTAACGTATGAATATAATGAAGTGTACAAAAGATTATCATATAATATGACGAAATGGACTTCATAAAAAAACTTCGTAAATTCTTTAAGAAATAAGTTATATAAAATAATCGCAAAACTGTCTTAAAAAACAGCAGTAGCTCATGTAGAACTACTTTTGTCAGCAAGGACAGTTCTGGGAAAAATTGGCGAAAAAAATGTCTTGAATTTGTTAGTTTATTAATGAATGAATGGTTTACAGACTAATCTTACCCAGATTTACTGTTTGTGCCAATATAAATGACTGTGATGACATGTCTCGCCATTTTATAGCCACAGAGTCCATAGAACATCCGTGAGTCACTGCCCTCTTCTGCATTCCCTCTGTGGTCTCTTGCACTCCACAGTGGTAATCTTGGGCTTATTTAATCCGTTTTGGAATGCCCATTTCTCATGTCGTGTTCATCTCCACGTTGCATTCTTTCAACATTTGAATTTCGAGGCAATTTTGAAAATTCACAAATTTTTATGGCTGCTTTTTGAAACTTGAATGTCCAATTTACAACAGATAATTTTCATTTACTTTAGTCTTGTCGCGCTTGATCAATCCGCACCTCAAACGTCCAGATTAATTCAGATCTTACAGGGTTGTGGGCATAAAATAGCTGCTGCTGGAATGCAGTTTTCGAGGCATGTTTTGCCTCACTTGTCCTGCCAGCCATAAGAGTCCAACTGGTTTCGTGCGGATGTTTGTGGTGACGATACTCCTTTGTCTACACGGTGGTATACTTTTCGCCTCACTACCGTGTTTGTTCAGAAAGTTATAAATTTATCATTTACCTGCAGTAACTTATATTGAAAGGCGACTTCAATGACAGAATAGGATGATGAGGAAAATGACTGCAACATAATGCACTGCTAAACACATAGTTTTATATCACCAAGCATACAATTAAAAATAGCAGTTCTACAGCTTTATCCCTATGAATATAAAATACAGTACTGGTAGTTAAACATCGTCTTTAATTGTTCGATCTGGCTGGCTGACTTTATGAGGACTGAGCATGGAATGGATTCGTACATTTAGGCTGTTCTCCCACCAGTGCTACGCTACTACAATGATACTGCTATGCTATGTCGCTTATAAGTCACTGCACGTGGCTTTAAATGGAAGTTCTCCCACTAGCGTGATGGATACGAGATCACGACGCCACCTGCTGGCAACAAGTCGACATGTCAGTTTCCTCGCTACCTTGCCGCGACCAGTTTTTATCGACCATATCTGGAGATTTCAGCAAAAACCATATCTCATATTCGAGGTAGGTTGTATAACTAACCTATACCGAACTTTATAACAAATCCAAATTAACATATACTGTAGAACCCCGTTTATTCGAAATAAAGGGGGTGGAGCCATTTCCGATAACGTGAATTTTTGGATAATCGATGAGAAATATTTTTGGGAAGGAAAAGAAATCGTTAAACATGTATATTATAAACAAAAAATCAATGAATTTAATATTGTAATTGCACATCAATTTTACATCCAATACAGTAATCATTTTACTCGACATCACACTGTGTAACTAAAGAATAAGATGTGCCGATAACGCGATAACTGCAACACAACTAGAATGAATGAGAAATTGGAAATTTACCTCGAATGCACTCACCATAATCTTGTAATACTTCGGTAGGTGAAAGGAGGGGGGTGTAAAGAACGTCTCACTCAATGAGACTGGCCACGCCTGGTTAGTATACAAAACAAGTGTTTGGGGGATGGAGGTGGAAAACAGATGTAGTATTACTGGGTGGGTAATAATCCATGGCACTACAGCCCACGAAGGGCCAAGACCGACCAGCTGGCTGCTGGCCTCACGGCCATATGCCGAAGCAGAGGTGGACGATCATCCAACCAGAATGGAGGTATTGTGTGATTAGCATGATGAACCCCCCAGCCGTTATAGCTGGTTTGCATAACCGGATTTCGCTACCTATTGTAGCTCTCCAAGTGCATCATGATGCTGGGTGGGCACTGGTCCTATACACTGGCCGAAATTTTGTGAGAAAATTTCTTCCCCCACGTGGACTCGAACCAGCGTGCATTCCGTAACGCGAGTCCTAGGCAGGATACCTTAGACCACGACGCCTCAGCATGGGACATTGCTGGGTGGATATTGACACTTAAATTTGTAGCCATGCTATAAGGGACGTTTCTGATGAGTCGGATTTCGGTTAACTGAAGTTCAGATAGAAGGGGTTTTACTGTAAATGGAAAACTCTGCTGTAACACAGTACCATAGAAACAAGTGTCCTCAAGAGATTCAGTATGTGCAACTATCCAGAGGAGTGCAAAAAGAATCGAAACATGACTTAAAATTATTGATGATGAAAAGTTATTTCCAACAGGCTAAAAAGTACCAATGGAGATAAGCAACACAATATACATTACTGTATACAGCGATCCTATGAAATAATCCATCAATAATTATAATATAAACTAAAGGAAATAATTAGCGGTATGTATTTGGTTGAGAACAGAGACCAAGAATGAGTAGAAATTTTCATCTCCTATTTCATTAGCATACCAAGTAGGCCTGTGTTAGGAGTCATATTTCAGCTTCAACAAAGACAAAATATGTTAAATTAACTATACATTTTTTCAGTTATAGTAAATTCTGCGTCTACTGTTAATATTTGGCCAGAATTGCTGAACATTATCATTGAGATACATAAAAAATTTCGTTGACAAGTGGCTCTACTGTTACCAGACATGAATAATTTGCTGGCAAGCAATTATTCAGCTCCTGGTATGAAAATGAGTCAATTATTGTTAATGAAATACCAGGGTAATTCTATGGTGTTTGGTCAGAACATGGTTACTCCAAAAATGGCCTTTTCTTCTCTTTCGTTTGGTATAGCCGTGATATCTTCATCTAATCTTATGTTATTTTCATTCACATTTGTATGCAAACTAGGATTATGATTTAATAGGAAAAGTGAAAATAAAAATGCTTGTATTTCAAAATAATTTTTTTTGATGTTATATCATGTTTTGACCAAACATCACAGAATTATGTAATAATATATAAACACCCAGTGGCGTCATTCAGCTAGTTTGCATCGGTTCGCCTGAACTGATTGTTAAATTTGTTGCAGTCCGTAGAACTGGTTTTAAATTTTTTTAAATTTAAAAAGTTAGCTATTTTATAGAAAGTAAGAACAGCATTCAACATGAAATTTTGCAGCATTTTAATATCGCAATAAATATAATGCAAAAATAGACGACAATATAGCTCTAAGTGATATTTATTATTATACTGTTATTTGCGTCCAAATGTATAATCAGGACAGGAGTATAATATACCTGCAACCTTGAAACCCATCTGCAATTACTTTGGCCAGTTTGCGAGCCTTTCGTCCACTACCTTTTGTCCACAATTTGTTTTGTCCATTACCTTTCGTCCACATTCTCTTGTCCACAACCGATTGGTCCATGCAATTTATGTCCATCCATACTTTTGTCCACATCTTTTATATCCATAACCTTTCGTCCATCTTAGAATATATATTTGTGTTTTCCATCTACAATTACAATGCCGGAAACATGGTTAAAGAATGTCTACAGAGCAGTCTTAAGTGAGGAACAGAGGATTAACAATGCCGTCGAAGGTTGGCGTAGTAAATTAAAAAAAAACTCATGGTTGTTTATCATCCCAGCATTTGAAAGTTTTCGGAAGTCTTGCTGGATGAACAGGAATCAAATGGGCAGGTAATTACTCAATTTATTGTTGAGAGGACACATGCGAGTCCGTGCACCATTGAATCAGAGATATGTCAATAATCATGAACACATCAGGGAAATGGTTACACGGTATGAAGATTACAAGAACGACAGCCGGTTGGAAATATATCTGAGAGGAATTTCACACAGTTTAAAAATTAACCCTGCTGAAGTTCTTCAGGAAGAAGAAAATGATGACTAATGTTTATAATACAAACAGTATGTACATTCAACAACAAATTTAAATTTAAATAAATTACTTTTTCACCAAATGAATTATGTTTCATGTCATCTATTTTTTTGTCATAGTGCACGAAATAGTCAGTGGACGAAAACATAATGGACGAATCATGAAATGGACAAATGTGTCAGTGGACAAAAGAAAAAGTGGACGAAATGTAGTGGACTAAAGGCCCTATGATGATGATGACGATGATGATGATGATGATAAAATTACGAAATTTTCTGTCATTAGCAGAGAGTACTGGTTGTTAAAAAAATAAGAATAATTGGGATGGTGTCGGGTGTAGTTCCTGGGTAGCTCAGTCGGTAGAGCTTTGGTGAGCTAAGCCAAAGGTCCCTGGATCATACCTGACCCCAGAACAATGTTTCCCATGAAATTATTCAAATCTGCTTCACAGAGAGCTATACCTGAAAGCCAGATTTGCAAAATAGGAATGCCAGCACTATGAACACCACATGGAAGCAATCTATACTTTTATTTTAATCAATAGATTAATTTAATGACCAAATTATAACTAAATTTGTACGGAGATCAGAATAACAAGTAACAAAATAATGTTAGGGCAAGTCAACAAAGAAACAAAAGTGTAAACTATAAATCTAAGTAATATACGGAAGAGAAAACAATTTTTCGAGATTCATCTTCTTTTTTTCTAAACAATTTTAGAAGATTGATGGAAAAATATTTTTGTGATACATGGATTGCACCAATAGAGAAGAGCTACATTTTAAACACAAAGTTTATCATAGTTTAGCTATTTATATGTTTCAAGTGATTATTAGTAGCAGTAGCATTTTATTTAATGACGCTTTCAACTGCAGGGTTATTCCACTTCAAAATTCAGCATGGATGAGGAACAATCTACGAATTTTATCTGGAGCCCTCAATCAGGGAGAGAGTTCTTTTCCATGCCGTAAATTAAAATATATATATATATATATATATATATATATATATATATTGGCTATTTCACTTCTTTGGAATGTATAGTTTCATACCACAAATGGATTTAGTTCAATTCTGATTACATAATAGGTTTCAATTTTTTTTAATTAACGCTTTACAGGGGCTGGTATTTAAAGAGCTGTCAAAATTAATTTTTCATCAAAGAATTTTTTTTTTTTTTTACAAATTTCTGATTACAAATCTAGTAACTTTGTGTTCTAAAGTTGGCTCCCTGAAGTTACTAGATGAATGTAGAGGAGAAGAATTTTAATAGATACCAGTATTTGTTATATAAATATTCATTTTACTTTCAAATCCATTTTTCCGTAAGTTTATTTTTCTTGATCAACACCAACTTTTTTATGCCAAATATTAATCAATCTGAACGAAATTTTTACTGCAAGTATTTATGAGATAGCTGTATGTTTCTATGCATTTATTTTGTAAGACTACAAGAACTACTGATAATTTTTTTCCATGACTTGTAGAAAAAATAACATTTTCAAATTAAAAAAAAAAAAGTTAAAGTGAATAAATGAGATATTTCATAAAATGAATGCATAGAAATGTTTCTTTATGTCTTGTGAATGTAACCAAAACAAAGGAACCTTAAAAATTGAGATCTTCTACTAAAAACTTGGGTTTTAAAATATTTCTAAAAATAAAAGTTCAAAATTTGGATTCGGTTAGTCATTTACATAGTAAACATGCTCTCAAAATTTGGTTGAGGAAAAAATGATTAGGAAAAAATTGTCGTTTTTAGTGGAGTGTTCCCTTGATATACTTCAATGGCAAAGCTAAGATGTAAATATTGAGTACGCTGAAAAAAAATCTGCTTACCTTATATCTCTTTATAGAACAGATGTCTTTTCTATCAACATATTTTGTGACACAGACTCCACTAGAAGATGATAACGACTAATTTTCACCTCCAAACAGAATACAGATATAACAATATAACTTATTTGTCTCAGAACACTCTATTTGCCAAGGATATTTCTTATATCGTGACAATTTAAAATTTCTATTTTGTCTTCATCCACTGTTTTAATATATAAATGTAGTGTCGATCTTCTATCTTTGTAAACACTTGAAAGCGGCTTCTTTTTTAATTCTACAAATAATGATCTCAATGTTTTCTCAGTATGAGTAATTTTATACTAAGGTTGGATAAAAAGTAATGGCAACAGTTCGATATTTCTGACATGGCTTTATTCACAGGGGTACAACATTTACGTACCTTCTATATAGTCGCCCCCTTAATTTATTACCTTTTGCCAAATGTTTGGAAGGCGTCGTACACCATCAGCGCATCCATCTTTGTTGATGTTCCTTATTGACCGCCCTAAAGCACAGATAAGTTCATCTCTGGTATTGTACCGGGTCCCTCGCAGTGGTTCTTTCACTTTGGTGAAAAGACCATAATCACATGGATCATATCGGGTGAGTACGGTGGATGTTCCAGTAGTCCGCGTTTTCCGTCTGCCTTGGAGGTACAGCGTGGTGCAGTATTACCCCATCAATGTCATATCCCACAATGAACATCACATCACTTTCACATCCCTGCCTTCCCGGAACGCTTTAACCCATCGTGCCACTGTGCGATATGGCAACGCTGCATCGGCATATGCTTCATGCAGTTCCTGAAAACATTCTTGTGCACTACGACCTCGTGTCACTTCAATTTTGACCCAGGAATGTTGCTCTAGTTTTGTAAACACAGTCTTAGGACGCTCACACTATCCCTATGAAAGTCAACGTTCTACACACTGCAGTAGATTGACAGAGTACTGTCGCCGCTGGCTGCACTAACTCATCTAACAGTCCTTGTTCATGTCCACACAGCTGGCAACTCTCGAACGCACCATCGTCACGTGACAGCAGTGTTGCCATTACTTTTTATCCAACCTATGTACAAAACTAGTAACACACATATGCATGCATTTTTGTTATAAACTAATGTGGTGTCGAACTTCTATCTTTGTAGCGAATTGATACCCCCTCCTCCCCGACCTTCCATCAAGCTTGCGAGTGCCATTGTCTATGAGCGAAGCCGTCGCTATGAGGCTTTTTCGACAAGCCTCGCACTTAAATATCAATACTAGAATGACTGCCAACAGTGAATTTAATATATGGAAGGATCGGAGTGAAACCAAATGTTACGATACATCATTATTACGAACTTATATTGTTACTAAGTATAATAACTCAATTTTTTTGGGTAGGCTAAGTCTCAAAAGCTTCTTAAGAGCTTTGCCACTGCTAGTGATGACTAAACTGTTTGAATACTTATGCTAACATTTCGTATTATCACTGCTATCGCAAATAACGATGAAGGACCTCAGTATGTCACAAAATATGAGCTCTTAATGCCTTTAACTAGCTTTAAATGCGGTAACAGGTAGTACAAATGTAAAGTTTTTAATGAATTATCTAAATAACTATGAAGACATCTAAAAAATAGGGTACCATTATTATTAAAAGAACGTTTTGAAATTGGTGTGTGGATAAACTTCAGGGCTTCTACCGCGTTGTCTTGGTGTTGGTGGCTGACATTTCGACAGCTGTGTTGTGGTCATCTTCAGAGCAGTTGTTGGATAAGGAAATAGTCTGCGAGCTCGTGTATGTATATATATATATATATATATTTTTTTTTTTATCCAATGCCACCAGGTTGTCTTTCGACATTTCTGGTCTTCTCTCCTGGCCGTGGCTTAGTTGTAACCCACTTCTGAGGTTGGGACGCCTGGAAGGCGGAGTTACATTACCCTGATGATGCGATAGGATGATTATGATAATGTGGTGCCAGGAGAGGTCTTAAATCTAAACTTAACCTAAATTCCAGACCATGGACGAACACAGGAATAATCCCCTTTAAGGAAGAATTCCTGTGCTCTAACCGGGAATCGAATCCGGGACCTCATGAACTATAGCCAGAAGCTCTGACCACTAGACCATGAGGCTGGTCATGTATCTAGATGTAATTTGTCCTATTTAACACATTTCTTCATTATTCTATTATTTTTCTTCTACTTTATATATATATATATATATATACACGAGCTCGCAGACTATTTCCTTATCCAACAACTGCTCTGAAGATGACCACAACACAGTGGTCGAAACGTCAGCCACCAACACCAAGACAACGCGGTAGAAGCCCTGAAGCTTATCCACACACCATGTACACCAGCTGCAGAAGCCTATGCGAACACGTTTTGAAATTGTTTGATACATAACAAAAACGATGTAAAGACAGCTAAGTAGATATACACGGTGAAGTGAAATAGCCTTGCAGATTTTCAGAGCAAATAGTTCATGTTGTATGTAGCAAAAAACTATAATATCATATTGGTGCAAAGTTAATAGTTAAAAAAAAAAAATTGTTTCCTCAAATGTTTAACAACCTCTTATTTGGTGACTATTGCAAGTAGGATCGCGATTTTTATCCACATCGATAGAAAAACTAATAAAGAATAATTTATCCCTCTGGCGTATTTCAATAATGTGGACGGTTTTCGTGTAAATTTAATTTAAAGCCACTGCACGATGCGAGTTGGTTGCAAAACAGCTGCAGAGAACAGCTCATTTAGCGAGACACACCAAGTTCGTTGACCTCTTACATCTGTATCATTAGAAGAATGTGTTATCGGTGATGTTGCTGGACTGCTGAAACTTCAAACTTAATTTTCTAATTAACAGAGCATTTAATCACAAAACGTAATATAGGTTTTCTATTCAGTTATGTGTATTGTATCGTCCTTTTCAATCTCCAAGGTTATTTCACTTCTACTCTGTACAACAAATACAATTACTTAGATAATATAAATTAATTCTAATCCTGGACTATGCAGATTTATATGTGACAAATTGCACTATGCTAACAAGTTATTTCGTGTTGTATTTCGTCCCTAAAAATTAAATAATCTGTGCTGTCAATTCAATATTACGTATACGAATTACTCAGTAATTTTTAAATGTAATTTTAAAATATTATTAAAAAATACCGGTACAAAACTTTCAAGGAAAACTCAATTTTAGATTATTTAATGTGAATTCTAATACTGTATGAATGAAGTCGAATTAAAAATTGATGCTAATTAATAAAGAGGAATCAAGCAATTGAAATATGTATTACCGTAGGTACACTTAGCGGCAAAAAGAATGGGCCGACTCTTGGTCGATAGAAATGCTAAGTTCTATCGCGCAGTTCACTCGTGTAAACGTAACCCACTGCAAGGCATTGCTGTGGTGTCTCTTCATTGAAAGTCGTCCGTCTATAATGTAATAAACCTTACGAGCAGTGCGTGGCCCAGTGCTAAGAAGTCTGACATCCGTGTCAGAGTTTGTGAGTTCGCCTCCCAGTACGGTGAAATTATTATTTTTTTATTTTAACTTTTACTTAATTTATTAGTTTAAATGTGAAATGGCATTTGTTAACAAACTTCGTTATGCCTGCCTTGTAAAAATATTATTGCCCATCACCTGTGGGCTATTAATAGGTGAGACCTGGCCTGTATAAACAAAAATACTTGTTTCACATCCTAAAAAACCGGACGCATATCAAACACAAATAAATAATTAAATTAACAGAAACAAACAATTTTTTAATATATTAACAAAACAAGGCCTGTGGTGGGGACTAGTATCTCGTCCACAAACCACCTGCGTAAACAACTGCCCTCATTCTGCGCGGCATGGAGTCCACAAGATTATGGAATAGGTCTAAATTCTTGGCCATCTCCTCCCACGCATCTAGAACTCTGTCCCACAATTCCTCAGGTGTCCAAACGGGTGGTTGTTCTGCCCAATTAGAGCGTAGGATCCTTTTGACTGCAGCTCACAAATTTTCAATCGGATTCATAACTGGTGAATTTGGAGGCCAGTCGACTGGGTCGACATCACGCCTCCTCGTAAACCATCTTTGAATCCGGTTGGCGGTGTGTATGGGATGATTATTCTGCTGGAAGAAAAGTGTTCCTTCTGGATATCGTTTTCCGTTGTATTAACAGATAGCAGTATTGCTTGAAAGAGAGAGGAAGGTTTATTATTTATTAGAGTTTGGGCATATTCTAAGAGATATCGCCACATAATTATAGCTTTGCGAGACACATATGATGGCAAATTTGTAATTAAAAAAAGAAGATTGGGGGAGATTCAAACCTTGAGCTACTACTGTCAACTTGTTCAATAGACCAATGCCGTAACGACTTACGCTACTGTGACTTGTTAATATCAGTTCGGCATAATACGTGGTTTTCCTGTTCATATTCGCTCCGGTTGATTTTGTATTTATCAATTTTATTATTATTTCACTCTTCAAGGACCCTGGTTATCTAGAATCAACCCGCCATTCGATTTTATTACATATTTTAGACTCTTAAACGGAATACAGCAAATTTAAATGGTTTAATATGTGTTACCTAGTGAACTACGGCTTTGACGAGACGAGCATGCGCAATATTATGTCTCTGGAACTTAGAAATTGTCAGCCGGCCCATTCTTTTTGCCGCTAAGTGTACATCGTAAACTTGGTACCAGTACCTAACGGAAACGTTTGTAAATTGTACCAACTTACCCAATATCAGGAAAATGGTTATTTCTAGCATATTAATTAACTTGCATATCTTAGATTTTCAGTCATACTCCTAAGTGTGAAATTGAGGTGTGCTAGTCAAGTGTGGAAAAGATAAGGTGAGAAGTAATACGGGTCTGATTTTAAAGTTACTCTCTTTGAACAGAATACGTAGCTAGTATTTTTACATAATTTAAATACTGAATTTTTCAAGTTTTTTGGCTGTGCCACACACCTAGCACATAAGAGTATTTAGCTAGAGCTCTGGAACGTAATAATGCTTTATGTTGAGAATGAAAATGGATGCACTCTACACATTATTTCCTTACCACAATTTAATATTGGAAACAATCTGACAACACTAGTGATTGAAAGGTATGGTGTGCTTCAAAACATTTCGTAAAGTGTAAGTCATATAGGTGGTCCTTCACTAATAAATTTAAAATTTTAATGTTTTTGTAATGTTGTTGCTCATTATGAAGAGTAAAAACTTTGGATGATAATATTATGATGATTTTCTATGTTTGCTGTGATGTAATACCAGGTTTAAAGCAGTGGAATGTTGATTAAATGAAGTTGACATGTTCATGTAAAATATACTGCATCTGTAATTTTTTTCACAAAGTATATAAAGAAAATCATTTTCTAAAGAAGATATTTCTATTGTGTGATTGTTATTTAATTCTCCCATCTTAAACCCTTGTGAACCTCTAATTCTTATTTGATTGATTATATACAGTAAAAGTTGGTTATCAGTTGTTTAAATTCTACACTAGGTATCATTTCAATGTTAACACATAAATTTTTGTTTTAAATGTAGGCCTACAAAGCAAATAATTATTTTATATATTATTTTATTTTAATGTACCGAAGTACATATGATATTTCCATGCAGATATTCTGCGTCATCATACAATGAAAGAGTAGTGGAACGGTGTGGCTTAGTGGATAAAGCATCAGCACGTAGAGCTGAAAACCCGGGTTCAAATCCCGGCGCCGGAGAGAATTTTTCTCCGTTCCATTACTCTTTCATCGTATGATGACGCAGAATATCTGCATGGAAATATCATATGTACTTCGGTACATTAAAATAATATATATGATATGCGTAAATCACTTCGTGATTTAAGACGGCACTTATTCCGTCGGATCCCGGCCAACTAGTCACTCATATCGAGTGCACCTCAGCACATGTGTGGACTTCGGTCCTGCGTTCATAGACATCTATGACGTAGTGCAGAGGGCGGCCACTAGAGGGAACCCAAGAGTTGGAGCTTAATCTGAGACGATTCTAACCGGCGTCGGAGTTGTATCCGGTGTGGCTTAGTGGATAAAGCATCAGCACGTAGAGCTGAAAACCCGGGTTCAAATCCCGGCGCCGGAGAGAATTTTTCTCCGTTCCATTACTCTTTCATCGTATACTCTTTCATCAAATAATTATTTTACTAATTTCATTTTTCTTTAAATGTTTATGCTTGTAATTCCAGATCCCAGTGGTCAACCTCACTTGAGGACGGATAATTTTCAATAAATCTTAGTATGGAGGGTATCATAACCAATATTGAGAATTGTGTCTAATATTTAATATTAACTTATTTCCTTACAAATGGATTTTAAGGAACCCAGAGGTTCATTGTCACCCTCACATAAGCCTCTCATCGGTCCCTATCCTGAGCAAGTTAATCCACTCTACTATTATATCCCACCTCCCTCAAATCCATTCTTATACTATTTTCCCATTTAGGTCTCGACCTCCCCAAAGGTCTTTTTCCCTCCGGCCTTCCAACTAGCACACTATATGCATTTCTGGATTCCTCTATATGTGCAACATGCCCTGCCCACCTCAAACGTCTGGATTTAATGTTCCTAATTATGTCAGGTAAGGAATACAATGCGTGCAGTTCTGCGTTGTGCAACTTTCTCCATTCTCCTGTAACTTCACCCCTCTTAGCCCCAAATATTTCCCTAAGCATCTTATTCTCAAACATCCTTAACCTCTGTTCCTCTCTCAAAGTGAGAGTCCAACCATCTAGAAGAACCAGTAATATAACTGTTTTATAAATTCTAACTTTGAGGTTTTTTGGTAGCAGACTGGATGACAGAAGCTTCTCAACCGAATAATATTTATTCTGTTTAATTTCCTCTCGAGTGTCATTTATATTTGTTACTGTTGCTTCAAGATATTTCAACTTTTCCACCTCTTCAAAGGATAATTTACAATTTTTGTATTTCCATTTCGTACAATATTTTGGTCACGAGACATAATCATATACTGTACTTTGTCTTTTCAGAATTTACTTCCAAACCTATCTCTTTACTTACTTCAAGTAAAATTCCCGTGTTTTTCCTAATAGTTTGTGGATTTTCTCCTAACATATTCACGTCATCCGCATAGACAAGCAGCTGACGTTATCCATTAAATTCCAAACCTTGTCTGTTATCCTGAACTTTCCTAATGACATATTCTACAGCGAAGTTAAAAAGTAAAGGTGATAGTGGATCTCCTTGCTTTAGCCCGCAGTGAATTGGAAAAGCATCAGATAGAAACTGGCCTATATGGACTCTGCTGTACGTTTCACTGAGACACATTTTAATTAATCGAACTAGTTTCTTGGGAATTACAAATTCAATAAGAATATTATATAAAACTTCTCTCTTAACCGATTCATATGCTTTTTTGAAATATACGAATAACTGATGTACTGTACCCTTATACTCCCATTTTTCTCCAATATCCAATTTCAGTAAAGAAAACAAAGGGTACCAGGTATTGTGATAAAATTTCCTGATCTTGTTATTTTAGTAATATATTTAAATTATATAATTTCAACATTCAGTAACAAATTGGCGAGAGGGAAGGACCTTGACAAATTAATGTTTGTGAGGGATCCACAATTTCTGTCGGCAGCCCTGGATGAAGTACCGGTAACCCTTTGTTAGAGTGAAAATGACTTAAAAGAAGCTGCTTTTATAGGTACTTCGTAATACAGTAGAGCCCAGTATTGTAGTTGAAACAATTGCATTATTGCAACTCTGCTACGGTATTTCAGAAGTCCCTAAATGGTGCTTCATCAGTCGTTTTCTGTATTATTTATATTGGAACTGTGATACCCTAATATTATTTTTACTGGAACTACCCTCCAGTCCAACTAGAGTACTGGTAGAACCTCTATTATCTGTAGTAATGAACTGGACTGAATAGTTAATCCAAGACATTTGATAATCCGTACCATAAAAGATTTTCATAAATTAAGTGCACAGTAAAAAAAAAAAAAAACTGGAAAATGTTTTCTGCGAGGAACCTTTCTACATTACTACGTATAGGTTTCACGAATTTATCCAGAGTTTCTGATAATATTATTCCTAATACACTTGACAGAAATCCTTGGACATGTGCTGGGTTCTGCTGAAGCACCGAACTGTTGCGAAACAATCATCACCATCGACTCAGAGCATCTATAACTCAAATCCTACAACAGCATGGATGGGAAGTGCATAAGGAAGTTTATTGTCTTTCCGTATAAGATTTCAATCAGAAAGCTGACATCGTTGCACTTAAAAGGAATGAAAATATAGCATTGGTTTTAGATCCCACCATTCGCGACCCAGGCTGAGGAAATAAATTTTGAGAAACAGGCTATCTACGAACCCTGCCTGCCATTCCTGTCAGAAAAATATAAAATTCCAATTAAGTTAATCATTGGATTGTGAGAGACCTCTTGTTTGGAGCAAGAGGTACCCTACCAAAATTCACCAGTGATGTCCTTAAAAGTCTAAAAATTAATTTCTATGAAAGTCAAGAAATTCTAATTAAAATTCTTAGAGATTC
Organism: Periplaneta americana; assembly: GCF_040183065.1. Taxonomy (NCBI): domain Eukaryota; kingdom Metazoa; phylum Arthropoda; class Insecta; order Blattodea; family Blattidae; genus Periplaneta; species Periplaneta americana. The sequence goes on along the minus strand of NC_091125.1, from coordinate 143,507,876 downwards.
TCTCCAAATAATAAATTACCACTTATATGGTAAGTTAAATTAATTTTTCTTTCACTGTTAACACTATATTAATTTTAATCTTGATCTTCAACTTTGTAAATTCATTATTGTATTATTGCCTTAGGGTACGTACACGTTGGAGCAACGATAAACGATAAGAGAAATGATATAGCGACGCTTTGGTATTATCAAAGAATCAAGTGTTCATATCAGAGCAACGAGGATGCAGGAAGCGAACATTTTGTTTTATCAGTAGAAGATATTCTATGTATCCACTTAATGAAAGAAGATATATAAGAAGTATCAGCTGCTAAGTTCAAGGTTAATGTAACTTAAATACGTACAAAATTCAACCCGTTTCTCATCCCGAAGATAGTATAAATTCGTTGTGTTGTGATTGGTTCTTGTGATCACATAACATATGACGAATAAATACACAACTGATCAATTTGTCAATATCTACAATAATTAATTTAATAAGCCGAAATAAGTTAATAATAAATCGATTAATATTCGGATATATTGATAATCACCAGTATTTATACAGGTTAATATTATCTTAATCAGAGATCATATGAAGGACAAGATCGAAGAAAATGGAACTTTGGTTTTTCGTCGCTTTTATCGTGCATCTTTGCTTTTATCGTTACTGCAATATGCACACCTCAATGACAATGCATGCTTCAATTCTCTCTGATATAGCATCGCTGCTTCTTTTATCGTTTATCATCGCTCCAACGTTTACGGACTCTTATTGATCCTTGTGGTCACCCCTCAGTGGAGGGCAGACGATTTTTCCAAATCCTTTCTCTCTCAGACTGGCACAAAATAACTTAGATAGAACAAAGTTTTTTTTTTCATAGTCTGGAGCAAACATACGGATGAACATAGTATATTTGGTACTGCCACCTACCATTTCAGTGGAAGCATTGATAGAATGGTCTTATAAGCAAGCAGTATAAGCAGTCATTGGGTGTGTTCAAGCAGGTGGGGCATGTAGGAGGAGTAGCCTACAGTATATGTTTATTTTTCCAATACCCACAAAAATTTTAATTGGAACTGCATCTACTGTGTGAATTAAATGTTAAGCACAGGAACGCCATTTCATAATTTCAATTAAGAAACACGCCAAATGAATTATCTTTGCACCAAAAAACGGATGCTCCCTGGACCAAATTATCGTATTTTATAATTGTTTGAATGCAACAGAAGTCAGAAGTCTTGCTAAATATGTTATTGCTGTGTGATATTGATAATTAAAAAAAAAGATAAAGGTACTGATAATCACATAATGGTAGTTTCCTAGTACCCGGTACTCGTTACATAGGTCGTTTTTGTGTTTACACAGTGGCTCCTTTCTGAAAATAATTTTAATACTTTGTTACTAGATGTGATTCTAGTCAGTTTGTAATATATTGGTCCAGGGAAAATATAGGTACATCTTTTATGATTATACAATAATGGCTAACTTAACAGCTTATATAACGAGTACCCAGTACTAGGATACTTCCCACATAATTTTACACAGACTAAATAAAGAATTCACGAGCCAGCGTTATACCGATACTTAAGTTTATTTCTAATACACAGTAGGAAACATACCGTAACATGTAACTTTACGCAGTGCTGAATTAAGAGGGGAATTGGAAATTTGGTTACAAATTGTGAAATCAACAATATGCACCTTCACGTAACTTGGGGCCACTGTTACTACTACAGGTAGGTAACAAACTGTCTTCATATACAGTAGGTACGTGCCTTTACAGTTTCTTTTGGATATCTTTTAGACATACCAGTACCTATATTAGATCTATACCTAAGGCTGGGTTACTTAGGGCTTACTCTACTAATCTTAATTGAATTAATAGGCTACGTATAATTTTACATACCTGCGTGCATTCTTCATTGTGATTTGAAATATTTTGAAACGACACTCTTGAACAAATCAGTTTTCAGTAGATCGAAAAACTATAACCTGTACCATTTTCTAAATAATTATCCACCAGTAATGCATTCCAATAGTGACAGTAGGTATAGGTACAAAATCTTTGCCTCCAATACTTATCGAGATGCTGGATTAAGCACAATGGCAAAGAGATGAAATAATTAGCCTACAGATGTTATAAGGGTAGGTAAACAAATAAGAAGAAGATATAGAATAACTTTAATAAATAAATTGCGTATTTAATGCTAGATGGCGTTGGATAACTTTTTCTTTTTTTTTTTACGTATTTTGTAGGGTTCCTTAAAAACTATAGGTGTATTTAGACTTATAGAAAACTTTACTACTTCACAATAGTTTTCTGAATTCAATTGAAAAGCTTATTAAATAATTCACGCAGTAGTAGACAGACTAAACCTTAAACAATTTTCCCGAACGTAGTTCTCAAAATTAACAACCATAAATGTATGGTGCACTGTAAAAACGGGCATAATAAAAATAAAAAAGGCAAGTTTTCAGTAGCGAAAGCAAAGTTTGAACTGAGGACCAATAGCATTATGATGAGCTGAAAATTTGACGCTCTAATTAATTATGGAAGAAGATAGACGTATACCCACAGTCTAGTATTTACAGTCACGAAGCTTGAGTTTATGAGGGTACTAGGAACAATAGACTGTGCAGGAATATTTCGCATTGTCTGTAATGAGGCGACATTAACGGTCCTAATGGTTAGCAACTATCTATGGATGCATATTTACTACGTATTGAGCTTCGTGACAGTATATGGTATACCCTTTATACCATCTGAAGAAGTACCTCTCTCTCTCTCTCTCTCTCTCTCTATATATATATATATATATATATATATATATATATATATATATATATATATATTCGTATTCACATGGCGGTCGTAACTCAAAACCATCAATTTCTCAATTACATCCTTTTTACCGCGCACCATAGAAATACTGTAGAATGTTATTTATTTTCATTTGTACATCCCTCAAAATCTAGCTACTGTTATCTAAAAAAAATGTAGTCAGCTACTCCACTTCCCATTAATCTAAACTTATTCGTAAATAATAATTCGATGCATTATATTTTGAGTTTTATTAGATTAAATGGAACCGATTTCAAAAAATCTGTAAGCATAACGATTTTTCAATTGAATTGAAAAAACAAAAAAATACCGGTACCAAATGGAGCATATGCCTACTGGGTCCCATTGTAGGCATACATTAAAAATTCTTGTTTTCTTGTTGGCGATATAAACTCTCTTAAAATTGAAAACTTTCCATACGTATTGTCATTTTATAATGAAATACAGATTAATATTCTGGGCAACTCATCTAAAGATAAAGATATTTTGATTTTGCACAAGAAAGCCTTAACAATGATATGTATGCATGAGTATCATGAAATGTTCGAAAATGAAAGACCAAGAGATTACAACTTCGTCTTATTTCATATGAAAAACTAATCGTAAGATCTATGGTAAACCTCTTAAGTGGTTGAAACATGAAGCAATAGGAGTGTAGGAGAGCGAATATTTTTTTAACAAGGTGAAACAAACACGACAGACCTCGAATAATTTCAAGGGAAAAATTGTTCCAGGGCTGGGTATCGATTCCGGGACCTCTGGTTGAACGTACCAGCGCTCTTACCAACTAAGCTACCCGGGAACTCCACCCGACACAGTCTCAACTTTTCCCTTTATATCCATACAACTCGCGTGGGCTGACGAAACGCCAGACCCCCACATCGAGTGCACACAATCTCTGTGTGACTTGGAATTGTGGTTTTCTGTTAACGTACACAGTGACGCATATATTATGCAAATCTAGTCTTTCAGGTAAAGCTCCCTGTAAAGCAGATTTGAATAATTTCAAGGGAAAAGTTGAGATGGTGTCGGGTGGAGTTCCCGGGTAGCTCAGTTGGTAAGAGCGCTGGTACGTTCAACCAGAGGTCCCGGGATCGATACCCGGCCCCTGAACAAATTTTCCCTTGAAATTATTCAAATCTGCTTTACAGGGAGCTTTACCTGAAAGACTAGATTTGCACGACAGACCTCCTCCTGCAGAGTGAACATCGGCGAATATCGAACTTCATCACATTCGACAAACTTGAACTGAACACAGTGTCTGTAATTCACGACGTAAAACTTCATGTAAAACGTTTTTTCAAAATATAGAAATTTTGACCTTACCCTGCGAGTACTTTCTTTTTTTGATGTTTTGTGTTAAAACCAAGAAACGTTATAGTATTAATAAGAACATTAATTTTATCATCCTACTCCATACTCATAAGACTGGTTCACAATAAACCGGGAACGAGAACGAGAACGAAAATAATGTTACAATTATTTCCGTTCTCATTCTCGTTGCCATTCCTGGTTTATTGTGAACCAGCCTATACTTACGATCTAGAAGACCTGTTATGCTCACCCTGGAGCCAGGTGTATTCATAACCTACATTGGCTGACTACACTAAGGTTCGTTGTATACTCAGGTTTAGAGAGGTAACCCCACTTGTCCCTAGCCTTCTGTGTGTGTTGCAAGCCAGCATTAGGGAATACTATAGTGCTCTCATTTTACGAGAAAACTTCACATCATTCCACTGCCAGACGACTTCTTGCTCTCCAGAACACAGAGTGTGAAGCCAGTTATACAAAACATCCCAGTAGTTAGTCGCTTCTGAGAATTGTACCGAAACATATGTGTGACTGTTGCTTGTGTATTAAGTAAACTGATTGGAAAATGAAGTATACGGTTGAACAGCGAATTTATTTGATGGGATGTTACGTGAAAAAAGATAAGTATAGAAGATGCGTTCGGAGATTTGCTCGTAAATATCCTGACTCTAGCATTTGTACAAATCTTGTGTTTCGAAGTTGATGTCGGTAGTAACATATCATGCTCCCTTTTGGTGCAAGCACAACACGCAGAAAAGTGTAGGCCTGGATTCTGCTGTAATCTAGTTTTCTCATAAAATTAGAGCAGTGTACTATGGAATGATATTGGAAAGATGTTTATGCCTAATGTGGGGAAATGGGAGAATCCCGAGAAAAACTCAACTGCGACCTTTTCTACCACAAATGTCATTACGAATTTATCAAAGGGAATTCCAGATCTGACGGCAATCGACCCTGGACTGCAGCGCATGACAGGCTGGAGGTCTGACCATCGCAGAGGGTAATTATGTATTATATATTTTTGTTAAATTTTTTTTTTCCTTGTTCCATATTTCAAAGCTACAATGGTGATGCTTTCTTGCAGACCAGAGGCGGTTCTAGCCCGGGGTCGGGGGGGGGGGGCCGGGCCCCCCCGAGTTAAAAAAAAAATAGTTATTTTAAAATTCCTTAATTATTGCTGAATAAATTGCTCATTTACTTGATATAAAGAAAACTAATGGATTTAATGAACTTAATTTCACATTGATTTTAAAGTTTTATTTATTCTATATATTGTTACCTTAATTCGAAAACCTCGTAACTCGCTCAAATGTCGATTATCACTTTTTGTGCATTTTGAAATGTATTCACAGAGAAAGAAATTAAGTGATTTCGTAGTAGTTCAATATTTTTTTTAGCATAACATTTACTTTAAGTACCAGCTCATAAGGACCCTTGCCTTTTTACAATGAGAATAACAGAAGATGAAAACAAATGGTACAAATATGTAACAAAAGTGAGAAATTAAGACAAGAACTCCTTCAGAAACAGAGATTAGGAACTTGAATAAAATAAAATGAGCATTAGACAAAAGAAATAAAATAAAAATCAAGTATTAGGAAAGAGTTCTTTTATCAATGGATTGATATGAGATCTTGAGGAATGGAGAAAGACTGATCTCTTTAGCTTTATAAGGTCACTAAATAGGCTGATGTTCAAATCTTCATAAAGTTGTATGTTTCTGATAAGGTAGTCCACTCCTGTGATGGTTCGACAAACTGATGTTGAATGATATCTAGTTTCTTCAGATAACATATGTGACTTTGTGCCCAAATTTCACAGGCGTAAAGCATATAGGAAAGAATCAGAGACGAGTATAGCAGTAATTTTGTGTTCACTGGCAAACTGCTTTTGAATAATGGGTATAGTACCATAAACTGTTGAAAAAACTTATCTCTCACAGCTTGAATATGATGTCTGAAAAAGTAATTAGTTGGGTCACTGGCCGAGAAGAAAGTGCCTACTAAAGGATGCATTGGAAGGAATAGTGAATGGGATAAGAATTCAGTGCAGAAGAAGATATCAGATGATAAACACTTTAAGATATAGGGATCGTATGTGGAGACAAATAGAAAGGCACAAAATAGGAAAGATTGGAGAATGCTGGGTTTGCAGTGAAAGATCTGTCCTTGGACACAACACTATGAATGAATGAATGAATGAATGAATGATGATGATGATGATGCAAGATCTATGGAATACAATAAATGAAATAACAATGAAATGAATATGAAATGAGCGTTCCTTCAATAATGCAAGATAATAATTGTAATATGCTTTATAATGGAAAACACTGCAAGTTTCATTATTACTGTGGACCTAATGCAATAATTATAGAAATTATTACGAAATATTCTGTTCGAAATTTAGAATTTTAGCGTAATTATTCATGTATGCATATATAACATCATGTAAAAAAAAATACAAAAAAAATTTAATGTTGAGAATTCTCTGTCATTAACTATAAATAATTTTATTGAGAGCTATGAACAGTGAATGACATGAAATTTCCTCAAGAGAAAGATAAGAGCGCATGACAAATATTCAGACAGACTTCTGAGTCTTTAAATATGAATTTATAGGTAAACTGGAAATATAGTTAAAAATAAATAAAGACATGATTTATCGTTAAATAAAGAAACACTTGAGATTCCTTAATTTCGAATGGTTAAATGATAATTCATATCAAACTAGAATACACAATTATCCACAGTAATAAAATCAACTGAGGAATATGACTGAAAAATAGATGTTTTCCCTACCTACTAGTTTTCCGAATAAATTACTGGTATAGTCAGTCCTTTACTACAGGCCTATATATATGATTCAATGGTGGAAAGCTGAAATAGAATCTATTGCACTTTAATATGAGTAAAAATAATAATACTGTACAGTACCTAATAAACTTCCATATTAAGTAGCACTGTACGTTGTAAACTAACAGATATTTATATTTGATATTGAAGTGTTTGAACTAGGATATTTTTGGGCAATGAAGATTTATATTTTATTTACAAAATATGTACCTATATCTATTTTTGGCACAAAACATTAAAATCTAATTATTATTATGCTTACAAGAAAATGTTCACAACATAGATACAGTACTGTATTTGATTAGATGACTTTAAGGGAAAAAGAATACAAACATCACATCACATCACTATTTGATCACACAAACACACATATAATGTTAATAATCTATGCTTATAATCACATTGACGAAATATTTACTACAAAATATATTTTTCTCATAGAATAAAATTATCACTGTATCTTTTTTGTGTTTTGGTGTAGCAAAATTTCATTTTAACAAATTACTCCCAAACCCTTGTACGTAATGTTATTGCATTATGTTATTCACAGTATTACTCGACCAAGGCCAGTGGAGTCCTGCAGCCTGGAGCACCACTTGTACTGCTCCTGAGTTTTTATAGCGTCATCGCTATAGTTCAGATTATACCTGTGACTCCACTAGCCTTGGTCGAGTTATAACTTAATAGACTATTTTACGTTATAAAGTTGTTTTCTTGTCATTTTATAGACTAGGGCTGGCCAAATCATCAAGCCCAGGCACACATGTTGTCGATCGTTTGTCTCATAGATCAAATTAATGTATTTACACAAATGGAATCCCCGGACATGAAGTCAAAAAAGAATCTCTCACCATCCTTGCTATTAAAAGAATAATTGGACCACATTTTGAATAAACCGTACCTACTACGAACTGAAATTTGTCCCCTCAGTGCATTTTCCGTAAGTTATTCCGTCAACATATCTCAGCAGAGGTGAACGATCATCCAACCAGAACGGAGGTATCGTTTTGTTAGCATGATGATCCCCCAGTCGTTATAGTTGGTCTTCGTAACCGAATTTTGCTACCTACTTAGTGTAGCTTCCTAAATTCATCATGATGCTGGATGGGCACTGATCCCATACACTGACGGAAATTTCATGAAAAAATTCCTTCCTGTGAGGTCTCGAACCAGTGTGCATTCCATAACGCGATTCTTTAGACCACAACACCAAGGCAACAAGCAAAGAAAGGAATTCACATGTTATGGGAGCCGCCAAATTTATGCACGCAACAAATACTGAAAAGATCACTATGATTCTTAAGTAATCATTATCGTAAAACAAACATTCATATTTTTAATAGAACTGAAATGTAGGACAAATACTGTAAAATGTGCATTTCAATAGATCGAATGCATATAAAATCGTCGAACAAGGCTTAATACAGTGCTCAAAGAAACCGTTGCATACAGTATTTATTTATTGCAAAATTAAGAGGAAATATGCAAGTTTATTTTTGTGCTCAAAAAATATTGCATCAATGGTGTTGAACAGCAACCTCGTATGTCAAAATATTCAATTTCACAGAAAAACAAATGAACGTTTTCATATCTTGATAACGAACAAATATCTGAAATGAAAGGGTATTAAATATCTTCTTGTAAAGCTTGTATTCATGCCTAGACATACGATGAGTTTGCCGGAGATTCGGAAAGAAAGTGGTAAAGTGAAATCTCATATTGTTAATTTTTTTGATATACTGTACCAGTACGAAGTTGCTGTCCAACACCATCAATATATCTTTGTAAATTGCAATAAACTAATACAGTAGCATGCAAATTAATCCGAACACGACATATTTTTACATTTTCTGTCATTGTTGGCCTCACAGCTGCTCATACCGCTTTAATTGACATCTGTAGTACGTGTAATTCCATTGTTGAAGGTCTGTCGTTATTATTTTTTTTATAATATGTGACATTTTGCCTGTCGTTTTGTACTTATAAGCATTTCAGTTGTGTTGAAGACTTAATGCTGCAATCCTGTGTACATTCTGCCGTCTTCACAAATGGATACAACTCCACGAAAATGGTCTAAAATTATAACATTAGCAGAGCATTCTTCTATGACACAGAGGCAAATTGCTGCAGAATGTCACATCGGTTTGGCTACTGTTAATTCGATCATAAAACGATACAGGGAAACTGGATCCATCACACCCCAGAAAAAAGGAAGACTTCACCTGCAGATGATCGTTTGTCAGGAAAAGTAAATTTAAATCCTAGACTAACTGCTGTCGCGACTTAACCCGCGAGTTAATGGCTACCACTGGGACGAATATTCATGTCACAACAGTTCGGCGTAGGCTTTTGGAAGCTGGACAAAGGGCTTGTAAGCCTATTAAGAAGCAACTGCTAACCCCTGTTATGTGCAAAAAACGCTTAATGTGGGCAAAATTACATCAACAGTGGACAGTGAATGACTGGAAGAATGTACTTTTTTCCGATGAGTCTCATTTCGAGGTGCACGGCCACCGTGTTTCTTACGTACGGAAAGGATCCGAAAAAGTAACAGCAGCTCATCTCCAACAAGCACCCAAATACCCCCCTAAAGTAATGTTTTGGGGTTGTTTTACACATGAAGGGCCTGGAGCATTAATACCTATCAAGGGAATGATGAATTCTCACAAATATATTCACTTATTGGAAACCAGAATCGTACCCCAGCTGCAAAAATCATTTCCGGATGGCAGAGGTGTGTTCCAACAAGACCTGGCACCATGCCATACGTCTCGAAAAACTACAGAATTCTTCAATAAGAAGAATATTCAGGTACTCCCCTGGCTAGGCAACTCACCCGACATCAACCCCATTGAGAACTTGTGGTCAATTTGCAAAAGAAGAATGCAAAAAATGGATTGTTCTACAAAGGAGAAGATGATTTCTGCCCTCATTGGTGTATGGTTTCGTGATGAAGAAATGAAGAATATTTGTGGGAAATTAGTGGAATCCATGCCAAATCGTCTCAGAGCTGTTATTAGGAACAAGGGAGGCCACATAGATTACTGAGGTATGTCTTAGATCCTTTTTTTTTTTTATCCCGTTTGAGTGTTTTTGCATAAGTAATTATGTTGTTCGGATTAATTTGCACGCTACTGTAAACGTTTTCATATCTTGATAACGAACAAATATCTGACATGAAAGGGTGTTAAATATATTCTTGTAAAGTTTGTATTCATGCCTAGACATAAGATGTGTTTGCCGGAGATTAGGAAAGAAAGTGGGAAAGTGAAATCTCATATTGTTAACTTTTTTGACATACCGGTACGAAGTTGCTATCCAACACCATCAATATTTCTTCGTAAATTGCAATAAACTAATGTGCAACAATTTTTTTGAGCAAAAAGCAAAATACAGTCAACTCTGGATACAGTGAACTCTGTTACAGTGAACATTCGGCTATAGTGAACCTAAATCGTTGGTCCCGACCCGCATACATTAAAAAGTACATTAATATTTCCGTTTATAGTGAACCCTCGCTTCTGTTATAGTGAATCTTGTATCCTGACAAATTCTTATTTGAAGTCAGACCTTCTTGTATAAAATTGAAAGAATGTGTTGAGAACAACATCCTAAGTTTCTTATCCCTTTAGTGAAAGGACAAAGGTAGGATTAGTGGTTCCTAGACAATGAGCTGTACTGTAAATCCAGGCAATGCGTGATGACCTTGCCTCACTCCACCATCGAAGGGTTGACATTTTGTTCTCAGGCACTTTACTCTACTGTTATTTCTAATCCTCCACCGTCAAAGGGTTGCCTTTTGTTCTTAGAAACATTTTCATTGTGAACTAATATTGCCTTTTTTTATTAAAATGGGACGGACATTATGTCCAGAATATAAATGAAGGTAAGATTTCGATGGTTTTCAAACTCCATCAACCCTCTCCCAGTTTCCATTAAGTGACCTGGGAAATTCCAAGACTGAGTATGCAGTCACACCATTACAATGTTTGTCATTTCTACCTGATCTACTGTTCCAACAGTGAATGTACTGTATAAAAATGTCGAAGCGTAAAGTGTTTTCTTTGGAAGATAAGGCGAATATTATAAGTGACATTGAACGTGGTCTTTCACAAACGGACGTGGGTCGACAGCATAGTTTAAGTAAATCAACTGTGAGTAAAAGTATACAGTGTATAGTGTAATCCATTCCACAAAAATGAAATATTTTATTTTCTTGTTCACAATTTCATTCATTTCTGTCATTTAAGATTAGAGAAGAGATACTTCGGATATAGTGAACGAAATATGCAAGTCCGCAGAGGTTCACTATATTCGGAGTTGACTATATATATATCACATATTTCATAAGTTTGCAATAAATAAAATGCAATAATTTCTTTGAGCACTGTAATTTTTTTTTTTTTTTTTGCTAATGGTGGGTACTCGACTTTTCGTCATTCACTCATATGAAGCCAGTTTTGTAGACCAATTCACTAACAGAGGTCGCTGCCGAAGGTGCGCCATAGGAGGCTGGTCTATGTTATACTCTTGATGAGATGAGGTGAGATGATTATAGAGATTTTTGTTGGGATGCTACAGGGAACTGGAGATTTCGGAGAAAACCCCTATGTTACCTGGACCACAGGCTTGCCCTACATAAGTTATACACAGTGGCGTAGCATGAAATTTTGAGCAGGGGAAGCTAATTCAAGTTGTCTTTCATGCAATATGAGAAAACGTATTACAAAAATATAGTCTTAAAATAAATAATAGTCAATTTCAAGTCAGCAGTCGAAGATTGATTGGAATCCCGTAAGAAACACCAATAAGGCATGACCTCAAATGGTATGTAGTAAAATATGATTTCACGGTTTACACATATCTCTAACAAGAAGACACGTATACATATAACATTAGCTCACTCCCTGTCATAGTTAGAGGAATCACAATATTAACGGTCAATAGATACAGTATTAGTATCATTACGTAAGTATGCGTCTGTCTTTTGGTTGTGTCCCTCATTGACAGCAAGGGGGTCGGTCATTTGTTTTTTAGATCACACTTTTGTTCGTAAGTCAGTCTTGATAATAGAATTGTCCTAAAAAATTAAAGTAAATTGATGTCAGGAACTGTTATTTCACTCATTATTTATTATATCAGCCACAATGCACACTAACACTTCAACTGAACACAGCTGACGAAAAGGGATAACTCGGAAACTACTTATTTTCAATGCCAAAGCTAGCTTCTTGCTAGCCTTGCGACCAGGATAGTTTAGTTAGAAAGGGATGGAAAATCTGCGGGGTGGGTTACACAGAAGAATGAGTGTAAGAAACCAGTCTGCTTGGAAGCTGGTGTGTGCAGGCTTCTTGTTTACTGCTGCATCACAAATCATCCTGAGCTGCCGCATCACAATATTTAACGCGTAAATATAAATACTATTAAAATTAATAAATAATTTTGTCCATAGACTGCAGGTTTATTATGAAATTATGGGGAAGCTGAGCTTTTTAGCTTACATTGACGCTACGCCACTGGTTATACATCGAGGATATGAGGGAATCGAACCTGGGTCCACAAAATTATAAGTCCAGCGTTCTTGCCACTAGACCACTGTGGCGTAAAACAAATAATCAGGTCTCTAGTAACCAGCTATGTAAACACTCCTTCTTCACAATCTCTCACTAACAATATTAGTTTCTGAAGGTGTTTTCCTACTGATCCACATTATGTTAGGTTGGTGAAAACAATCCTCAATTTCTTCTAAAGTCTTGTTTAGAGTCTCGGGCAGGAATAAATACACAAATAATGTGCACACGGCATTTGTTGCGCCAAACAGGAAGAATAACCCATGCATTCCCATGGCACTTAACATCGATGGGTATGCCTTAGCCAGGCCACCATTTCCCAAGTAGTTAACTGCTGATATGTAACCGAACAGAAAACCACGAACCTTGCTTGGCAATACCTCTCCGATCATTGTGTAAGTCAAACTGTAGAATCCCAATGTGTTCATAGCATTGAAAATCACAATAAGTATGAAATTAGTCCATGCTATTGCACCAGGTGGCATTGTTGTTCCATCTTGTAAATATGTTACATACAAAATCACTGCTACAGCCAACATAGGAATAGTGGACCCAATACCAGATATTATTGTTATTGGTCTTCGACCTATATGATAAACTAGGTACGCAGTCAGAAGAAGACCTACAACTTTTACAGCTGATATAATGATCGTGCCAACGTTAGCATTCACTACTTGGTCTGTGCCTTGAACTTTGTTGAGAAAATCCACAGTGTAGAAGGTCAGTAGACCCATACCTCCAGTAATTTGTAATAAGTTAAAAACGTGAATGATTAAAAACGGTTTCAATATGTAAGGTACCGTATATTGCTTAACAAATTTCCTTAGCTTGAAGAAAATGTTGTGACGATCCTCTTTTTCTCTCTGCTCTTCATTTTCTTTCAAATGACTTTTCAAGTTCTCTAACTCTTCTTTCACCTGTGAACAGTTGCAAGATTTGTAACATATAAATGTAAGAGATTTAAAATATATGCTATTTTCATAATATAATATGAAGAGTCCACTGCAAGAATGATGGATGTCACTCTTGTCGAAAATGAACCAAGACTGTCAATGCATAGCTTAAGACATATAGAATGTACATAGAGAGTTATATGACATTAACACTGATAGATGCTGGGTAACTTTCGGTGCTGGACCCCGGACTCATTTCACAGGCATTATCACCTTCATCTCATTCAGACGCTAAATAACCTGGATGTTGATACAGTGTCTTAAAATAACCCAATAAAAATATAAAAAAAACACTGATAGTCATTGTCCAGTAATGATCGGAAAATCATAGTTATGCTTTGAGCGCTAAGCATTTCAAACTTTCAATTGCGTCTCCTGCAAAATGTATTCCAAATGACATCCATCATTCTTGCAGTGGACTCTTCATGTAGCAAATTATGTAATGTAACACAACTGTTTTCAGAACATCATGGGAGGGCTGATAGAAGGAGGAAAAAAGAATGAAGTATTATCGCTGCGGCCTCATGCTTAACATGCCGGCATCATACAATAACGTGGGGTGCGCTTTTAAAACATAATTTTGCAGACCGATTGTTGCTCTGTAGGTTTCACTCTAAGCGTCACGTTGTCACGTCTACTTCCTCGATAAGAATAAGCACTAGTTTGTTATATTGTTAAATGGCTATTATTATTATAATTATTATTATTTCATATACTAGTACGTTGACATTCTTAACTCTTTATAATAACTCTTTAATAATAATTTTTAATCACATACCTTAATGTTCGTCCTCAGCACAAGACATTGCAACATCGGTTTTAGTCCACGTGGATTAGACAAGTAGATGTCATTTTATAATGAAAGCAGCTTATTGGTTGCAATATTGAAATTGAGAACAATAATACAATTAAATTTCAAAGACCTGCCAAATGTTACGCACGAGGCCGATCAAAGACCTGCCGAATGTTACGCACGAGGCCGATCAAAGACCTGCCGAATGTTACGCACGAGGCCGATCAAAGACCTGCCGAATGTTACGCACGAGGCCGATCAAAGACCTGCCGAATGTTACGCACGAGGCCGATCAAAGACCTGCCGAATGTTACGCACGAGGCCGATCAAAGACCTGCCGAATGTTACGCACGAGGCCGATCAAAGACCTGCCGAATGTTAACCATGAGAGCGTGGCGATAATACATAAGATTTGCTGATGATATAATGTTAGCAGAATAAGAAATAATACTAAGGTAAGTTATATGCTAATGGAGCAAAATGATGATGGCAGCTGTTAGCAGAACGGGATGAAGATAAAATAAATGCAGACAAGATGAAGACTACTGTTGTCGGAAAGAAAATAAAGAAGATAAACTTGCGAATTGGAAATAAGAGAGTAGGACAAGTGGATAGCTTCAAATAAAAAATAATGTCTATAGTCAATGTTGAATCTTTCGTACACTACTTTTAACACTTGAATATAAATAATTTATTTAATGGCGATCTTAATCGTGTTAATTGTGTAAGTATGTACGGCTTACAGCTGTTTCGGTGCTTCTTCACACCATCCTCAGAGCCTACTAGATCTCGGCATCATCTCGAACTTTGCTGCCTGTTGTGTGGGTGCGTTCGACTGTTGAAAAGTGTTGAAATGTGGTATCAAATAGTGTGTGTGTTCTGAAATTGATCTGTGTGTTGAGAATTTGATCAGGGTGTGTTTTAGTGTATCTGTATATTTCATATTGTTCTAGTGTGTTGAGTTTCTGGTTTTTGGGTTGTATGTGTAAGATTTCCATGTCTGTATTTATGTTATTTTATGTGTGGTTAGCATTAGTTATGTGTTCGGCATATGTAGATGTATTGTGTCCTCTGGTTATTGCTTTAATGTGTTCTTTGTATCGAGTTTGGAATGATCTGCCTGTCTGTCCAATGTAGAAACTGTCGCAACTATAGCATGTGAGTTTGTAAACGCCTGTGTGGTTGTATTTATTTGTTTGTGTTATTTGCTAACCACACATATAATAACATAAATACAGACATGGAAATCCTACACATACAACCCAAAAACCAAAAACTCAACACACTAGAACAATATGAAATATACAGACACACTAAAACACAACCTGATCAAATTCTCAACACACATCAATTTCAGAACACACACACTATTTGACACCGCATTTCAACCCTTTTCAACAATAAAACGCAATTAATTGATGAACTAGTGGACTTACTCGTGTTAAATATGTAATATTTGTCCGGCTTACAGTGAAACAGTTGTAAGCCGGACAAATATTACATATTTAACACGAGTAAGTCCACTAGTTCATCAATTAATTATATTCAAGTGTTAAAAGTGGTGTACGCAAGATTCAAAATGGAATAAAACGCACCCACACAACAGACAGCGAAGTTCGAGATGACGCCGAGATCTAGTAGGCTCTGAGGATGGTGTGAAGAAGCACCGAAACAGCTGTAAGCCGCACATACACAATTAACACTAGTAAGATCGCCATTTAATCAATTATTAATGTCTATAGGTAATTAACAATATTGGCAGACTGGTATTGTTGTTTGCTCAATTTATATTAAAAGAAGAAATAGATTCGTTGTTATGTGTAGCATTAATAAATAATATATACTATAAAATATACTTCTGCTTGAGGTTCTGGCTGATATATACAGATACGAAATTACAATTTCGAGCAAGTCTTGATGGGAGTCCACCGTATGTAGGCAACAATTTCGCATGACTGTCCACAAGTAGCATATATGAAGGGCTCTTGTTTATTGCACATGCAGAGTGTGTTGTGTTGTAAGCGAAAGTTATACAATAAGGGAGCTCCAAATTTTATTTCCGTATCTGTACGTCTATTACCAGGCAGTAGTCTACATCTCACTTGACGATATGTGTCAGAGAAATAACAATTGTTTATTATATATGAAGTCTGACTAGTGTCATATGTAGTTAGTCGGCGATGTATGCAATGGAGGGGGAAAGAAACTGGCCATATTACCAAATTATCTCCTGGCTTAGTTGTCTCATGAGTGATGCCTTATTGGTGTCACTTATGAGGTTCAAACTTGTCTTCGGACATTTGACTAAACAACGTAAAATACGGAAATTATAAGTTAGGCATCTGAAGGGAATAAATATTGTACCTGATAGGGACAGCAATTCTCCAGGAGGGACAATCTCCCCATCAATTCACACCCTGAGTAGTAACATGAGCTGCTGCTAGGAAGTCAAAAGGAAGATAGCAATGGTAAAGGAAGCTTTTCATAGAAAAAGAAGCACCTTCTATGAACCTCTGGAAAAAGAACTAAGGAAAAGACTAGTGAATGCTTTGTGTGGAGTGTGGAGAAATGACTAGGAGCATTTGAAATGTGGATAAGGAAAAGAATGGAGAGTGTGAAATGGACCGTCAAAATAAGAAATGAAACTGTGTTAAAAAGAGTGAATGAAATGAAGAAAGAATAATGCTGAAATCTATCAGGAAGAGAGAGAGAGAAATTGGCTATGTCACTGGCTAAGAAGGAAATGCCTACTGAAGGATGCACTGGAAGTAATGATGAACGGAAGAAAAGTTCGGGGCATAATATATCAGATGATCGACAACATTAAGATTTAGAATCGTAAGCGGAAATGAGGGAAGATTGGAGAATGCTGAGTTTACAGTGAAAGATCTGCCTTTGGGTAGAAAACTGTGAATGGATGAATAATTATAAATTATACAATTAATGCATTAATATAAGTTAGATACAATCAACAATCAGGAATGATACAATTAATTAATTAATTAATTAATTAATTAATTAATTAATTAATTAATTAATATAAGTTAAACTAGACGGCAGTTCGGAAGGTGGTCAGCTGCTATATGCGTCGTAGCATTTCTGGCATGTGACGTCACAAGCTTGTACAGCAGAACCAATCGGAATCAGTCTGTAACAAGTATTTCCTAAGTTTGTTTGTTCACATATGAGTGTTTCAATACATTGAATAAGTAGAACTAACATTTACTGTGTGTGTAAGATAAATAAATGGAAGAAGAGACTGTAAAAAAACAAGGCAGGCGCGGAAAATAGTGTTTAAGGTGTATAATTATTTTAAAAACGTTGACGAGCACAACGCTGCCGGCCATCTTGATGCTGGCTGCAACGTTGCCAACGTGCAAGAAACGACTGCAGAAGCATGTGGTGTGGGACTGAGAACCGTGCAAAAATATCGTTAGTGAAGAAAACAGAGTTTTTTTAGTGTCATGCTTACAGTAATCAAAGGCTAAGGTCATTATTGTCTTTTGATAATTTAAATTCTCTCCTGCGCTATTTGTATTGCAAGTGTGCGTGAAGTACGATGTGGCAATGTTGTACGCTGCCTTGCCCTCTCTATCTGTCTCTCTCGACGCAAACGCTAGCAGACTACCGCGTTCCGAATTGCCGTCGACTTTAGATACAATCAACAATCAGGAATGATACAATTAATGAATTAATATAAGTTAGATACAATCAATAATCAGGAATGACATAATTAATGAATTAATATAAGTTAGATACAATCAATAATCAGGAATGATACAATTAATGAATTAATATAAGTTAGATACAATCAATAATCAGGAAAGATACAATTTTAATTAATTAATTAATTAATATAAGTTAGATACAATCAACACTCAGGAATGATACAATTAATGAATTAATATAAGTTAGATACAGTCAATACCGGTAATCAGGAATTATATAATTAATGAATTAATATAAATTAGATACAATCAATAATCAGGAATGATACAATTAATGAATGAATATAAGTTAGATACAATCAACAATCAGGAAAGATACAATTTTAATTAATTAATATAAGTTAGATACAATCAACAATCAGGAATGATACAATTAAGGAAACAAACTTTTTATCACCGTAGTATCCAATGAGTAATCATCGGACGTTCTTGAAGTAGGTAACGACAGAATAAGTCACTTACAATATTCATTCCAAGTTATTATTGAAAACAATAAAAATGTACGGTACCTTTGTTTCATGTTGACCCCACAGCCAGCGTAACGATTTCTCTGCGTCTTTGTATCTTTGTTTCTTCACCAGGTAAGTGGGTGTCTCACAAACCACGAACATTAGGATGGGCAGCTGGATGATGGTTGGGACGGCTGCGACACCTGCTGCTGTTCGCCAGTGCAAGAATGCTCCAAACAAAGAAATGATGAGCATTCCAGTTGACATGATAGAGGAAGCCAGACACAATACAGTGACACGTAGACGTGGGTGCGCCATTTCGTCAAAGAGAACCTGTGAACATGTCATATAAGATTTTCAGTAATCTTCTCTCTTTTTAAGCATAGGAAAATTAAGAACTCACGAATGGTATAATTAAAGTGTTTTTAGATCGGGCCTGCAATATGGCATTTTTGCTGTCGGTAGATATGCTATCTTCTTCCGAGCGCCAAGAGACATTTGGTATGTGATGAGACTGCTTCCACGTATTCGTTAATACTGTATTTCTCTTTAATCAATTTGTCGAAAATAAAATATGTCTTCTGATTGAGATGATGATGATGATAACAACAACAATAATAATACTAACAATGATAATAATAATAATAATAATAATAATAATAATAATAATAATAATACCGATAATAATAATATTACTTTTATTATTATTACTATTACTTTTATTATTATTATTATTATTATTATTATTATTATTATTATTATTATTATTATTATAATACTGTTATTTGCCGATGATTTAGTTGTTATTCAGAATAGTGAGTCTGTCCTACAAAAATCTATTTTTAAACTTACTGAAATTGGAGAACAATATAATATGAAAATTTCTCTAATAAAGTCAAAGGTAATGGCATTTATAGGGAAGGAACCGATTAGAACAAAAATAGGTATAAATAACTGCTGCATAGAACAGGTAAGCCATTTTAATTATTTGGGAAGTGATATTGGCTTTGATAAAGAATATGACGTGGACAATAAAATATGTAATTTTCAAAGAGTATGTGGAACAATTAATAGAACATTTAGAAATAAAATACGTAAAGAAACAAAATTAAAGTTTTATAAATTCATGGCTGTAACTACGCTGGCATACGGAAGTGAGACTTGGACATTAACATCCTGATTTAAACAATCACTGACTACATTGTTACTTCTTTCTTTCAGACTTCATCCTGATTGTGCTGTATTTTCAAAATTGTCTCATAATAATCTCTTTCTATTATCTAATATTATTTGAAATATATTAACATTCTATATATTTTAGCTTAATTCTGCTACACAGTTTATTTCAGTGTTTAATTAATAGTTCATAGTAGTTTGTTGTTTAATTCGTAAATAACTCTTGTATACATGTAACTCTCATCTAAATCAAATTGTTGAATTCTTTGTAAGTTCATGCGTATGTAGGTCTATATACTCTTTTTGCTGGTTGAGTGGAAGAGAAGGGCTTACGGCCTCAACTCTGCCAGCTAAAATAAATCATTATTATTATTATTATTATTATTATTATTATTATTATTATTATTATTATTATTATTAACCAAGAAGCAACAAAGCAAAATACAGACGACAGAAATGAAATTTCTAACAAATGTGAAGGGATATATGAAGAGAGACTTAATAACAAATGAAAACATAAGAGAAGAGCTAGAAATTTTTAATATAAATGAAAGATTAAAAGATTTTAAACATAATTGGAAAGAACATGTCGATAGAATGCCAGATACAAGACTTACTAAACAAATAATGCAATATCATCCTAAAGGAAGAAGATTGGTGGCAGACCTAGGAAACGATGGCTGGAGGACTTTGAAGACGGAACAGGCATTTGATTGCCTATACCATGAAGTGAATTATTATTATTATTATTATTATTATTATTATTATTATTATTATTATTAAACTAGCATAAAACTTAGTTCTTATTTTGTTTTAAGATATAAAGTAGCCAGAGCACTGTTCGACACTTTGAAGAATGTACGATTAAAAATGTCTTAGTAATGACAAAATATTGAATGACAATGATTAGCTATTACTGTTGGATGTTAGGCCTAATACACACACGCTGAACGCTCTGTATCATTTATGATTAGAGAACGGATTTCTAGGTGCTAAAAAGTTAATTTCCCTTAGTGGAACTTAAACTGAGAGATTCAATCCGACATGGGAACTGGAATCCGGTGTGGCTTAATGGATAAAGCATCAGCACATAGAGCTGAAAACCCGGGTTAGAATCCCGGTATCGGAGAGAATTTTTCTCCGTTACACCCATCCTTCATCATATGATAATACAGAATTCCTGCACGGAAATATATGTACAGTAGTGGCAAAAAACCGGACCGACCCTTGTAGCTGATTTCAGAGCTGATTTGATTGCAGCGATATTTTACTACTTAATTAACTTATTATTCCCAGAACATGAATTTTACCAGTAATCGAAAAGTATTCGGAATAAATTTGAATAAGGAACAAAAAAAAGTTTCCTTCCCTGGCAGGATTCGAACCACGAAAGTCTTAGTTACCAGTCTATCGTGCTCTGGAGTGAACAAGGCTCTAAAATCAGCTACAAGAGTTGGTCCGGTTTTTTTTTGCCACTGCCACAATAATACAACACTTAAAGTATTATATGCTATAGCGTTGTTAACTTGTGTTGTAGAATTTTCATGTTATTCTACTCTCTCAGACAAAAATGCTTTAAATCTGTACCCCTTATTAGTCCACAGAGTTTCGCCCCCCCAAAAAAACAGACAATAAAAACAATATAACGATTTTCTTTCCCACATGCCGTCAACCATTCCTTCTTTTCAAACCACTCAGAACAAACTTTTCTGCATTTCTTTCCGTCCTATTGAATGATGTTAATATTTTTTTTAGTAACAATGGTTATTAAAGGACAAAAATTCGGTCCGGCGCCGGGGATCGAATGTAAAATATTTCATTGACAAGTGGCTCTACAACTGTTACCAGACATGAATAATTTTCTGCCAAGCAATTATTCGCTCCTGGTATGAAAATGAGTCAATTACTGTTAATGCATCTCTCATACGTTGAAATACTCCATGTTGATGTTGTAAGTGATCGGCAGCTACAAGAATCCGAGCAACGAGGCCCTCCTCTGACACAATTGGCGTTTCATACACTAAACTCTTTAAATATCCCCACACACACACACAAAAAAAAATCGAATAGGGTAAGGTCAGGAAAACGAGCAGGCCGTGCAATGGTCCGTGCAATCCAATGTTCTACCAAAGCTGTGTGCAGTCTGCTAATTGTGACGTGTTTGTGATGCGCAGAGATGCTTGTTTCTACTCAGCGATGCGTTCGAAGGTGACGACTGACGTAACTATTGGTTTCCGACCTATTGTTATTTAACGAGTTTGAGTATGGAGTTTTGCGACACCCTGTAGAAAAATAAGTAAGTTTAATTTTCATTGATATACCATTTGAAATACCAGAAGAAAGTAAAATTGAGCACAAAAATATTAAAATTAGGTCGCTGAAGTGAGTACTTAGGCTGTGTGCACTTCCGAGTAAACATTTAAATGATTTTAGATTGCTTCATGCGAATATCCTTTCACACGAACATAATTACCTCGTCAACATGTTTTAGAGCAGTGGTGATCAACTCAGCTGGTCATACGAAGCACTGTGTGAACTCACGAGCAAAAAAGAGCAACATTGGCATTACAAGCATTGGGATGATCTACTCTCGCATACTGCTTGTGGTCCACACCTGTGGAGTAACGGTCAGCGCGTCTGGCCGCGATACCAGGTGGCCCGGGATCGAATCCCGGTCGGGGCAAGTTACCTGGTTGAGGTTTTTTCCGGGGTTTTCCCTCAACCCAATACTAGCAAATGCTCTGTAACTTTCGGTGCTGGACCCCGGACTCATTTCACCGGAATTATCACCTTCATTTCATTCAGACGCTAAATAACCTAGATGTTGATACAGCGTCGTAAAATAACCCAATAAAATAAAAAAAAAATACTGTTTGTGTGCAGCGAACAGTTCTCTTGCACAAAGAACACGAGCACTCTTCGTTTAAAGGAAATGCTTTCGAGTGCGAGACTTTCGAACGAATACGAGAGAGCGAAAGTTTTTCATTTCAATGCACTAGTGGAAATGTTTCGTTTAGTTTAATTAATTTACCAGTCTTGAGTGACGGCAGAAAAGTCTCAGTGGAGCAATATAAGAATATAGATAATTATCACAAAAATACGGGGTTAAGTTGTGTCGAATTCAGTCGTAAACTTAAGTGTTTTTAGGCGTGTAAACGTCTATGAGGTCTGGCGAAATAAATGCTACGATTTATTTTGAGCTTCGCATTACTTTTAGGCACTCGAATCGTATCGTCAGCTTGCTCTTGTACTTCACGACGCCTTTTCATGTCAATATCAAGCGCCGTACGTGTCTTGTCCATTCGCACACTCGGCTTTAAGACGTGCCTATAATCTCTACAACGTTAAGCATTGCTTTTAGGCACACCAATCGATTCGTCTCGATATCCTCTATCACTCTGATGTCCTATCAACGATTTCGTCTTAGCTTTCTGAGCGACAATCTTCGACATTTTGAAATTCTGTCACCAAATTTCATTTTACACGCGTACCATTTGTTTGTTTTAATTATCACTGTACAACAATTTATTATACCCTAAATAACTTTTCATTTCCTTTCAAATGACATCTCGATCATCGAAATACATCCAATCAGTCTGAAGTTACAGACGATATTACAACAAAATGGCTCTGCAATCGGCTCCATTTTGTTTTCCCTCGCTGCGCTGGGATAACGTCATCTGCGGATGTTATCTCGTGAACAATTATGTCCTCTACACGATGGTATACGTCACTTAGCTTAGATTGTAAGCGTTGACCACGGCGTGTCGAAAAGTGTCACGTGTCGTTTTCATACTGACATGCATAGCCTACCTCGGACAGAAAGATCAGACTATTCACGTCAAAAATCACGCACGTGTATATGGGCGACAAAATCCCAAAAAGACTCTGTATTTACAAATACGTCTCCTCCAGGAATATGCTGTGTTAATTCGATTAAGTAAGAAAGTACGTCTTCTCACTTTGCATGGTTTGCGTCATCCTAAATCAGGGCTGGGCATATTACGTGATTCTGAGAAATGAGCTCTCTGTGCTTTAAAGAGCGGTTCTTCCGAGCGCTGTGACGTATGCATATTGTATGTCATTCAATGTCGGTGCAATGGTGACTGCAGTATAATGGCGAACTTTGAAGACTGAACTTCAGCTCATACACTAAAGCGGCCCGCTACTCCCACTGCTTTTAATATATAATGGGAGGAGGAGTTCTTTTTGGTGTAGAGCAGTGGATTAGCGAAGTGTTTAATTTGTCATAAACACTCCAACTGATTAAGAAGAGTATCTATTTGATATTTATATTGCATTATAAGTTATTATACATTTAGTAATGCAACAGTAACAAATATAAATGACACTCGGGAGGAAATTAAACGCAGAATAAATATGGGAAATGCGTGTTATTATTCGGTTGAGAAGCTCTTATCATCCAGTCTGCTGTCCAAAAATCTGAAAGAATTTATAAAACAGTTATATTACCGGCTCTTCTGTATGGTTGTGAAACTTGGACTCTCACTCTGAGAGAGGAACATAGGTTAAGGGTGTTTGAGAATAAGGTGCTTAGGAAAATATTTGGGGCTAAGCGGGATGAAGTTACAGGAGAATGGAGAAAGTTACACAACACAGAACTGCACGCATCGTATTCTTCACCTGACATAATTAGGAACATTAAATCCAGACGTTTGAGATGGACAGGACATGTAGCACGTATGGGCGAATCCAGAAATGCATATGGAGTGTTAGTTGGGAGACCGGAGGGAAAAAGACCTTTAGGGAGGCCGAGACGTAGATGGGAGGATAATATTAAAATGGATTTGAGGGAGGTGGGGTATGATGATAGAGACTGGATTAATCTTGCACAGGATAGGGACCGCTGGCGGCCTTATGTGAGGGTGGCAATGAACCTTCGGGTTCCTTAAAAGCCATTTGTAAGTAAGTAAGTAAGTAAGTATAATTTTAAATTATACAAGTATTAAGTTATATCATAGTATAGTACATTACAGTTTATGATATATCACATATCACATTATATAAAGTTACATATTATATTATATTAAATTATATTATATTATATTGTTGTAATCCTTTATTACATATGTTTATATTATTAATAGCCTAGCATTATGTAATTGTTAAATCACTGTGCGTATGGGTTATGTAAATAAGCCTAATGATTTATGTGTGTGTGCATAGAGCGAAGTTTATTTCATTAAATTAATAAGAGTGTTATAAAGTCTGTACTGTACAATGGATTGATGTAATATCCTTATAAACTGTTATGTACTGACAGACTGAATGAATATAACAACCGTGGCTCTTGTTATATTAATGCAGGGAAGGTAGCTGTAATGCGAGTCCGCCACCGAGTGAGCGTTCTGCTCTGGCTTGCCTTGCGGAGCGAGAGCAGCTCTGGCCGACTAAACGGAGCCGCTCTCATGCCCGGCCCTGTCCTACATTTTCAACGTTTTTAAAATAATTTTTTAACATTTTGATTTTTCATAACAAGAGTCTCTCCATTACTAAACCCCACGAGCCACTACTGGTTACTTCTTGTGTACACGCAGTAAATTACCTTCTTACCGAACTAGCAGAAGTAATGATGCCCACAGCTAGGCCATCCAAGATCCTGCCACAGATGAGCATCAGTGGAGACACTGCTGCAGCGATGACTGCCCATCCAGTGATGAAGATCAGTCCTCCAATAATCATCCCTGTCCGCCTCCCAATCTTATCAATCAGTACTCCTCCAACAAGACATCCAAAAGGACTGATGAACATGTAGACGCTAGCTGCAAAGAAGAAATTATACCTATAACACTGTGGTGACGTGGTTTGGTTAGCATAGCTGCCCTGCATTCAGGAGTTCATGGATTCGACCCCAAGGTCGGCTAGTCTAAGTAAATGCCGAATACAACATAGCACACAGAACAGAAAACACACTACAAAAACATCTCAACACACAAACAACACACACAAATAAATACAATCACACAGGCGTAGACCTATACAAACTCACATGTAGGTAATAGTTGCGACAAGTTCTACATTGGACAGACAGGCAGATCATTCCAAACACGCTACAAAGAACACATTAAAGCAATAACCAGAGGACACAATACATCCACATACGCCGAACACATGACCAATGCCAACCATCCATACAATAACATAAATACAAACATGGAATTCCTACACATACAACCCAAGAACCAAAAACTCAACACACTAGAACAATATGAAATATACACACACACACGAAAACACACCCCGATCAAATTCTCAACACACAGATCAATTTCAGAACACACACACTATTTGACTCTATGTTTCAACACTTTTCAACAAGCAAACGCACCCCCACAACAGGCAGCGAAGTTCGAGATGACGCCGAGATCTAGTAGGCTCTGAGCATGGTGTGAAAGCACCGAAATAGCTGTAAGCCACAGTTGCTTATGTAATTTAACACGAGTAAGTTTGCCAATCAACCAATCGATTATAGCTTGCTGTCTGATCAAAAGCATATTATAAACTTGATAAAAGACGTGATTGAATGCAAACTTTAATTCCTCGGGTAAAGTTTACGAAATTCAGTGAACTGAAGTAATTAGAAAGAAAAAAAAAAGATGTGGCACAGGCGCTAAAAGTATTATGGCCAGAAAATGGAGAATATTACCTATCCATGACGCGGTTTCGTCATCAACCACAAATTCACTGTCCTCTTCTTGCAGCTGGGGTAACAGCACAGCTGAATGGCCCATACTCATCCCCATTGCCATTGTGCTTAAGAAATGCTGCACTGCCAACACAACCTGAAAGACACGTTTGTAATACAATATTATACGATACGAAAATGCGAGCAGTACTATGTATAGCACTCAGTTCAAATTATCTTTAAAACGATAAAAAATAAAATAAGGAAGGTTTGTCATTTTAAATAACAAAAAGTAATGAATGCATTATTATTGTATCACGATGGAAATAATTTTGTTCGTCAAACTATACTATGCGGAAAATTCGCTAAGAGAGAGGAAAGACATATTCACTGCAGAAGTTTGCTTGTTTTTTTCTTAGTTGGTTATTTAACGACGCTGTATCAAGTACCTTCTAGATTATTTAGCGTCGATAGAATTGGTGATATCGAGATGGTATTTGGCGAGATAAGGCCGTGGATTTGCCATAAATTATCTGACATTCACCTTATGGTTGGGGAAAACCTCGGAAAAACCCAACCAGGTAGCCCAAGCGGGAATCGAATCCACGCCAAGCGCAAACTCTGGATCGGCAGGCAAACGCCTCAGCCGACAAAGTTACCTCGGTGACTGTAAGTTTGCTTGTTTGAGCATCTTTTTTAAGAGAGAAAAATCTAAAAAAGGATAGCGGCCTTGAAAAAGGGGTACCGAGCGGTAACAGCACCTAAATTACTAGTAGATCAACAACATTAATTTAACAATTGTTTATTTTATTTTTGGAGGGGGGCAGCTATCCTTGACAGGAATAATTTATTTTAAATTCTGCAAATATCATTATTAACAATTAACAAGGACGGTCTTAAAACATTAATGGCTATATCTTGGAGTTCCAAAAGATCAATATGGAAGCAATGAAAGACATTGATACAAAATATGGAGATAGTGCCCCTTGCATCAAAGAGAAAGCCAATTACTTCCCAGAGACAAACGGGTATGAGGTATTTCTCTTCTAGATAAGTAAAGAAGGGTTCATAATGCATTTTCTTTTCAAAATCTATTGCTTGTGGTTGTAATTCAATTCCCTCAAATCTGATACGTAATTTTATTTGTCTATAATTTGTTAATTTTGTTTCTTTTTGTGTAAATTTGTACTTAATATGCTGTTATGCTATTCTTTATTTCACCGTCCTTAGCAACCTAAACAATGGCATTATTCACAGCAATGAATTAATAGTTTTTAATTCACTTGTGAAAACATTAGCAACAATAAAATGCGCATCTATAATTTGAACTGGTAATGGAAATTACGGGAAAACGGCTGAAAGGATTTTAATGAATGACCCCCCATTTTCAAGCTTGGCATTCATGAATTTTCAGAAAAATAGTAACTTTCAGTGAAGCGTTAGTTTTCCTACATAATTTTCCTATTTTAAAAAATCCATCTTTCGTAAATTTTGATAACTAATTGCATTTCAGTATAAAACAAAACACATACTACAATAAACAATAGGATATTACACAAAGGCCATGACCTGCAGGATTGCTGACATATTTAGAGCAATTTAGAGCTCAAATTCAATTGGTTATTAAAAACTTCAAGACTTACTAAAAATAATTTACAGGTCTGATTCTGCGGTGTGTAATTTTCTAAGTACAGCTGTGAATTGGATATTAAATTCTACAAAACTGTGGTTTGATGACATTAATACCATTATAAATGAAATATTATTATAGTTAATGGCATGATGCGACTAGTTTTAATTAATTATACATATTAATGCTATATTGATGATATGAAAGTGAAACGTTTTGAGGTTATGTAAGTAGATGTAGAGAATATCTTAAATTAGATCTTCATTTCTATAATTTACTACAAAACTTACGTCAGATAATATTGTTATTAAAAATCAAATACTTTTATAGTTATAGTTATTAATCAAGTGGGGTTGGTTTTTTTTCATATACTTAATGGCGGTGTGGTGTAGATATTTATATGCGTCATTCTCTTCAGTATTGGCTCGAGAGAGCGCAAAAATTACAGTTCCTAAAGAAAGACCAAAAGGTATTACTTACTGACAAAATAAGAAGCCTACAAAATTATGTAGTCTTCTGATCATTGCAGCAAGATCTCTTAGCAGAATAAAATGATTTTACCCTCTACATTTGAAGCTCTACATGCAGCAACTATACCAAGATGCTATGTCTATTGTTCGAAAGCGTAGCAAACCTGACAATTTTTTAGCTTTTACCTACAACCCACAATGACCTGAAATAGCTTTTGCTTTACTCCCACATGAAAAATCCACTGATCGTCCTGACATTGTTACTTGCGTTTTCGCGTTGAAACTCAAAAACTAAGGTGGATAGGTTCAAGAAAAATGTATTTGGCATAAAACAAACATTCAGAGGGAGTATGTTTCATTATTATGGAAGCAAATAACTTTCAAAATGTCTGGTATTCTTCATTGAAAATAAATCTGAAAAATTTTTATTTGAACGTCTAATGAACTTAGTTTGCAACATTTGCTGCACAAGCCACTATTCATTTTATAATTTCTTCACAAACAACACATTACAAAGAAAAGGCCTACAATTTAAAATTAAATTTAGATAGGTACCAGTAATGGACAAAATATTGTACAGAGAGTAAACAAATTTTATGCGTTGGTGGAAATTATCACCCTTGGCTTCGCCTCAACTTTCTACTCGCGGATAAAGTCTAATTTTACTCTCTTATACTATAAATTACGATACTGTGTTATCTGGGTGTATTCTGAATGACTTCATTTATGTTTGAATTTTGAATGAGAAATGAATAAAATAAACTATAAAGTTAAACACCATTGGCAACATTAAAAATGACTGCATGATTATGAAATGTGTACAACTTTACGAGAAAAAGTACATCAGCTACGTTTTTAACAATGTCTACTGAACTGCCACCATTTTCCTACCTGAGGTGCTATCCGTCTCTTTTCAGTTTCTTCATTTTTATGTTCTGTTCCACTGGACTCTTCAATTCCTCTCCGAAGAGCTGATAAAATGATTTTGCGTACCATTATATCAGAAAGTGGAGGGACACCCTTCCTCCTAGAACAAAGCAACATGGACGAACATAAATTACAGAATATCTACCAATATTTACATGATTAGCAACAACAATAATGGACAAAAGAAGAACAAAAATTGAAACATATAACAAACTATGTAGAGAATGCACTCTATGTACTACTTCAGTACCAAAATCTAAAACAGGGCTGGGCAGCAAGAGCGGATTCTACTCTCTCACGGGGAGCCATATGATTTCTCTTCATTCCCTTTCTTCCCTGCCGAACACCACGCAGCGTTGATTCAGTGACGGATGAATATTAAGCATCCCCGTTTAGAGACTGGTTCCGCTCCCGATGCCCAGCCCTGATCTAAAATCATTCACTTGTCGTTACTATTTTTTCTTCTTAGGAAGGTTTGCTTATTGTGTTAAGCTGATTATTATAATTATGATTAAGATGATTATTGAAGTCCACAGGATCGCAATTCTGTAAGTATTTTGTTTCACTCTTTAGTGCCATCTATCGATTCAGTTAAGCAACATCCAGGTCCGGAGGAGACCGAGCGACCAACCAAAAACGACCCTTCGTCCCACTGAGAGTTCTGCAGTCTCCTCAAATAGATGCCATCTATTCGCAAGTCACGTTACTACATCCTGCTGCATCCTACATTGATCTGAAGATCGCGTTACTGTGGATATCGTATTCACTATTATGTGTCGCCTATCGATTCCGCTACAAATCACCGAGGTCCGACAGAGTCCCCCTGGAACTTCTGCAGCTTCCTCAGATACGATATGCGTTAAAACCACGGTACTACATCTACTGCATCTTCAGTGAATCTGAATCTACTGAAAGATGATAGATGAAGTTGAAATTAATTAAAGCGGAATGAATCCAAAGTCCAACTCCGAAAGTTACCCAGCAATAATTAATTGTTTGAGATGGAAAAGACCTCAGAAAAAATCCAATCCAGGAATCGAATCCGGGTCTGCTCGTTTCACTGTCGGACATGCTAACATGAAAATTAAACATAACCGTAACATAAACACAGAAGTTTGCGCCCAGGTTACCAAATGAGATCATTCACAATGATTCACATAAGCATTGACATAAACATTACCGTAAGACGTTAACATGAAAGTTTGCAAACTCCAAACTTTCATGCTTATGCTTACGTGATTTGCAAACAGAACACAATCTGAGACGGTTCCTCGTATAGCATAAGGAGATTTTCATTAGATTAGTATTTCGTGTTAATATTCTTATAAGGATAGGATGCGCGGACGTGTAAGTAAGTTTCAGAATGTGAGGCGGAAGTAACAGGTGGACAGGAAGGCCGAAGCGACGCTACGCTGACAGGAAACATGTGTCCAGGCGTGGAGTTGACTGATGAGGGAATGTATGGACTTTGCCTGCGGATGGTCAGCAAGATGACGCCAAGCCAGGTTCCAAAAGAGATGATCTGGTATATGTCAGAGAATTGTCAGGACGCCGGAAGTAAGGGGATGTTCTAGTTAACGAACAATTTTCGAAGAACGCGTCTTAAGTGACGTAAGTGTAATCATGGCCAATCAGGATTCTTAATAGAGACACGTGATATATAGATAGGAGGGCGAAATTGTATGTTTGGTGGTTGAAAATAGAGGGTAGATTTGGCAGACAGGGAGAAGGCAGATAGACAGCGTTCGGAGAGGACGCACTCCACATATTCTCGGCGAACCTAACTCGGGAGTATAACAATTTACGGACTTAGAATTTTTTAGTGGGTGTAGTAAGAAGTCGTGTGTTGCATCATTATTGTAAGTCTGAATTCTTTTCTCTCATCACGTTATCAACTGTCAGTTATATTACTGGTGTTTTATAGTACAAAATATATTATTACGTGAACTCAGAAATTAGTCTACCAACTTGTAGAAAGTGAGAGCAGTAAATTATACACTTGGACGCGCATTTCTGCTAACCTGAAACGAACACTTAATAATAATAATAATAATAATAATAATAATAATAATAATAATAATAATAATAAACGTTTTCATAGTTCTTACCAACAACTTCTGGTGTGCGCCTACATCATTTCAACCTACGAGCACGTCTCCCAAACCCCATGTCCCGACCGTTTTTGCAGCTGACCTGGGAATCTCATACCTCTACCGGAGTAATCTCGAGGAGGCTGGCGCCCAAATTAATCAGTGTACATAGTTAATTATTGACATCGACGTGCTTCCTTGAGATACTTTCCATATACGACGCGAGAGCCGACAGCCGTCGCAGATTCTGGCGCCCCAACGACCACCGGCGACCGCTGCATATTATGGCGCCCCAACGACAACGACCGGCGACCGCTTCATATTGTGGCGTCCCAACGAGGTCTGGCTACCGCTGCATATTTTGGCGCCCCAACGAAGGCCAACCGCTTCATATTTTGGCGCCCAACGAAGGCCAACCGCTTCAAATCGTGGAGGCTGAAGTATACGACAGAATATGAGGAAATGGCGTCGTTGTTATGTTTCCATGGTTACCAAGTATGTTTGCGGTTATGTTTATGTTCCCATCGTGAATGATGGTATGACTTCTTGATTTTACCGTAACGTTTATATTCTTAAGCTAACGCTTACGTTATGTTTAATTTTCATTGTGAATGAGCCTTTACTCCACAGCGGTGGACTTCGTTGAAGTTACGTCTTGTACGTTCATTGGATTTGGTTACACAAGTTATATTGGTTCATGACCTAAGTTGTAACAATATTAGTATTCGACTTGATTCATAGTTAGGGAACGGATTTCTAGGTGCTAAAAGGAGAGACTAAGATTTTATAAAATCCAATAATGGGCTTTTAGTAGGTTATATAAAATTATACAACTTTTTAATTTTACCTAATATCAACTTTTAGATGGAATTTATGTATACAGTACAAAGAATTGGTGTTGACAAGGAGTGCTACTAAACTGAAGACTAAAAATTCTATCAGTCAGTTTCATTCCACATAACGGGGATGCAATGACGCAAAAACTAATTTGTAAGCTGTCGCCTAACCTGAACAACCTACTAGCCTTTTATGTTAGGATAAACTTTTCCAAACGAACTTTTGTTCCAGGAAATTAGGTAAAATCTTTTTCCCTCTCCTTTTAAGACCAATATGGAACGAACTTGCCAGACCAGTGTTTGTCTGTAAGATAACTTTTTTACATTTAAATAGCTTTTTTTTTTAGTTTTTTGGGCATTCTTGCATTTCTGGTACTAGTATTTTTATTTTAAATAAATATAAAAAATACTAAAAAGGCTATTTTAGGCACAAACATAGCTTTTAGAAATTTATAGGACTTTATGGTTCATTTAGACACTTTAGATTCTATAGAATTTTAATAGAGAGATTCTCTGTACATGAAACATAGAGATATCTTAATAACATAGGTTTAGGACGTAGCAAACAAAATAGGTAGAACTAGAAATTCGTTCTCTACTCATAATTTTGTTACAGAAAGCATTTCTCCAGCCGTGGGACTGATGTCGGGTGGTCTATGGCAAGTCCTCGGTCTCTCTTCACTTCACCCCCGTTTGTGGTCTGATTAACTGGTTGGGTTTTTTCCAAGGTTTTCCCCAACCATAATTTGTTGACGAATCTTCGGCCTCACCTCATCTCACTACATCTCGTCAAAAAATTGTAAAAAATTGAAATTGAAATTGTAAGAAAATTGTAAAAATTGTTATTGTGATCTTGTAAAATTTTGACTTGTTGCACATCTTAAAGCTTCATTGCTAATGAATGATCTATGGAATATAATAAGTGAAATGAAAAAAAAAAAATGAAAATTTAAAATTCCGTCATCTTCTGTTTAACCCGGACGCCGGAACGGGTGTTCATACTCGGTGCGGAGAAAGACGTATTTTACGTCAAAAAATTGAAAAATTCTAAATAAAAGGTATTTAATTATTTATCATCAAAAATAGATTCTTACTAATCCGGAGAGTTCATTTAAGGGATTAGGTACAGCTTACAATAATAACATTTTGGATATATTCAACTTTTTTTTTCTTCCATTACTGTATCTTGTACAATAATGAAAATTAGTATGTGTAAAACACCGTCCTTCTGCTATATGAAAAAAAATATTTTTACGATTAAAAAAAATTATTATTTTTTTTTTTTTCAAAATTAAAATTGGTGGCAGTTCACTGTGCAGTGATGAAGCGTTTCTCTCATAACTCAAAAATTATCCAACATTCTGTGATGAAATTTTGTGTGTGTATTCATGCATGTCATATTTACAATATGATGCAAAATCACTTCTCTGCCTTTGACAGATTGTCTGATAAAAAATAAATCCATTTTTAAAAATGGTCAAATATCAGTATTTTCTTCTAACACAAAATAAAAAAGATATTATTTATTAAGAAATATAGTTGAAAGAGCATGATATTGTAAACATGAATTTCAGAATAAAATAAAAGACAGAGAACACGAAAAATTTAACAAGTTTATGAGTTACGAGGTAAAAGCTTAATCACTGCACAGTGAACTACCACTATTCTGAATTTTGGAAAAAAAAAAAAAAAAAAATAAATAAAATAAATAAATAAATAAATAAATAAATAAATAAATAAATAAATAAATAATCCAAAGCAATTTTGGAAGACCATAAACGAAGCTACTGACACCCAATGTAATAAAAATAGTATATTAAAGACAATTATAAGTCGAAATGGAATAACAATTGAAAATAAGGAAACTATCGCAAATGAATTTAACGATCATTTTACTAATGTAAGTCATGACATCGTATCTAATATAAAAAAGAAAGTATTTGGTACTCATCACTATAAGCTTTATAATAAAAGTATATCATCTATGTTTATGTTTCCTGTAAACGAATGTGAAATCATTAATATTGTAAACAGTTTAAAAAATAATGTGGCTCCTGGTATTGATGGTATTACAACAAATACCCTGAAACTTATTATCGAAGCTATTTATAAACCACTTGCCTTTATATTTAATTTGTGCATATCTCAAGGTGTATTTCCCTCAGCCCTAAAACATGCTGTGGTGATACCAATTCACAAGTCTGGTGACAAAAGTAATCTTAATAATTACAGACCCATTTCACTATTAACCAGTCTCTCTAAGGTATTTGAAAAATGTATAAAAACACGGTTAATAACATTTTTAGAAAAAAATGAACTACTAAATGATAATCAATTTGGTTTCAGAAAAAATTTGTGCACTGATGATGCTATTATGGCAGTTACCTCAAAAATAATTCAAGAATTAGATGTAGGAAATAAATGTCTAGGAATTTTTCTAGACTTACAAAAAGCTTTCGATACGGTCAATCACAGTATACTTTTGAATAAAATGGATAGATTAGGAATTAATGGAATTGCTTTAAAATTATTTAAATCTTACTTAAGTAACAGAACTCAAGCAACTAAAATAAATGATCACCTTAGTAAATCACGTAACATTGATATAGGTGTACCTCAGGGGACGATTTTAGGTCCTGTTTTGTTTTTAATATATATCAACGATTTACTTAAAATTGACATTGAGAAATATTCTGGTACTCTGTATTCTTATGCTGATGATACTGTGGTTATATTTAGCGGTTCGAGTTGGAATGAAACTTATCAAAATTCTAACAGTGGTATTAATATTATTAAAGAATGGCTGGATGCTCACTTACTTTCTTTGAACGTTTCTAAAACAAAATTAATACCATTTTCATTAACATCACATGGCCTTGAGCAACTAGAAATAAATAATAATATAAGTATAACTATACATGATTGTAACCTACCTACTTGCTCATGTAACGCTTTGAGTATATCCTCACAAGTTAAATATTTAGGCATTATTATTGACCAACATTTAAAATGGGACAAGCATATCTCCTTTCTGTGTAACAGATTGCGTAAAACAATCCACAAATTTTCCATTCTACGCTCTTATATACCTGTTTATGTGTACTTAGCTCTGTTTCAATCAATAATTCAGTATGGTATTTTAGGTTGGGGAGGAATGGCAAAATCGACTCTCCGTCCTTTAAATCTGCTCCAAAAAAGAATTATCAAAATTTGTCTATATAAACCTTTTGATTACCCAACAAAATTAATTTTTCAGGAATTTGGCGTATCAAATCTAGAACAAATTTATAAACAAAAATTGCTGATTTACTTCCATAAAAACCACAATAAATTTAAATATGATCCTCATGAATACCAGACGAGACAAAACTACAGTTTCTTTCTAAATACTCCCAAATGCCACACAACTGCTGGATTAAAACACAGCAGAAATTTTGGACCCAAAATATATAATACATTAATTAGAGCTTACCCTGAGCTAAGTACACTTAACACACATAGATTTAAGAAACAAATCAGATTAATTATTTAATTGTTTAAGCTAATTGAGTTAAAATTGTTACTCTAATATTCATGTACTTCTGTATTTTCTATTTGTATATAGACCCTGTTATTACATGCTGTATGTATTTTACCATTTGTTAATGTGATTGTGCTCAATGAACTCTCGTAATTTTGTGATATATTTTGTATAACTGATCTGAACTGCGCCCGAGCACGAGCTTCTGCTCTTTCGGGCTGCAATGCCTAATGTAGCTCAAGTGTATAGTATTAATAAATATTATTATTATTATTAAAAAAAATAAAAAAAAATAAAATAAATAAATAAATAAATAAATAAATAAATAAATAAATAAATAAATAAATAAATAAAAAATAAATCGTAAAAATGTTTTTTTCATATAGCAGAAGGACAGTGTTATACACATACCAATTTTCATTGTTGTACAAGATACAGTAATGGAGGAAAAGAATGTTGAATATTTCCAAAAATTTTACTGCTGTAAGCTGTACCTAACCCCTTGATCCGACGAAGGAAGAAAGCTGCACAAAACAGTTCCTGAGTCAAGAAGCTGATGGTAACATTCAAATTAAATTTACTACAGCTGTGTTCACCAGCCTTATATGCTCATGAAATAATATAATTCTTACTGGGCAATAATGCTTAACAATATTTTTCGTTTCCAAACTGATTTCACTTTTTGTTTTATCTTGATACGTACTTCTTTGTGGCGTGGAGCTGATTTCACCAACACTCCTTACACTACATGCTCGGCTTTCGCAGTTAAAAGTGGTACTAGATGATGCCATTTACAACTATATATTCAAGTACACACTATGATTTTTAAATTCTCATAACAAAGCAGTACACACAGATCTTTAATGGCGCAATCAGGCTTAGATAAAGAATAATCCGGCATAAATCCATATCTTAAGACTTCTGCAAATACAAGCTGTGTAGAAGCACTGTATACAGAGTGTTTCAGAAATACTTTGACAAACCTTGGCGGTATGTTCCTCACACCGAAACAAGAAAAAAAGCTCATATAAACATATGTCCGAAAATCCTTAGTTTTTTAGTTATTAATACTTACTTACTTACTGGCTTTTAAGGAACCCGGGGGTTCATTGCCGCCCTCACATAAGCCCGCCATTGGTCCCTATCCTGAGCAAGATTAATCCAGTCTCTACCATCATATCCCACCTCCCTCAAATCCATTTTAATATTATCCTCCCATCTACGTCTCGGCCTCCCCAAAGGTCTTTTTCCCTCTGGCCTCCCAACTAACACTCTATATGCATTTCTGGATTCGTCCATACGTGCTACATGCCCTGCCCATCTCAAACGTCTGGATTTTATGTTCCTAATTATATCAGGTGAAGGATGCAATGCGTGCAGCTCTGCGTTGTGTAACTTTCTCCATTCTCCTGTAATTTCATCCCTCTTAGCCCCAAATATTTTCCTAAGAACCTTATTCTCAAATAACCTTAATCTCTGTTCCTCTCTCAAAGTGAGAGTCCAAGTTTCACAACCATACAGAACAACCGGTAATATAATTGTTTTATAAATTGTAACTTTCAGATTTTTTGACAGCAGACTAGATGACAAAAGCTTCTCAACCGAATAATAACAGGCATTTCCCATATTTATTCTGCGTTTAATTTCCTCCCGAGTGTCATTTATATTTGTTTTGTTGCTCCAAGATATTTGAATTTTTCCACCTCTTCGAAGGATAAATCTCCAACTTTTATAGTTCCATTTCGTACAATATTCTGATCACGCGACATAATCATATACTTAGTCTTTTCGGGATTTACTTCCAACCCTATCTCTTTACTTGCATCAAATAGAATTTCCGCGTTTTCCCTAATCGTTTGTGGATTTTCTCCTAACATATTCACAACATCCGCATAGACAAGAAGCTGATGTATCGCGTTCAATTCCAAACCCCCTGTGTTATCCTGAACTTTCCTAATGGCATATTCTAGAGCGAAGTTAAAAAGGTGATAGTGCATCTCCCTGCTTTAGCCCGCAGTGAATTGGAAAAGCATCAGATAGAAACTATTAAGAATTAATTAGTAATGAAAGTACATAATGAAACATATGTTAGATATTGTCAGCTTGGTAGCACGACGTGTTGCAACTTTAATCAATTCAGAAACTCATAACAAATGTTCATATAACAAATGACTGTAGTAAACAAGTCTCCTTGGCAACACATAGCCATCTAGGATACAATGGGTGCATCAGCAGATTTGTATCGATAACATCATTCGATTATCCAACAAAATGAATTATTATCGGTTACAAACTTAAGTTGTTGGATTGTACCTCGAAACGCGTTGAACGTAAACTTTCATTGTTATGAGTTTCTGAATTGATTAAAGTTGCAACAGTTGCTACCACGTTGACAATATCTAACAGATGTTTCATTCTGTTCTTTCATTAATAACTAAAAAACTAATGATTTTCGGACATATGTTTACATGAACTTTTTTTCTTGTTTTGGTGTGAGGAACATACCCCCAAGGTTTATCAAAGTATTTCTGAAACACCCTGTATTACCTACATATATAACACTCGTATGATTGCTCAGTGTCTGCGTTACAACGGAAACAAACTGAAACGTAAGATTTATCTTACTGCTACTGCGTACGAAGGAAATTATATTTTCTTCCTTTCCCTTTCTCTCAAGTCCTTCGGCCCGTTTCACCTCTTTGACCTTATGACGATGCTGAACCAACTAGAGACTTCCACAAATGGTGGAATTCAGTGGCGAAGCTAAGGTGTAAATACTGGATAGGCTGAAAAAATCTGTTTGTCTTGCATCTTTTTATAGAGCAGATATTTATCAATTTTTTTTTTTTGTGGTACAGATCCTACAAGACGATGATGATCATTTTCACCCCCAAACAGAATACAGGGTAAAACAATAGGCCTATAGCGTATTTGTCTCAGACCACACTGGCAGAAGAAGGTATCAGATGATAGACGACATTAAGATATATGGATCATATGCGGAGGCAATGTTGAAGCAAGTAAAGAGATAGGTTTGGAAGTAAATCCCGAAAAGACAAAGTATATGATTATGTCTCGTGACGAGAATGTTGTGCGAAATGGAAATATAAGAATTGGAAATTTATCTTTTGAAGAGGTGGAAAAATTCAAATATCTGGGAGCAACAGTAGACTAACAAATATAAATGATACTCGGGAGGAAATTAAACACAGAATAAATATGGGAAATGCCTGTTATTATTCGGTTGAGAAGCTTTTATCATCCAGTCTGCTGTCAAAAAATCTGAAAGTCAGAATTTATAAAACAGTTATATTACCGGTTGTTCTTTATGGTTGTGAAACTTGGACTCTTACTTTGAGAGAGGAACATAGATTAAGGGTGTTTGAGAATAAGGTGCTTAGGAAAATATTTGGGGCTAAGAGGGATGAAGTTACAGGAGAATGGAGAAAATTACACAACGCAGAGCTGCACGCATTACATTCTTCACCTGACATAATTAGGAACATAAAATCCAGACGTTTGAGATGGGCAGGGCATGTAGCACGTAAGGGCGAATCCAGAAATGCATATAGAGTGTTAGTTGGGAGACCGGAGGGAAAAAGACCTTTAGGGAGGCCGAGACGTAGATAGGAGGATAATATTAAAATGGATTTGAGGGAGGTGGGGTATGATGATAGAGACTGGATTAATCTTGCTCAGGATAGGGACCAATGGCGGGCTTATGTGAGGGCGGCAATGAACCTCCGGGTTCTTTAAAAGCCAGTCTAGTAGTAGTAGTAGTAGTAGTAGTAGTAGTAGTAGTAGTAGTAGTATGCGGAGACAAAGAGAAAGGCAAAAAATATGAAAGACTGGAGAATGCTGGGTTTGCAGTGAAAGACCTGCCCTTGGGAAGAACACAATGAATGAATAAATATATTTTTATACTCTACAGTTCTTTGTAATAGTAAAATTACATAGGGATTTTCCCAACTTGTTTTTACTCTTTGATTTCTCCTTCAAGTCACGAAAGAATGCAATTAAAATAGACTGTTTCACAAACAAAGTAACACATAGGGTTATTAGTTGCGTCATATCCGCTAACGTGCATAATTGTTCTCAGGACTCTGTGAGAGAAAATGATCCCTTGTGGAGCCTCAAAAGCATTTTATAAAGAGTTACATAATTCATAAACGATATACTAGACACTTCAGTAACAATAAATCATCTATTCTTTTCATATTCATGGCATCTACCCGTAACCTCATAGTTTGTCAACTGAAAATTTAGGTATTTGTAAACAGACACAGCTGGTCGAGTTATGGCCGGCCCGGATGGCTCAAGCGGTAGGGGCACGGCATGTCCCTATCGCTTGGTCCGAAGGGTTGTGGGTTCGAGTCCCGCCTCGGGCATGGGTGTTGTGACTGTATTAGTATAAGTAAAAAACAAAGGAACCAAAGGTAAAACAAACAGAAAACAAAAATAGATAACTTTGGAAAAACAGCCTCTGGCCGGTCGAAATTTAAAAAAAAAAAAAAAAAAAGTTATGTGACATATGATCTAATTAACGGCTAACAACCCATCACTGCAAAAACAACTTGTTACGAAATCCCAATATACAGTGGCTCCCATAAATATTCGGTTCGTGATTGGTTTTACAATATTTTGCTATTGTTGTTTTGTTCTCTGTTGAAGCGAACCTGCATTTCGTTGCAGATAAATCATTTAAACACTTTGTACATAACGTTAAAGAATTTACATCGAAAGTTTAATATTTACGATGTAATAACAATTAATCGGTAAGTAACATGAAAGCTCACTCTCTTTAATATTCGGTTTTGATTTATTTGCTTTCAATCCAATGCACGTTTTCTGTTGACATCATTGTAGGGTTCAGTAGCGAACGCGCAATCATTCTGTCTACACGTGGTGCACAGCCCAGGCGAGGTTGGATTAATCTACAGGTCGTCAAATTGGTCGCAAAGGAAACAAAACAACTTTTGTGATCTATCATGACGAAAAGGAGCTAAAGTACAAAAAATAGCCAAAATATTAGTATGAGTAGGAGTACAGTTGGGGATGTAGTGAGAAGAAACAGAAACGAAGGCAGAATCGAGTACATACCAAAAAAAAGGGCAGCAAAAAAAATTAACTGAATGTGAAGAATGCTCCATCCTGAAGAAAATATAAGAAAATCCTCGGCTAAGTGCAACGAAATTTGCAGCATGTGTTCGTGAGGAGTTTAGCAAGCAGGTAGGTGCCGAAACAATTCGAAGAGTTTTGAGGAAAAAGGGGTTTAATGGGAGAGTGTGTAGGAGACAACCTTACATAAATGAAATAAATAAAAGGAGGCGGCTTCAGTTCGTAAGGGAACATGTCCATAAAGGGAAGACTGGAGGACGATGTGATATTTGTTGATGAAAGCAAATTTAACGTCTTCGGGTCGGATGGACAACAGTATGTGTGGCGTAAGAAAAATGAAGATCTCGAAAAAAAAAAAAGAATTTGTTGCCAGCAGTGAAACACGGTGTGGGCAACGTCATGGTATGGGGTTGTATGGCTGCAGGTGGGGTTAGTGAACTTTTCATAGAAAAAAAGGATGAATTAGCATGTGTATTTGGACATTATGAGAAATAATTTAAAACGAAGTGAAGAGAGTCCAGGGATTAAAGACAGTTTCAAGTACTATCAGGACAATGATCCTAAACATACAGATGAAAAGGTGAGTTTATGGCTTCTATACAACTGTCCGAACACTAACACAATCACCGAATTTAAATCCGATTGAGAATCTGTGGGAGAAACCTAATCGCAAGATCAAACAATTTCCTATCACTTCCAAGACAGAACTGAAACGGAGTTTAACGGAAGGATGGACGAAAATTATTCCCCAATTTACTACGGAGTTATCCAGGAGCATACCAAGGCGCTGGCGGACTGTTTTGAGGCAAAAGGGGTTTTCAACAAAATATTGAATTGAACAAACCGAATATTAATGAGGCACTATGTTATATCACAAATAATGTAACAATGTTTATAATTTTTATTTATGTAACAGAGAAGATGTTTTTCATTTTGTTGTAATTCCATGGAATTTGGCGGAGAGTACACTTTTAAGTTTATTATAGTGCACATTTTTATTTTCATTAATTTTTTTTAAATAATTAGTGTATTTATTTTAATCTTACATGTCAGTCAAACCGAATATTAATGGGAGCCACTGTAAGTAATATTAACCCTTAAGTAGTCGCGCGGGGTTTGTCAACACCTCAGTCACATACCGAAGCTGTTAACTACACATTGAGTAAGCCTGTACTCCTGAAACTTTCAGTACCTTTCTTAGAATTAATAATTATATATAATAATAAATTTTCAGTCAAATACACTTTTCAATTTGTGAGGTCAGATAATCTGTTACATCACAATATTTAGTACGAAGTCACTAATATTTTCGACTTTAAAAAGTCATCTTCAGGTACATGAGATGCAAACAATATTTAAAATAGGTGATAAGTTGATCTAGCAATTAATAACATGGTAAGTAATGCACGTACTGGCATTTACAATTATATAAATTTCGTGCCTCTTGAGGTAAACTGTACATGGGAGAATCTAAAACATGTAACATGTAACGTCGGGTGAAACACGCCCCCTTGTCTGGATGCAAACAACTGAACAACTATGCAACTATGGCATTCACCACGACGAATTAGACTGCGTGCTCTCCCACTAACAGCATTTGCATCACATCTTCTCCATCTCTTTTAAATTTATACATTATATTTAACATTTTAACATAGTTAATATCAAACTGTACAATTTAATTTTAATGATACGATCTAATGAGAATAATTAGCCTTTAATTGTATAAGGTTAATATCATTATGTGCCTTCTCCTTGTCTTATATACACACGAAAATGTAGCATCAGTGTTCAGCATTACCATGTACAGTTTACCTCAAGAGGCACGAAATTTATATAATTGTAAATGCCAGTACGTGCATTACTTACCATGTTATTAATTGCTAGATCAACTTATCACCTATTTTAAATATTGTTTGCATATCATGTACCTGAAATGACTTTTTAAAGTCGAAAATATTAGTGACTTCGTACTAAATATTGTGATGTAACAGATTATCTGACCTCACAAATTGAAAAGTGTATTTGACTGAAAATTTATTATTATATATAATTATTAATTGTATTCACACTTTTCTGAACCAACATGTCTTTCAAATTTCTTAGAATTGTTAAGGCAAGAATAACCGCAAACATTGCAGTTTACAATTTTAAAAATTTCAAAACTCGGTTCTAGTGTCTCTTAATATAAGGCCTGGGACCATTATTTTTTTCCTATATCATGTTCATTGGAAAATTTGAAATTTGAAGAATGCAAATATCTATCTTCATAAAACTTATAAAACTTAACTTATAGGGAATTTAATAAAGAAACTCACTTGGCTTTTATTGGTTACGAAAAAGCTTTCGACTGTGTTGACAGAAATAAGCTCTTTCAAATTTTGGCAGATGATTCAGTTCCAAACTTTTATAAGAACAATTTACGAATTATATAATCACAATATTATAAAAATTACTATTGGATCAGAACATACCGAATGGAAACCGATAAACTGTGGAGTTCGTCAAGAATGCCCCCTCTCACCACTTTTATTTAATATATGCATCAACTCCATCATCAGGCATTGGCGACTAACAATTCATGGAAACATCCCGCTCTTCCGAAATTGTACTCTAGATACATTATTATATGCAGACGATCAGGTTCTTTTTGCTACAAATGAAGACGAGCTGCAATACTCGATACATCACCTGAATATAGTAGCACAAAATTTCAATATGAACATTTCCCCAAACAAAACAAAAATTATGGCGTTCCAAGGTAAGTAGCCAGTTAGTAGTAAAATTTGCATTGGAACCCATATGTTATAACAGGTAAACTCATTTAAATATTTAGTATTAATTTGACATATTTACCTGTTACTGATATATCTGAAAATATTCAACATTTTAATGGAGCCTTAAGAACCATCAACCAGGTTTTCAGAACCACGAAAACCCAAAAACATACCAGGTTAAAAGCATACAATGTTCTAGCAAGACCTGTCCTCATGAATGATAGTGAGGCCTGGACTGTCCGAAACTTAGATGTTCAACGCCTAACAACTGCGGAAATGAGATTTCTAAGGAGGACTGCCGGCTACAGCTTGCTTGACCACAAAAGGAATGAACTAATTTCAAAAGAATTGAAAATTACACCTATTTAAGAACAACTCAACCACTATAGACAAAAATGGCTTAACCATGTCAATAGAATGGACCGTTCCAGACTCCCAAGACAAATTCTCTGCTGTATACCACATGGAAGACGATCTTTGGGACTCCCCCTGAAAAGATGGACGGAGACCGTAACAGGCCACTAGGCCTAATACCTGCAAGGACGATGATGAAATGTTATGTTTTATTTAACGACGCTCGCAACTGCAGAGGTTATATCAGCGTCGCCGAATGTGCCGGAATTTTGTCCCACAGGAGTTCTTTTACATGCCAGTAAATCTACTGACATGAGCCATCGCATTTAAGCACATTTAAATGCCATCGACCTGGCCCAGGATCGAACCCGCAACCTCGGGCATAGAAGACCAGCGTTATACCAACTCGCCAACCAGACGATGATGATGATGATGATGATGATAAAACTTATCTACAGGTAGGCTAAAGGTTGGTAATATTGTGATATGAGTAATGTTGTGATAGTTCTTTTTGGGAATTTATTACAATTTTACTGAGCGAGAGGGAGATCGTTTTTTTTGCGTCAACGTATTAAGGGAATGTTCGTGGACAAGTTTCTGCACAAAACCGGTCCTTCTCTCGCTCGGTAAAATTGTAATAAATTCTCAAAAAGAACTATCACAATATTACCAATCTTTACCCCATATTGAGCTGAAAACCATTATCCAAGATTTCTAGGTTACTCCGTGCGGGTAGTTTTCAAAGATGATACAAATATTAAAAAAGAAGAAGATTGACAATTCCAAAGTATACCAATTTTAAAGATATTGTAAAGCTTTATCAAAAAGAAGATTTTCACTTGACTCAAATTTCTTCCTATCACATCACCCATACTCAAAATGTGTTACTAAATAGAAATTATTTTAATTCTGGGATTTTTTCCGTCCTTGTGAATTAGAAAATTTCTCACGATTCCTG
This sequence comes from Periplaneta americana, assembly GCF_040183065.1. Lineage (NCBI taxonomy): Eukaryota > Metazoa > Arthropoda > Insecta > Blattodea > Blattidae > Periplaneta > Periplaneta americana. Next base: position 143,462,890 of record NC_091125.1, on the reverse strand, counting down.
AACAATCTCGCCGAATCTTGGACAGTTGGGAACCTCCACAAGACTAGACGACCTTGAAAAGACGACGGTGTAAACACGGAAAAGAAGTTTGTTTATCGGAACAAACACAAGGAAAAGATGTATTGGAGACTTGTCTAAACTATTATACAGTAGATGTGTTGATTGTAGGTTGCAGATTATTGTGCCTTCCGCTTGAAAATGTGAGCGTTGGCGTATCTAATTGAAGGCGGAACGAAACGAGAATCTGGCTATTACGACGAAAAGATTAAGTATAATCCTAACCGGTTGAAGCTGGAGACAAGGCATAGTGAAAGCGCAGTTAAGGTATGACGCACGAAAGGCGTACATTAACTAGTAAAATGACGCTTTTAGTCGGAATTAAGGAGTGTTCTGTTACACGTGTCAAATATTTTAACGTTTTATTTTAATGAGATAATAAGAAATATTCGCTGCTATTAGCTGATTTCAGGATCGTATTCAGAATCCAGATCTTGAAAAAATCAATTTAAAATTCTACTGACAAGGCAGATTCATTTTCCTTTCATAGAAGCAAAATGTTTGTCTTGTGTATATCTGGTATTAAGCACTAATCTTTTGCCATACTGACCGTATGACGAGGAAATCGACTAACCTCTTTTCGGATTCTTTAGTTCTCTTTCTGTAAGATTCGCCATGATTAATCACATGTAAGAACCACGTTATTCAATTATTTTTCGATTGGCTATTGTCTATGATTATTTAACGTATGGAGCCTTTATTCTCCAGTGATAATCATCATCATCATAATCGTATTTCAGTTCGTTCTCTTTCTAAGATTCACCATGATAAATAATATGAAAGAACTACTGTTATTCAATTGTTTTTCGATTGGCTTTTGTCTGTGATTATTTAACGCATGGAGACTTTATTCTCCAGTGATAATCATCATCATCATAATCATATTTCAGTTCGTTCTCTTTCTAAGATTCACCATGATAAATAATATGAAAGAACTACTGTTATTCAATTGTTTTTCGATTGGCTTTTGTCTGTGATTATTTAACGCATGGAGCCTTTATTCTCCAGTGATAATCATCATCATCATAATCATATTTCAGTTCGTTCACTTTCTAAGATTCACCATGATAAATAATATGAAAGAACTACTGTTATTCAATTGTTTTTCGATTGGCTTTTGTTTGTGATTATTTAACGCATGGAGACTTCATTCTCCACAAGAAAAACTAACACGTCTATGTAGGATTACTGGAGCATCTGTTTTTGTTGTGTACACATAGGGCAGCCGTGGCGAAAATGTGACTCGCGTGCGATGCTATACATGCAATGATAGCTATACATTTCTCTTACTTCCTATCTCCCACAACCCCCACCCTCTCACTCACTGGAGTCTAACTCCGTTCCTTTTGTATTTGTCTCTGACCTGCGAGTGGCGTATCGTCATAATGTTTCTCTCGAAACCATGCACCTCTACATAAACGAAAGTTTGAAGTAGGATGTGACGACGCATTTTTTTGCTGCCAATATGATGAGAATATTAAATGTATGATTTGTTCATAAGTATTACGAGGAAAACGGTTGTATAACATAAAACGACATTATGCTACATGTCACTCATAAAACATTAAAAGGTTAAGTGTTGATGTTATTGTTATTATAATAATAATAATAATAATAATAATAATAATTATTATTATTGTTGTTATTATTATTATTATTATTGTTATTATTATTATTATTATTATTATTATCTCTTTACGTCGATCCATTTTCAGCAGATGTACGAATAATGTGATTAAGTCTTCTATTAAAACTCACAGATTTACAATGTGATGTTAAATGAAAGCTAGATGTAAGAACTTGACAAATGTTGACTTCAATCTTTGCCAAAAAAAAAAAAATATATCCGAAGCTTCGTTCTTTCGCTTGCTCTGTTGAAGCCATGTTCGCTACAACTTATGTTTGTGAAAAATTACTTTCAACAATGAAAGAGTAAAAACCAAATTTAGATCACGACTGACAGACAAATACCTTCAACTACGACTGGCAGTAAGTGACATAATTCCTGATTTTGAAACTCTGTCGCAGAGACATTCTGAAGACAGTTAATTTTAGGTTGTGATAATGTGTCCCATGTTTTCTTATTCATTTCTTTCGTTATACGTACTAAACATTAGTTTGTAACCTTATACTGTATAAAATTATATTTGAGTGCTTGACGTAAGGAAAATGAAAATCCGTTAATACGTTAATAAGTCAAACAGTTGCTTCACTCCCCCTTCGGGTGTCCGTCTCCTTCCATAGGTGCTATGCACGTTGCAGGTTGCACAGTGGCTCGGCGCACGACCACATTTTTGCCACGGCTGACATAGGGCAACTGTGCATTGGGAGGCAAAAATATGATTTTTGTATGTTTCGAGATTGAAGAATCTACTGTATAAACGGAAAAATAAGTACATGGTACCATTAAAAGACTATTCCTTGGCACATTAGCATATTTTTTTCTATAAATGAAAAGCATAATTTTTGAAAACATGTTCAAAATATTCCTTTTTTTTTTAACCCGTATAACTTGTATATAGGGTGAATCATAAGTACTGTCATTAACTTCAGGTTGTTATTCTTTGAGATATTTGAAGCAAAAAAAAAAAAGGTTACTACAATTTTGCTGGTTTTTTCTTCCTCTTTGAGATAAAAATTGTTTCATATGATACATTTCATAGCGGATTTTTGAGAAAATCATTGATTTAATTCCCAATATGCTCAGTCAATTTAAGAGAGCAGAGTATTATGACAATAGATGATTGAAAGAATTTTGGTTTTGACTTTTAAATGTGCAGAAATTTGATTCGAACAAATGTAACATAGAAAAAAATTTCTCTGCAGAAAGAAAAGTTACATTTGTTAGGATCAAATTTCTGCACATTTAAAGAACAAAACTAAAAATCTTTCGTAATTTATTATCATAATACAAAACTCTCTTAAATTGACTGTACATGTAGGGGATTCAATATCGCTTTCTCAAAACACGCTATGAAATATTTTTTATATAAAACAACTTTTATGTCGAAAAGGAAGCAAACACGAGCAAAATTGTATTAAGCTTTTTTGCTTGAAATATATAAAAGAACAACCCTCCCCCCTCCCCTGAAATTTATAACACTACTTACGGTTCACTCTGTATAGAATATCTTCATGAAACTGAAAACAGGTAAGCTAGAAGCAGTGATCCATATTTTTAGTCACCCTGTACACATTATAACATTGTTTGTTTCTTTCTTGGCGATCTAGCGGTTATTGTCCTTACTACTAGATTCGGGGTTAGCGGGATCAAACCCGGTTTAGGCAACATAGGGAGTGAAGCATTACTTACTTACATTTTTTGCTCAGAATGTCTTTGGAAATAAGCTCCGTAAGTGACGGTAAATCCTCGAGAATCACCCTGTATGTATGTAACTTATGTATGTATGTATGTATGTATTTTTTTTAAATTGGACAGCATGTTCCATTACAAGGTTAGTAATACTACATGCCTTGTTGATCATTCAATACAATTCTAAATTACTATTAGATAATCACTATTAGATAAATGTCACATATGGCTTCACTGTTCTTTGAGTCTGGTTCATAATTATCTAGTTCACTTCCCTTTATGTTTATACTTAATACACTTCTATATCGCTAGTATTACTAAGAGATGAGTATTATATAGCTACACAATTTTCACTATGACTAGTGTTTGCACTTCTGTTATGTTGTTATTACACTATATACACTATTTACAACTCAGTTTCTTTCTTTGCTTTCGTCTTCTTTTTGGGGTTATAGCTTTTCTAAATTTAAAGATTGAACAAATTCTATATATTGTTTCTCATATTTAAGTATTAGTTCACTCAATGTGTTAGTCCAGTGACCACCTACTTTTAGGATGTTATTTTTGAACACGCTTCTTTCTTTATCGAGAATGGCACACTGGAAGATTAGATGCTCAGCTGTCTGACCGCCCTTCCCACAAGGGCCAGCGAATAGGGATTATAAAGAATGGACACTTCGCGTCGGTACCTTTGATGTAGCCGGACCGATTTCAATGACCTTCAAGCCAGCTAAAGCGCGAGATTCTGCTTTCTCCCTAGAGTTGGCGCTGACATCACACCAGCTAGCAGTCGACACAGCGGAAATATAACACATATAATTAATACATCTAGGTACATTATGTACTCAAATAAAATAAATTGGATCCATAAAATAATAAATCTGTCATTAACTGTAATGTCTAGACTCTAGAGTTCCTTTATAATGAGAGTTGAGACGTTGACCCCAACAACAATTAAAATATGTAATGATTTGATAGCGCTGAAAATGGAAAAACAAAACTCTTACGAGAAGTAAAACCATATACCTATATTATATTATATACAAATATTAAACGAATTCGATACTTAATTTTATAATGTATTATATTATTTTATAATATAATTTATGATATCTGAAATATAAAATATTATTATTACAACTAGTTTGTCACTGAGAAATAGGGAAAAGCTGTTAACTTGAATTTATTTGAAGCAAAGCGTTACTGGATTATGCAATAAGGTAGGCGATGTTTGGATCCTGTGTCTCAACTCTATTCTCAATTATTATCTTGGCGTATGCTCGATTACACTAACCTCTAGCGCTTAAAAGTGGAACTAACCGCTGGCGCACAGAGAAACAAAACACAGGAAAATTCGCTCAGTGTCCATTCTTTATAATCCCTATTCGCTGCAAGGGCATTCTGGGCTGTCCAATATGTGGAAACGGTGGAAGTAGGCCCTTAATTTGCCGTGGCCGGTTAGGAATGTTGTAAGATTATTATTCAGTGTATGTACGTATGTATGTATGTATGTATGTATGTATGTATGTATGTATGTATGTATGTATGTATGTATGTATGTATGTATGTATGTATGTATGTGTGTGTGTATGTAATTCCTTCAACACAATGGAAAGATCTCGCTCTAGCCGAGGTCATGAACCCCAATACTAGTACACAATCTCAACCGTGCTGTACAGTTGGAATAAGAATCTGTTTATTATGATCATTTTCCATATCGACTCTTTCCCAACTGTGCAAATAGGCATACATTCAATTTACTTTCAAGATAACCTTCAGCCATTGTTCCCTTGGAGCGGTTTCATAATTCTGAGCGGATTATAGCTTTTTATGCTTTTTAATTCCATTATAATAAAATTGTCCTTCCAATATATAAACAGTAATTATTTATAAGTACTGGTTTTGGTTTTTTATGAAAAATAATATTTTAAAATCTTCTTATTATTATTTCTAATGTGGAAACAATTAGAAATAGTGAGCGGAAAACAATCGTAGTTTAGATTTACTACATTTACGTACTTACAGATATCGGTCGATTGGAAGTGGTGGTCAGCCATTTTGTGTTTGGTGTTTATAACAGGGTAGAACTGTTTGGCTCTGACACATGCGCTGACCTCTCATGCAGTATCGGTGTAATTCTTACGTGAATTTATTTTCGCGTGTACATTCCAGATCAAATCAAGCAATTCCCTTCGTGCTCCGGTTACACATCTTGCATATACGAAGGTTAGGTTTGGTTAGTTTAGGTTTTTATTAACCAAGTCCGCTCAAGATCCTGTCGCGAGCCGCACGTGTATAAATCGATGTTTGATTAAGTCACGTTAATTCGATATTCGATTATTTTCGTTTTGTCTCTGTCACTTTGACATTAGTTCTAGTGATGGAAGGAGCATGTAGTTCTACGTCTGGTGATGGTGGTTTGTGTGGAGACTGTATTACGGATGTCAAATATTTAGCAGAGTTGATGTTCAAGAGGGCATATCCAGATCATCGTGAACGCATGCATTCACTTTTCATGAAAGTGGGAGAAATGTATCAACGTTTTCATTAATGTCAGGTAAGTGATAGTAGTTTGCTATTTACTGAACTGTTTCGTCGTTGATATAGGTTAGGTTAGACTATATTATATATATTATTTTAATGTACCGAAGTACATATGATATTTCCATGCAGATATTCTGCGTCATCATACGATGAAAGAGTAATGGAACGGAGAAAAATTCTCTCCGGCACCGGGATTTGAACTCGTGTTTTCAGCTCTACGTGCTAATGCTTTATCCACTAACCTACACCGCATACCCATCCCGGTGTCGGACAGAATCGTCTCAGTTTAAGTTCCAACTCTTGGGTTCCCTCTATTGGCCGCCCTCTGCACTACGTCATAGATGTCTATGAACGTAGGACTGAAGTCCACACATGTGCTGAGGTGCACTCGTTATGAGTGAGGTGCAGAGGGCGGCTACTAGAGGGAACCCAAGAGTTGGAACTTAAACTGAGACGATTCTATCGGACACCGGGATGGGTATCCGGTGTGGCTTAGTGGATAAAGCATCAGCAAGTAGAGCTGAAAACCCGGGTTCAAATCCCGGTGCCGGAGAGAATTTTTCTCCGTTCCATTACTCTTCCATCGTAGACTATATTAGCTTAAAAGTGTTGTCTTCACCCGACATAATAGAGAACATTAAATCCAGACGTTTGAGATAGGCAGGGCATATACCACGTATAGGCGAATTCAGAAATGCATATAAAGTGTTAGTTGGGAGGCTGGAGGGGAAAAAGACCTTTGGGGAGGCCGAGACTTAGATGGGAGAATAATATTAAAATGGATTTGAGGGAGGTGGGATATGATGGTAGTAGAGAGTGGATTAATCTTGCTCAGGATAGGGACCGATGGCGGGCTTATGTGAGGGCGGCATTGAACCTCCGGGTTCCTTAAAAGCCAATAAGTAAGTAAATAACACATTAACTGTGTCTATAACTTCAGATTCAGTCATTTGAAATAATAGTATTGACTTTGCAAAACGATATATTATAAGGGACATGGAAATGAATCAACACTACTTCGAATACGGATGCGTTGAACTGAAGCCGAAACTAGCGACGCGTAGTTGAAAGTATGTCAAATTAGGTGTAAAGTATGATTTCTTTTTATGCATTCACTGGGAAGTGAAATTGAGGTTAGTAAGAAAACTCTAATCGAAAATAATGCTATCAATATCATATTTTTTATTTGTGATTTACGTGTAAAAGATTTATTCAATATAAGTTAAGTTAAAAATACGCAAATACTTGTATGTAAATATTATTAGAGCACATTATGAATGTAAAAGTTACACGTGATGTCTTTTTTTAACGTATTTCATAGATACTATGGGAATAATATGCTATTTGCCTACTTTATTTCACTGGGATTTAGGCACAAAACATACACGACTTCACGTTACAAAGATGTTAATATATTGTGATAATTCTAGAACAGCTTACCTTGTCACTTCACGTGTTCCATTTCACTAACATACAAGCAACCTTCGTGTCCCGTCAACAGCTCTACTCTGACTGAAGGTTGGCTAGTGGCTAACCTGTTTTTACTCGTGAGGTAGCTACTACGACACAAATACTGATATTGTGGAAGACGGAAGCCAATAGATGGCCACGGAGATCGAATTGTTAAAAAGTTCCAGAAGTCTGACAACGGTTAACTTAGACTAATGGTTGGCATGCCACAAAGATAAATTTTCTGACTGGGACGTACGTAACAGCTAAGACTGTAGCGTGAAAGTCGCGGTCATGAGTTCGAATTCTGCATAAATATATCTGTCCTTTGTTTCCTAGTTTGTAATCGATTATTAACGACGCTCTATCAACCACTAGGTTATTTGGCGTCGATGAAATTGTTGATGGCGAGATGAAGCCGAGGATTCGACATACCTCGGGAAAAACCCAACTAGGTAATCAACCCAAGCGGGAATCGAATCCAAGGCCAATTGTATCTTTAGAACAGCGGTGGCGAAAATGTAATCGTGCGCCGAGCCACTGTGTAACCTGCAACGTGCATAGCGGAGGGAGGCGGAGGGAGGCGGACACCCGAAGGGGAAGTGAAGCAACTGTCTGACTTATTAACGGATTTTCATTTTCCTTACGTCAAGCACTTAAATACAATTTTATACAGTACAAGGCTACAAACTAATGTTTAGTACGTGTAACGAAGAAAGAAATGAACAATATCACAACCTAAAATTAACTGTCTTCAGAATGTCTCTGCGACAAAGTTTCAAAATCAGGAATTATGTCACTTACTGCCAGTCGTAGTTGATCACGAAGGTATTTGTTTGTCAGTCGTGATCTAAATTTCTTGTTAACTATTTTAATTGTTGAAAATAATTTTTCACAAACGTAAGTTGTAGCGAACATGGCTTCAACAGAGCAAGCGAAAGAACGAAGCTTCGGATATTTATTTTTTGGCAAAGATTTGAAAGTTCAACAATTGTCAAGTCCTTACATCTAGCTTTCGACATCACATAGTAAATCAGTGAGTTCAAATTGAAGAGCTAACCGCATTATTCGTACATCTGCTGAAAAAGGGTCGACGTACAGAGATGATGATGATGATGATGATGATGATGATAACAACAACAATAACACTTAACCTTTAATGTTTCATCAGTAACATGTAGTATAATGCCGTTTTATGTCATACAACCGTTTTCCTCGTAATACTTGTGAACAAATCATACATTTAATATTCTCATCATATTGACAGCAAAAAAATGAGTCCTCCCATCCTACTTGGAACTTTCGTACATCGTTTCGAGAGAGACATATGCCACTCGCAGGTCAGAGACAAATATAAATGGAACGGAGTTTGACTACAACGAGTGAGAGGGTGGGGGTTGGCGGAGGTTAGAAGCAAGCGAAATGCACAGCTATCACTGCGAGCCACAATGTCTCGCGAGTCACGTTCTCGCCACGGCTGCTTTAGAACAACAGGTACCTTTTGGTACCCATGCGAAGTTATATCAAGTACTTCATACAGTATATTTTAGTGGGATTCTTCGTAAACTGCAAGCCTCTTAGAGAGAAAAGAATAATATTGCTGCCATGTAAATGGAAGTCCTACATATTTCATTACTAAGGAACGGATTTCTAAGTGCTGAAAAGAGAGATTTAGGACTTCGTAAAATCCAATTTAGAACTTTTAGGAGTTTATGCAAAAGTTACAATTAATAATTTTAATTTTACTAAATATTCCATTTCAGGTAGAATTTATGTACAGACCCAGAAACAAAATTTGGGACACCTGAATTTTCCAAGTTCCAGTTATAACATAGATAATCCGTGGCGCTACAGCCCGTGAAGAGCCTAGACCGACCAGCCGACTGCTGGCCTTACGCCCACATGTCGAAGCAGAGGTGGACGTTCATCCAACCAGAATGGAGGTATCGTGTGGTTAGTACGATGATCCCCCCAACCGTTATAGCTGGCATTCGCAACCGGATTTCGCTACCTATCGTAGCTCCCCAAGTGCATCACGATGCTGGGTGGGCACCGGTCGTATACACTGGCCGAAATTTCATGAGAAAATTTCTTCCCCCATGAGGACTCGAACCAGCGCGCATTCCGTAACGCGAGTCCTAGGCAGGATGCCTTAGACCGCGACGACACGGCGCGGGACCCAGTTATAACATACTGAGCAGAAAATTTGAGTCACCTGAATTTTATTTCTGGGCCTCTACAAAGAACTGGAGCTAACAATGAGTGCTACTGAATTGAAGAATCAAATTCTATCGGTGAAGAAGACTGATTGCAAGATAGACGTTTAGTACATTCTCTTTGCCTGCTATATCGAATTATACATGATTCCACACCCAACTACCTTGCCTTTGGGTTTACTCTCCTAGCTTCACATCATAATCGAAATACACGTTCACAGCACAATCTGTTGCTATCAATACCACGTCATCAGACATCTCTGTACTCAAGTTATTTCTCAATAGCCATGGCCCGCTCATGGAATTCGCTGCCGCTCGAAATCAGGGGTAGTCTTAGTCTTCAGTTGTTTAAAATTAGGTTGTTTAGATATATTTTAAATGTAAAGAATTAGGGCCGTATTCATAGACATTTTTAGCGCGGGCTTTCGGTGGATTATCAGCGTTTTTCTTATTCATAAACCAGTGTTAGCGATAGGATATGATTTGAATTCTGTACTAGTAACCAGTGGACAGCCGGGGCTAGCTTAGTACGCTCGTAGCGCGTGCTGCGAAATGTCTATGAATACGGCCCTTAGTTTTTTAGGTATCATTTTTATTTTTTATTTATTATTATTATTATTATTATTATTATTATTATTTATTATTTTACACAGTCATTACTTTATTTTTCCATTAACACTTATATCTAGGTAATTGTCATTGTCTCAATGTAACACGTGTTGTGCTGATCATAGTAATTCTACTATTCCTTTAGTTGTGAGATTATATTCATATGTATTAATTCTTTTTTTTTAAGTTAATACTAGTATATTAGATGTATTTTCCTGTTTGTGATTATGTATTCAGTCTCTTTTTTTTATTATATGTATATTTTTTATTATTGTTATTTTCAAGTTAATACTGATTGTGCATATGTATTCAATCTCTCTTTTTTACTTAATTATGTTTATTATTATTTTTAAGTTAATATTTGTATACCATTATGTATTTTTTTGTATGTATTCTTATCCTGGTTGAGTGGAAGAGAAGGCCTGATGGCCTTAACTCTGCCAGGTAAAATAAAACTATTATTATTATTATTATTATTATTATTATTATTATTGATGATTGGTCAGTTCCTTTTCGCATAACGGAGGTGGATTGACGCGGAAACTAATTTGTAAGCTTTCGCCTAACCTGAACAATCTACCACCCCATTTATGCCAAGATCGATGTTTCCAAGCAACATCGGTTCCAAGAAATTAGGTAAAATCTTCTTCCCTTTTCTTCTAAGACTAATATGGAACGATCTTGTCAGACCAGTGTTTGTAAGAGAATAACAATTTTCTAGTTTTCTGGAGCATTTTTGCGTTTTTAGTACCTGTATTTTGTTTTAAATATACACAAAGTACTAGAAAAGCGCTGTTTAGGCACAAACGTAATTTTCACGCATTAATGAAACTTTATGGTTAATTTAGAATTGTTATATTGGGATCCTGTGCACATGAAACGTAGAATAACACATCTCTAGGACATGACAAACAAATTAGGTACGTAACTAGAAATCCGTTCCATTCATTACAATTTTACACACTAACTAAAATATTCTTGGCCCCTGCGGTAGCTGAGTAGTCAGACCATTATCATTCATTTTAATATATGTGCTAGTTTGTGTCTCAATAATGACTTGAAGAAACAAATATAATATATGAGGGTGCGCGATATTAAAATTCACAGAGAACGCTTTCTGCAAAGCCTCACATGCATTATTAGTTCCGTCTGATGTAACAGTATCGGAAGCCCATAATTCAGGGAGAAATAACGAATCCATTTTCATGAAATTTGATACCAAATAATCAGCAAAGGCTGTGATACTTTCATTAACAGGTTGGTTGCTAACTAAACCTTGAACAAATGCACCTCCGACTTTATTTAGAGGAAGAAATGAAAGACTGAATACCCAGTGCAACCATTTACCGTTGTTAATACTGTACTCCAACCACGAGAAAGTCTCTGGGGAATGAGACGAAGCGGGGTAATGCTGTGAATGAATGTTGATATCATAAGATGTCATAAGGTCACACACGTGGGTACTCGTATCTATATTGGCTAGCTCTCACAGCACAAATGATAACATTGATACACATATTTATACTACTCTAGTCACAAAATTAGATCACGGTTAATCTCCTGGTCTTTTAATCTTTCCATAAAGGAAATAACATATGCAGGAGAGCGCATGGTTTTTAAACTGACGTTATAACGGTAATATTATCTATCTACTTCGCTCCAATAGATGACGCAATAGTAAGCATATTCCTTTCACGGTTGATCTCCTGGTTGGAGAACAGTATTGTTATCTTTATAAACATTAGAAAGTTCCAAGGACTGAATTTTTCTCCACCAAGCCTGACTGGACACAAATTTTCTCACACGCTACCTATCATCTCTAAGCCTAGGGAAAACTAACCACCGTTTTCAACTAATGTATACCCAAAACTGACACCGCGCTCAACTGATGTATACCCAAAACTGACCCCGCGCTCAACTGATGTATACCCAAAACTGACCCAGCGCTCAACTGATGTATACCCAAAACTGACCCAGCGCTCAACTGATGTATATCCAAAACTGACTCCGCGCTCAACTGATGTATATCCAAAACTGACTCCGCGCTCAACTGATGTATACCCAAAACTGACTCCGCGCTCAACTGATGTATACCCAAAACTGACTCCGCGCTCAACTGATGTATATCCAAAACTGACTCCGCGCTCAACTGATGTATATCCAAAACTGACCCCGCGCTCAACTGATGTATACCCAAAATTGACCCAGCGCTCAACTGATGTATATCCAAAACTGACTCCGCGCTCAACTGATGTATACCCAAAACTGACTCCGCGCTCAACTGATGTATACCCAAAACTGACTCCGCGCTCAACTGATGTATATCCAAAACTGACTCCGCGCTCAACTGATGCATATCCAAAACTGACCCCGCGCTCAACTGATGTATATCCAAAACTGACTCCGCGCTCAACTAACGTATACCCAAAACTAACTCCGCGCTCAACTGATGTATACCCAAAACTGACTCCGCGCTCAACTGATGTATACCCAAAACTGACTCCGCGCTCAACTGGTGTATACCCAAAACTGACTCCGCGCTCAACTGATGTATACCCAAAACTGACCCCGCGCTCAACTGATGTATATCCAAAACTGATCCCGCGCTCAACTGATGTATATCCAAAACTGACTCCGCGCTCAACTGATGTATACCCAAAACTAACTCCGCGCTCAACTGATGTATACCCAAAACTGACTCCGCGCTCAATTGATGTATACCCAAAACTGACTCCGCGCTCAACTGATGTATATCCAAAACTGACTCCGCGCTCAACTGATGTATATCCAAAACTGACCCCGCGCTCAACTGATGTATATCCAAAACTGACTCCGCGCTCAACTGATGTATACCCAAAACTGACTCCGCGCTCAACTGATGTATATCCAAAACTGACTCCGCGCTCAACTGATGTATATCCAAAACTGACCCCGCGCTCAACTGATGTATATCCAAAACTGACTCCGCGCTCAACTGATGTATATCCAAAACTGACCCCGCGCTCAACTGATGTATATCCAAAACTGACTCCGCGCTCAACTAACGTATACCCAAAACTAACTCCACGCTCAACTGATGTATACCCAAATCTGACCCCGCGCTCAACTGATGTATATCCAAAACTGACTCCGCGCTCAACTGACGTATATCCAAAACTGACTCCGCGCTCAACTGATGTATATCCAAAACTGACCCCGCACTCAACTGATGTATATCCAAAACTGACTCCGCGCTCAACTAATGTATACCCAAAACTGACCCCGCGCTCAACTGATGTATACCCAAAACTGACCCCGCGCTCAATTGATGTATATCCAAAACTGACTCCGCGCTCAACTGACGTATACCCAAAGCTGACCCAGCGCTCAACTGATGTATATCCAAAACTGACTCCGCGCTCAACTGATGTATATCCAAAACTGACTCCGCGCTCAACTGATGTATACCCAAAACTGACCCCGCGCTCAACTGATGTATATCCAAAACTGACTCCGCGCTCAACTGACGTATACCCAAAACTGACCCAGCGCTCAATTGATGTATATCCAAAACTGACCCCGCGCTCAACTGATGTATATCCAAAACTGACTCCGCGCTCAACTGACGTATATCCAAAACTGACTCCGCGCTCAACTGATGTATATCCAAAACTGACCCCGCGCTCAACTGATGTATATCCAAAACTGACTCCGCGCTCAACTAACGTATACCCAAAACTGACTCCGCGCTAAACTGATGTATACCCAAAACTGACTCCGCGCTCAACTGATGTATATCCAAAACTGACTCCGCGCTCAACTGATGTATACCCAAAACTGACTCCGCGCTCAACTGATGTATACCCAAAACTGACTCCGCGCTCAACTGATGTATACCCAAAACTGACTCCGCGCTAAACTGATGTATACCCAAAACTGACTCCGCGCTCAACTGATGTATACCCAAAACTGACTCCGCGCCAACTGATGTATACCCAAAACTGACCCCGCGCTCAACTGATGTATACCCAAAGCTGACCCCGCGTTCAACTGATGTATACCCAAAACTGACCCCGCGCTCAACTGATGTATACCCAAAACTGACTCCGCGCTCAACTGATGTATACCTAAAACTGACTCCGCGCTCAACTGATGTATACCCAAAGCTGACCCCCCGCTCAACTGATGTATATCCAAAACTGACTCCGCGCTCAACTACTGTATACCCAAAACTGACTGCGTCCTCAACTGATGTATACCCAAAACTGACCCCGCATTCAACTGATGTATACCCAAAACTGACTCCGCGCTCAACTGATGCATTTTTAATCCTTTCGCGCTAAATTGATGAACACCTCCCTGTGCTTGGTGCTAAGGCAAGATGGAGTTATAACAATTCTGTCTTTATTAGAGAGAGATCTACCGTCTAGTACCGACCTTGTAACAAAATGAAGCCGATACAATATGAAATTAAAGTTGTGAAACATATTCAAAAGTTGTTTTGACAGAATTATAGTGCAGCTCTTAAATACTGTGCATTGTCGATTTTAAACTTATTTTGAGAGCGGTATTTTACCCTTAGTTAGTTAGAGTTTTGACTTTATTGTGAACCGGTCGTTTAACGTTTTGTTCATGTCACAGTTCATATTTTAATATAAATTTCACATTATCATTCCGGATTCTTCGATATGTCTACGCGAGCCCAAGGCTCAATATTACATTTTTTTAGCAAAAAGCCTTGAAGTGATTCACGTGAGGTTAGTGAAAATTTCGCATTGGCAAAATGTTTCTTCGCAGCCGCAGCGTGACGATGTTGTCGCGAACGTTCTTTCCAGAACTAGTTTCAGGGGGACCTCTGTAAAAACTCAGCTAATAATAATAGTAATAATAATAATAATAATAATAATAATAATAGACAAAATTTAAATACCGCTAATTTTAATTGTAAACAATTTTAATAATGACTCCTCCCTTGACAAAATTCTACGTACATACGCCACAAACTGTACATATAGTCCATTTTATATCATGGGGTGCAGTTCGGTGGCTCCTTTGAACACCCACTTACAAATGTATGACTTCCCTACACAAACATCTCTGACCAGAACAATTTCAAGGGAAAAATTGTTCCGGGGCCGGGTATCGAACCCGGGATCTTTGGTTAAACGTACTAATGCTCTACCAACTGAGCTACCCGGGAACTCTACCAGACACCGATCCAGAAAAGATACTAGAATTTTTCTTAAGAAAATGGACAATTTCAGAACATGCTACTCCAAAATTAACTTTTATTTGCAACTCAGCCTTGATCAAATTTTCATACAGTTATTTTCAGATATCTGTTTAGATGTGACCGGGTAGCTTAGTTGGTAGATAGTTGGTACGTTTAACCAAAGGTCCCGGTTTCGATGCCCGGCCCCGGAACAATTTTTCCCTCGAAATTATTCAAATCAGCTTTACAGGGAGTTATACCTGAAAGCTTGATTTGCATCTCTGACCAGTCCATCCTGTCCCCTCGTCCCAACATTGCACAGTTGCCATAATTCTGGCGACACTCTAAATGAGAGGAATCGTGGCCGTCATCCCCATCTGGACGCCACGTGTTTTGAAGAAGATAACGTAATATCACAAGCCGACCGCTCAATTAATACTACAGAATACTCTCTCAATGATAGTTTCGTGCTAACTGACCGGATCCTTGGAATTCGGAAAAGATGTGGCAACTCTGTCTCCTCGTGGATTTGACGGGAGCCTATCAATTCTTCTGACAGAGAGCTGTGATTGGTTACTAACAGGCAAAGACAAGATTTTCGTCACAGTAAGCAAGATATTTATCTATGGCAACCAATTAGTAGGGGGCAGTAGAAGGTCTGTCGCCAAAGTCCTTTCTGCAATCCATGATATAAAATGGACTATACATTATGCATCGCGCAGCAATAAAGAAACGCGATGCTACACATTGCGGGCTAGAACAGGGGCTAAACCTTCGGACTCTAATGATAAGTAATTATCCACTTCATTTATTTTCAGTGCAGTTTCCTCTCGCGCTTTCTGATGCCTTTGCATGCGTAGAGAATTTGCAATGCTATGCTAAGGTCGTCCACCGCAGCTGATAAAGCGCTCGTATAGTTTTCCACGAATTATTCACTGTCATGTTTTCCGTTTATCACTGTCACTATTACGACGTTTGTAGCACTCCATATTCTCGTAGAATGACCCTGAAACTGAAATTGCGTGAAGAAGTAAGCCGCTTAGAATCAAACTGCACTTTCTCCAAATTATGAAATATAATGGATCAAGGTATGTTTTTTGCAGGGTTATGCACGGAATATGATAAACTGCTCGTTTGGAGTCAAACTGGAATTTATCTGCCTTAATTTTAGTAGTAAAATCACCGTTTGGAATCTAACTGCGCTAGTTTTTCGTTTTTTCTGACAAATAAAAATTTCGGATATAATTCTAGGCGACTGAAGTAAGAGATCAAACCACGAGTGTTAAATCCCTATGGATAATAATAATAATAATGATAATAATAATAATAATAATAATAATAATAATAATCTATACAAATAATAAATCTGTAGCCGAACTTTTTCTGGTAATTTTCGATTTTCCAAAAGTAATTGGTCCTAACATATATTAACCACCCTCAAACCGAAAATCGCTTTTTTGAAATTTTTGTTTGTATGTCTGTCTGTATGTTTGTTACCTTTTCACGCGATAATGGCTGAACGGATTTCGATGAAAATTGGAACATAAATTAAGTTCGTTGTAACTTAGATTTTAGACTATATGACATTCAAAATACATTATTTAAAAGGGGGGTTATAAGGGGGCCTTAATTATATAAATCGAAATATCTCGCTTATTACTGATTTTTGTGAAAAATGTTACATAACAAAAGTTTCTTTAAAATAATTTGCGATTAGTTTCATTCCTTAAAAATTTTTGATAGGACTCATATTTAATGAGATAAATGAGTTTTAAAATTAAAATAACTGCCATCTAAGGCCGTGTAATGAATTAAAAAACAAATGACTTCGTCTATGAGGGGCCTTGGACAGCAACAATCGAAAGCTATGAAAGATAGCCTACAGATAATGTTTCTGTGTTTGTATGAAGTAATATCGGAAGCTAAATTAACCGATTTGTATAATTAATTATTATTTCACCATTGGAAAGTGTAGTTTCTCTAGATGGACATAATGCTATAATGTTATTACAGTAACTTCTGATATAATATAATATAATATAATATAATATAATATAATATAATATAATATAATATAATATAATATAATATAATATAATATAATATAATATAATATAATATAATATAATATGTAATATTATGTAATATAATTTAAGTTATTTGAAGGGTTCACAATAGTGGGTCAAGCGCCATTTACTGAATACGTAGAAAAAAGGGTTAAAATTAAGTTATTACCATAATTCAATGGAAACCTATAACAAGTAAAATGAAATATACACATTAATTCTAAATGATGTCAATCTTCATTAAACTATGGTTGCATGTAATAAAAATTAAGAAACAGGTTAAAGGAATTGTCATTGCACCAAATGAGTGTCTCTGGACCAAAATGATCGCATTTTAATTATTTGGATGCAATTTAAATTAAGTAACATATTAAACGATTTATCCTTCTATCAAACACGAATGTTCCCTGGATCAAACGTCCTATTTTAATTATGTAATTACTTTATATTTATTTCTAACGGGTGCAGCGGAGCGCACGTGTACGGCTAGTAATAATAATAATAATAATAATAATAATTATAATACTTACTTACTTGCTTTTAAGGAACCCGGAGGTTCATTGCCGCCCTCACATAAGCCCACCATTGGTCCCTATCCTGAGCAAGATTAACCCAGTCTCTATCATCATATCCCACCTCCCTCAAATCCATTTTAATATTATATTCCCATCTACGTCTCGGCCTCTCTAAAGGTCTTTTTCCCTCCGGCCTCCCAACTAACACTCTATATTCATTTCTGGATTCGCCCATACGTGCTACATGCCCTGACCATCTCAAACGTCCGGATTTAATGTTCCTGATTATGTCAGGTGAAGAATACAATGCGTGCAGTTCTGTGTTGTGTAACTTTCTCCATTCTCCTGTAACTTCATCCCTCTTATCCCCAAATATTTTCCTAAGCACCTTATTCTCAAACACCCTTAACCTATGTTCCTCTCTCAAAGTGAGAGTCCAAGTTTCACTACCATAAAGAACAACCGGTAATATAAGTGTTTTATAAATTCTAACTTTCAGGTTTTTTGATAGCAGACTGGATAATAAAGGCTTCTCAACCGAATAATGACAGGAATTTCCCATATTTATTCTGTGTTTAATTTCCTGCCGAGTATAATTTATATTTGTTACTGTTGCTCCAAGATATTTGAACTTCTCCACCTCTTCAAAAGATAAATTTCCAATTTTTATATTTCCATTTCGTACAACAACAACAGCAACAATAATAATAATAATAATAATAGTAATAATAATAATAATAATAATAATAATAATAATACTGCATCTAATTGTTTTCTGTCAAAGGATCCAGCACTCGTAGCTAAAATGTTAGTGTACGCTCAACAACTGATCTATTGTGTAGTATATCAATTATTTTTGTATTTCTATAATTATGACTCCAAAAAAATAATGATCAGACTCCTCATTGTTGTCTGTGGTTGTTCAATTCTATACGGCATATCGCACTCCCAGTAAAATACTGTCTTATGCCGAAAATCACATATTACTTTCGTAATTTTTTTGCAACACTGTTTTACCGGTTGTAGGTATGAAATTATAGTAATAAAAATAGCAAGTTATCAGATCTTTTGGTACCTATTTACTAAAATATTTTTACAGCAGAATTTTACTAGAGAATAACGTATCTTTACAAATCACAATTTTCGAGTTACGACACTATTTTACTGGGAGTGCGATATCCACTTGACATTTTCTTAAGAGTAATTTATCAATTATGGATCCGAAGTATTTAAAATTATCCACAGCTTCAATAGCGCCTAAATATGAATCTAAACCGATCTCTTCATCATCAGTCTTTCGTTTTCGTTAAGTTCACTGCCAGGGGCCTGTTTCTCAAAAATACTAGTTTAGTAGTTCACCAGTTACTAGTCTAGTTACCAGAGTATACTTCACCAGCTCTAGTAGATTGTGTTTCTCAAACTATTTTACCAGTCTAGTAACTTGTGACAATTTTTCACTAGTCACATGATCTCTAGTCAACTGATTGAGTTCATTTGTTTATAGTCATTGGTAGATATTGTTATTTGAGGTTAGGAGGCTAAGTTATTTGTGTTTAGGTATTGATTTCTCTTTTCGGTTAAAATTCCATCAATTGAAAGCAAATTAACTATCCTCAATATGATTAATGAAACAAAGGATATACTATTCGGTCCTTTTTCAAGCATAATAAGAAAAAAATATAAAGTGAACGAATGGACAAAAAATGTTGTAATGTGTGAGGCTATGGAATTGATACCTCAGAACAAAGATTATGCATACGTTAGGGACACTTACTGGCCCAACATTAAGAAAGCAACTTTGATGAGTACCAAGTCAAGTTCACAGTATCCTCACAGTCTACTATATACAGTCACGAAGCATGAGTTGTGAGGGTGCTAGGAATAATAGACTGTGCCGGTACTATTTCGCATTATATGTAATGAGGGGTATTAGCGATCCTAGTCATATTTACTACGTATTGAGCTTCGTAACTGTATATATTAGACTGTGGTATCATAATATAAACATATTATGTAGCTAGTGGGTCTACTGCCGACATGAATGCCACTTATAACTTAATGAAAAATTAGCTAATTTTTTTTTTCAGTTTTACATTTGATCTATTCATAAATTATTGTCGTTTTATATTTAATTTGTAGGCTTAAGTTGACAATGCCAGAAGAACTGGCAGTGGAGGAGAAAAGCCAGCAAAATTCACCGCAGTTGATGAATTAGTATTAGATTATTAGGAAAATATTCTGCATGTGTTGCTGGTCTAGGACAGAAAGACCTGATGGCATTGGAAAATAATCAATATCCCAATTTGTAGAGCAATTTGTATTTGAAGCTTTGCTGATAATGCATGACTTCTGTTATATGTCTTGTTATGGCAGGATGCACTATATTTAACAACTCTCCAAGCTTTTCAAAATTCAAATTATGGTTTATTTAACGATGCTCGCAACTGCAGAGGTTATATCAGCGTCGCCAGTGTACCGGAATTTTGTCCCGCAGGAGTTCATTTACATGCCAGTAAATCTACTGACATGAGCCTGTCGCATTTAAACAAACTTGAATGCCATCGAACTAGGTCGGGATCGAACCCGCAACCTCGAGCATAGAAGGCCAGCGCTATACCAAGTACGCTACCGAGACTGACTCAAAGTTTTTCCAGCACTTTACCTAGTATTAAATAAATGCTCCCGTAAAGGAATAATAATTTTTCTTTCTCGATATAGTTTTAGCTCTTCTCATAACAACTTCATCACTTCAATCGGAATTAAAAAAATGAATACAATATTTTGTTTTGATTATCTGAGAAAGGTTGTCACTGGTAACTGATAATACAGAAATCACCAGTCTTTAGAGTCTTGTAGGAATATTCCTGTTGAATACTAGTATAATCAACTAGATTAGCATTTTGAGAAACAGAATCACTTATGAACCGGTGAAATCGACCGATATTACTAGTCATTGAACTAGTAACTACTACTTTACCCTTGTAGTTTTTTAGAAACAAAGACTTGTAAAATAAACTAATATTACTACTGTACAGACTAGTATTACTAGTCCAAGAGTTTTGAGAAACAGGCCCTAGGTCCCACTTAACTGTATGCGTCTCGAAGCTTCTCGAAAATAATATTGAAAAATTAACAGTGGGGTAATCCTATTACCCCCCTTGGTGGTAGGGGGGTTAATCAATTGCGTGATTGGTATTACCACAGTCTACTATACACAGTCGCGAAGCTCAATATGTAGTAAAAATGCAAACAAGGGTAGTTGCCCACCACTAGGATCGCTACTATCGCCTCATCATCGCAGATCTCTCTCCTAGCAGATGACAAAGTATGTTGCACTTTCGTTGTCGTGTTCTTTTGGAAAAATTAACACCTTCCTTCCATTATTGAAATATTAAATGCATAAAGTTAATTTATTATTTTAATGAAGTGTATTAAATTCCACCATAAACTCGAAGATACCTGCAAGAAATAAGTTAATATAATTTTTGTTTGTGCAAAACGAACTGAAATTTACTATAATAGCTTCACTCATTCAAGATTATAGCGATAATTAACTATGAAACCAATAAATATTAATTTGCATTTCCCTTTACAACAATAATAATGGAAATATGAATTAATGGAGTAACTTACGTGTACCGGTACTTGTAGTGTAGGCTTACGTAGTTAACAAAGTGGGATGAGGTTAAGCAATAATAATCACACCAGAATTGAAAATAAAACGTGATCAATAAATTTTATTGTAACAGACTTTTTCTACGTCTCTAGTAAAGCAACAAATAAAAATAACAACAAAATTAACAGCTATAATTAAAAACATATCCTTTGAAAAAAAAAGTAGGCCTAAGCAATAATAATCCCACCAGAATTGAAAATAAAACGTGATCAATAAATTTCATTAAAACAAACTTAATTTTTCTACGTCTTTAGTAAAATAACATAAAAATAACAACAAAATTAATAGCTACAATTAAAAATATATCCTCTGAAAAAAAAAGTAGACCTAACCTTTATTTCTCTGGAAATTTAGCAGAACTTTAACCGGTACCTAATGTCCTTTCGGTTAGATAAACATTTCATTGTGAAATTTAAGGATATAATGTATTCTAACAGTCACAAAGAACTTCAAAATTAAGAGTTTTGTTTCTGCACGGCATTCTTGTGGAAACCCAGGAACCTTTCTGAATCTTTCGGAAATCGGAAAAGGATAACTCTGGCCTCTTTCTCTTACTGTTGCTACTATTTATAGCACTACAAACGTCTCCTCCTTGTCCCATATTATTATTCCAATTATATTTTAGCCAGTAACATTTTTATTACAACCAATAACGAACATTTCACAAGCATCAATGTGAAATACGCAACGACCTAGCACTCGATAGAAATATGACACAGTCCAAAGTCGACCATGGACAGTCTATTGTTTCTAGTTGCTAACCGCTTGGAGCGCTTTATCACGAGATTTGCAAAAAAACACCTCAAGCTTCGCGACTGTATATAGTAGACTGTGGTATTACTTATTGCTTGCAAATAACAGGTTAACAGAAAATACCAAGAGAATATCATAGATCTACGTATGACTTTAGGTTCAAATGTACTGCCATTTTCGTACTCATCATGGTTGATTTAATAAAAACCAACTAATTTTGTTTATTTGTCAGGGAATCTCTTAATATCTGTGAACTATTGTTATTGGCTATTGCATTAAACAATTCCACGGACTGGGGATCACGTTGCAATGCTGGATGATAAGGACAAGGCACCGCACGGAGTAAGTTCAAGGCCTCCTCAAAACCAGCACAAAGTCGCTAAATATAGCGCATGATCCGTGCTTTAGGCTAGATATTACATCTTAAGTGAGATTTAGCAGAAATTTAATAACTGCAGAGTACAAGGGAAAGAGATGAATGCCACATTGCTGTTAAGGATGAGATCATGAACCTAATTCAGAATATTAATGCAAAATTTAGTGCTGTTCCTATTAAAATTAAGGAAAATATAATAATAATAATAATAATAATAATAATAATAATAATAATAATAATAATAATAATAATGATAATAATAATAATAATAATAATAATAATAATAATAATAATAATTCTTTATTTATACTGGCAGAGTTAAGGCCATAGGGCCTTCTCTTACATTCTACCAGGTCACAAAGTATACAAGCAGTTAAAATTTAACAAAAAGTTAAAGAACAGAACACTATCATATTACAAAAAAAATAATAATAGCATAAGTAAGCTAGAGTATGCGTCTGTAATATGGTCACCTCAGTTCCAGTCCCATCAGATGCAAATAGAAAGGATACAGAAAAGATTTTTACGTTATTTATATTTTAAAAAAACATCACGTATCGTCTTATGACAAGCAAATTTCATATAATCAGTTACTTTTTGAATTTAATTATAAAACTTTAAAATCTCGACGATCAATAAATAGCCAAATTTTACTCTATAAGACTGTTAATGGTATATTGAATAACTGTGATTTTCTTAAATTCCTTCAGTTCAATGTAAAAAGAACAGAATTACGTCATAGACAACCTTTTATTATTCCTATTCCTAGAACTGTTTTCTTCAAGAACTCTCCATTGTTTGTTATGTGTAATACTTACAACTCTCTGTCTTTAAACTGTGATTCTCAATTGGATTTCAGTTTAACAATTGAAAAATTTCATACAATATTAAAAAGCATTGTATTTCCTTAGATATTTAAATTATGAAGAAGTGTATTATAATGTTTTACTCAAGTTTTTAAATAATTTTGCATCATTATATTGACATTTGGCACTATATTAACTGTAATATTATAATATTCTAGCATCTATTACCGTTATGGTCCACACCTGTGGAGTAACGGTCAGAGCGTCTGGCTGCGAAACCAGGTGGCCCGGGTTCGAATCCCGGTCGGGGCAAGTTACCTGGTTGAGGTTTTTTCCGGGGTTTTCCCTCAACCCAATACGAGCAAATGCTGGGTAACTTTCGGTGCTGGACCCCGGACTCATTTCACCGGCATTATCACCTTCATATCATTCAGACGCTAAATAACCTAGATGTTGATACAGCGTCGTAAAATAACCCAATAAAATAAAAAATTACCGTTATGTATTTTCTTTCTTTAGTTTGTGTTGTTTGTTTTGTTGTTTTTTTTCTCTCTTATTATGTATTTTGTGTATGTATCTGTGTAAGCCACCTGTAATTGGAAGCGTGCTTCTGTTGGTGGTGGATTTAAAATAAAAAAATAAAATAAAATATTAATATGAAAATAATACAAAATGACTATGCGTGATATAAATAAATATAATAAAGTGTATAAATAGTTTCTTCATAAAATTAGAAATAAGAAAGTTACAAGCATTGTTCCATACTTTTTACTCATCCTGTATAAATCAGTCTGTACAGTATATTGTTATATTAAATTAATATACGTTTACATATTTTATGTTGTAACTTATTCAAACAATAGAACAAAATTTTATTGCATGCGGGAGCCCTTCCAGACAGTAAATTTGCGCGATGCAGCGCTGGAAGGCGAAACACGCAGTATCGAGACCTTTGACTCCTTTATCTCCGAACAACCTAATCCGACATTTCCTTATACTGGTCAGTCTATTAAATTGCCAGCACCATCGTCACATGAGACAGAGGTACGTGCAAACAGTGAATGAAAATTAAGTTAATATAACAACACCTATTAGGTGTGTGTAGGGTCCAACGATGTGAGAAATTCCCTAGTTAGTGTCTGTGAACAATTTTCGTTTTATTCAGAAAAGTTTACTCATATTTTCGCGCGACGCCATTTTCATTTATTTCTTCATGGCTAAATTTAGGATTTTTTTTTGGTACTAAAACATAGAAATAGTCAGGCAGAAAAGGTATTACAACATAAGCATTTAAAAAGGGTACTTATGATAGTAATACCTTCTAATTATTATTATTGACAGACATAACCCAGTCAGCAACATTATACACCAAACATCAGTCTCTGTAGAGACGTCATTGTGACAGTAAATGACTAAATATTCCTCCAAATGTTTTAAACACCAATTTTTATTTTGTGTTTAAAAAAAGTACAGAACTTGCACTTTAAAACAATATAGGCCTATTATACATACATATCGTGGGGAGTATCTCTGCAGATGTGCCCTTTATATGGTCTGTGTGAATATGGCGGCGCATGTACATCTTTTTTCTTGTTAATTGTAGTTTTTCGCAAGTTAAGATATTTTTCGAAGTTAAGTGCATTTTTCTGCGAAACTACAGGTTTATGAATATCATAAACATAAGAAAATAGTAATATTCGTTACAAGAGCGGTATGTTGAAGTTTTCATGTTCGAGGAAAAGTTTGAAAAAGCGAAACGTAGTTGAGCTTTTTTAATTTCCGAGATTTGAAGGAAAACATACCGCTCGTGTATCGTACATTATTTTGTGCGAAGATCGTTTATTACATACCTGAAAGAGGAATTTCTAATTAGTTGCAATGAAATCTCTATCTTGGTTCCTGTTCAATGACGGCAAATTTGCAAAACAAAAATATCTATCTTCAACATTGTTGCTTTAAAATGTTTTCTGTGTTTACTATACTCCAGCAGGCCGTGATATACGTCTGTCTTTTTTTCCACCAGCCTATGATGAGTCTGGAATCTTGTTGATTTTTTCACGGCTTCGTTAATGTTACTTGCATCACGAATGCAGTAACTTTAGTGGAGTTGTAGAGTTTACTTAATTTTTGCAAATATTTAAAAACAATAATTAGCAGTGCAATTTAGGTGAAATTGCAGTGGTAAGTTTCCAATTTATAATTATTACTATATTGAACGTCTCTAAAAATAATATGTTAAAAGCCTAAAGCAGTAAAATGAATGTCGCGCTTAAGCGGTAAGAAGAGGGAAATTGTTATGTGTGTTAGGTTGGGAATACTGAATGTGGAATTTTAGACTTTCCGCGGATTGGTTTTGTGCGGAAACCAAGCAAATACGCAAGATCTCGCAAAAAATATATTATTTGCCTTGAAGAAAAAAAATAGAAAACATTGTTAATGAATGTATATTTTTTTCGGTTTCACTGTGGGTGAAATATTTAAAACTTTAGAAATATTGCTTTAGAATTTACAATATACATTACTTGAAAACTTAAACAAAAATACAAGGAATATGAGTGAAGATTGTAGCAAGTAATATGCACTTAAAATGTGAGGTAGCTACATTTAACAAAATTGAAAAAAAAAGTTTATTAATTAGACTTTTTTTGCACATGGATAAGAAACTAATTAATTGTCTTCAATACCACTGAATTCAGAATGACACTATGACAACTTTTATTCTACTCAGAGCACTAAAAGCTTAGAAATGTTGAACTAAATTTTAATCGTACAGAAATCACTACCCAATATGGGTATACCAAATTTGGGTATACGTAAATTTAATTAGGTATATTGGATTTTTAATAATACATTATGCAACGAGCCTATAATGGTAGTAATTAAGACGCGAGTATGTTTATGAAACGAGCGCAAGCGAGTTTCATGATTTTCATACGAGCGTCTTAATTACCATTATAGGCAAGTTTCATACGACTTTTTGTGCTCAAACATATTTCTAACTTGAAATTATTCATAAGTATTTATGTTATTCTTATCTGACTGGGGAGCGGAACTGACCTTGTGCAATATCTCGTAAATTGTGAGATGTGCGCAGACGCGAAAGTATTGATTTTTTCCGAGAAACAAATGTCATTGACCTTGACACAATCTAGAGAGTAAAATAAATATTAATCTTGATATAACCTTGAAATTGATTTAGACATTGAAAAACGAGATGACAAATTGAATTTATTTGAATATTATTTACAATTAGCGCTAATTATTATAGTAATAGAACATAACCTTCTGTGACAGTATTGGATTTCCAGCTTCCGTGACGTTTCGCTAATTGTCTTTCGATTGCATATTCGAGAATAATCGATACTTGCGCTTTCATATTGCTACAATGGTGTTTTCTGATTGGTGGAACACCTGAATTTTAATGAATAGGTGTACTTTAATGAGGTCCATTAAAGGGCTGCTACCAGGTGTATAATTAGTACATTTCGGCATGGTCGAGCATAATAGTACATTATGCAACGAGCCTATAATGAAGGTAATTAAGAAGTGAGTATGGATATTTATGAAACGAGCGCAAGCGAGTTTCATAATTTTCATACGAGCTTCTTAATTACCATTATAGGCGAGTTTCATACGACTTTTTTTGCTCGACCATATTTCTAACTTGAAATTACCGGTATTCAGATGTATACATTTTATTTGTATCTGACAAGATCGGAAGTGACCTTGTTCTAGGTCGTGAATTGTGAGATGTGCGCAGACGCGAAAGTATTGATTTTTTTCGAGGAACAATAATGTCATTGACCTTGATATAATCCCGTTAAACTTGATAATATTATAATATTATAACCTTGATTATTGAATTCGACATTGAAAAATGAGATGACAAATTGAATTTATTTGAATATAATTTACAATTAACGCTAGTAACAGAACATAACCTTCTGCGACAGTATTGGATTTCCAGCCTCCGTGACTTTTCGCTAATTCTCTTTCGATTGCATATCCGAGAATAATCGATATTTGCGGTTTTATAACGGTAGAAAGCTGATGTGTCATTGGCTGAACAGTTGTAACCTGAGTCGTCATTGGCTGAAAGACCTGACCTTTAATGAGTAGGTGTACTTTAATGGCATGCATTAAAGGTCTGCTACCAGGTGTATAATTACTACATTTCGGCATGGTCGAGCATAAAATTATTTTTATAACTCTGTGAACGAAAGACAAAATATAGTCAATTAACATTTGAAGGGAACAGAGAAAAAAACGATGGAAATCACAATTCTCTTAAAAGCGATGTCATCATCTAATTCAGTATTATCGCAAAATTTATTGCAGTTTTTAATGGAAAGTAGGAAAGGATGACTGTATACGTGTTGATAGCTCTTTTTTACCAGTTTTTATGACATAAACACATAAATTTTGCAGTAATATACTGAATTAGATGATGTCATCACCCGGATGAGAATTGTGACTTTGATAGCTTTTCTCTGTACTCTCCGTTTTTGTTCCTCCTGGTCGAAAATGCACGAGATCATAATTTCTAAACTCGTATCATAGCCAATACACAGACAGAGTCATTGGATAAAGAAAGCTCTGTCAAAGCTAATACTCTATAGTGACGCACTGCAACACACAAGACAAGTCCTTTTACCAAAACTAAAATCTCGTCAAGTATGAAAACAAACTACCGATTGCTAACAACATATGCACCATAAAAAAGTCCCTCAGAAGCACACCGATGCAATGTCAGACAAATGCGAAATGATTTCGGCCCAAGACTTCATAATAAAATTACAAATCATTTTCCAGATTTTAAATATTTTAACACTGAACCTTTTAAAAAATAAATTTATAAAATTGTTCATGATCAGGGGCAGGTATTTATGGAGATTAATTTTATCACTTGTGTTTTTTAATACTGGTGTCGGCGGACATTTTTGGAGATTGATTTATACTCTTGGCGGAGATTAATGGAAATTGTGGAAAATACAATTACTTTGGAATTAGAGTATTAAATTACTTTCCAAATAATTAACATTAAAGGTTCGCTGGATTCTGGTAAAGGTGCGGTATGGTCAATAGACAATATTTGTTGGATTGAGACTGTATTTAACACACATTCGTTAAAAACGAAAAAAATTGCAGCCCTCAAATTAACACCCTCAAATTTTTGGTGAAATGATGAATTCTTCATCTTTTGAGTTCACTAATGTAATCAGAATACCTGGAATACCATCTAATGTAGCCTACTTGGATATATAACAAATTCAAGTGAAAAAAAAAACTTAGAATATGAAATTCGCTATAAAACGACGAAATAGTATTAATTCGCGAATGTGTTCATATTTCGCGCTTAGAACTCTATTTCGCGATTTTTCGCGATTATTTTATCCACATTAATCAGAATCACTTAAGGAGTTAGGTACAGCTTACAGCAGTAAATTTTTTTGGAAATATTCAACATTTTTTTCCCTCCATTAATGTATCTTGTACAATAGTGAAAATTGGTATGTGTAAAACACTGTCCTTCTATACGAAAAAAATATATTTTTGCCATTAAAAAAATTATTTATATTTTTTTTTTCAAAATTCAAAATGATGGCAATTTACTGTGCAGTGATGAAGCGTTTCCCTCATAACTCATAAACTTGTTAATTTTTCCAGTTATCTCTCTTTTATTTTATTGCTGAAACTCGTGTTTACAATATCATGCCCTTTCAACTACATTCCTTAATAAACAATATTTTTTTTTTATTTTGTGTTAGAAGAAAATACTCATATTTGACCATTTTAAAAATTAATTTATTTTTTATCAGACAATCTATCAAAGGTAGAGAAGTGATCTTGCGTCATATTGTAGATATGACATGCATAAATACACACACAAAATTTCATCACAGAATGTTGGATAGTTTTTGACTTATGTGTGAAAAGCTTTATCACTGCACAGTGAACTGAATTTTGAAAGAAAAATGTAAATATTTGTTTTAAATCGTAAAAAATATTTTTGAATATTGCAGGAGGATAGTATTTTACACATACTAATTTTCATTATTGTGCAAGATACAGTAATGGAGGAAGAAATGTTGAATATTCCCAAAATTTTACTGCTGTAAGCTGTAACTAACCCCTTAATTCGTGAAGATTACTAAAAATATATTGTATAAGTATTATGTCGTGATTTTCGCGATCTCCATAAATACCCTGCCCTGTTCATGATATATAATATTAACAAATATGTGTATATTTTTACCTTTTTATTTCTGTCAACTATATTCATGTTTTAGTGAATATCCCTGGCTTCTGTCTGATTGTCATTTTATATCAAATGTGTTTTTTTCTCTATTCTTTTTTCTCTTGTAGTCTATGTTAGTTGTCGGTCTGAATTAAATTGGTGTGTTTAGTACACTGCCTTTGTAAATTTTATGTTCTATATTATTTGGCTAAGACCACACCGTACACGAGCCTGGCTTTTACGGTAGTGGCTAGAAACATTTTTTGTTGTTTCCTTTTGAATTGTATTCAATTTACTTACTTCCTGTTACAAGATGGTGGTGGTGATGATGATGATGATGATGATGATGATTATTATTATTATTATTATAATTATTATTATTATACAGTTATTTGCTTTTGTCTTTTAGAAATGCCATGCTCATATGGGTAAATAAACGCAAAAGATAGATGTTAGTGAGGTTTAATAGGGCACGTCAGCTACTACAGCTATTTGTGTCCTTATCTAAAATTCTTTAAAAAACAAAACACAAACAATATCATAAGCAAAATGCGAGCACTATAGTCGCGACGCTGTTATTCCCGGCGTGACTCCTCCTCTTTGCTTACGTCTTATGAAGCGAAGGCTCTATAAAGTCTAGGTAGGTAGTATCGTTCGCCATTTTTGTTCTTTCGTTGCCGAGCTACCATACGAGGAATTCTTTTTGCCACACCGTAAAACATTATCATGTCGTAGCTCCTAGATAATAAATAAAACGCACTGTAATTCAGCAAATAATTGAGCGGCAAATAACGTCTTCGTGTGCTTTCTGCGAACGCCAACGAAAGAACCAAAATGGCGGGCGATTATATTAAGTATTTATCGAGCCTTAAGAAATGAATAACGTCTTCATCAGCGAATCACAAGACGCACACGTTTAAATGTAGCCGACCTGCAACGCGATTGGCTGCCGGAAATTAGAGCGACGGGACTGTAACTAAAAACGTTGTCAACAGTTCTAGACGAAACGTTTAAAATTAGAGGGACAGAATATCTGTACAAAAATCACAGAATATATTCAGATCACTTTTGATTATCGGACTTCAATAACCATAATTTGATACATTAGGGGTAAGTAAAAAATAGTGTGTAATAAATTGGAAAAGTTTACCGTAGTTTCAAATCAGTTTTAATACTCTGCTTTTAATAACAGACTGAAGATAACTGTTATTTCTTCACTGAATTTAACAGCTCCTTCTTCAGAAAATATGAGTCAAAATCAAAGTACAATGAAAGAACCGCGAAGGCCCAAAGAAACATATTAGATCTTGCATCGAGGAAGCTACGGGTTTTCAGTTGTCAGACAGAAACGACAGACGATACTCCTCCATCATGTAATTAGATAGGGCATTAGCAATGACATATTCCCTATGTTAACTGAAACAGTTTTGTACTAAAATGAATGAATCTACTTTACGTTGTTCATACAAAACACAATTTCTTTATAATTTCTCCGTATAAAAATTTATTTATTTATTTATGTCAATAACAGAGCAAAGCCCCAATTACAATAGACAGTACAGATTTGTTAAAAAAAAACATAGAATTGCACATGACATGAAAAAAGAGATAAAACAGAAACAAATGCAAGATACAAGTGTAATTACAAATTAAAAATGAAAAATGAAAAAAAAAAAAAAAAACAAATAGATTCTAACTAAATAAAAGACACAGATATAGATATAAATGAAAAATACCAAATACAAATAAATTAAAAAGAGTTAAGTATAGATATCATAGCCAAAAATGTAAAATGTAGCTATAATTGGTAAATTACAGAGTAAATATAACACTATGTTAATAAATTTAATATACAGTATTATATAGTAGGACTAATAGGCTTAATTTATTTATTTAAGAAATTCACTACTACAGAATATGTGTTCTAATTAGTAGGATATATGATTATAACTATAGCTAACATGCAACTAGAATTTAACATATCATGAAACTATTGCTGTATATAACTTTTTCTTGTACATATTGTACGATAACGAGAAATCTAAATCCTGTTTATTTGATAGATGATTGTAAGTTCGAAGCATTAATAAAAGTGGAGACGTTTTATGAGATTGTGTTTTTGATGTCTGTAAATAAAAGAGAGATCGCTTTCTCAAATTTGATTTACCAATATTGAAACTAATTACCTGTAGAATATCAGGGTTGTCTATTAAACCATTTATGGTTTTGAACAAATACATTTGTTGTGCTCTTATTCTGCGACTACTGAGAGATGGTACATTAAATTCAACCAGCATGGATTCATAAGATTGGAATATGTTGTAACATGAATGTTTTTTCATATATAGCAGTTTTAGGATTTTATTCTGTACTCTCTCTAGAATGACCGAGTGCGAGTGATAGTGAGGGTTCCAAACTATAGATGCGTACTCTAATTTACTTCGTATTAAACTATATATTTTTAAGACAGTTTCAACATTCCTGAAATCTTTTGAGTTTCTGTAGATGAAACCTACCAGTTTGAAGGCTCTATTCGCAATTGTTTTTATATGTGTTAAAACGGATAGGTCATGAGAGATTACCACTCCTAAATCATTTACTGAAGTGACTCTTTCTAATTTTATGTTATTTATGCTATACGTGTAATCCAGAGAGTTAGTATTACGAGTAAAGGTAATGTGTGAGCATTTTTTAATATTGAAGTTGAGTTTGTTAACAATGCTCCACCTAAAAACACTATTAATATCTTGTTGTAGCTCAAATGAGTCAGATTCATTTGTAATTTATTTCTTTAAATAATTTAACATCATCTGGATATAATAAGCATTTTTTAAACCAAGTAGTGTGTCTTGGGATGCGTAACATAAAAATGTGAATTGTTGATTTTGTGAAGAAAGTGAACTTTTCATAATAAGTGATTCAGGTAGTTATTCGGACAAATGATTTGCCTAGTCCTATACTTTATAGGCATTATTCATATTTCACTAAATTAAGTTCATTTTTCTACGATGCAAGAAATCCTAAAATATAAAAAATGGCTCAAGTGGAAATGACAGCTCTGAACACAGAAAGTTCAAATGCCGATTTAATTAAAATTGTTCAAGATGATGAATTCATTAGTCACAAGTGTGCTTAGAAAGAAGGAAATGGGGAGACAATATTCCAGTTACGACAAAAGTTTTGCCGCAACTTTCCATTTTTGCTCACCTCAAAGGTAAAGATTTTTAAGAAGAAAATTATGTTTACCAACAGTTAGATCTCTCAAAAATTGACTTCATGAATTTATTATTATAATGTACCGAAGTACATATGATATTTCCATGCAGATTTTCTGCGTCATCATACGATGAAAGAGTAATGGATTGGAGAAAAATTCTCTCCGGCGCCGGGATTTGAACCCGGGTTTTCAGCTCTACGTGCTGACGCTTTATCCACTAAGCCACACCGGATTCCACCCCGGCGTCGGAAGAATCGCCCCAGTTTTAAGTTCCAACTCTTGGGTTCCCTCTAGTGGCCGCCCTCTGCACTACGTCATAGATGTCTATGAACCTAGGAC
Source organism: Periplaneta americana (assembly GCF_040183065.1). NCBI lineage: Eukaryota > Metazoa > Arthropoda > Insecta > Blattodea > Blattidae > Periplaneta > Periplaneta americana. Next base: position 143,429,525 of record NC_091125.1, on the reverse strand, counting down.
CGAAGTCCACACATGTGCTGAGGTGCACTCGTAATGAGTGACTAGTTGGCCGGGATCCGACGGAATAAGCGCCGTCTTAAATCACGAAGTGATTTACGCATATCATATATATTATTATAATTAGGGAACGGAATTTGGAGTAGTAAAAGCTAGTAACTTATTGGCATCTACACAGTCATTTGTTTACAACCCTTTATACCAAGTCCTCCCCTCCATGACATACTCGCAGGTCTCTACACGTCAACAACAGGTGAACGGGACAGTTGTCGCATAAGAACTTCAACGTGCAGGTTTGCGGTTCAGAGGAGTGAAGTGCAGGTACAATGCCGAAAGTGAAACCAACTAACAATACAGTATTAAAAGACTATATTTGTAAAACCTCCAGATCAAGTATCAAAATTCAGGAAACAATTCCCTAAATTGTCGCTTCCCCCATGTCCAGTTCCTACGAGATGGGGGTCATGGTTAGAAGCTTGCAATTATTACGCACGTCACCTCCAATCTGTGAAGAAAGTGGTCCAGTCTTTCGATACCGATGACGCGGCTGCGATTCAAATACTCCAAGAACTGCTAAATGATGAAACAATCGAGAAAGAAGTCACGGATATTAAGTCAAATTTAGGATATTTACCGGATCCCATTATTCAATAAGGAAAGTCAGGAGTAGAACTAGTTGAGCAAATAAATATTATGAGGACTATTGTAAATAAACTGAGTGCAGTAGAAGGTGAAATAGGAAAACGTGTTGGTGAAAAAATGAACAGGGTTTGATTAAAAATTATGGATATGATATTCTTAGTCGGATTTCAGATGTACTAACAAAGACGTGTCCCAATGACGTCAATCAACATGTGAATTTAATTGACGTATCTTGTTTCAAGTACTCTCTAATTGTCTCTGCAGATGGAGAGCGGAGTTTTTCCATGTTACAAAATTTTCTTCCTTGCAACAGAGCAAAGTTGTATTTTGAAAATTTGAAAATAATATTTACAATTTATTATAACAAGGCATAACAAGGCATAGCATTAATTGAAAATGCCATTTCGTTTCAATCTACATATTCAGAGGCGAGTTCCATAAAGAAGACAACTGTCTATCAACATCAATATGTCCACTGACACGCGAAGATGCAGAGGTTCATATTTAATTATGTATATTTGTAATGTTGTTTATTGGTGTCTTGTGCGTTGCGAAGAAAAGCACATGTAGTTCAAAAAGAAATGCAGATTATGTATGTAGGTCACGTCATTAAACTATTCCATTTGTTTATTCTGAAATATATTTACAGACGTTGCGTGTAAGTTTGTATGAAGTGGACTGTACACTTCCTTGCGCCGTGACACAGCTAGCTTGACAGTCACTGAGCTACGAATATCTATACTACGTTTCACCATTCTTTATAATACTCCAAATCCCTTTCCCTGATTATAATGTACCGAAGTACATATGAATTTTTCTCCGTTCCATTACTCTTTCATCGTATGATGACGCAGAAAATCTGCATGGAAATATCATATGTACTTCGGTACATTATAATAATATATATGATATGCGTAAACGTAAATCACTTCGTGATTTAAGACGGCGCTTATTCCGTCGGATCCCGGCCAACTAGTCACTCATCACGAGTGCACCTCAGCACATGTGTGGACTTCGGTCCTAGGTTCATAGACGTCTATGACGTAGTGCAGAGGGCGGCCACTAGAGGGAACCCAAGAGTTGGAACTTAAAACTGGGACGATTCTTCCGACGCCGGGGTGGAATCCGGTGTGGCTTAGTGGATAAAGCGTCAGCACGTAGAGCTGAAAACCCGGGTCAAATCCCGGCGCCGGAGAGAATTTTTCTCCGTTCCATTACTCTTTCATCGTATTCATGAATTTGGTATAGACCCGGTATAAATAGCACCATTAGTATGCATGAGTGACAAAACCTAGGAAAGGATAAAGTGAGAAGAATGATAGTGACGTAAAAGACGGTAAGGCAAGGGAATAATAATGAAACAGGATAAGATGCAAGTAATAACCAGAGAGTGATAATAAGTAAGTAGCGATACAAATATAATAACGAAAGTGGGAATGGAAATGTAATGAAACTGTAGAAACTACTTCGTCTGAAAATATACAAATTAGATTAATGGGAATAAGTGGTTAGTGAACGTTAGTGATTCAAGTGAATAAATAAGTTAACAACTATGAAAGAGTTCAACTAATGTAAACAATGTTGGGAACAAGTAATAAGAGGTTGAGAGAAGTGATTGTTTAGTTAAATGATATTGGTTAGAATAAGATAGATAACTAGGAAAGGGAAGGGTAAATAGAACAATAAGGGAGGGAAACAGAGGTGAGTGACGTAATAGAAAAGTAATCACGGTCATTTATATGTAATATCCGGATGTTTAAAAAAGGGTAAGCAGATAATCATGTATTCAAGGGAGTGATGGCACTGTATGCAGAAATGTGAAGGGCCACCATCGCGACCGATGTAAGCTGGTGGAATAAATATATCATATCGTATCATAAAAAATCGCACCATTTTACAATTAATTATTAAAAATAAAATCCGATATTCTACCATTGAATGAAAAGGTTGTAATTATTATTGAAGATGAAATGTCTTTGAAGGAAAATATAAGTTATAATGCTAAAACAGACACTTTGAGGGATTCATTGAATTAGGTATAGATAGGCCTAATCAACAAACTTCAACAGACGTAAAAATTTCAGAATAAGAAGTTACAAAGTTATTGGAATAGAAATGAAATGAGACAATTCTTGCATTTTCAAATGTAATTATCAGGGCAAGGGATTTGGAGTACTATAAAGTAATGGTGAAATATTGTATGTACAGCCAAACTTGTGAACTTGAACCGAGTTACTGCACTCATCAAGCAGGAGTACAGTTCAGTCAATAAAAATTATATCAAACTTGTTCCGTAATTAGTTCAGAACCTGCACAGTATTTGCTCTGCCAGAGTATAAACAACTAAACAATAAACAGTGCAGAGATATGTCGAAAAATAAACAAGTATAGTGTATACAAAATTAAGAACACGTATTTCAGAATTTGACGCTGTGTATTATTTAAAACAATAAACAATTGTGCAAATTTTGTAAACGTTATGTGCCAGATTCTAGGAATTTAAGTAGAGCGCCATGTAAGTGCTGTTAAATATAAGCGTGCTTATAATGACAAATTGAATTCTGAGACTCGAGTTACACTGCCTCGGCTGCTGCGCGACCCGGCAATTCGTGGCTTAAATTCCACATTATGGTTGTGGTTGATAGGTACATTGATTCGTCTGTCAATCACACTATACTTCACTGGAATTTGTAGTCTATCATAGAAATAAAATTATAGGCGCGACAAAACTAGTCTGAAAATGTGTCGGTCCCAATACCTGGAAGAATAAGGATGAATGTCATCGTCATCGTCATCGTCATCGTCATCGTCATCGTTATCGTCATCGTCATAATCATCATCATCATCTACTAAGAAAAGGCTCTGATAAATCCAAAGAGATTGCATATAAATCACTAATACGTCCAGTAATGGAATATGGTGCTGCATGTTGGGATCCTTACAGACTAGAACATATTAAGACACTGGAAAAGATTAAAAAACGGGTTGTCAAGTATTGCCGGAAAAATTCACCATTAAAATGGGACACACTCACGGACAGGAGAACGTGAATTCGATTATGCGCACTGTTCAAAACATACAGAGGTGAGCCTGCCTGGAGAGAAATAAAAAATAGGTTGCAGCCGCCAAATTACTCTTCAAGGAACGACCACTCTTATAAATTGAGGGAAAGAAGACAAAGGACGGCCCTGGAAAGTTTACTTTTCTCAATCGTACTACAGGGACTGGAATGCTTTACCTGCAGACTTACTAAAGGCTTTACCAACAACCAAAAATGTATTTAAAAATAGGCTTAAGGACTTTACTAATAGACGATAATTATACACAGTATTTAAAGGGTGTAATTGATATTTTGTTATTGAAGTGTTCTATCAGTGAAGAATTATGTTGTATCAGTGAAGTGTGTTGTGTCAGTGAAGTGTGTTGAGTAAGTGAAACGTGTTCCTGTCAGTGAAGCTTTATAGTTTATAGTGGCAGTGCAAAGTATTTGAACAGTGAAATGTTTTTTAAGTGTTAGTAAAATCAGGATATAATCAGTGAAATGTGTCGTAGTTCCAGTGCAGTGAGTGAGTTGACAGCGAAATGAGTGTAGTGTTGAAAGGCATTTGTGCAGATATGAACATATCATACTCGTGGTTTTAGTTCGAACATAGGTTTAAGGTACAAATTAGATTTACTTTAAATGTTATTTTAACCGATCGTGCTTCATTTAATTTAGGATGTTCCCTGTTGTTATTATTATTATTATTATTATTATTATTATTATTATTAATTATTGTTAGCATTAATTATTAGTATTATTATTAATTGTATTTTTTATTAATTGTGTTTATTATTGTTATTATTGAGTGTAATTAGTTACCACTGCCACCGGGTATATACCCATTGCAGTGTGAATAAATAAATAAATAAATACATCCATCATCATCATCATCATCATCATCATCATCGCACTTTCTGTACTATATAATTGTAAGCTAAGTGATGTTAATTTGTAACATTATGTTTATAGGTTCTCGAAGAAGCTGAAATGGATGCAATGGGAGTTGGTTACCAGCAGAGCTTTGCTCAAGGCCCAGGAGTTCAACTGCTACTATGGCAAGTTCTGCAGCAGCTGCAGAGCTCAGAGCTGGATAGAAACATCTGTCCCTCTCTTTTATCTCAGGTGAATATGCTGAAGATGAAACAGAAACAAGAAAGAATGAATTTTGAACATATGGAAGAGGAAAAAATTACTCAAGTATCCGAATTCAAAAGCCGGCTGAGGATATCAGAGTTAGTGGTTGAAAATCTTAAACTGGAGCTAGAAGTTAAGACAAGCAGGCTAGAGACATTGAAGAAGGAGCTAGAAAGTGAGAAGGACTTAGGATTGAAGTTAACTGTAGAATTGGATAACCAAAAGCAAGCTCTTCTCCAGGAGAGAAAATTTATAATTAAACTTGAGCAGGAATTCGAGGATATGGATCAACAACTGAGGAAGGAAAAGTTGAAAAGAAATCTAACAAATGACGAGCTGGAAGAATGTAAGAACCAAGTAATGAAGGAAAAGGATTTGAAAAGTAATTTGGAAAAAGAGCTTGAAAAAGAGAGAAAACGTTCCTATGAACTTGAAGTGAGTTTGTTGAACGAAACTAAGACAAGACTGGACGCAGAACACAATTTTGTTAAAGAAATACACTCTCTTAAAGACAAAATCCAACTATTATCAGGCCAAACATGCATTGACGATACTTCCAGAAAAGAATGCGAGGATGTCAAAAGAGATCTGAAGAAGGAAAAGAAGAAAACAGCTGGTTTGCTAGACGAATTGAGTCAGGAAAAGACGAAAGTAAATTATCTTGAGCTGAAATTGGTTCATGAACAGGAGAGTGTTGCAGGACTGAAAGACTATTTGAGTGCCGAGAAAAACGAGACAGCAAAGCTCAATGTTAAGTTGGACAACGAAATGGAAAAGAATGTCGAACTTGGCAAGAAACTTGAAACAGAAGGAAGAACAAGAAAAGAACTAGAGGATACGTTGAAGGAGGTGAAAAGATTTTACGTAAGCTGCGACGACGATAAGTTGACGCGTCTTCAAAAGGCATCCAGAGTGTGTGATTTTGAGGCAGCAAAATCCCTGTTGGAGAAAGGAGCATCTGCATCTGAATTGACAACTGGGAATTCTACTGTGAAAACATCGGCCGTACACATCGCCGTCCAGGCAGGCTGCGATGATATTGTGGGGTTGTTCGCTCAAAACAAAAGTTTGCTGCTCGTGTTGAATCAACATGGTGCCACTCCATTGCACGAAGCGTCGTACTACTCTAAATTAAGTATCATGAAGTTACTCCTTGATCAGGGTGCTCCAATAAATTATAGAGATAAAGCTGATAAAACTCCTTTGGATTATGCAGTAGATACTGTCAGCGCGGAGGCTATGAAATTGTTAATCGACAGAGGGGCCATCACGTTTTACCGTACAACGCCAAAACCTGTGGTGGAGGATGATGGGTATCCCTATTACTATGACTACTAGTAAGACTTTTACATTATCTGAATAAATTCATTACAATTAGGATTATAAAGGCAATAAATAAATAGGCTAAATCAGAATTACAGTGAAAAAGATTAAATAATTACTTAATTAGACCGAAGAAATATTGAATTTGTTGGGCGGGTTTTTGAGATATAATCTCATGGTATAAATTGGACAATAATTAAAAGAGCGTAAGTCAGCGATTAAATAAGACGAAGAAATAAATTTACAAGCTAACACATTTGCAAAGCAAAAAAAAAAAGAAAAAAACACTTGTTGAATCTGTTCTACTCGTAATTTAGACTATCAACTGTACGATGCGAATTACATGTATAGAAATTATTGCACGACAGAAGAAGAAGAAGAAGAAGAAGAAGAAGAAGAAGAAGAAAAGTGCGAGAACTTGAAAATAAGCAATATCACATTCCAAGTATGTTTATCTCCTATTTTGAGATTTGGTGATATAATAGTTATTTATGCAACAAGTGGATAATCTTAATGATTATGGACAATTTTCACGAGCTTCATAATAAGATTATCCACGACAACACTTTATGGCATCCTAGCATTATAAATTGTAGGAAAAAGAAATGATGAAATAAATTCGGCATCCATAGCTGACAAAGTCTTCATATATTCGTATCGATTGGTTGCGCCTGACATTGGCATTGAATAAAGAGAAATGGATGACCTTGCAGGCATTACAAACTCTAGTTATACATTAGTTATAAAATTTTATACTACAAATGTTCCTTTATTTTGTTAATATAGTTTCTCTGAACCACGGAACTGTTTTATGTGATATTACAAAAGTGATGCAAAATTGTTAAAGATTGGAATAGTAATATACGTCACAAAAGCGGTATGTTGACGTTTTCATGGTCGAGGAAAAGATTGAAAAAGCGAAACGTAGTTGAGCTTTTTTAATTTCCGAGAACATGAAAACAAACATACCGCTCGTGTATCGTACATTATTTTGTGCGAAGATCGTTTATTACATACTTGAAAGACGAATTTCTAATTAGTTGCAATGAAATCTCCATCTTGGTTTCTGTTTAATGACGGCAACTTTAGAAAACAAAAATATCTATACTCCAGCAGGCCGTGATATACGTCTGTTTTTTTTCCCCCAGTCTATAAATGCGAACTTAAAACAAACGGTAAGGTTATGTAATGATTTATTTTTCATTTTAATATTTTAACAATATTATTTATATAACATATTGCAGTAATAACATCGGCATCTGGAGTCTTGTTGATTTTTTCACGGCTTCCTTAATGTTACTTTTATCAGGTATACAATAGCTTTCGTGGAGTAGTAGACTTTACTTAATTTTTGCAAATATTTAAAAACAATAATTAACAGTGCAATTTAGGTGAAATTGCAGTGGTAAGTTTCCAATTTATAATTATTATTATGTTAAACGTCTCTAAAAATAATATGTTAAAAGCCTAAAGCAGTAAAATGAATATCGCGCTTAAGCGGTAAGAAGAGGGAAATTGTTATGTGTGTTACGTTGGGAATACTGAATGTGGTATTTCACACTTACTGCGTATTGGTTCTGTGCGGAAAACAAGCAAATACGCACGATCTCGCACAAATAAATGATACGTTACCTTCTGTCCTGCATTTCATTTCTTGTTACGTGCGCGTAGAAGCGGTAAGCAAGATAGCCACACGAGTTGCATTCATCCGCGTTCTGGTATTACGTCATAGCGAATACGTCATTGCTATTATTGGCACGCGTGCTATAATAAGCCGATTATGCACGATATTGGATGTAGTAACAACCTGTTTATAATGCTAAGATGGCATAAAAAATTAATACAATTTTAGACGTGTTTGAGATGAGAATAAAGACTTAAAAATTATACTCATAGGTCCAGGGTATCGAAAAACATGAAGTTACGAACGCATAGACGACTGTATTGTGTAGATGAGGGGAATGGGAGATGTAGTGTGCAGTTACTCTTTGCCTTAGCATGTAAACATTCAGTCACAGTAGAGCGTAAAATAAATATTCACGTTTACAGATAAAACAATATACATTGAATTTCTAGAACAGAAAAGAATTGTCTAGCATTATATGTTTCAATTTATATCATACTATATTATTCCTTAGTAATCTGAAATAATAATAATTTGATTTTATATGTCTGATTCTAATGTTGAAGATTTGTATTGATTGTAATTTAATTTATTTTCCATGTATCTTTTGCTATTACAGAGAATTGAGTTCTATCAATCCTTAAATCTTTTTTTCACGATTTGTAAAATTCAGTGTTTATTTCTTTAATAAAAAATATTCCTTTCCGAACTTCACTATAAATTCGTTCTGAAGGGTGTTCTTAATTTTGTATATATTCCTTAGTAGTAGTGTGAATTATAAAACAGTGAAGTTAACACTAACACAAATACGGATAGTCTATATAAATAAAATTAAATACATAAATGAAATAAGATATATTTTTTTTATTCATTCATTGAAGACATCAGCTCAAAGAATTTGAGTGACCACAAGGGTCCTGAATACAATAAACATGTACATTATAATGTGATTTGAAATATTAAAGAAAAAAGGAAAGTTAATTGGTGAAGGCAAATAAAATAAGTGGATTAGTTGAAATAGAGATGATGATGTAATAGTTGAAGGGAATCCTTGATAATATTTATAAGAATAGACATTACATAATCAAAAGGAATGTGAAGTTCCTTAAGATAATTCCATGTGAATTTTGTAATAGAACCTCTACTGCCAAACAGCAAACCAATGACAGACCATTGTTTAAGAGGGACGTTGTACTTTTGAGAAAGATAAGGCAGACAAAGTTCATATATAGACTTCTTCTCAATATCAACTTCGGTGCCTTGATTTAGGTTCCTTTCGAAACGGATAGTAGGGTCAAGAACAAGAGCCCGTTTTAAGCGTCCGTTAATAGCAATAATGTCTGCCCGTCTGAAAGAACCATCTGATGATACACAATGTACTTCCTTATGAATCTCCCAATTTAAAGTTTTTAACGATGTCGCCAAAGCATGTCGTACACGATGATGTCTAGCATTGATCAGCAGCTCGCCTTTGGGGCATTGTCCAAGTGTTTCAAGCTCGCTACAGTCTGGATGACGGCAGCGGGTTGTGCTTAGAGTTCTGCCCGGTATTGCGCGAACCGCCGAAATATTGCTCGACATTTTTAAAGCATTGGACCATTCTGAGGAAGATAGGCCCTTTCGATTGCTCATCCATGAGTTAGCCTTGGGGAGATCACTTCTTTAATCACAGGATCTCAATTAAGTGTGGTGACCGCACGGGCCTACACCAAGTAGCAATAAGAAAGACGGCAATGCACTTTGTTACGAAACCAGCTGTACTCTCGCAGTGCCACCCCACCCCACGGGTCGTGACGCCATTTATACTCCATGCGTTCCAAACTTAAGGATGGTGACTCCGTGACCCTGGCCTAGGCCGAGGCCTGATAATAAGCACTTTATTATAATATTAGATAATAATTACTAGATGCTAAGGTACAAGTTACAAAAAACATGTTAAGACAGTCTTAAATCGTGTAGGGTATATTGTATTGTACGAAGGATGAAAATTTACTGTATATCTGTCTTCTCATTAATTTTGTTCCAAAATTATTTGGGAACATTTTGGTACTCTGTATTTTTTTTTACTGTAAGTTAAAACCGTGCCATGGAATACATAATCCACAATCATCCTCACTCTGCGAAATCCCGAGCAAAACCTCCAGAACAAATAATAAATTCTAAAAGTTGTACGTATTTTTGTTTGTTAAAGACTATTATGAGAATGACAGTGGAGTATGTCACTTTTGACAAAAATGAGTTGAATGTATTTTCATGTGTAGGTTGTTGTCCTTTATTTTTATTAGATATATTTTAATGTTGCTACATAATTTTCCTTGTGGCTATATCAATTAAAAACCTAGTTTTATAACTGTGTATTGTCCCCTGTTGAAACACAATTAATTCTGAAAACGTTACTTACTTTTAAATTTAAAAAATCCTCTACACCAAAGATACGTTCCATTTCACCCAAGCTTTTTACGATTTTCTAGATCTACCGTCCAGGGCAAGTGACTAGTTTTCCACCAACTAAATACAGCTCTGTCTGTACACACATACAAAGTTGAAGGAAACGTATTAGCTACATTAATTCACAGAAGTTACAGATGAGATCATTACTATCAAATTCTGTCAAATGTTTATATGCGATCAAACCAGAGTTTAAACCACAGTCGCATTTGTCAACTTCTAAAATACAGCAAACTTTGAATGTAAATGTGCAAAAATGCGACAACCACATTGGACTTCAGAAACGAAGATGGTAATGGAGAAAATGAAATTAGAGATGTGTTTGAACTAATCTGAATTTAAATGAAATGCTAATGGCATGGACAATGTTAAAAAATGTGTTGAGCAATAGATGTTCGGGAACTGATTTCAAAGAGTTGATGCAATTCATGTAAGTTAAGCAAACAATTTCTTCTGAGGATAGCTCACAGGCTGAAACTAGTCAACAAGGTAACCTAGTTAATTAACACGTGAAAGCATATAATATATACAGTAGAAGCTCTTAAGTTCGACAGAAATCAAGTTCGACATCCTACAGTTCGATTGCTTACGTAGGAGAATTAGACACGCCCCTATACGGGCACTAAGAAATGGATTTGTCATTTGAATGGGAATTGGTTCTGTGTCTTGTAGTGATACTTTTGTTAAAGGAAAACGGAATATATTATTGATTAAAACATCCATATTGATTACTGATTTTAAATTAATGAACTCTTCTTTTTCTATTTGAGAATTGTGCCGTTTGTGAGACGGAACTGTCGAAACCCACTGTGGTACTAGAAGCACATAGACAAGTCTCGGGGCGGGCAGGAAATGCAAGTATAGTACTGTATTCGTTGACGGATAACCAATAAGAATTTCTATTCATTTCACCTGCCACACCCACTACCCTTATTGGACTGAACTTTCAATTCTGTTCTGTCGAGCTTAGGAGAGTCCACTGTAGTTTATATTCCGAAGTGACATAGTGTTAAAAGTTGTGTAATGAAGATGTATCATTTTTTCTAATTGATTTATGTAATTCCATCGCATACTGTAAATTGCGAGTGAGGATTTAGTTGCATGAATCTTGTAAAAACTGGAATTAGAAACCGCCTTTTGGCAAAAAGAGTTAGCACTCTGCTAACAATAAAAATTGAAAGGCCTACTGGTAAATAATTTCAATATTTATAGTGCCCATAAAATAACGTATTTTAATGTGATGTATTTTTTAGTGGGTTATTTTTACGACGCTTTATCAACATCTTTGGTTATTTAGCGCCTGAGTGAGATGAAGGTGATAATGCCGGTGAAATGAGTCCGGGGTCCAGCACCGAAAGTTACCCAGCATTTGCTCATATTGGGTTGAGGGAAAACCCCGGAAAAAACCTCAACCAGGTAACTTGCCCCGACCGAGAATCGAACCCGGGCCAATTTAATGTGATGTAAATTCAGAAGTAATTGTTTCTAAACGTAACTACTTGTAATGATTTACTTACATAAATATAGTCCACACCTGTGGAGTAACGGTCAGCGCGTTTGGCCGCGAAACCAGATGACCCGGGTTCGAATCCCGGGCGGGGCAAGTTACCTGGTTGAAGTTTTTTCCGGGGTTTTCCCTCAACCCAATACGAGCAAATGCTGGTTAACTTTCGGTACTGGACCCCGGACTCATTTCACCGGCATTATCACCTTCATTTCATTCAGCGCTAAATAACCTAGATGTTGATACAGCGTAAAATAACCCAATAAAATAAGTAAAATACATAAATATATCTGTAGTGTGATAAGATGGGTTGAAAGTAATAGAACTCCAAGAAACAAATTACACAACTTTTTGTTTCTGTATACTTTATTAATTTTATCTTTCTCCACAATTACAAATATTTATAAAATTGCACAACCATTTCGCAATTTTCACAAATATAATTTTTCATTTGTGCATTTTTGCGACAACTATTTATTTTCTAGCTTAAATCTTGGATCAAACTCTATGGAAAATTGTATTTATTCACTTGACTGACTTGCAGAGATGTGGGTATAATTATTCTATTAGAGGTATCCTGGCTGCAACCTTCTCAGCTTTCTACAGCAACGTTATAGCCGAGTAAAATTGCAATTCATTGTACGCAACACCCATTGGAGACGTTCAGGCGCTACAGAAGCGTGTCTTCAATGCCTGTCGGCACATCAGAGACCAAACAGGAGTGTTTGAAAAGTTGTGTGGTTCTCTAAGATGTTGAACAGAAGGATGTGTTATGATGAGTGGAAATGACATCAAACATCTGATACGAACAAGTAAGTTCTAATGTCTTGGGAGATATTAATTTCAGGACACATGTTTATTTGATTTTTTTATTTGTTTTGATCAGTTCTACCACCTCTTAAAATAATACATCATTTATAACCTATAATACTACTACTACTACTACTACTACTACTACTACTAATAATAATAATAATAATAATAATAATAATCATCATCATTGCATGTATTGGCCTAGTGGCCCGTTACGGTCTCTTGCCAACGCTTAAACGGTCTGCCCAAGGATCTCTTTCCCACAGGATGGTAATTTAAAATTTGGCGTGGAATTCTAGAACGAGGCATTCTGATGACATGTGATCTCCAGTTTTGTCTGTATTTCTGTAGGTATTCCGTAATCGGTTCAATCTGCAGTTCTTTCATAATGTCAAAATTTCTAATGTGATCCATTCTCGTGTATCCCGCTGTACGACGCATAAATCTCATTTCTGCCGCCGTTAATCTTTGTAAAATTTAACTAGATATGGTCGTCTCAAAGTAAGAAGCCTTAAGTGAATAAAAGGAATAAACGGATTTTAACGAATAAAAAAATTACACTAAATAGATTTTCGATTAGAACAAGGCCCTCCAAAATCTTTGCGGCGATTAGCTCAGCAGGTAGGACTGTCTAAAACTTCAATTCAACACGCAACTAGATTGTTGAAGTTAAAATCGTACAAATCCCATGTAGTGCTTTTGCTCTCAGACAACGAGACTTTTTTTTCCTCACTAATGGTTGGTACTTGTCTGTTGGACATTTACCCATATAAAGCCAGTTGTGTAGATCAATTATTACAGATAGAGTCGTTGCCCTGGATGCGCCATAGGAGGCTGGTCTACACTACACCCATGATGAGATGAGGTGATGATGGAGATTTGTTGGTTTGCGATAGAGAAACCGGAACTTCCGGTGAAAACTTCTGTTACCTGGACCATGGGCTTGCCCAAACAAGTTATAAATCGGGGGTACGACGGAAATAGGTTGACCAGACGTCCTCTTTTGTCCGGACATGTCCTCCTTTTTAGGCTTTTGTCCGGGGTCCCGGCGGATTTTTAAAAAAATCAAGAAATGTCCTCCTTTTCGTAACTTATATGCCTGATATTTATTATCCTTCTTTTCGTAACTTTTATGCCTGATATTTTGAAATTATCTGATTTGACGTCTTTTTCAAGTAATTTGACAAGTAGGTGGCAGCAGCAACGACGGAATGTAGCCTACTCTTTGCCAATGATCAGAACTCTTTCTTGTTATGGTCGTTACTCAGAGGTATCTAGTAGATCGAGAGATCGAGTCGACCTCGGTAGCGCAGTGGGTATAGCGCTGGCCTCCTGCGCTCGAGGCTGCAGGTTCGATCCCGGCCCAGGTCGATGGCATTTAAGTGTGCTTAAATGAGACAGGCTCATGTCAGTAGATTTACTCGCATGTAAAAGAACTCCTGCGGGACAAAATTCCGGCACTCCGACGACGCTGATATAACCTCGGCAGTTGCGAACGTCGTAAAATAAATCATAATTAATCGAGAGATCGAGGTGAGAATGTGAATCTAAATATATATTTTCTGTCCTCTTTAATAATTATAGTTTCCTTGAATTTCATATGTAGCTAACTGTAAAATCATTATTATTAAGTTTATTCATAATTATGTTGTAATGAAATAGATATTAACATATTTTAAAGTATAATTTAAGGCTAAATCTTTACTGTAAATATTTTGTAATGAAATAGATATTGACGTAATTTAAAGTATAATGTGGGCCTAAGCTTAAATCTAAGTATACATATTTTATGTCCCCTTTTTTTTAGAACAATATCCTTCTTTTTAAAGCTTTGTGTCCTCTTTTTTTATCTATGTGAATCTGGTCACTCTACCCGGGAATGGAACCCGGGTCAACAAGATTATAAGTCTAGCGCTCTAGCTACTAGACCACCATGGCGGCTAGACTATGAATGAAGGATAAAGGAGAACATCCGACAAAAAAAAAATACGTAGCGTAATGGAAGTAAAATTGAACTACAGAAAGTGTACGGGAACGTGCTGAAGAGATGTGAAACATGCTTGAATGCAAACGGTCACTATTTTCATTATTTGTAACAATAAGGTAAGCATTTCTTATTTGAGTTTATCTTGCCACAATTACGATCAAAGTTTGGTGGCAGACGAGATATCTCTATAACATGCGGAAGCCGCTAGGCTTCAGCTGAGCTGTGGTGTTTCGTCTCCGTCCACTCCGTATTATGACGAAGCCAAAGTTCCGTTGTTCACCATAACTTCTGGTGCAGTGGACACTTTATTCCTAGAAATCCACAAGATATTTGGCTGATGGAAGTAATCTTCAATATTATCAAGTGTGCATCCAAATGTCTCGGGTAAAAAAAAGTACACAAATATTGTACATATTACACTTGACACTCCAAACAAAATGAAGAGTCCATGAATCCCTAACGAATGCAAGAGCCATGGATAGATTTTATCGGCAGCACCACTAAAAACATTCGATATCGCCACTATTGAACCAAAGAGTTCTCCTCTTACTTTGGCTGGCAGAACCTCTCCGATCATTGTGTAGGCCAAACAATATATTCCGAAAGTGTTTAAGGACACGTAAGATGTTATTAACACCACATTGATCCATGCCTCTGTCTGCACGGATAAATTTGGGATATGTCTAAGGTACAGAACCACTCCTGCAGCCAAAGCAAAGGCAGACGAACCAAGTCCAGACAAAATTCCGATGGTTCTTCTTCCAACTCTGTACATAGCCGCAGCTGAGATTATGAGGGAAATAACGCGTGCAGTCGAGAGTAAAATCGTCATGGTGAATTCGTCAAATGTATCGTATGTTTCTCCTTTAACTTTGGAGAGAATGTCCACTGTGTAGAACATGACGATGCCTAGTCCACATGGAATCTGAAGGATGTTGAAGACTAGAACTATAATGAAGGGCTTGAGGATAGGAGGGGCCAAGTATCTCTTACAGTTGTTGACGAAGCGACCCAAACAAGCTTTTGCGTTCCAACGATTCAGGAAAGGTCGTCTTTCTTCAAACTGCGTCCGAAATCTCTGTGACAGATTGCGTAGATCTTGCATTACCTGCAGAATCAAGAACTTATGTGGGTTTTCTTTAAGATTCCAAGTGAAAAATTATTAACTAAATGTATTTTCTAGGAAATTAATCAATATGAGATGTATTACGAAAATAAATTATAAGGCAACACTGAGAAGTCTTTCTTGTGTTAGAAATGAGTTAAATATTTGAAACTAACAAGCAAGCATTCTGACGGGGGCAGATAGAAAAGTAAAATTTTTTTCTTCTACCATGTTAATAATGTCAAAAGTAGTGCATATATAAATTTTGGCCACTCGACCGCAATTACAAGACCGTCCGGAAAGTGATTTTTCCTGGGGTCGTTTACAGAAAAAAAAAAGCATAATTTGCATGAAAAGATTTATTGAAACAGACACAGCAATTGTTGCGCTATTTGTCAACGTATCCCTCACTGGATTTTTTTTTAAATTTCAGTAGGTTATTTTACGACGCTTCATCAACATCTTAGTTATTTAGCATCTGAATGAGGTGAAGATGATAATGCCGGTGAAATGAGTCCGGGGTCCAGCACCGAAAGTTATCCAGCATTTGCTAATATCGGGTTGAGGGAAAACCCCGGAAAAAAAACCTCAACCAGGTAACTTGTCTCGATCGGGAATCGAACCCGGGCCACCTGGTTTCACGGCCAGACGCGCTAACCGTCACTCCACAGGTGTGAACCTCCCTCACTGGAATTGAGACATTTGTCATTCTATGGGATCAATTTTTTTATCCTTGTGTCATAATCAAAGCTCGGAACTTGGGGACTTGTGTCTTTGCACGTGACTAAGCGACCGGACTTCAATGTCAACATACTCCCGCTTCCAGCACGGAGGTACTGTCAGGTCTTCTACAAAAGTGGTTTCTGGCTCCGACAACATATTGATTATATTATGGTAGGTTGAAACACGTAATTTCATAGCATATATATAATAAAAATAAACATGAAAAATATATCAAATTTACACGTAATTTCATAGCATATATATAATAAAAATAAACATGAAAAATATATCAAATTTACTGTTCTGCTGTGTACATTTTATTACAGTGTATGACTACCTACATTCGAAGATTTTTCGGTATTAGACTTAAAATACTGAATTTTTTTCACTGTTACTGTTTTTCTGTTCGATTTTCAGCAGTTGCTAGCTGATCTCGTATCTGAGAAATAGTTTTCAATTAGTGTGTCACTACTAGAGCAGGTCCCTCTACGCCTCGATCCATAGCTATGAACAGATTTTTCTCCAATTTGAGGGACTGCAATGCCTTTCAATGAATTCCGTTTCCAGCCTCTAGTTTGTGTGTGGCACAACTTACAAAATATAAACTCTCCATTCGAAAAAAATAATGTATCTCCTCCGAATTTTCCACGAAATTCTGCATCTTAAATTTAAAACAAAATGTATTTTTAAACTTCTATAATACCCATTCAAAATAACACGTATTTTCTAGTTCCTCAAACAGACCGTTTACCTTTAATTCTCTGAATGTCATTGGATTCGACATAACAGTTTCTTCGTCCGTCTTCCTGTCATTAGTTGTGGCCACTTTCTTAGTACATACGACTGTCCCTGAGCACTTGCAGCGTGAGCTTTGTGTACGTTGTACCTGTAATCTTACTCATGCACACGACACAAGTCCCCAAGTTCCGAGCTTTGGTCATAATAGTCAGCCGCCTGGGATCGGAACCAGCGTTTGACAGCCGTCTGCACCTCTCTGTCGATCCCATGATATAACAAATGTCTCAGTTCCGGTGGAGAATGTGTTGAAAAATAGCTCAACAATTGCTGTGTCTGTTCCAATAATTTTTTCTAATGAAATCGTGTTTTCTATCTGTTAACGGCCCCTGGCGAACTTATTTTTTACGGTCTTCGTAATTGCGGTCGAGTGACCAAAATTTGTATAAGCACTTCTTTTGATATTATTAACATGGTGAAAGAAAAAAAAATAACTTTTTTATTTGCCCCCATCAGAATGTTTGCTTCTAAGTTGTATACGAATATTTAAATTGAAAGATGGCGGTAGATGCAAGGTTATAAAATAAAATGTATTTAAATCGGAGATTACTAAAACTTGGTACGTCCTTGATTAAAAAAAATCGTCAAAATAATGTTAACGCGCCATCGGCCTGCACAACATCCAAAAGTCGTAAAGTGTAGCCTATGTATTTAATGTCTATCCACTTCACTTGCGTGATTCGGGTTCTGCATATTGCGGATAGATGGCAGAATTGTGATCCATGTTCAATTTATACACCACTTCGGCGGGCCATGCTGTACATAATTAGTAGACATCGGGAGTGCGGGCCCTAATATGGCGATTGCAGTTGACTATGCAGACGGGTATAGAGTATGACGTAAGTCTCTCTCGCCTTTCGCCGTACTGTTCCGTTCATCGAACCCGGAACATTCAGAGTGTGTTTAGCTGTCATACTGAAGAGCTGCGTGTGTGAAATGACGCATATTACAATGCCTAAAACAACTCGTTCACGAAGTGCAATACTGAATAATTTAGTAGAACAATTCGGACGCGATATATTTAGGCTATAATAGAAGGAGAAAGTGTTGTATGTGTCGTGTGTAATTTCAGATTATTACGAACTAAGAAGTACTATTTTGAAAGACACTGTAATAGTAAAACACACAAGGAAAATGTTGAACGCAATTCAAACAAAAACCAATCGAGTTCAAATAGTGGGTCACAATTCAATATAGTTTTATGTAACATGGTACACACAAAAATTCCATTCAGAACTTTGGACAATCCCCACTTAGATCATTTCTGGTAAAATACACAAATCAACATATTGCAGGAGAATATTTACCAATTTCGTACCAGAATACGATTGCCAAAATTCGAGAAAACGTGAACGATCAGAAAATATATGGGTTTCAGTTGATGAATCTACAGACGTAAGTAGTAGATATGTGGCAAATGTGGTGGTCGGTATACTTTTCGAGAACTGTGTAGGGAAGAAATTTGTGCTAACTTCAGAGAAACTGGAAAAGGTAAATCATGCAACGATTGTCCAAGTTTTTTATAAGGCTGTGCGCCTTTTATGGCCGGAAAGGATTAAATATAATAATGTACTTCTTTTTGTCACTGATGCAGCTCCATATATTATTAAGGCAGCAAAACAACTTAAAGAGCTGTATTCCAACATGGTGCATTTAACTTGTCTGGCGCACGGACTGCAAAATACCGTCGACATCGCATCAATTACATAAGTACGAAATGTATGATTATTGTATGTATGCAATTCATATACGCAAGACTGTACTTCTGAAGCCTGCACAGTGAGTTGCTTACCTGAGAGTTCAGTACACTCGCCACGGAACGCTCCAGTCATACTTAACTTGACGGTAAAAGGCCCGCACTCCCGCGGTTTAATAATTAGTATCTGTCGTGTACTAATGTGAGTGTGTGTGTGTGTGTGTGTGTGTGTAGGTGTAGTGTAGGGAATGGGTGATGATGATGATGATGATGATGATGATGATGAAGATGATAGGAAAGGTAACAGTGAAGCACTGATGAACATTACCGGTATTTCCGCATGAGTATATTTCATTGTTAATTAGTGATTAACTGTTAAATATAGTGATTCGATTGGTGCTCATTGCATTTCCACATTAGTGTTTATTAGTGACTATTGTTCCGCACTGCTGCTCATTGTATTTCCACATTAGTGTTTATTAGTGGCTATTGTTCCGCACTGCTGCTCATTGCATTTCCACATTAGTGTTTATTAGTGACTATTGTTCCGCACTGCTGCTCATTGTATTTCCACATTAGTGTTTATTAGTGACTATTGTTCCGCACTGCTGCTCATTGTATTTCCACATTAGTGTTTATTAGTGACTATTGTTCCGCACTGCTGCTCATTGTATTTCCACATTAGTGTTTATTAGTGACTATTGTTCCGCACTGCTGCTCATTGTATTTCCACATTAGTGTTTATTAGTGACTATTGTTCCGGAATATGAAGTGAACACAGTCACAGGAGCTCAAAGTTATGCAGACGCTGCAACGTGCGAGAGAGCAACGTGAAACTTCATTTCTGATATGACTGTATTTCCCTCCCTCCATTTAGAAAACTGTCGCGCCGTCTCGGATCGGTCTCCCTCTCACAGTCGAACCTTCTCCTCTCTCGAGTCGACGAGCTGTCACCATAAAGGTACGGTCACACGTCGCTATTATACTTTTGCAGCGCTACTTTTATACTGCAGCTGCAAAAGTTAAGTTGGTTTCGTGTTCATACGTAAGCCAAAAGTAGCGCGGTACACGCTACTTTTCGTGCTGCGCAACCCGAGTGCTGCAAAAGTTGCAACTGGAGGTTGCGAGTCTGTTCACACGCAAGGCGCTACTTTTGCAGCCGCAGTCATGCTGCAGGTTTCCATCTCCGTGTTGACTTCTCAATATACATTTTGTGGTTATGTTTGCGTTATTAAGAAACTCATGCGAAAGCTTACTTATCTATTATTTTCTTTTCTGTCGTATCTAGTATTCAGAAATTGACATTATTTTCACTATAAAGCTTTTAAAAACGCCTATATACTTAAATGATAACCAACAGTATATTCACGTAATCAATGTTGGCAACCCTCCTGTTTGGAACTACGCTACGGAAAATTTAAAAAATGAATTATATCGTCAGCAATTATGCTCAGACTGTGTTGTGTATTTAATAACTGTTACAAATAATTTATTTTCATCACATCTAACATTAAAATATATCCAAACAATAAAAGTATCATTGGCACATTTGGGTGGCAACACTGGTCGCAACCGCAGCAAAAGTTTCAACAAAACTGATATCAAAAATGCTGCGGCTGCAACCCTGAGAACCGTGTTCACACGTCGCTACTTTTAAGCTGTGCGCAGCATGGAAAAGTAGTGGGCAGCAGGTTCGGCAGCCGCTACTTTTCGGGTTGCACCGTTGTTCACACGTCGCAGTACGAGAGTTGCGCATTTTTTTGTACTGCAGCGCTGCAAAAGTAGCGACGTGTGACCGTACCTTAAAGTAACTGGGCTGCACGTATCGTATTCGGTCACATGGCATAGTTTACGGTAATAAGAAACACGTTATGGCAAAAACTCTCCAATAGCGGCTTAAACCCGAAAAAATACAAAACTACGAAGAAGAAAGAGGATTACTTTTGCTTGACCTTTTCCTAGTCCACAATGCAGGACTCACCTTGGCTTGGCTGTCCGGTCCCCACACCCAGGTGAGCGAGAGCTCCGCTTCCACGAGGCGATTCTTCTTGACGAGGAATGTTGGCGACTCTGGTATGTAAAACCAGAGGATGAGTAAGTTGAAGATCAGGGGCGCTGTGGCGAATGCAGCGGCGACGCGCCAGTGCAGGGCTGCACCCATCGTGCACATGGCCAGCACCCCGATGGCCCCGAAACTGGCACCCAGAACCAGGACGGATCCCCGGAATCTGGGATGTGACAGTTCATCGTACAGAACCTATGAAGTGCAAAGCGTGCTCTGAACAATCTGCTGTTTTCTCGAGATTAACTTCATTTTTTCTACTAAAAGATTAAGTTGAGCTATAAGCTTAGTGGTTCACCCCTCTCTGCTCATCTTAAACGTCTGGATTTAATATTCCTAATTATGTCAGGTGAAGAATACAATGCGTGCAGTTCTGCGTTATGTAACTTTCTCCATTCTGCTATAACTGCATCCCTCTTAAATCCAAATATTTCCCTAAGCAACTTATTCTCAAACACCCTTAACCTCTGTTCCTCTCTCAAGTGAGGGTTCAAGTTTAACAATCATACAGAACAACCGGTAATACAACAGTTTTATAAATTCTAACTTTCAGTTTTTTTGAGAGCAGACTGGATGCCAAGAGCTTTTCGACCAAATAATAATAGGCATTTCCCATATTTATTCTGCGTTTAATTTCCTCTCGAGTGTCATTTATATTTGTTACTGTTGCTCCAAGATATTTGAATTTTTCCACCTCTTCGAAGGATAAATTTCCAATTTTTATATTTTCATTTCGTACAATATTCTGGTCACAAGACATAATCATATACTTTACTTTCAAACCTATCGCTTTACTTGCTTCAAGTAAAATTCCTGTGTTTTCCCTAATCGTTTGTGTATTTTCTCCTAACATATTCACGTCATCCGCATAGACAGGCAGCTGGTGTAATCCGTTCAATTCCAAACCTTGTCTGTTATTCTGGACTTTCCTAATGGCATACTCTAGAGCAGCCGTGGCGAAAATGCGACTCACGAGCACATTGTGGCTCGCAATGATAGCTGTGCATTTCCTTTGCTTCCTACCTTCCCCAACCCCCACCCTCTCACTCACTGGAGTCAAACTCCGTTCCATTTGTATTTGTCTCTGACCTGCGAGTAGTGTTCGTCGCAAAGTCTCTCTCGAAACCATGTACCTCTACAAAAACGAAAGTTTCAAGTAGGATGGGAGGACGCATTTTTTGCTGCCAATATGGAATATTAAATGCATGATTTGTTCACAAGTATTACGAGGAAAACGGTTGTATAACATAAAATGGCATTATAAGTTACTACATGTTATTGATGAAACATTAAAAGGTTAAGTGTTACTGTTACTATCATCATCATCATCATCATCATCATCATAATCATCATCATCATCATCATCATCATGATCATCATCATATCTGTACGTCGATCCCTTTTCAGTAGATGTACGAATAATGCGGTTAGATCTTCAAGTTAAACTCACAGATTTACAATGTGATGTTAAATGAAAGCTAGATGTAAGGACTTGACAAATGGTGAACTTTTCAAATCTTTCGAAAAAAATAAATATTTGAAGCTTCGTTCTTTCGCTTGCTCTGTTGAAGCCATGTTCGCTGTAACTTACGTTTGTGAAAAATTATTTTCAACAATGAAAATAGTAAAAACCAAATTTAGATCACGACAGACAGAAAAATATCTTTGTGATCAACTACGACTGGCAGTAAGTGACTTAATTCCTGATTTTGAAACTCTGTCGCAGAGACATTCTGAAGACAGTTAATTTTAGGTTGTGATAATGTGTCCTAGGTTTTCTTGTTCATTTCTTTCTTCGTTACACGTACTAAATATTAATTTGTAGTCTTGTACTGTATAAAATTTTATTTATGTGCTTGAAGTAAGGAAAATGAAAAACAGTTAATAAGTCAGACAGTTGCTTCACTTCCCCTTCGGGTGCCCGCCTCCCTCCAAAGGTGCTATGCACGTTGCAGGTTACACAGTGGCTCGGCGCACGATCGAAATTTCGCCACGGCTGCTCTAGAGCAATGGCGGGCATTCCTGCGGCATTGCCGCAGTGACGTTAGACCTCAGCGAAGCATCAAACTTACCCCCTACCTTCCCCTTCCCCCCACTCTATGAAAATACTGCGCGTGTACGTGGCGGATTATACTGGACTGCTGTACTTCGGAGCTTCATTAGTGATACAATGTCTTTCGCAGAATCATATGAATCGAGAGGATATCACACTTATAAGAAAGGCGGTTCTTTCATTTCTCATGTTTAGGATCAGTTACAAATATTCAGGACGCGAACTTAAATATGTACATTCTTAAAATAGAACACAGATTCAGTGATTTTCAAAGGATAGAGAAAGATTTCAATATTTTTCCACTCCTTTTCATGTTTAAATTGAAAATGTTATCCGAGAATTCCGGTTAGAGGTACTGGATTTTCAGAATGATGGTTTCTTGAAAGCAGAATGTGAAGGTCCACTGGGAGCAAACATTTTTTAAAAGATGTCCAGTACTACATATCCACTGCTTAGACAGTTTGCTTCAAAAATAATGAGTACCGTCATTTCCCATAACTATGGTCCTGGAACATAACTATTGTCCACGATACAACTATTCAAATTTTGTACTCCATAACGTAGTACGTCGTTTATCTATATTTTTGCTGTACTGTAGTTTGAATTCAAGTCACTGCAGCTATCTACGAACGGTCTATGTTACTTCTACAATGATCTTTGAATGGTTGTGTCGTGGACCATAGTTGTGTTCCAGGACCATAGTTATGGGAAATGACGGTATGTATTCATCAACCTACCACTGCGAACAGCTGTTTTCTAAAATAAAATTTATAAAGTCCAGCCACAGATCCCCCTAAAGCGATGCTCATCTCCTTGCGCAAATGAAAATAGCATGCACAGATATAAAGCCCAATTTCCAAGAAATTGTTTTGAAAAATGATCAATTAAATATCACGTGAATGGACTATTCTAATTACATACGGTAGGTAGGAGTGTAGTGGCGCAACTGTCTGTAAATCCGTCACTGCCCTGTAGAATGTAACCCCTCGCACAGTGTGTAGTTTGTATTGTATTGTATTGTATTTATTAACATTCCATAGTATTTATACATTGCTTTACAGCTAGAATATGGAACAAGTCAAAAAATTTAATACTATTATAAAGTCTTAATTTATAGTCACAGTCTAGATGAAATATACAGACGAGATTTACAATATAGTCTACTAGTACAACACAAAGTTTTAGTATCAATTTCATGAAGTGTTATTGAATGTCATGAATTCACCTACAGAATAGAAGGCGTGAGAAATTAGGTACTTCTTTAATTTGGCCCTAAATAATCTTATGTTTTGAGTTTCATTTCTTACATCGATAGGGAGGTTATTAAAAATTTTTACTGCCATATAACGCACTCCTTTTTGATAGCACGATAGACTTGCCGATGGAGTATGAAAGTCATTTTTGACGTGTATTTATGCTATGAACTGTTGAATTAGTTACAAAGTTTTCACGATTACATACGAGGAAGACTATTAATGAAAATATATACTGACAAGCCATGGGCATTATTTGTAGATTTGGCACCTACTATTATTCTAATTACTCTTTTTTGTAATAGAAATATACTGTTACTATCTGTGGAATTTCCCCAGAATATTATTCTAAAACTCATTACCGAGTGGAAGTATGCAAAGTATATTGTTTTTAAGGTATTGATATTTACTATCTTTTGCATAGTTCTAATAGCAAAACAAGCTGAATTTAGTTTGGGGGTAATTTCTTTAATATGACTTTTCCAATTTAACACATTATCGATTTTTAAGCCAAGAAATTTGGTTGTTGTTGTTTCTAATAGGGATCTATTGTTAATTATTGCGCTGGAAACATGCGAGGTTAAATTTGCATGGGATTTAAATTGAATTATGTTAAATCCTGTCTTGAGGGTTGCATTCATTTTGCCCACCACTGCTCTAGAGCAAAGCTAAAAAGTAAAGGTGATAGTGCATCTCTAGTGCAAACTATTATTAACAGTAATAATCTGTAAGTCAGACTAAGTCGTATTGCATACCGAGCTGGCAGAAGTGCAGATGCCCACGGCCGTCCCGTAGATAACGCGTCCGCCGATCAGCATGGCTTGGTTGTGCGCTGTAGTGATGAGCAGCCAGCCCAGCACGAACAGCAGCTCCCCCAGCAGGTACGACGTCCGGCGACCAATGTGCTCCAACAGCAGCCCGCCCCCCAAACTGCCCACCGGACTCACCAGCATGAATATGCTCGCTGCCGGCACACATGCATACCTGTACGTCAGTCTAAATGGTTTTCTAAAGAACAATCAATGATTTACTGGGCTGGATTTCATACTTCATAGGCCTACTTACAAGTATGGGGGAGGAGAAGGCTTGAAATGCTCAATTCTTGCTTTAAAATGTAACCCTATAGTTTGTAGTTCAGCTGTGAGAATAGTAAAACCAGTACTTACTTACTTACTTACTTACTTACTGGCTTTTAAGGAACCCGGAGGTTCATTACCCCCTCACATAAGCCCGCCATTGGTCCCTATCCTGAGCAAGATTAATCCAGTCTCTATCATCATATCCCACCTCCCTCAAATCCATTTTAATATTATCTTCCCATATACGTCTCGGCCTCCCCAAAGGTCTTTTTCCCTCCGGCCTCACAACTAACACTCTATATGCATTTCTGGATTCGCCCATACGTGCTACATGCCCTGCCAATCTCAAACGTCTGGATTTAATGTCCCTAATTATTGCAGGTGAAGAATACAATGCGTGCAGTTCTGCGTTGTGTAACTTTCTCCATTCTCCTGTGACTTCATCCCTCTTAGCCCCAAATATTTTCCTAAGCACCTTATTCTCAAACACCCTTAACCTATGTTCCTCTCTCAAAGTGAGAGTCCAAGTTTCACAACCATGCAGAACAACCGGTAATATAACTGTTTTATAAATTCTGACTTTCAGATTTTTTGACAGCAGACTGGATGATAAGAGCTTCTCAACCGAATAATAACAGGAATTTCCCATATTTATTCTGTTTAATTTCCTCCCGAGTGTCATTTATATTTGTTACTGTTGCTCCAAGATATTTGAACTTCTCCACCTCTTCAAAAGATAAATTTCCAATTTTTATATTTCCATTTCGTACAATATTCCCGTCACGAGTCATAATCATATACTTTGTCTTTTCGGAATTTACTTCCAAACCTATCTCTTTACTTGCTTCCAGTAAAATTCCCGTGTTTTCCCTAATCGTTTGTGGATTTTCTCCTAACATATTCACGTCATCCGCTTAGACAAGCAGCTGATGTAACCCGTTCAATTCCAAACCCTCTCTGTTATCCTGAACTTTCCTAATGGCATATTCTAGAGCAAAGTTAAAAAGTAAAGGTGATAGTGCATCTCCTTGCTTTAGCCCGCAGTGAATTGGAAACGCATCTGACAGAAACTGACCTATACGAACTCTGCTGTACGTTTCACTGAGACGCATTTTAATTAATCGAACAAGTTTCTTGGGAATACCAAATTCAATAAGAATATCATATAAAACTTCTCTCTTAAACGAGTCATATGCCTTTTTTAAATCTATGAATAACTGATGCACTATATCCTTATACTCCATTTTTTCTCCATTATCTATCGAATACAAAAAAATCTGGTCAATAGTTGATCTGTTATGCTGATGATCCCCAATCTAGCAGTACTTATTAGCATTAGTAACAGTAGTAGTAATAACAAATGGGCAGGGCATGTAGCACGTATGGGCGATTCCATAAATGCATATAGTGTGTCAGTTAAAAGGCCGGTGGGAAAAAGACCTTTGGGGAGGCCGAGACGTTGATGGGAGGATAATATAAAAATGGATTTGAAGGAAGTGTGGTAAAATGTTAGAGACTGGATTAATCTTTCTCAGGATAGGGATCGATGGCGGGCTTATGTGAACCTCCGAGTTCTTTAAAAGCCATTTGTGAGTAAGTAAGTAGTAATAGCAAATGGTAATCATGTATTGTAGGTAGCAGTTGAATTATATATACAAAGAGAAACAATAATTTCAAAACTGTTTATATACCTATCAAAGATCCAGTTTCTTCATCCACATATAGATTAGAGTTTGCTTCTTCTTCTTTCAGTTTGGGAAGCAGTACGGCGGAATGTCCTAGACTCATTCCAATTGCAGAAACTAACAGCAAATGCGCCATCCCCAGCATGACCTGGGAAACAATTTAATGCGAGAAATAGTCATATTTTGTTTACTGAAGATTTTGCATAAAATATGTAGTTACACGTCTGTAATATAAATATTGAAATAAAGCACAAACTACACAAAGTAGCTTTAAAAGTAGACTTACTAATATTGACAAAATAAGTCTATGCAATTTCTAACTTATTAAACTATTTTAAACCGGGTAGAAGGGAATTAAATATGGTTCATTTACACCTGTGTATAATCTTGGACCAATATCGGCGATATTTCTGTGTTCTTTTGTTGTGATACTCCTCGGCTCTGTCCAGTGTAATATTATGTCAGCACGTCTGATATGGTAGTTATGTGAAAATAAATTGAAGTTATTTTTGTTTTTGTGTAGGGTAAAGGTTGGTAATACTGTGATACGAGTAATATTGTGATCGTTATTTTTGAGAATTTATTACAATTTTACTGAGCAACTTTGTGTAGCAACTTGTCCACGAACATTCTCTTAACACGTTGACGCAAAAAAATCGATCTTGCTCTCGCTCAGTAAAATTGTAATAAATTCTCGAAAATAACTACAAATAAATGTTACTTCCATCACAGTTTACCAACCTTAACCCTATAATTTCCACGAGATAATAAAGTCGATTTACTCTCTCGTTGCATACAATATTTTATTCATTACTGGTATCTGAACCAAAGTAGCTATATGGGGAAATTTTAATTTTATTTTAATTTTAGTTAAAATAGTTCATACCATTGGAAAATCATATTTCTCTAAGGAAATTAACAACAGTATGCAGGTTATTTCTCTTTGGTCCATCTAGATTCATAGCAGACCATGCGATGTACTGTACTACTGGGTGTTCATTTCAAAGTGTGTCATGACGTCACTGTTATGAGTCAGCGATTTGAAGCGAGTTTCAGCTTTTATGCCAGAGAAGTTTCCTATTAATCAAGGCGTTCAATCTGAACTTGAGAACGTGTACGGTATAACTTGAACGTCGTTGCAACAGATGGCGGTCTGTACTGTCTGCGTGCTACCATAACCTCTTTCGAACTGTGTTTTGCGCTGCCAAGTCGTACGCAGGGTATTTGTTATCATCGGTTGCGTACGGTAACATTCCACAATACAAATCAAATGCTCCGTGTCCATGTTGACCGTCGAAGTTAATGTCAACAAATACGTAAGAAATAGTCTTAACCCTCTCCCCATATCCCGACAGTAAGGAAAAAACCCTCCTCAGTACATGTTTCCAAACAGTTCACATTCCTGCCACTACCGGCGTTGCCGTACATATCAGTAAATACTCTTCAGAATGAACGCCCTACTTGCTATGCAACTTCTCTGACACGTAGGTAATACACCTCTGCGGATGTGTAGGAAGATTGAATTCTCTAGGTTCATCGACTAGCCATATGACGGCATACAGCGAGCCATGACACACTTTGAACTGAACACCCAGTAGAAATAAAAGAGGAAATGAGTGTACTTTGAGGTGTTAATAGTGAAATAAAACTCTTTAATTCGCTGCTAAGAATAAAGTAATTGATTAGATTGCCACTGACGACGAAATGAAGAGACGTTTATGATACCAGTAATGTACAGTATCAAAATATTACTTCTTTTGTAACTCTTAAAATCAGGCCAGTTTTTTCTTCATCATATGGTCAGAAAGTACGTTTGCGTTATGTGCGAAAAAAAAATAATATTGAAATATCACATGACAAACATCACCAGACAAGACTTCAGTTAAAAATTTTGTCAAATTTTAATAGTTTAGAGTGAAAATAAAAAGACGATATTTTTCAGATATTTTAAAGACATCTTCACGGAAAGAAAAATTAATTCAGGTTTCCCATTGTTTAATAATTAAAGTATGTAACTACAGATAATTCTTATAGTGTTTTGAAAACAGTTATTTTAATCTATTTATGATTTCTAGCTCATAACGAACAATTTAAAAGAGAAGCACAAACATTTATAGTTTTGTAGCTAAGTAAGAAGTTAAGTACAAAATCATTTCGGTATAAAATAATTTCAAGGAAAAATTATTCCGGGGCCGCGTATCGATCCCGGGATCCTTCGCTTAGCGCGCGAACGCTCTACCGACTGAGCTACCCCAGGAACTATACACGACACAGTTACAATTTTTCCTTTTATATCCACACAACTCACATGAGCTGACAAGACGCCAGAACTCAACTGTGAGTGCACACAATTACTGTGTGACTTTAAATTGTGGCTTTCTGTTAACGTATCTCTAGTAACGAATGTACTATACAAATTTGGCTTTCAGGTAGTAGCTCCCTGTAAAGTTCTTGGGGTAGCTCAGTCGGTAGAGCGTTCGCGCGCTAAGCGAAGGGTCCCGGGATCGATACCCGGCCCCGGAACAATTTTTCCTTGAAATTATTTAAATCTGCTTTACAGGGAGCTACTACCTGAAGGCCAGATTTGTATAATACATTTCGGAATATGTATGATAAGATTTTCTTGTGCTAAATTTTAACGTACCTTGTTCACGCGCCTCTTGTTTTGTTTTATGTGAGGGTGTGTTCGTGTGGTATAATGTAGAGTCAAAGAGTGTGTGTGTTCTGAAATTGAGTTGTGAAATATGCAGAACACATACAAATGCTAACCACACCCACAGAAACATCAACACAGACATGGAAATACTACACATCCGACCAAAAAGCCAGAAACTAAACACACTAGAACAATATGAAATATACAGACACACGAAAACACACCCCAACGAAATTCTCAACACACAACTCAATTTCAGAACACACACTCTCTTTGACTCTACATTATACCATACGAACACACCCTCACAAGAAACAAAACAAGAGGCGCCAAGATCAACAACGACCAATTCTGAGGATGACCCATAAAAGGTCAAAACATGTAAACAAGGTACGTTAGAATTTAACACAAGAAAATCTTATCATACATATTCCGAAGTGATACAATGTTAAAAGTTGTGTAATCAAGATGTACAAAATCATTTGCAGCTACGAGTATATCAATAAGTGCATACTGAGTAATAAACTTACAAGCAAACATTCTGATGAAGGTAGATAAAAAAAGTTTTTATTTTTTCTTTTACCATGTTAATAATGTCAAAGGACGTGCTTATATAAATGTTGGCCAGTCGACCGAAATTACAAAGACAGTAAAAAATTGTTCGCCAGGGGCCGTTAACAGAAAAAATACATAATTTCAGTGGAAAAAATTATTGGAACAGACACAGCAATTGTTGAGCTGCTTTTCAACATATTCTCCACTGGAACCACAGTCTACTATATACAGTCGCGAAGCTTGAGCTGTTTTTTTGCAAATCTCGTGATAAAGCGCTCCAAGCGGTTAGCAACTAGAAACAATAGACTGTCCATGGTCGACTTTGGACTGTGTCGTATTTCTGTCGAGTGCTAGCTCGTTGCGTATTTCACATTGATGCTTGTGAAATGTTCGTTATTGGTTGTAATGAAAATGTTAATGGCTAAAATATAATAATTGGAATAATAATATGGGACAAGGAGGAGACGTTTGTAGTGCTATAAATAGTAGCAACAGTAAGAGAAAGAGCCCAGAGTTATCCTTTTCCGATTTCCGAAAGATTCAGAAAGGTTCCTGGGTTTCCACAAGAATGCCGTGCAGAAACAAAACTCTTAATTTTGAAGTTCTTTGTGACTGTTAGAATACATTATATCCTTAAATTTCACAATGAAATGTTTATCTAACCGAAAGGACATTAGATACCGGTTAAAGTTCTGCTAAATTTCCAGAGAAATAAAGGTTAGGTCTACTTTTTTTTTCAGAGGATATATTTTTGATTATAGCTACTAATTTTGTTATTATTTTTATGTTATTTTACTAAAGACGTAGAAAAATTAAGTTTGTTTTAATGAAATTTATTGATCACGTTTTATTTTCAATTCTGGTGGGATTATTATTGCTTAGGCCTACTTTTTTTTTTCAAAGGATATGTTTTTAATTATAGCTGTTAATTTTGTTGTTATTTTTATTTGTTGCTTTACTAGAGACGTAGAAAAAGTCTGTTACAATAAAATTTATTGATCACGTTTTATTTCCAATTCTGGTGTGATTATTATTGCTTAACCTCATCCCACTTTGTTAACTACGTAAGCCTACACTACAAGTACCGGTACGCGTAAGTTACTCCATTAATTCATATTTCCATTATTATTGTTGTAAAGGAAAATGCAAATTAATATTTATTGGTTTCATAGTTAATTATCGCTATAATCTTGAATGAGTGAAGCTATTATAGTAAATTTCAGTTCGTTTCGCACAAACAAAAATTATATTAACTTATTTCTTGCAGGTATCTTCGAGTTTATGGTGGAATTTAATATACTTCATTAAAATAATAAATTAACTTTATGCATTTAATATTTCAATAATGGAAGGAAGGTGTTAATTTTTCCAAAAGAACACGACAACGAAAGTGTAACATATTTTGTCGTCTGCTAGGAGAGAGATCTGCGATGATGAGGCGATAGTAGCGATCCTAGTGGTGGGCAACTACCCCTGTTTGCATTTTTGCTACATATTGAGCTTCGCGAGTGTATATAGTAGACTGTGACTGGAACTAAGACATTTGTCATATCATGGGATCGACAGAGAGGCGCAGACGGCTGTCAAACGCTGGTTCCGATTCCAGGCGGCTGACTTCTACGACACAAGGATACAAAAATTGATCCCATGGTATGACAAATGTCTCAATTCCAATGGAGGATATGTTGACAAATAGCGCAACAATTTCTGTATTTTTCAGTAAACCTTTCCATGCAATTGTGATTTTATTTCTTTAAATTGCACCAGAGAAAATCACTTTCTGAACGGCCTTGTAATTGCGGTTGAGTGGCCAAAATTTGTATAGGCGCTTCTTTTGACGTTATTAACATGATGAAAGAAACAAATTTAAGTTTTTTATCTACCCTCATTAGAATGTTTGCTTGTCAATCGGTAGAGCGTTCCAAAGGTCCCGTGTTCGATGCCCAGCTCCGGAAAAATTTTTCCCTTGAAATTATTCAAGTCTGCTTTTCAGAGAGCTATACCTGATTTGTATATTACTAAGAAAACTTTACAAAATACGTTTCACAGAAATTGTTTCGAAATATATTACCTGAGGTTGCAAATGTCTATTTTGTCCGCTTGTCTCCTCTGTGAAAGCAAACGTCTCCCCATCCCTGAATGTCACATTTGTGAGATGCGCGAGTCTCCGACCGCCATTGGAAATGAATCCTTTGGCTTCTTCTGCATTCTCTTCGCACATTTGCAGGTCAAAAAGTGGATAAGAGACACACTGTAAACACAAAATATGTAGTGCCTTCAAATTAACTGCTGCTTACATACTGTATAAGTAAAGGGACATCATTTTATTTTTACTAACATTTTTAATATTAACCTGGCTATACCTTTGGATTAATGATTGAGACCTGAAAACACCGTTTGCTACCTCCTTCCACGACTGGAGTTCGATGATATTGGCGTAAAATACAAACAAATCACTTTACTAGGTACAGGAGGGAAGAAAAGTAGTTCATCCATTTGCGTAAAGTAGGAAATATCGCGATTTTGAGTGTGATAATTTTCATTAGGTTTTGTTTAATCAAAATACAATACAGTATTAACAATAAGTGTTTTTACTCACGAACTGAGCTGTCCACGTGGACGTATTCATTATGCAGTGTATATTATACTGTCTACAGCACATTAGCGTACAATATAGAGAATGAAGTTAAATTGAAAAATAATCAGAATATGGATATTTAAACACATTTTTGAAAATGGTGGCCGTTCATTTCGATACAGGCTTCAGTTCTTTTGTGCCTATTATCGCACTATAGCCTATTGCATCTAATTCCAATTACCAGTTTCTTCCTTCAAACTTAGTAACCCATGTTGAAATAATTCTGTACCTACTCTATAAAAGAGTACCTTACGTACTGTAAATTCAGTCTTCACTTCTGCCCGACCCGCACAGATAAAATTACTCAGACATGCTATCTACTGTCCGTCCTAGTGGTTATGCCGTAGGATCGTAGAAAGGGGGGGGAATCACGTGATAGTTAATTACTTAACGAGGCCCTTTCATTTAAGTTATTTTAAACAGTTGCATAATATTACGTAGACGTCCAATTAATTCCTAACAGAAATTAATGTTTTCAGAAAAGAGCTAAGAAAGCCCAGCCACTAGTCTTTACAGTGGAGCGAGCAGAAGCAGGTGGGGGAAATCGGTATGCGACGTAGGCAAACGGACGACAGTACCTGTGCGAAAATATGATTCAATATTGGAAGTTTTCGTCACTGGAAAACGCGAACATATTTCTGAAACGTACTATAATCACTAACTCAGTACTGCGGCCTTGGTTCTGTGTGGAGGACAGTTGGAACTTCGTTAGTAGAAGGGGTGGGAGTGAAGTAAATTAAAAAACTCAGGTAAAATAAAAGTTGAAGTAAAAATAAAATGATGTCCCTGTACAAGTTGGGCCAGTCAAACGAAAAGATTTGATGGGAGTATACGGTTCATATGGAGAGGCTGAGAATGGATATAACCGTCTCTTCTCTACCTACTTACTTTACAATTTATGACTCCTTAGGCGGTGACGTCACTATCTCCGCGTTCCCTAGTAAGAAGTTATTTGTCGCTACCATGTTTTGTTAAATGGTGCGCATAGTTACTGCAAATTGCAATTAATTGAGAAACCTCTCCATGCCCAGAAGGTAACGGTATAGTGTGCGGATTAATTGCCCCGTTCTTTTTTTGAGAATGAGGCCGCAAATGCAGTGACTGTTAATTCAGTGCGATATGTTGAAATGATACAGAACTTTTTTACACCACAACTCGCCCATTTTCCAGTGAATGAAAACATACTGTTTCAACAGGACGGAGCAACAGGAGGCACAAGTTCGCCATTTTTACAGATCACAAAACCAAAGTTAATTCGTGAAAATGGCGCCGGGCAGGTGTCGTCCATTGCATTGATGCACTCTCTCACCCGAGTCACGATATTTTTCATGACGCACATAGCATGTCTGGAGGAATTTCATCAGTTTGCTCCATAATTTTCTGCTTCAGGGCTTTTAAATCTACTGGACGAGTTTCTTACACTTTGTTCTTTAAATAACCCCACAAAAAAAGCCACAAGCAGTATCGCATGTTATGTTTATTTACACTACCAGACAATTCAAATTGTGCTTCGTCTGACATTATTAAGTGACGAATAATCCATGTGTTCATTAAACGAATAAATTAATAATTACAAAATTCCGTTCTTCAAATGAAGTCACGGGCCGACAACTTTTGCACTATTTGAATTTTGTACGGATGGTAATTTAATTCTATGTGCAATACCCGACGAAAAGAGGTGTTGGATATATTAAGGACAAAGTATGTCGACGTACAGACCGTTTTGGAATTGATAGGTTTTTCAATAAATGTTAATGGCAAGTTACCGAGTAGTAAAGACTTCAAAATCATGAGTTCATTTTGCCCCACCTTGTGTAAGCACACTGTACTCACGTTTCTATGCCGGACATAATCCGAAAGACTGAGGAAAATGAATGAGATTATTTACTGGGCACTCTTTTCTTTCATGAGGCAGATTAGCAGCAGAACCAGTGAAGTACTTCTTATACTGACATTTACAATCGTCTTGTTTCATTGTTTAGTTCCAGGACATTAAATTCAGGACATTAATCATAACCTTGAGGCGGGGAAGGGATAAGGAGCGTCTGATACGAGTTCCTTTATCAACTCTCCAATGTTTTAACAAGCTCTTTCTTCCATAGGAAAGGAGTTCATTGAGATATTACTGCGGGTATAATGACAGTAAAAGTAATCTCAGTTTTATGTCACTGCAGGCAGTAGTATCAACATAATTATTTTAGGGAAGGAGAGTTTGAGACCGATCGTCTGAATATCTCAATTTTCTTTTTAATTTGATCCATATTTTTCTTACTTTCTTCTCCTGTCCCTTGGTTTCATTTCTCACACCTTAGCTCTTTTTCTTTGTTAGTTTTCTCTTAGTTCAGTTCATTTATTTTTATTTTTCCCTTATTTTTGGTTTTCTTCTGTATTTCCTCTTTCTTTTTTTCTTGATTTAGTTTCTCTTACTGTTACCTTCAATCTGTCAATATGTGCTTACTTTTTATTTCACCATTTCTTGCATCCCTCCTTTCATTTTTTCTTAAACATGGCAAGGGATGTCCACAAAAGCATAGTCTAGTTTTGTGATTTCTTCCTAAATAATCTGACTTGATAATACTCTGGTTAACTGACAATCCCGTGTACTATACTTTCAATATCGTTATAAATTTTAATACAATTTCTATTACTCCTAAATTCAGATTTTCGGGTGAAATAATGGAAGGGTATTAATTTTAAATTTATTTGCTTATATTTAATCAAATGGTAAAGAGGTAGGTTTTGAAGTAAATCCAGAAAAGACAAAGTATATGATTGTCTCTCGTGACCAGAATATTGTACGAAATGGAAATATAATCGAAAATTTATTCTTTGGAGAGGTGGAAAAATTCAAATATCTTAGAGTAACACAACACATATAAATGACACTTGAGAGGAAATTAAACACGGAATAAATATGGGAAATGCCTATTATTATTCGGTTGAGAAGCTTTTATCGTCTAGTCTAATGTCAAAAAATCTTAAAGTTAGAATTTATAAAACAGTTATTTTACCGGTTGTTCTGTATGGTTGTGAAACTTGGACTCTCACTTTGACAGAGGAACAGACACTACGATATTCCAGAATAAGCTGCTAAGGAAAATATTTGAAGCTAAGAGGGATAAAGGGACGACAAGGAGAACGAGAAGACGACATGGAGAGCGAGGGAATGACAAAGAGAACGAGAGAACGATAAAGAGAACGAGGGAACGACAAGGAGAACGAGGGGACGACAAGGAGAACGAGACGACAAGGAGGACAAGGGGAACAAGGGGACGAGAAGGAGAACAAGGAGAACGAGGAAACGACAAGGAGAGCGAGGGAATGACAAAGAGAACGAGAGAATGACAAAGAAAACGAGGGAACGACAAGGAGAACGAGAGAATGACAAAGAGAACGAGGGAACGACAAGGAGAACGAGGGGACGACAAGGAGAACGAGGGGACGACAAGGAGAACGAGGGGACGACAAGGAGAACGAGGGGACGACAAGGAGAACGGGGTGACGACAAGGAGAACGAGGGGACGACAAGGAGAACGAGGGAACGACAAGGAGAACGAGGGGACGACAAGGAGAACGAGGGAACGACAAGGAGAACGAGGGGACGACAAGGAGAACGAGGGGACGACAAGGAGAACGAGGAGACGACAAGGAGAGCGGGGGGACGACAAGGAGAACGAGGGGACGACAAGGAGAGCGAGGGAATGACAAAGAGAACGAGAGAACGACAAAGAGAACGAGGGGACGACAAGGAGAAGGAGGGAACGACAAGGAGAACGAGGGGACGACAAGGAGAACGAGGGGACGACAAGGAGAACGAGGGGACGACAAGGAGAACGAGGGGACGGCAAGGAGAACGAGGGGACGACAAGGAGAACGAGGGGACGACAAGGAGAACGAGGGGACGACAAGGAGAACGAGGGGACGACAAGGAGAACGAGGGGACGACAAGGAGAACGAGGGGACGACAAGGAGAACGAGGGGACGACAAGGAGAACGAGGAGACGACAAGGAGAGCGGGGGGACGACAAGGAGAACGAGGGGACGACAAGGAGAGCGAGGGAATGACAAAGAGAACGAGAGAACGACAAAGAGAACGAGGGGACGACAAGGAGAAGGAGGGAACGACAAGGAGAACGAGGGGACGACAAGGAGAACGAGGGGACGACAAGGAGAAGGAGGGAACGACAAGGAGAACGAGGGGACGACAAGGAGAACGAGGGGACGACAAGGAGAACGAAACGACGACAAGGAGGACAAGGGGAACAAGGGGACGAGAAGGAGAACAAGGAGAACGAGGAAACGACAAGGAGAGCGAGGGAATGACAAAGAGAACGAGAGAATGACAAAGAAAACGAGGGGACGACAAGGAGAACGAGAGAATGACAAAGAGAACGAGGGAACGACAAGGAGAACGAGGGGACGACAAGGAGAACGAGGGGACGACAAGGAGAACGAAGGGAACAAGGGGACGACAAGGAGAACGAGGGGACGACAAGGAGAACGAAGGGAACAAGGGGACGACAAGGAGAACGAGGGGACAAGGAGAACGAGGGGACGACAAGGAGAATGAGGGGACGACAAGGAGAACGAGGGGACGAAAGGAGAACGAGGGAATGACAAGGAGAAGGGGAACAAGGGAGAGACCCAGGAGAGTGAGTTGTATTAAATGTGACGGTCAATTTCTAAGTTATCCCTCTCGTTACCTACTCAGGGGAAAGAAGTAGTTCTCCGCCAAAAAGGAAAAGAGGAAGGGAAAAAAATAATAAATGAGAAGGAGATAGAGTGAAAGCAAGAGGAGAGAGGACGAGAGTGGTGAAGAGAAACTGAGAGACAACAGATGCACTCGAGACAGAGTGGAAGAGGGAGAGAGTGGAAGAGGGAGAGAGTGGAAGAGGGAGAGAATGGAAGGAGGAGGGAGTGAGTGGAAATATAAAAGAGCGAGGAAAAGATAGAAAGAAGGAGAGAAATTGTGGGTGCGAGGAGTAGAGGGAGGAATCGAGAGGAACAAGAACGAAATTAACAGATTCGCGATAACTATAATACTCAGACAGTGTTAAAAATATAAGTGTTAAGGGAGAATCTTCCTTTCAAGTTGATGTGACCAAGTCAACGTCTAAGCTAGAGCACTTTATTATGAATCCATTTACTGTACTGTTCAAAGATATTAGTTCTCTTTCTTACCGGTAATAGTTATGAACTGCGGCTATCGTACTACACCTCGAGGAGCAATTTTATTTTATTTATTTTATTGGGTTATTTTACGACGCTGTATCAACATCTAGGTTATTTAGCGTCTGAATGAAATGAAGGTGATAATGCCGGTGAAATGAGTCCGGGGTCCAGCGCCGAAAGTTACCCAGCATTTGCTGGGCTGAGGGGAAACCCCGGAAAAAACCTCAACCAGGTAACTTGCCCCGACCAGGATTCGAACCCGGGCCACCTAGTTTCGCGGCCAGACGCGCTGACCGTTACTCCACACGTGTGGACTCGAGAAGCAACTCAAGTTTGTGAACCACTGATTGAGAAACAGTCTTACAACATTCGTCGATAAGTCTCAGTGCCTGCACCATTTATAATTTATTCAAAACGCGATCCAACGCAGTTTCGAAATGTCGTAATATGTGCGAGTATGGTACAAACCCTTAGAAGCATTACGCTACTCATAATGCATGCTTAGTTAGATGTAGTTCAGCTTTGCAGGTAAGATGGTCACTTCGTGGTTGCTAAGTTTTACTTTCTCATTCTACAAAGATAAACTGTCCCGGACCGTAGCTGTGTAGTTTAAGTCGTCATGTCTTGGACTAGCTTTACGGAATGAGCTCTGGTTTCAGTCCTCATGGGGAAAGACAGACTTTCTTGTGAAATTTCGGCCAATGTATGGGACTTGTGCCATCCCAGCATCATGATGAATGTGGGGAACTGCAATAGGTAGCGAAATCCGGTTTTGTAAGCCAGGTATAATATAGCTGATGGATTAATATTGCTGACTATAGCTATATATTGTGACGGTGTCTTGTATAATCCCTGGAGTAGCTCAGTCGGAAGAGCATTCGCGCGCTAAGCGAAGGGTCCAGGGATCGATACCCGGCACCGGAAAAATTTTTCCTTGAAATTATTCACATTACAGATGGTAACAAAGTCCAATGAATGAAAAATAAATGGTTCAGGTGCGAATCAGCTGAACCAATGAAAATTATATATATATATATATATATATATATATATATATATATATATACATACATACACACATATATATATATATATATCTCGTCGATGTTCCTGCAATAACTCCTATATGACATATTTATCGATTTTCAGATTTTTGTTCTATTAAATAACTTAAATAGTGATACAGCAAATAATAAAATCTCCTGTATGTAATTACATCTCTTTGATTCGAAAATGTAAGATTTCACAGTCTCCTATGTACGGCTGCCATAGGATGAATAAATGTGTTTTTCCTTCCTCCTGAAAGATTTTATATTTTGCACATAGGAGTTATTGCAAGAATAACGACGAATTGAAGTGACGATATAGAAAAAAGTATCCGGAAACACGAGTTCCTTCACAATCGTACGTCATTGTTCCTGCAATAACTCCTATGTGACATATTTATCGATTTTCAGATTTTTGCTCTATTAAATAACTTAAATAGTGATACAGCAAATAATAAAATCTCCTATATGTAATTATGTTTCTTTGTTTCCAAAATGTAAGAATTCACAATCTCGTATGTACGGCTGCCATAGGATGAATAAATGTGTTTTTTCTTCCTACTGAAAATTGTATATTTTTCACATAGGAGTTATTTCAGGAACAACGACGGTATTCTTCATAAGTGGAGATCTATGGGTTTTGTGGGTAATAAAAAACAAGGGGGAAATCGTTCTTAACATATGAGGGTAAAATAATTTCACTTAATTGTTATGTTTTAATGTTTAAATATTATGATCAGTGTTGCTTTACATATTTAATAGAATTTCTTGTATTAATAGTTTTTACATTCTAATCTTTTGTTTTAATATAATTTCAATGTTTATTGTAAATACTGTATAAATTATATATACAAATAATGTCACAATGAACACAACAAGCGTTCAATACATCCCCACTCCACCGAACTGGTGTCGTTTACTGCTGCCGGTATTCCCCGCCACACCTTCCCACAACATACGTGACTGAAAGCGCGGTCGGGAACTCCACCGCTCGTTGGATCTCACGGTATTTAGGACTGCTTTTACACCAGAATGATCATGATTTGTTGGGCAGGATGCAGTCAGCCACGTGGGGAATGGCGGACGGCGCCACTTACTGGTTCACCTTCTACCGTAACGGACGCCCAGCTCTGAGAAGAAACTGCGCCATATTGTGCTGGGCGCAATTCGAGGACCAGGCGTCGGGACGCAATGTCAACGTGGTGCTCAAGAGGAACGACTGGAAAGAACATGTAGAGCACACGGCGCTCCAGTACATTACGGATCGTGAGTTGCAGGAGGGACTACAGGCCAAGTAAGCTAAACTCTTCAATTTCGAGGCTCTACTTACTTACTTACTTACTGGCTTTTAAGGAACCCAGAGGTTCATTGCCGCCCTCACATAAGCCCGCCATCGGTCCCTATCCTGTGAAAGATTAATCCACTCTCTATCATCATATCCCACCTCCCTCAAATCCATTTTAATTTTATCCTCCCATCTACATCTCGGCCTCCCCAAAGGTCTTTTTCCCTCCGGCCTACCAACTAACACTCTGTATGCATTTCGGGATTCGTCCATACGTGCTACATGCTCTGCCCATCTCTGGATTTAATGTTCCTAATTATGTCAGGTGAAGAATACAATGCGTGCAGTTCTGCGTTGTGTAACTTTCTCCATTCTCCTGTAACTTCATCCTTTTTAGCACCAAATATTTTCCTAAGAACCTTATTCTCAAACACCCTTAATCTCTGTTCGTCTCTCAAAGTGAGAGTCCAAGTTTCACAACCATACAGAACAACCGGTAATACAACTGTTTTATAAATTCTAACTTTCAGATTTTTTGACAGCAGACTGGATGGTAAGAGCTTCTCAACCGAATGACTGAACTGTTGTTATACCGAACAAAATGTCTAAGTTTCAAATATGAACTATTCGAACCATGTTTAATTATAAATGGAGTCAAAGCTATGGCGTAGCTCAGTCGACTAAGGCGCATGCCTACCGATGTTGCCTACCTAACGACTGCGTTGTTAGGAGATTGTTTATCGTTGGTCATTTATTATTTGTTATTTGGAATGTTGTGCTTATAAATATGTCTTGCATTTTGTGGATTTGAGCTAAAGAAGATGGAATGTCAAGTGGAAAAAAGAACACTTTCGGCATATTCTTCTGTTTGAGTTTAATAGAGGAGCAAAGACAGCAAAGGCGGCTCGAAACATTTGTGCATTGGGATAAGAATTGTAAGAAAATGGTTCTGTCGTTTCAATACATAACAGTTCATACAAAAGTTAGTGTCCTTCCACAGAAGTTAGTTGTTATGCGTCTGGTGGGATAAAAAAGGCGTCGTGTACTACGAATTGCTCCCCAGGAATGTAACCATAACTGAAGTCATTTATTGTCAACAACTCAGACGCCTTGTGGTCGCAATGGAAGAAAAACGACCTGGAAGACCGCATCAAATGCTGCTGCAACACGATAATGCACGCCTGCACTCCGCTAACATGACGAAAACAGCAATCAAGGAGCTTAGTTTGGAGGTGATTCCACAGCTCCCAAATTCTCCCGATCTTGTGTCCTCTTATTTCCACCTTCTCTTCTCTCTATTCGCCAATTTTCAAGGAAACTCCTTTG
The DNA here is from genome assembly GCF_040183065.1 of Periplaneta americana. Lineage (NCBI taxonomy): Eukaryota > Metazoa > Arthropoda > Insecta > Blattodea > Blattidae > Periplaneta > Periplaneta americana. The sequence goes on along the minus strand of NC_091125.1, from coordinate 143,387,881 downwards.
ATAATGAAAATTCTTTAAAAACTTGACTTGACGATTTCTTTAACACCAAACCAGCAGAATTCTTCAGAAACGGAATCGAGAAACTATCCTAATGTTGGCAGAGAGTCATAGATAATGTAGGAGAATATATCACTGATTAATTTCTATCTTCTATTCATCTCAAATAAAAACTTTTTTTCACAGCGAAAAAATACTAGATACTATTCCACTATGGCCAAAATTCGAATTCGGATTCAGCGGTTGTAGTATGCCGGCATTATAACTACAAGATCAGGTAGTTCCACTAAATGTGAATACCTACGCTGGTTCTATATCCCAATAAGAGAGAGGATGAACGCGATATCGGCCCAATACTGGAAGATTTATTATTTATAAATTGTTTGTTGCAGACACGTGCTGATACTGGTGTCGTTCTCACCCTGCACTCGATGTGCTGAACTGATAGTGGAATTCTGCAAGCATCGACCAAACTGCAAGATGCACATCATGTTCAGCTGCATTTACAGACACTTCGACATGGAGCACAGAGAGAGCCTGAGGATGCTGCACGAGAGCTGCTGCCTGGCCAAGCTGGCAGTCTTAACTAGGGCCGAGTGGCGGATGATCGCCGATCTGATCGGCATTCCCTTCATTGTGAAGCACCGCAATAGAGACACGTGGGACGCATACTGGCAACACCATTTCAACAATGTGTTGTACGGGAGCTATGGATTTCGCGAAATCCAGCACTTGGAGGTGGTGGAATATGCAGACGATATGGAATCCAAGGTAACCCATTATTTGCAAAGCTGTACACTATTGTGGGTCATCCGAAAATTAGTGGTAGGATTTGAATAATTAAAAATAAAAACTTTACTTATTCACAATTGAGGCGGTTAGAAGCAAAGGAGTGTAAATGACATTTCTAAAAATAATTATTTAAGCGTATCCATTAAAATTTCAGTGATAAAGGGATATATCTTTTAACCACATTGCATATTAATATTTAAAATTAAAATTTCACGGAATTTACGAATACTTAGTAACTTTTAATCACACTTATAACCCTTTGTTTCTGACCGCCTCAATTGATATAGGGTCTTTGGAACGTCTCGACATTTGGGGGATCTCGACACTTTTAAGAGAAGTAGCCATTGCGAGCCCTGTTCCCAGTGAAAAATGTTCGGACTGCACGAGATCTGAGTTGACTGTGTTTGTAATCCCTGTGTAAGAAAATATCATGGCTTCAAATTGTGTTTTATACTCCTTCGAAGAGGTGGAAAAATTCAAATATCTTGGAGCAACAGTAACAAATATAAATGAAACTCGAGAGGAAAGAAGAATAAATATGGGAAATGGCTGTTATTATTCGGTTGAGAAGCTTTTGTCATCTAGTCTGCTATCAAAAAATCTGATAGTTAGAATTTATAAAACAATTATATTATCGGTTGTTCTGTATGGCTGTGGAACGTGGACTCTCACTTTGAGAGGGGAACATAGGTTAAGGGTGTTTGAGAATAAAGTGCTTAGAAAATATTTGTGGTTAGGAGGGATGAAGTTACAGGAGAATGGAGAAAGTTACACAACGCAGAACTGCACGCATTGTATTCTTCACCTGACATAATTAGGAACATTAAATCCAGACGCTTGAGATGGGCAGGGCAAGTAGCATGTATGGGCGATTCCAGAAATGCATATAGAATGTTAGTTGGGAGGCCGGAGGGAAAAAGACCTTTGGGGAGGCCGAGACGTAGATGGGAAGATAATATTAAAATGGATTTGAGGGAGGTGGGATATGATGATAGAGACTGGATTAATCTTGCTCAGGATAGGGATCAATGGCGGACTTATGTGAGGGCGGCAATGAACCTCCGGGTTCCTTAAAAGCCAATAAGTAAGTAAGTAAGTAAGTAAGTAAGTAAGTAAGTAAGTAAGTAAGTAAGTAAGTAAGTGAGTGAGTAAGTGAGTAAGTAAGTGAGTAAGTGAGTAAGTGAGTAAGTGAGTGAGTAAGTAAGTGAGTAAGTAAGTGAGTGAGTAAGTAAGTAATGTGAGAAATTATACAGAAAAAGGAAAGGAGACTCATACTTGTTATTTTCAAATAGCTGTTTCTCGGAAACCATTGAGAATAAGATCTATTCCTATGTAATGCTTTCCCTTTAGAACAGTCCATACTATCATCCCCCAACGTATGGTCCTTTCCTTCACAATCACCCTGTTTATGTTTCTTGTTTTTAGAAATTAGTCTCAGATGAAGAAGAGGAAACTTGTGAGACACAAAGACACTCGGAAAAATCTCAAGACAGTCAAGAAAAATTGGAACTTAATGGCATCTCTCTAAGTGAAGTAAGTAAAGGCAAAAAATATAGTACTATTTACAGTTCCAACGCAGTTAGAGCTCAATAAGACGCATTTGGCAAGACATTTCAAACATGAAGAGTGATCCTTACATACCCGAGGTGGCTGTACATCGCAGTAGGGTTGCCAGGTATCCCGTATTTGCGTATTTATTTTATATTTTCCTAGATATTTCGGCGCCGTCAGCAAGAATTCTCCTGTATTTTGTGGAAAGGTACAAAAATGCTTTTTGTTTATTTGTGCGCTTTAATTTTGGTTTCTAAATTCAAATTAAGTTAGAGATATTTTGGGTGCTTTTTTTTTGCTGTTTTCTATGTCTCTCCAGTCGAATTCAAGGATAGTTACTATTTCAAAGAGCACGATCCGCTTCCTTTCCGATCCTGTAACCCTTATATGTCATATAATTCCTACGCCCTCCATCCACCTTTTGTGGAAAACATGCCATTTATACGCGAGGTGTCGCAACTGACTGAATGATACTCCCCAAAAGAGTTCGTAACGCCATGAAGAGTCCACCGCTTTGAGTAACAGCACGTCTGTCCGTGAAACAAGCGGACCCAGATTGAAGTTTTTCCGAGGATTTTCATCAACTAATTAAACAAGGTGTACTCAGATTGGTATCACGATGGGAGAAATGTCGAGAGACTTGGTTGACATGTCGAAAAATATATAAAATGTTTAGCTTTTTTGTGCATTATTTCTTTTTCTTACCTATTAAATATATTACAAAAATTGTTGTTCGTTACTTTCCTATCCTTCCTTGTACATATGTCTCATTTCTATTGATTTGTTGTTTACATTGTAAATATTATGATTGTCTCTTTCGATTCCTTATGTACAGTAGTGGCAAAAAACCCGGACAGGCCCTTGTAGCTGATTTCATAGCCTTGCTCACTCCAGAGCACGATAGACCGGTAAATAAGACTTTCGTGGTTCGAATCCTGTCTGGGAAGGAAACTTTTTTTTTGTTCCATATTCAAATTCATTCCCAATACTTTTCGATTGCTGGTAAAATTCATGTTCTGGGAATAATAAATTAATTAAGTAGTAAAATATCGCTGCAATCGAAAAGTATTGAGAATAAATTTGAATAAGGAACAAAATAAAGTTTCCTCCCAGGCAGGATTCGGACCACAAAAGTCTCATTTACAAATATATCGTGCTCTGGAGTGAACAAGGCTCTGAAATCAGCTGCAAGGGTCTGTCTGGTTTTTTTGCCTCGACTGTACTATATTTGGTTAATTTGCAATATTCTCTCTATCCAATTCTTACTCCTGATTAAATCTTAGAGAAGAATCTGTGATTTTAACCTTACAAGATTAAATAAATCCACCATCATTTTCATTATTTGTAGTTAAATAACTATTGGAAAAGAAAAACGCGAAAGGATAACTACATCTTCTTTTTGTGGATTTAGAAAAAGTCTATAACAATGTAGTATTAAACAAATTATGGGAAGTGATGAAGAAAAATGTGAAAAATGAAATTATTAGACAACTATCTAGTTAACTTCAGTTGAAAATGTGGCAATTAGAAACGGCCTAATAATGCTTGTTTTAACATAATGTTTTTAAATAGTAGCTAATGATAATGATTGACATGATGAGCTTAACTTTTCTTGCCCTCTAACCTAATTAGTATGAAATTAATATTTTACGACCACTGTCCCCCGCTTAGATGCTTAGATTGTAAAGATAATAGTCTAATATTGTCAATAGCTGATATTAAAAGAAAACTTACCAAACTAATGCAAGATAGCAATAAGTTTTTAACTGTATATTACGAGTATAATAAGCTCGAAAGAAACCATTATGATATGATATATGATATGATATAATATATGATATGATATATGATATGATATGATGATATGATATATGATATGAGATATGATATGATATATGATATATGATATGAGATATGATGTTATATATGAGATATGATATATGAGACATTATATATGAGATATGATATGATATATGATATGATATGATATAATATATGATATGATATATGATATGATATAATATATGATATGATATATGATATGATATAATATATGATATGATATATGATATGATATGATGATATGATATATGATATATGATATGAGATATGATGTTATATATGAGATATGATATATGAGATATGATATGATATATGATATGATATGATATGATATGATATAATATATGATATGATATATGATATGATATAATATATGATATGATATATGATATGATATGATGATATGATATATGATATGAGATATGATATGATATATGATATGAGATATGATGTTATATATGAGATATGATATATGAGACATTATATATGAGATATGATATGATATATGATATGATATGATATGATATAATATATGATATGATATATGATATGATATAATATATGATATGATATATGATATGATATATGATATGATATATGATATGATATGATATATGATATGATATGATATAATATATGATATGATATATGATATGATATATGATATGATATATGATATGATATAATATATGATATGATATATGATATGAGATATGATGTTGTATATGAGATATGATATATGAGACATTATATATGAGATATGATATGATATATGATATGATATGATATAATATATGATATGATATATGATATGATATGATATATGATATGATATATGATATGAGATATGATGTTATATATGAGATATGATATATGAGACATTATATATGAGATATTATATGATATGATATGATATAATATATGATATGATATATGATATGATATGATATGATATATGATATGATATATGATATGAGATATGATGTTATATATGAGATATGATATATGAGACATTATATATGAGATATGATATGATATATGATATATTTCGTCACAGCACTTCTTTACATGTAATGGTGTACCTCACATTTCTGTATCCGGCGCCACCATTAACATATTATTACAATAACACATTATTTGCAGTACACGTCTACACAAATACTCCCAATTACACTATGTATCTTTTTTGTTATTTGGTCAAACTCCCCTTCAGTATTTCTCCTACATTTCATTTGCTATTCTCTATTTCTTCATTAATCCTAATATATCTAATATTCTATACTACTTTCACACCCCCCTTTATCCTCTAACTACTATTCACTAAAATCTCAATTTCATTTTTTCCCTATAAATTATCATATTGAATTATTTGTCCTACTTGTTCTTTGACCTTTTATCCTATTTTCCTCTTATATTCATTTACTGTTCCAACGTTCAAATGTTAGTACTAATTTTATGCTGTTACTTGTTCACTTCTCTTAACCCTTTCTCACTATTTTCACTCATTCCTATTTGCTCTCACTTTCATTTCCTCACTATTCCACTTACACCTAATCCTTTCTCACTATTCTCACTTCCTATAAATACTTATATTTATCTCTACACATCAGCTTATACAATTTCCCTCTCCCCTATACTTCTCGTTCGTTTACAATTTCACTTTACTTGCACTTTTTGATCCCATCCCCACGTTTTTTAAACATATAAAATATCTTTTCTATATCCTCAGCTGTCGCAGGTTCTGACCTTTCTTTATTGTTCGTCTCTGTCTTATTTCTATCTCTGTCTTTCTTTCTATTTATTTCTCCTTCTATTCCTCTTTTATTCCCCCTCCCCACGCTTCAAAAGAAACCATTACAAACATGAGTAACACGAACTCTACAATAGGCTTATCTGGATAGTAGCAATTATATTTTAAATATTTATTATAGTCGTTGGAGACTCGCTTTCGAAATATTATAAGTGAAGTAACAAAGATGACGGTATTAAATATATTATTGAAGAGAAGGAGTTTATAAATGTTTTTTTTTTTTTTTTTTTTTTTTTTTTTTTTACTAATGGCGGGTACATGACTGTTTGTAATTCACCCATACGAAGCCAGTTGTGTAGAACAATTTACTGACAGGATCGTTACCCAGGGGGCGCCGTAAGAGGCTGGTCTACGCTACACTCGCGATAAAATGTTGATTGAGATTTATTGGGATACCACAGGGAAACCGAAGCACCCAGATAAAATCCCTGTATTATCTAGACCACGGGCTTGCCCAACAAGGTATACTTCGGGGTACACCAGGGATCGAACCTGGTTTCACAGAATTATAAGTCAAGCGCTCTAATCATTAGGTCACCGTAGCGGCTAGTTTATAAATATAATACTAGATGTCACATGTTGCAGGATGACTGGAAGATTGCAGACAACATAGTAATGAGCGCCATGCGGGAGGCCTCTTCTAAGGCGAAGCTGAATGAAAGACTCTTCGGAACTTCAATCATTATGGGTTGTACCATAGCTGCCTTCATTGCATGTGCTATATGGAAGCCTATATAAAAGCAATTTTAATTCAAAAGACATAAGTAGGCGTTGGAATTTTGTATGCTAAAGATGAAAAACTATTAAGCGAAAACATTAAACATATTTATCCTAAATGTTATTTTTTAGAACGAAGAATTTATTGTAGCAGGTTACATTTTAGTTGAGAGAAGCACAGATAAAATATAGTGTAGACATGAAACATGAGTTGGTGTCTCCTAAAGGTGAACTTCTTGTATATTTAAGGCGGATTTCTAAGGTCAATACGTTTCTCTCTTTTTAATCTTTAATCTTGTTTTGAAATAGTAATATGCGTTACAAGAGCGGTATGTTGAAGTTTTCATGTTCGAGGAAAAGTCTGAAAAAGCGAAACGTAGTTAAGCTTTTTTAATTTCCGAGAATTGAAAGAAAACATACCGCTCATGTATCGTACATTATTTTGTGCGACGATCGTTTATTACATACCTGAAAGAGGAATTTCTAATTAGTTGCAATGAAATCTCCATCTTGGTTTCTGTTCAATGACGGCAAATTTTCAAAACAAAAATATCTATCTTCAACATTGTTGCTTTAAAATGTTTTCTGTGTTTACTATACTCCAGCATGCCGTGATATAAGTCTGTATTCCCCCCCCCCCCAGTCTATAAATGCGAACTTAAAACAAACGGTAAGGTTATGTAATGATTTATTTTTCATTTTAATATTTTAAGAATATTATTTATATAACATATTGCAGTAATAACATCGGCATCTGGAATCTTGTTGATTTTTTCAAGGCTTTCTTAATGTTACTTGCATCACGAATGCAGTAACTTTAGTGGAGTTGTAGAGTTTACTTAATTTTTGCAAATATTTAAAAACAATAATTAACAGTGCAATTTAGGTGAAATTGCAGTGGTAAGTTTCCAATTTATAATTATTACTATATTGAACGTCTCTAAAAATAATACTGTATTTTAAAAGTCTAAAGCAGTAAAATCAATATGTCACTCAAGCGGTAAGAAGAGGGAAATTGTTATGTGTGTTAGGTTGGGAATACTGAATGTGGAATTTTAGACTTTCCGCGGATTGGTTTTGTGCGGAAACCAAGCAAATACGCACGATCTCGCACAAATGGCATTTGTGCAGGTACAGTAAAATCACAGTCTAGTATATACAGTCACGAAGCTTGAGTTGTGAGGGTGCTAGGAACAATAGACTGTGCGAGTACTATTTCGCATTGTCTGTAATGATGCGATGTTAGCGATCCTAGTGCTTAGCAACTATCTATGGATGCATATTTACTACGTATTGAGCTTCGTGACTGTATATACTAGACTGTGGTAAAATCTCGTTAATATGCTCTCGCCTGTAACGCCGTCACGTTCATTACGATTTTTTGTATGGTTCCTACATATTTCATACATAATCCTACATAATTTTACCCTCTTTTAAGACTTCCAAATCCCGCTTGTAAAACCAGCGCCAGCGGTTCTGGCCTGTGTCCAGGGGGGAGAACGGTATTTTTTTTTAACTTTTTTCCTATTTGGTGTAAAATATTAATTTTTTGTATGTAGAGAGCTCATAGCTGTGTCAACTCAACCAAATAAAATAAAATAAAAAAATTATTTGGGGGCCCAAATTTGAAAAAAATATATACCCAATGCAGGATTGTACTAAAACCGATATATCTAAACCGTTTTTAAAGATGGATTCAAACAGTTTCTTTTGCAATGTATTTGTAAAAGCATGTACTACAAACTGTTTGTAACAGAATTTTGATATTAGTCCTTACGTTTGTAAAATAAATAATTAAAATTTAATAACAATTTTCTGATTTCCTTTCTTGCAAACAAACGGACGTATTTTTAAAATGAAATCAATTAACAAAATTCTGTTACAGAGAAAAGTTTCCTAATAGTCTAAAGAATGTGTGTTCTAAATTTCATGCATATACCTTTAATAGTTCAGAAATTATATCCATTTTTGTCTGGCAATGTAGCAAAAAAGAAAGAAGTTACTTGAAACCGATAAAAGCGGGCGCGTGATTTAAAAATCCATACCGCAGGAAGTTTAAAAATGACGTCTCAACATCCGATAAGGGCACAAATACCCACAAAATGTTATGCAATGCATTCCACACATATCAAAGGGTATTTTAAAGAAAAAAAATTTGAAAATTTAATTTACCGGAAACAACAATAAAAGTGGGCGAGTTATTTAAAAATCCGTAACGCAGGAAGTTTTTTTTATTTTAGTAGGTTATTTTACGACGCTTTATCAACAGCTTAGGTTATTTAGCGTCTGAATGAGATGAAGGTGATAATACCGGTGAAATGAGTCCGGGGTCCAACACCGAAAGTTACCCAGCATTTGCTCATATTGGGTTGAGGGAAAACCCCGGAAAAAACCTCAACCAGGTAACTTGCCCCAACCGGGAATCGAACCCGGGCCACCTGGTTTCGCGGCTAGACGCGCTAACCGTTACTCTACTGGTGTGGCCCGCAGGAAGTTTAAAAATGGCGACTCAACATCCGATAAGGGCACAAATACCCACAAAATGTAATGCTATGCATTCCACACATATCACAGAGTATTTTAAAGATTTTTCTTTGAAAATTTACACATTTTTCACCGAAAAATACCATCCTCTCCCCTTAAGTAAAAAGCCAGTCAGTGAGCACTTGTTGCCAGTGCAGCTGAGAACGGTACCACCCAAATACACGTCACGTCAGCGATCTGCCAATCACAGTGTTATCTTATTGTCCACTGAGTACGGTAAAAGCAAGATACTCGCACTTCGCGCTTCTGGAATGTGTCCTTGAGTACTTAGCATCTGTTGCCACTTTGGCTGAGAGAGGTAGACCTCCCACCTCCTACACAGAAGTCACGTCAGCAGTCTGCCAATCATTTGTCAGCTTTTTCACCCACATACTGCGACAAAGATAACATACTCGCCCTCAACGTTCCCACTACTTATTTCACACGCCAGAAACGGTGATTTTGGCTGTAGAGCTTTTTTCGGATAGGAAATGAGTAAAAATTCCGTATAAGTTGCGAAACTTATAATGTTTTAAAAGCCTAGTAAAGAAATGTGTTGCTGTGACTAATAAGGATCATTGCACCACGAGTGCAAGAAAGAAGGTTCACCCAGTACCTTAAAAAAACCCTCTGGTCAGCACTGTCCGAAGTTGTATTTGCCGGTACTTTCCTTCGTATGAAAAGGATTTTAACACTCAGAAGTCTCTATGAATACATACATTCCTGTCCTTTCTATAAAATTTAGTCAACCTTTGAATTCTACGGAGTATGAAATATGTTTATTAAATAATAAAAAAGACAGATAAAGTTATAATAAATAATAATAACATTGATACTGTTCAAGAATTTAAATATTTGGGTAGTATAACTGACAAGGATGGTGGAGTCTTTGAGGATGTAAAGAACCGAATAAAAAATGCAAATAGTGCATTTGTCCAGTTGTACCTAATATGGAAGTCTTATATTATATCTAGATCTACAAAAATTAAAATCTTTAACAGTAATGTGAAATCAGTCTTATTATATGGCTGTGAGACATGGAAAACAAGTAAAATTATACAAAATAAACTGCAAACATTTGTTAATAGATGTTTACGAAGAATTTTAAAATTAGATGGCCAGATATAATCACAAACTCAGAACTATGGAAGATAACAAATCAGAAAGCAATCACAATAGAAATAAAAAGACGAAAATGGAATTGGATAGGGTACACAATCAGGAAAGAAGATGGAGCAGTAGAAAGAATGACTTTGGATTGGAACCCCCAGGGTAGTAGAACAAGAGGAAGGCCAAAAAATACATGGAAGAGAACAGTTTTGGAGGAAATTGCTAGGGAGGGGAAAACATGGAGCGAAGTGAAGAAGTTGGCTACAAATAGGGTCCGATGGAGGCACTTTGTGAATGCCCTATGCTCCTCATGAGGAGATACAGGAGTTTGATTTGATTGATGAAATAAGTCTGATAGTACAAAAGTTATCTGTAGATACTTGAACCGCATAGAAAATATTATTATTTATATTATCAGTAAAAACACAAGGCAAACAACAATTTTTCCTTGCATATGAAAGGAGCTCTTATTTGCATTTTGCATTGTAACTTACGCGCAATGAAATATATTTTCTATGAGATAGTGTCTAAATTTTTCAACCCCATTTCGTAATTAACTTCCCGTCTATAGCGCTGTCTCGCTTATAACGCTTGAAGGCCACAGTCCCTTCACGAGCATATTAACGGGATATTTGATTCATGATCAATGAAAGAACAAAAAAGCTTGATATAGTGTGTGGTAAGGGCAGTGGTTGCTTCTTGGACTTCAATATCTCCATGAAGTGTAGCATTGCAGATGAACCATGGTGCGTCAGAAAACGATCAGTTTCAAGCACAGGTTTTATATAATAAGAATGTGAAATATTTTTATTCGCAAAAAAAAAAAAAAAAAAAAAAAAAAAAAAAAACTTGCCAGAACAATAAACTGAATACAAGTGATGAATCTATAACGGTGGTATATGGTGTTCTAGATCCATATCATGTTATATAACATTTATTCATTTAAGCAACACAACACCCGCTATTATTAATTATTTAGGCATCTATTATGTTTATATTTTTTTTATCTCTGTGCTTACTGCAACATATCATTTGTAAAGTTAATATCTATCATATCCAATAAATATTTTTAACTTAAACCATTATGAATTAAAACAACCTTTACTTTGCAATGACTGATGGGATTCATGTACAGTAGTGACAAAAAAAACCGGACCGACCCTTGTAGCTGATTTCAGAGTCTTGTTCACTCCAGAGCACAATAGACTGGAAACTAAGATTTCCGTGGTTCGAATCCTGCCTGGGAAGGAAGCTTCTTTTTGTTCCTTATTCAGATTTATTCCCAATACTTTTCGATTGCTGGTAAAATTCATGTTCTGGGAATAATAAGTTAATTAAGTAGTAAAATATAGCCGTAATCGAAAAGTATTGGGAATAAATTTGAATAAGGAACAAAAAAAAAGTTTCCTTCCCAGGCAGGATTCGAACCACGAAAGTCTTAGTTATCAGTCTATCGTGCTCTGAGTGAACAAGGCTCTGAAATCAGCTACAAGGGTCGGTCCGGTTTTTTTTGTCGCTACTGTACACGTGTCAACTAAAAAAAAAAAAAAAATAGCTAGTGTTCCACGAGAGAGCCTTTCCCGGCGAAGTGTCTCTCGTCCCGGTCTGTAACTAAACAACCCGTCTCGTCCCCACTTAAATATATTTCCAATTCTAATGCATCGACTACTCGTGCACACGAAAATTCTGAATCTTGGTATGTCAAATGACTATAAAAAGAGAAATGAAATTGGGGCATGACTGAGGTGGTGTTTTGACCTTGTGTACTTAGATTCATCTGCGGCTAAAGAATGTTTCTTCTCGATATGCTGCTAATAGCGCCGAATGATCAACGATTGGCGAAATTTGAAGCGTATTTGACGAACACTTATTTGTTTCCGTTTTCTTCATTTCCACCAACAATATGGTGCTGATTTTTCTGTTCCACTGACCAAAATTACAAATGCTTATGAATCCTTTCACTCACACTTTACAGTTGCCTTCTGTTCTCCATATCCTTCCATAGTCACTTTTATAAAATCTCTACTTGACTTTCAGTCAGATACATATGAAGGGTTCAGAACCATAGTGGGCCAAGCGCCATTTCTTAAAAACGGAAAAATCAAGGGTGAAAGTTAAATGAATGCAATAGTTTAATGAAGATTAAAATATCATTTAGTTTTAAAGTGCATACTTTATATTACTTCCAATATGTTTCATTGAATTAAGGTATTCACTTAATTTTAACTCTTGTTTTCTCCGTTTTTAATACATGGCGCTTGGCCCACTATAGCTCTAAACTCTTCATATGTGTAACAGCATAAATTATCCTTTTAAATATCCGCTTCATATCTGCAAAAAAGTTGCATTTATCAGAAAAATACCTGGTGAAGTATAAGAATGGGGATTACTCATTCACGCCTGTAATTTGTAGGGACTATTACACTCTTACTATGTCATACTACTTTTGACCAATAAAACAGTACGAAAGGACGTATTTCAACCAATCATGGCTGCTTATCGCACAATTTTATCGCGTCCGTAGCATTTGTTTCTTTGTTTGCCAACATCTGGACGTCAAAAATATATATAAAATTACAAACCACTCCAGTCGATGCACAGCAGTTTCAAATATGACTCGCATTGGCATTCAAGAACAAGAATTAATAAAAATCACTGACCATACCTATGCATCTTCTGAAATCTGATTTACAAATAAATGAAGAGCACCATTCGGAAATCCTGAATAAGTTGAATACACCATGTAGGCCTAAATCAACGAGTTCCACTTCTATTATGCACTCGTCCAATATAACATCAATTGAACCACCAACCACATTCAAATTTGAAAATTGTACATTCAATAATTATTCCTTTTAAAATTATTCATGTTTATTTTTTATGTCATCGTCGTTAATTAAAACTTTTCTAACACTTGTGTATATTAGTTAGGTTATGTCATAGCTTCTGCTCTGAGAGGATAAAAAGAACTTCTGCTATATGATATTATGGATAGTCACGTATCAGAGATTGTTTAATATTAAGATTTATTGAATAGTAATCATTACAGTGTCTGTATAAAGACACTACTGCCATCTAGCATGCATCTAGCGTAATATTTGTAATATTGAGATGGTACAATAATACATTTGTAGACAGTTGTATTTTCGTAAGTCAATATTTTATTGTATTGGAGTACTTCGTTACTTCTAATTTTTAGCCTATATACTTTCTTCTAATCGTGTAATAGTCAATTAAATCCCACTCGAGTTTTGATTTTCTCTAGATAAATCAAAACGTCTAGTGAGATTACTGTTGATAATGTCGCATAATTACAGTTGAAATGACACATTGTTTACTTTTAAACATGTGACTTTTATTTATTTTTAAGTAATTTCATTATTTGAAGCGTTGGGCCGAATAACAGTCTATGTTACAATCTGCTAACTGTGCAGGAGGAACAAAAATGTCACATCGTAATTCCATTCATAAATTAACTATCGGACGAGCAACATAGACCGTTATTCCAGCAATATGTTTTGTACACTCAGGGAAGTATACTAAGCACATTCCAGTGACCTTCAGTTGCATCTAGTGAATTTCTATTCCTGCAGCTTTTTGACTGATATAATACAGTTGCCACGACTTATGAAATGATCCTCGTATATAATTAAATAATTTCCTATATAAATATCCACAATTTTAGTGTAATAAATATTAAATCTTGATTTAAAACATTACTCTTATTAACTTGAAACAATCACATTTGTGGGAAATTTGGTTTTTACTTTTTTTTGTCTTCATTTTAATATTAATGTAATTTTTGTTGTTGGTCCATTTTTTTATGGCGACCGTTTGCTGTAACGACGTGAAAACACATTATCGTGAAAAAATTTACTATTAAACTAGCCGTAATGCTGCAGTCTGAAATACACAGTAAACAATAGCATTACAATAAATTATTATTGTAAAATATATTGTTCTCTGTTGCTTAGTAACACAGTCTGCTCTCGCATGTCGTCAACATTCGTTCATTAGGTAAGTACAGGGACATCATTTTATTTTTACTTCAACTTTTATTGTACCTGAGTTTTTGAATGTACTTCACTCCCACCCCTTCTACTAACCAATTTCCAACTGTCCACACAGAACTAATGCCGCAGTACTGAGTTAGTGATTATAGTACGTTTCAGAAATATGTTCGCGTTTTCCAGTGACGAAAATTTCCAATATTGAATCATATTTTCGCACAGGTACTGTCGTCCGTTTGCCTACGTCGCATCCTGATTTCCCCCACCTGCTTCTGCTCGCTCCACTGTAAAGACTAGTGGCTGGGCTTTCTTAGCTCTTTTCTGAAAACATTAATTTCTGTTAGGAATTAATTGGACGTCTACGTAATATTATGCAACTGTTTAAAATAACTTAAATGAAAGGGCCTCGTTAAGTAATTAACTATCACGTGATTCCCCCCCCCCTTTCTACGATCCTACGGCATAACCACTAGGACGGACAGTAGATAGCATGTCTGAGTAATTTTATCTGTGCGGGTCGGGCAGAAGTGAAGATTGAATTTACAGTACTTAAGGTACTCTTTTATAGAGTAGGTACAGAATTATTTCAACATGAGTTACTGAGTATGAAGGACGAAACTGGTAATTGGAATTGGATGCAATAGTCTATAGTGCGATAACAGGCACAAAAGACCTGTATTGAAATGAACGGCCACCATTTTAAAAAATGTGTTTAAATATCCATATTATGATTATTTTTAATTTTAACTTCATTCTCTATATTGTACGCTAATGTGCTGTAGACAGTATAATATACACTGCATAATGAATACGTTCGCATGGATAACTCAGTTCGTGAGTAAAAACACTTACTGTTAATATTGTACTGTATTTTGATTAAACAAAACCTAATGAAAATGATCACACTCAAAATCGCGATATTTCCTACTTTACGTAAATGGATGAAGTATTTTTCTTCCCTCCTGTACTTAGTAAAGTGATCTGTTTGTATTTTACGCCAATATCATCGAACTCCAGTCGAGGAAGGAGGTAACAAATGGTGTTTTCGGGTCTCAATCATTAATCCAAAGGTATAGCCAGGTTAATATTAGAAATGTTAGTAAAAATAAAATTATGTCCCTGTATGTGTTTGTGAAATTACTTTGGAAATTGTATAAAACGCTGGATAAACTGAGAAAGAAGTTCATGTTTCACTACAATAAAGAAACATGGCTGTGAAGAGGCTTAATTTCAGAATGACAGAATCGATTCGGTTTAATGTTTATATCTTTATATGAATATCCTTTTTTTTATATGCACAAGTGAAGTTGTTCACAATTAATGATTTTGCAACTAACGTTCTTGTTAGTAATAACTGATGATCACAGGGTGTACATTTCAAAAAAGAACAAGAGCAAACAAAACACGAAAGCACTGGACTGGAGATTAACTTCTGAATTCTCCATCCCATCCTTCGACTAAAAAGTGCCTACAACATAATCTGCAAGGGTAAGTCAATCTATAAGTATTGCATGCGCCATTTTCTGATATTTTTATTTTTAAATTTAACTTAATTTTTAATTGTTCTATATACACTTTTAACACGTATATGTCACTGATTAAATTTCTAATTCTTTACTGTGTTAATATTTAGGATTTACCTTGCTCGACTAGTTTCGAAGTCTTGTGCTTCTTTGTCCAAGGCCTGGAAATTTAATCAGTAATTTTATTTGTTTTCTTCACTAATTAGTATTAATTATGGGGTTATTTTCTGAAAAATCTGCATAACTCTATGTTAAAAAGAAAACAAAAAAAAAAGAATATTAAAAGAAAAAAGAAGAGACTAAGAAAAAAGAATATAAAAGAGAAGTAAAAGAAGCAAAGATAAGAAAGGAAAAAGAAAGGAGAAGAAAAAGAAAAAGTACAATAAAAGAAAAGAATAAGAAAAAAGGAAAAGAAAATATAAAGAGAAAATTAGTGGCCATCATCATTTGTAAAATATGTGTCACAAAAAATGTTGATAGAAAAGCAGCGAAACATCTGCTGTAAAAAAAAAAAGAGATAAGATAAGCAGATTTTTTCAGCCTACCCAGTATTTAGACCTTAGCGTCGCCACTGCTAATTTTTAAAAAGTCTCTTTGCGCTCTATATGCACTTAGCTTCGCTAGGGTTAATTTTATATGCATTTCTTCCATGCATTAGATTATGATTTAAACATGTCTTAAACTGCAGTAGCAAGCTTTCATGCAAGAGAAATACAGTAGTAAAATTAAATAAAAAAGGAAAAGAAAAAGAAAAGAGAAGAAAGGGAAAAAGAAAACACAAAATGAAAAATAGGAAAAGAAAAAAGAAACAAAAGGAAAGAAAGAGGAAAAGAAAAATAAAATAGTAAAGAGAAAAAGTAAAATGAAAAAGAAAAAAAGGAAAAGGAAAAGGAAAAAGAATGAGAAAGGAAAAGTTAAAACGAAAAAACCACAAAAGAAAAAACGAAAGAGAAAGAAACAGAATGAAAAAGAGAAATTAAAATGAAAAAGAAAGGAAAGACACAAAATAAAAGACAGAAATAAAAAGTGAAATAAAAAGAAGGAAAATAAAAATGAAAGGAGATAAAAGCAAAGAAAAGCAGAAAAGAAAATATAGAAAATAAAATAAAAAGGAAAAGACAAGCATAGAAGGAAAAGAAAGAAAAGAAATAAAAAAGTTAAATTGAAAAAGGAAAATAAGAAAGAGAAAAACAAAGGAAAAAAACAGAAAAGAAAAAAGACACGAAAGAAAGGAAAAGGAACAAAGAAAAGTGAAATGAAAAAACACAGAAAAAAAGAGAGAGCGAAAGAAAAAGAAAATTAAGAGGGAAAAGAAAATATAAAAAAGGAAGGAAAAGAAGAAATAAGTAACAAAGAAAAGTGAAATGAAAAAACACAGAAAAAAAGAGAGAGCGAAAGAAAAAGAAAATTAAGAGGGAAAAGAAAATATAAAAAAGGAAGGAAAAGAAGAAATAAGTAACAAAGAAAAGAAAAAAAAAGAAAACGTAAACGAACAAAGGAAAGAAAAGAAGTAAAAGAACAAAGAAAAGAAAAAAGAAAACGTAAACGAACAAAGAAAAGAAAAAAAAGATAAATTAAACGAAGAAAGAAAAGAAAAAAGGAAAAGTAAACGAAGAAAGAAAAGAAAAAAAAAACGTAAACGAACAAAGGAAAGAAAAGAAGTAAAAGAACAATGAAAACAAAAAAGAAAACGTAAACGAACAAACAAAGAAAAAAAGAAAAGTAAACGAACAAAGAAAAGAAAAAAAGCAAACGAACAAAGAAAAGAAAAAAGCAAACGAACAAAGAAAAGAAAAAAGCAAACGAACAAAGAAAAGAAAAAAGCAAACGAACAAAGAAAAGAAAAAAGCAAACGAACAAAGAAAAGAAAAAAGCAAACGTACAAAGAAAAGAAAAAAAAAGAAAAAGTAAACGAACAAAGAAAAGAAAAAAAAGCAAACAAAGAAAAGAAAAAAAGAAAAAGTAAACGAACAAAGAAAAGAAAAAAGAAAAAGTAAACAAACAAAGAAAAGAAAAAAAGAAAAGTAAAAGAACAAAGAAAAGAAAAAAAGAAAAAGTAAACGAACAAAGAAAAGGAAAAAAGAAAAAATAAACAAGGAAAGAAAAGAAAAAAGAAAAAGTAAACGAACAAAGTAAAGAAAAAAAGAAAAGTAAACGAACAAAGTAAAGAAAAAAAGAAAAAATAAACGAACAAAGAAAAGAAAAATAGAAAAGTAAACAAACAAAGAAAAGAAAAAAAGAAAAAGTAAACGGACAAAGAAAAAAAAAGGAAAAGTAAACGAACAAAGAAAAGAAAAAAGTAAACGAACAAAGAAAAGAAAAAAGTAAACGAACAAAGAAAAGAAAAAAGTAAACGATCAAAGGAAAAAAAAAGAAAAAATAAACGAACAAAGAAAAGAAAAAAAGAAAAAGTAAACGAACAAAGAAAAGAAAAAAGTAAACGAACAAAGAAAAGAAAAAACTAAGCGCTCAAAGGAAAAAAAAGAAAAAATAAACGAACAAAGAAAAGAAAAAAGAAAAAGTAAACGAACAAAGAAAAGAAGAAAAGAAAAAGTAAACAAAGAAAAGAAAAAAGAAAAAGTAAACGAACACAGAAAAGAAAAAAAGTAAACGAACAAAGAAAAGTAAAAAGTAAACGATCAAAGAAAAAAAAAGGAAAAAGTAAACGATCAAAGAAAAGAAAAATGGAAAAAGTAAACGATCAAAGAAAAGAAAAAGGAAAAAGTAAACGAACAAAGAAAAGAAAAAAAAAGTAAACGAACAAAGAAAAGAAAAAAGAAAGTAAACGAACAAAGAAAAGAAAAAAAGAAAGTAAACGAACAAAGAAAAGAAAAAGTAAACGAACGAAGAAGAGAAAAAAGAAAAAGTAAATGAACAAAGAAAAGAAAAAGTAAACGAACAAAGAAAAGAAAAAAGTAAACGATCAAAGAAAGAAAAAAGTGAACGATCAAAGAAAAGAAAAAAAGAACAAGTAAACGATCAAAGAAAAGAAAAAAAGAAAAAGTAATCGAACAAAGAAAAGAAAAAAAGAGAAAGTAATCGAACAAAGAAAAGAAAAAAAGGAAATGTAAACGAACAAAGAAAAGAAAAAAGAAAATATAAACGAACAAAGAAAAGAAAAAAGGAAAAGTAAACGAACAAAGAAAAGAATAAAGTAAACGATCAAAGAAGAGCAAAAAGAAAAAGTAAACGGTCAAAGAAAAGAAAAAGTAAACGAACAAAGAAAAGAAAAAAGAAAATGTGAACGAACAAAGAGAAGAAAAGAGAAAAGTAAACAAACAAAGAAAAGAAAAAAGAAAAAGTAAACGGACAAAGAAAAGAAAAAGTAAACGAACAAAGAAAAGAAAAAAAAGCAAACGAACAAAGAAAAGAAGAAAAAGTAAACGAACAAAGAAAAGAAAAAAGTAAACGAACACAGAAAAGAAAGAAGGAAAAGTTAACGAACAAAGAAAAGAAAAAGTTAACGAATGAAGAAAATAAATGAGAAAGGATAAGAAAAGCATATAACAAAAAGAAAGAAATGAAAGGAAAAAGAGAAAGTAAAATGACAATAAAGGAAAAAGAAGAGAAAGAAAAAAGGAAAAGCAAAATTAAAAAGAAACAGAAATAGGATAAGTAAAGCAGAAAAGGAAGAGAAAAAAAGAGAGGGAAAACAAAAAAGGAAAGAAAAAGAAAAAGAGAAGAAAAAGGATTGTAAAAGAAAACTTAAAGGAAAGAGACAATAAAAAGGATAGATAAGAAAGAAGGGAAAGAAAAGAGAAAGGAAAAAGAGAAATAATCTACAAAAAAGGAAAGAAAAACGAAAATAAAAGAAAAAAAGGATAGTGAAATAAAAAATAAGAAAGGAATGAAAAGAGAAATTAAGACATAAAAGAAAACACAAAAAATAATGCAAAGAAATTAAAGAAAATAAACGCAAAGAAATGAAAGAGAAAAGAATATAATAAAGGGAAAATAGAAGAAGAAATAAAAAATGAAAAGAAAAGTGAAAAGAAAAAAATAAGGAAAGAGGAAAGAAAAATAATTGAAGGAAGGGAATGAAAAACGGACAGATTTTTAAGGAAAGGAAGGAAATGATAGTATGAAACACAGATTCACACACTTGACAGAGAAAAAAGAAAGCACGCTGAAAGTTAACTGATCACACTTAAAAACTGAATCATGAAATGCACTGTCCTCATGGAAGGGAGGTTGGGATGGGCAGGGCGGAACTCGACGTGCAGCCACCTCCTCGTGGTGAGTTCTGGGTTGTTTCACTTCACAGAGAATGAATGAAACAAGCAAAGAGCTGCATTATTTATGTTAAAACTGACACACATATGTATACAAATTACTGTTAATACTATCATTACTCCCGCATTATAAGGGGTTTGCATACATTTTAATGGAAGACTCCACTAAAAATCATGAACATTTTTCCAAAATTTTTTTAGCTATTTCACTTATTCAGAATTTATATTTTCATGCCTCAAATGGATTCAACTCAATTCTGATTACAAATATTCGTATGTTTACACTTTTTAAATTAAGGCTGGTAGGGGTCGTGGAATTTAAAGAGCTATCAAAATTGTTTTTCATCGAAGAATTATTTTTTAAAATTTCTGATTACAAATCTAGTAACTTTTTGTTGGCTCCCTGAAGTTACTAGATGAATGTAGCGGAGGAGAATATTAATTTACATAAATATTCATTTTATTTTCAAATCTATTTTTCTGTGTTCATTTTTGTTGATTCAACACCAACTTTCTTATGACAAATATTAATCAATCTGGATGAAATTTTTACTGCAAGTATTTATGAGGTAGCTGCATGTTTCTATACATTTATTTTGTGAGAAATGCTGCTAGTTTATTTTATTAATATTTTTCTTAATGCTGCTAGTTTATTTTATTAATATTTTTCTTAAGAATAAACTAGCAGCACTTCTCACAAAATAAATGCATAGAAACATGCAGCTACCTCATAAATACTTGCAGTAAAAATTTAATCCAGATTAATTAATATTTGGCATAAGAAAGTTGGTGTTGAATCAACAAAATTGGACACAGAAAAATAGATTTGAAAATAAAATGAATATTTATGTAAATTAATATTCTCCTCCGCTACATTCATCTAGTAACTTCAGGGAGCCAACAAAATGTTACTAGATTTGTAATCAGAAATTTTAAAAAATAATTCTTCGATGAAAAACAATTTTGACAGCTCTTCAAATTCCACGCCCCCTTCCAGCCTTAATTTAAAAAGTGTAAACATACGAGTATTTGTAATCAGAATTGAGTTGAATCCATTTGGGGTATGAAAATATAAATTCTGAATAAGTGAAATAGTTAAAAAAAATTTGGAAAAATTTTCATGATTTTCAGTGGAGTCTTCCCTTAAGCAGCTTACTTTATCGATTCATATAAAATATAGGTAATCGGCATTTAACTAAGGTTACCAAGGAAACAAATTTCCCTGGGCTTCTTTATGTCAATGCTAGGATTAAATAATTATGTGTGCTCAAAATTGTAACACATATTTTCTAGTTATTTCTTTTTTTAAGTTTCCAAAAAATTCACTTAATTTTTTATATTGGAATTGATACTGCTAGTTACAATTTATTTTTTGATCTACTATCGAAAGACGTATACAAATGTAATCACTTACTGTTTACCGAAATAGGAGATAGGCCTGCATACCTCGCATTGATATAAAACAACATTACTTACAATGAAAAGAAAAAGATGCATTAAACACAGTCATATAGTCTATATGCAGGGTGGATGGTAACCTCAAACTGGTAATAGATGATGAGGAGAGATTTGAAAAAGCCGACAAGTTACACCACAGTCTCCTATATTATACAGCCACGAAGCTTGAGTTTTGAGGGTGCTAGAAACAATAGACTGTGACGGTACTATTTTGCATTGCCTGTAATGAGGCGATATTAGCAATCCTAGTGGTGCGCAACTATCTAATGTTTGCATATTTACTACGTATTGAGCTTCGCGACTGTATATACTACACTGTGGTTACACCCTAGATCATATATACCCAGATTGCTCGGCGCTATAGGTTTTGACGGTAACACCTTTTGTCAGGTTTACTATGCTGCCATCTAGTTGTTACATAAGGAATCATGTCATAATTCCCATTTGAATTGCATTAGCGACTGTACTGCCATCTGGTGTTCGTTTACGGCGGACGGGTGGCGATCCTGGCGGTTGTTCTCTTCAAAGTGCGAACGATTTTAACATAGGAATGAGCAATCTATATGTGATCTGGGGTTACACCCTCATAACTCCGCCTAAGCTCAGATGCTTCAAATAAAAAAAAAAAAAAAACATCTTTCAGACCAAAATGAAAAATTAGTAAAGACCTTAAGAAAAATATTGATAAAGATTTACTTTATGTATACGTTTAATAATAATAATAATAATAATAATAATAATAATAATAATAATAATAAAATCCGTTGCGGGACAGTCCATGAAAGTACAAAACCTAACAGTCAACTGCTGGCCTCATGTCCACGTGCCTCAGCAGAGGTGAACGATCATCCAACCAGTACAGGAAAACGACGATTCCTTCACAGCTATTCTAACCTGCTTGCTAAAATGGATTTCACAACTTATTGTAGCTCCCAAATTCAAGATGCTTGGTTGACATCGGTCTCATACACCGGCCGAAATTTAACGACAAAATTTCTTTCTCCGCGAGGAATCGAACCAATGCTCATTCCGTAAGGCTAGTCCATGGCATGTCGTCTTACCCAGATTAATCGCGGGACTTTTGAATAATGGTTCTAGAAAATAAACTATAGGCCTCGTATTATTCGCAGTATGAGAAATGAAATGAATCTCTCTGAAAAGAGAGTAACGTGTAATGATAAAATGTGATTGCAACATTTTCTCCTGATTTATTTGCAAAATAAGAACAGTCATATGTGCGGCAGTATCATCCTGAACAGTCAGTGTGTTTTTATAGTACTAGCTAATAATTGCACTACCGGGTAAACAACATGTTTTCGATTTCTGAAAATAACGGTACATCACACGTAGAATACCGAGAATGAAAACAAATAACTCTTCAATTCGCAATAAACATTAACTTAATCTCGAGTATGCTCTCGGAACCTTTCGCCACTGAGATAATATAGAAACTGGCCACTTATCCTCGAGTAATCACTCAATATCGACATAAATTCGACACCAAACGTACAGTGCCGGATTTAGGCCTGTTGCCTAGGGCGGAAATTTCCAGAGGGGCGGCATTTTCTTTCTCTTCTTTTTTTTTTTTTACAGTGAAATTTATTTTTAAAACACGTCTTTTTGGTAAATCTTTTCTGAAGTTTGTTCTTGAACACCTTGTGAAAGTCGGATATTGTTTTGTTATCGCATTGTCGTGGTCGTGGCGAGAGTAAAAGGAAAGTGTGCACCGGCATAGTTATATTTTAATGCCAGTATCAACGTTATTATAATGTACTATGAAATTGCTTAAATTTAACTACTTGTACAGGGACATCATTTTATTTTTACTTCAATTTTTATTGTACCTGAGTTTTTGAATGTACTTCACTCTCACCCCTTCTACTAGTAAACTTCCAACCGTTCACGACACAGAGCCGAGGGCGCGTAAGCAGTACTGAGTTAGTGAGTACAGTACGTTCCAGAAATATGTTCGCGTTTTCCAGTGACAAAAGAGCTTTCAATATTGAATCGTATTTTCGCACAGGTACTGTCGTCCGTTTGCCTACGTCGCATCCCGGTTTCCCCCACCTGCTTCTGTTCGCCCCTCTGTAAAGTCTAGTAGCTGGGCTATCTTAGCTCTTTTCTGAAAACATTAATTTCTGTTAGGAATTGGACGTCTACGTAATATTATACAAGTGTTTAAAATAATTTAAATAAAAGGGCCTCGTTAAGTAATTAACTGTCACGTGATTCCCCCCACTTTCTACGACCCTGCGACAAAACCACTTGAACGGACAGTAGATAGCATTTCTGAGTAATTTTATCTTTTCGGATAGACCAGAAGTGAAGATTATATTTATAATACGTAAAGTACTCTTTTATAGAGTAGGTACAGAATTATTTCAACATGAGTTACTCGCACGAAGGACGAAACTAGTAATTGGAATTAGGTAAAATAGTCTACAGTGTGATAATATGCACAAAAGAACTGAAGCCTGTATCGAAATGAACGGCCACCATTTTCAAAAATGTGTTTAAATATGCATATTGTGATTATTTTTCAATTTAACTTCATTCTCTATATTGTACGCTAATGTGGTGTAACAGTACAATATGCATTGCATAATTAATACGTCCGAATGGATAGCTCAGTTCGTGAGTAAAAACACTAAGTGTTAATACAGCACTGTATCTTGATTAAACAAAAACCTAATGAAAATTATCAAACTCAAAATTGCGATATTTCCTAGTTTACATAAATGAACTACTTTTCTTCCCTCCTATACCTAGTAAAGTGATTTGTATTTTACGCCAGTATCATCGAACTCCAGTCTTGGAAGGGGCAGCAAACGGTGTTTCCTGTTTCAATCGTTAATAGAAAGGTATAGCCAGATTAATATTAAAAATGTTAGTAAAAATAAAATGATGTCCCTGTATAAACAATAATGCATTGTTGAAATTCAAATTGGATGTAACCACAACTCTCAGCTACATTTCAAATATAATTAAATCGTCATCAATATTATTTAATCGCTTTCCAGCATGTGCACTACCGTATATAATTCGATATGAAAAGTTTATTCTGCAAAGAGTTGGAGTTTATTCTCCAATTTACTTTATACTTCCTATCGAAGTTGGGTTCCCTCCAGTGGCCGCCCTCTGCACTACGTCATAGATGTCTATGAACGTAGGACTAATGTCCACACATGTACTGAGGTGCACTCATTATGAGTGACTAGCTTGCCGGGATCCGACGGAATAAGCACCGTCTTAAATCACGAAGTGATTTACGCATATCATATATATTATTTTAATGTACCGAAGTACATAGTCACTCATAACGAGTGCACCTCAGCACATGTGTGGACTTCAGTCCTACGTTCATAGACATCTATGAAGTAGTGCAGAGGGCGGCCACTAGAGGGAACCCAAGAGTTGGAACTTAATCTGAGACGATTCTGTCCGGCGCCGGGGTGGGTATCCGGTGTGGCTTAGTGGATAAAGCATCAGCACGTAGAGCTGAAAACCCGGGTTCAAATCCCGGCGCCGGAGAGAATTTTTCTCCGTTCCATTACTCTTTCATCGTATGATGACGCAGAATATCTGCATGGAAATATCATATGTACTTCGGTACATCAAAATAATATATTTATAGGCCCTAATTCACCAGAGGCATGTATTTTGATTCCAGTAATTTATTGTTTTCTGAATTGTAACATTTCATTTAAGACTAATTTAAACTAAACATGACCTGTATAATAGCTGCTCATAAACTGTTTGTGAGAGTTGGGGGGGGGTGGCAAATATTAGCACCGCCTAGGGGCGGCACTATTCCTAAATCCGTCCCTGCAAACGCAGTTGACATCACAACGATTCTACGAATACGCCTCTTTTGAATTTCGTTTAATCCTTGCAGAAGGGTTTAAAATTTTCTTAAAACCAAGTTTCACTTGTGACTAGGTCAAAGTTTGTAAAATTCACAAATCTGGTGTTCAACACTCAAGTGCCCTCAGAACCTTAAACTATCAATTTCGTTTTATTTTTAATTGGTACAACAAACTAGACCATTCGAAACTTGAATACTAAGGAGTATAGGAAGAAAAACTCTTCTTGGAAAATTGTAACGATTAATGAGCAGGCTTCGGCCTAGGGACACAGAGTAACCAGGATGAGGTTTACAGTAAACGGAGTATAAATGACGTCATGACCCTTGTGGGGTGACTGCAACAGCACAGGTGGGTCCGTAATGTCCATTACCGTTGTGTGTATTGTTGCTTGGCTGCGGTACGTGTAACAGACTTCGGCGTAGGGACGCCTGATTGAAGGTTACAACTCACGTTAATACTTTAATGGTAGACATTTATTGTCTACACTAGGAATGTACTGTATATACTACATCTGTACAGAGTGAAATATATTTTGTGCTGTACTATGACGGACTGTTTACATGTTGAGACACGAAGTAACACCCCGATCCATCCCCCAATCCACTCGACCAACACAAAACTATCGTCCTTGCGTTCTGAACTTCATGCGTTTCTGTGCCCAGGACAGAAGTATGTTAATGAGTATTATTTTTGGATTGCACTGTATGCAGTACCAATTTTTTTTTATGTTCCCACACACTTCGTCGGAATGTTTATTGACTTTTCTACGTCCAGTACTGAATATCTTTTTACATGTTCTTACACACTCTTCATGTCCATATCTGTGGAGTAACGATCAGCGCGTCTGGCAGCGAAACCAGGTGGCCCGGGTTCGATTCCCGGTCAGGGCAAATTACCTGGTTGAGGTTTTTTTTCCCGGGGTTTTCCCTCAACCCAATATGAGCAAATGCTGGACTCATTTCACCGGAATTATCACCTTCATCTCATTCAGATGCTAAATAACCAAAGATGTTGATAAAGCGTCGTAAAATAACCTACTAACACTCTCTTCATGAGTACTTTAGATTTCACTGCATCCAATAGAAAACTGTTTTCACCTATTCCTACATACTGTAAATACTTTTAGATTTCACTGCATAAAATACCAAATTCTTTTTATGTATACCCACACACAATGATTAATTGTTTAAACGTGTACTCACACATTGTTAAGTACTTTTGAATTTCACTGCATCTAGTACGAACGTACTCCCACACATTCTGATTACTTTTGGATTTCATCGCATCCAATACCAAATTGTTTTTACGTGTTTTAAAAATCATGTTTTATTTAACGACGCTCGCAACTGCCGAGGTTATATCAGCGTCGCCGGTGTGCCGAAAATTTGTATCGCAGCAGTTCTTTTACATACCAGTAAATCTACTGACATAAGCCTGTCGCATTTAAGCACACTTAAATGCCATAGACCCGGGGCGGGATCGAACCCGCAATCTCGGACACAGAAGGTCAGCACTCCACCAACTGCGTCACCCAGGCCGACTTTTATGTGTGTTCCCACTCTCTCCGAGTATTTTTGGATTTCACTGCATCGAGTACCGAATTGTTTTTACCTGTTCCCACATTCTCTGCTCGAATATTTTTTGGATTTCTATACGTCCTGTACTAAATTGTTTTTACGTGGTTTCATACTCTCTGTCGTGAGAATTTTTCGATTCCAAGGCATACAGTACCAAATTGTATTTCGTGTGTTTACGCGCGCAAACACACACACACACTCTGTCCTTGTCCGGTACTTTTGGATTTCTCTACATCCAGTACCAAATTGTTTTTACGTGTTGATCTCACACCCTACACACACAGTCCTAATATTTATGGATTTCTCTACATTCAGTATCAACAATTTTGTACATGTTCCTGCACTCTTGGGTATTTCTGGACCGAGTATTATGATGAGGATGAGGAATTGCTGATAGCTTTATTATTATTATTATTATTATTATTATTATTATTATTATTATTATTATTATTATTATTATTATTATTATTATTACTATTATCATCATTTTATTTTTATTACTTACTGGCTTTTAAGGAACCCGGAGGTTCACTGCCGCCCTCACATAAGCCCGCCATTGGTCCCTATCCTGAGCTAGATTAATACAGTCTCTACCATCATATCCCACCTCCTTCAAACCCATTTTAATATTATCCTCCCATCTACATCTCGGCCTCCCTAAAGGTCTTTTTTCCCTCCGACCACGCAACTAACATTCTATACGCATTTCTGGATTCGTCCATACATGCTACATGTCCTGCCCATCTCAAACGTCTGGATTTAATGTTCCTAATTATATCAGATGAAGAATACAATGCGTGCAGTTCTGTGTTGTGTAACTTTCTCCATTCTCCTGTAACCTCATCCCTCTTAGCCCCAAATATTTTCCTAAGAAACTTATTCTCAAACACCCTTAATCTCTGTTCCTCTCTCAAAGTGAGAGTCCAAGTTTTACAGCCATACAGAACAACCTGTAATATAACTGTTTTATAAATTCTAACTTTCAGATTTTTTGACAGCAGACTAGATGACAAAAGCTTCTCAACCGAATAATAACACGCATATCCCATATTTATTCTGTGTTTAATGTCCTCCCGAGTGTCATTTATATTTGTTACTTTTATTTTTTATTACTAAGTTATTATTTACACACATATCTAATCTTGTGTACGCCTTTGCTTTGATTTTCAATTAAGTTCTTATCAGCAAGAGATCGATTGCACTTAATTCTGTTGACCCATTTCTTTTATCTAATCGTTACTTGGTACAGCACAGTGAGTACATCATCTTGAGCTAATTTTGAGATATTCAGCGTTCCTTTGTTCACTTTCACTTTTGTTTAATTTGTCTAGACGTGCTTATGAAGGAAAACGTCGTGCTTGAATATACAGGAAGTAAACAGTCATATATTTTAAGCTCTCTCACAACACGGGTGCTTGTCTTCATCCTCTGTTGTCCTATTAGTGAACTATCGCCACTGTGTTAATTAGAAGTAGGAAAAGTCCAATTAAACATCTTCCTCATGTGTATATCTTTTAAACGCTTGGTAAACCAAATTCTAGACCTACGAAATGCAAAATCTATACTAATAATAAATCTGTAGCCGAAATTTTTCTGGTAATTTTCGATTTTCCAAAAATAATTGGTCCTAACATATATAATTAACCACCCTGAAACCGAAAATCGCTTTTTTGAAATTTTTGTTTGTATGTCTGTCTGTCTGTCTGTCTGTATGTTTGTTACCTTTTCACGCGATAATGGCTGATCGGATTTCGATGAAAATTGGAATATAAATTAAGTTCGTTGTAACTTAGATTTTAGGCTATATGGCATTCAAAATACGTTATTTAAAAGGGGGGTTATAAGGGGGCATGAATTAAATAAATCGAAATATCTCGCTTATTATTGATTTTTATGAAAAATGTTACATAACAAAAGTTTCTTTAAAAATAATTTGCGATAAGTTTTATTCCTTGAAAAAGTTTGATAGGACTGATATTTAATGAGATAAATGAGTTTTAAAATTAAAATAACTGCCATCTAAGGTCGTGCAATGAATTAAAAAACAAATGACTTCGTCTATAAGGGGCCTTGGACAGCAACAATCGAAAGCTATGAATGATAGCCTACAGATAATGTTTCTGCGTTTCTCTGAAGTAATATCGGAAGCTAAATTAACCGATTTGTATAATTAATTATTAATTCACCATTGGAAAGTGTAGTTTCTCTAGATGGACATAATGCTATAATGTTATCACAGTAACTTCTGAGTGAATCGAGGACAGGTAAGATTAAAATAGAGTCTTATACACAGAAAACTTGATAGGCTATTCTGTATATTCGTTTCCTGTATTTCCTAAACTAATTTTATGACCAAATGAGTGGTCTCTGGATCAAAATGATCGCATTTTAATTTTTTAATTCAATTTAAATTAAGTAACATAATAAACGATTTATCCTTCTATCAAACACGAATGTTCCCTGGATCAAATGTCCTATTTTAACTATATAATTACTTTATATTTATTTCTAACGGGTGCAGCGGAGCGCACGGGTACGGCTAGTATCAAATAAAATACATTTCCTTTAATTCAGCAATATCACGTTCTTGACGATGATTATGGTTATGATAATTCTTATATACGTTCCCTACAGTACAGTAGTTTTCCATTAACAGTTATGTTTTTTCATAAGTTCCTATCCTTCGTGTCTTCTTCGGTCGATCTCTATAATCCATACTTACGGATCTCAAATGTGCTGTGAGGCTGTTTTTATACATAATATTAGAATGTACAAATAACGTGAAATGCAAATTTAATGTAAAATACTATGGTAATTTCTTTACACTATATTATTAACATTGTGAACGTTTTCGCCAAATTTTGGCATCTTCAGACATAAATAGTCGATAATATATGTATCATTGTTTTTATCTTTCTATCTTTTTCATGTTTTTTAACTGCAACATTCCTTGCATTATTTAATACATTTTAATATACAGAGTGTCCGGGACAAAATTTACCAATAAGAAAGTTTAATAACTCACCAAATAATTGATGGATGAAAATGCTGTTTGCGGGAATTGACAAAGGGACTTCCAAAGTTTCGAATGACCACTAATAAACTTCTATGTGTGCACCTCTTGTAGCACGACAGATGTCCAGGCGATATTCAAGTTCTTGCCATGTGTTTCGTAACATCTCTGGAGTGACAGTTGCACAAGCAGCGACAATTCTCCGACGCAGATCCTCCAAATCTGCCACTAGGCCTACAGTCTTGTACACAATGTCTTTTATGTATCCCCCCCCCAAAAAAAAGAAGTCCAGTGGGGTTAGGTCTGAGGATCTGGGAGACCATGCTGTAGGTCCACCTCGACCAATCCATCGCTGAGGAAAGCATTCATTCAAGTGATCTATAACATGTAATGCATAATGAGGCGGAGCTCCGTCTTGTTGGAAAACATATCCCTGTGGAATTTGAGGAATGGCGTAATTTTGCAGCATATCAAGATACACATTTCCATTGATAGTGTTTTCCACAAAAAAAGTACGGTCCAATCACAGTTTCATGTGTAAGTCCGCACCAAACATTAATCTTAGGGCTGTCTCTTTCCAATTCCCTCACTACATGCGGATTTTCTGATCCCCAGATGCGACAATTATGCCTGTTGACGATCCCGGTCTCAAGAAGCTTTCTATGCCAAGTTGTTATTGTGTGCCTATCTGGTGGTTGCTTCTCAGGCCACTGTTGTCTAAATCTTCTCTTCACTATCTTCGGATACTTGAATTCGGCAAGCCAATAGCAGCATTGAACTTTTTGTTGCACTGTGAACGCCATTTTAATTACAGCTATGTCAACAACAATGACCAAATGTTGCCAACATCACACATAAAACTTAAAATGTCCCTCTTTCATTTGCATCAAATTTCATTTTCCTATCTCCATTATTACGCGAGTTATTAAACTTTCTTAGTGGTAAATTTTGTCCCGGACACAGTGTATTTATTTATTTAACTAGCTAGCTAGCGAGTAAAAATTAAAATTATAAAACAAAAATGTTTCTAGCCACTAACGTAAGAGCTAGGCTCGTGTACAGTGTGGTCTTAGCCAATAATATAACATAAAATTTACAAGGACAGTTTACTAAATACAGTAGGTAACTTAATTCAAAGCAATAAATAACACACAAGAGCAAATATATATATATATATATATATATATATATATATATATATATATATATATATATATATATATAGGTCAGCCGTTGTCAAATTGTGGTGTATATTAATATGTTTATGTTTTAATAAGTAAAGAAGGTAAACTTACGAATTCCAAGTGAGGCAGTAGAGCAAGTAGACGGCTTCAAATATTTGGAGTGTACTATAAGCAGTAACATGAGCTGCTGCCACGAAGTCAAAAGGAGTATAGCAATGGCAAAGGAAGCTTTTAACAGAAATAGGAGCATCTTCTGCGGACCTCTGGAGAAAGAATTAAGGAAGAGACTAGTTAAGTGCTTTGTGTGGAGTACAGCATTGTATGGTGCAGAAACATGGACAATATGACAAAGTGAAGAGAAGCGAATAGAAGCATTTGAAATGTGGATATGGAGAAGGATTGAAATGTGGATATGGAGAAGGATGGAGCTTGTGAAATGGACAGACAGAGTAAGAAACGAAGCTGTGGCGAAGCTGTGTTGGAAAGGTCCACGTAGTCAAATCTCTATAATGGGCTTTATAGCTTCAATAATAGGTGTGGGAAGAATGTTCTTGTGGGTGTATTTGCTCCCATCTAGCTGACTACTATTATATTTGCATGCCCACAATTGCAATTTAAATAGGCTACTTGGCGCTTTGAAATTCAAATTGCAAAATCAAAGTGAAGGAGGCACATTTTCTAGAAAATAAAAACAAAGCAAGATTCTTTGGACTCTCAGGACTAATAATAGCACAAAAATGGAAATTAAAAAAAAATATTTTCTTGTGCTGTGTCCCCTTAATCGAATTAGATCACTGTGGACATTTACGCATTTTGGTCATTAATTCAATAAATGAAATGGTCAGATAATTTACTGACTTTAAATCATGGTGGGCATTTATTTTATATGAACAATATTGCAATGTGTAAGTCCTTTGATCATCTCTAGCGACTCCCAGTGAGATCTAGAGTTGCCTCCTGTGACGTGATACGAGTAAAACAAGCTCTTTTGGTTATGGAGGATTGATATCAAGACAACTGTCAATTGATTTAGAGTCTAGGGGACCCCTACCTTCGTGAATGCCAACAGTGCACGTCTATTAATATAATCGTCATTCCACTTGGTGTACCATGAAGACTGGCGTACCACAAGGCTCTGTCCTAGGATCTTTACTATTTTCTATTTATATTAATGATTTTTTTTTCTAATCTAACATACTGTCGACACCATACTTATGCTGACGACATACAATTCTATCTACATATTCGATCTAACTACATAAATGACCTTATAACTAAAGTTAATAATGACTTGAATTCAATATCCTTGTTGTAAAAAACGTACGGACTTAATTTAAATGCAAGTAAGTCGCAGGCTATTTTAATAGAACGTCAAAGATCGAAGTGTGACAAACAAAATTTGCCACCGATATAAATAATATTACTATTCCATACAGTTCGACTGTGAAGAACCTTGACATTTATATGGATTGTCACCTGGAAAGGAATGAACAAGTGAATCACACCTCTAAAAAAATATTTTCGATTATTCACTCATTAAAGCGACTGAAGCACTTTCTTCCTGATAAATTAAAATTAATCCTTGTACAAACACTCGTGATATCACACTTCGACTACTGCGATGTTATATCAAGTAACCTAAATGCAAATTTGAGCAGCAGGCTACAACGTGTGCATAATGCGTGCGTCCGTTATATTTGCAATATTCGTAAGTATGATCATGTTTCCCCGTCTTTCCAAACTCTGTCTTGCTTAAGGCTAAGCGATCGACGAGCCCTGTATTCTCTTATTTAAAATTCTAAGCACCTCTACCCTAATATACTTGGCTTCTCGTTTTCAAAATTTATCCGCCTATCATCAGCTTAGTACCAGGTCTCATCGTAACAATTTACTCATTATACCTTACCACAAGACATCTTTTTATATTCTTCATCTTATACAGTTTCAGTTGCTAGAAATTGGAACTCGCTTCCGAGTGTTGTAAGGGGTTGTTGGACAATAACTTCATTTAGGTCAAAATTACATAAATTCTTACTTAACAGATTAATTACTGTTTAATATTTGTTTCTTATAATGAAACTATCATCTGTCCATTCTTATTATTATCATTAATTTCTCTAAATAGAATACAAAACCTCTACGGTGCTATTCATAGAAATTTCGCTAGTCCGCGCTACGAGCGTGCTAAACTAGCCCCGGCTATCGACCGGTTATTTGTACAGGATGCATATCATATCATATATCATATATCATATCATATATCATATCATATCATATCATATCATATCATATCATATCATATCATATCATATCATATCATATCATATATCATTATATCATTTATCATATCATAGCATATCATATATATTAAAACTCATAAATCAGTAGGACCTGATGGTATCGCCGGAGACGTACTAAAATTGGGAGGGGAAGCCATGATTCCCTATCTAGTGCGTATATTTGAAATATCAATTAACAATGGTACTGTCCCGCGAGATTGGAAAGATGCAATAGTGGTTCCAATTTATAAGTCAGGGTCTCGCTCTGATACAAAAAATTACAGACCGGTCAGCCTTACCTCTGTGGTTTGCAAACAGATGGAACACTTGATTTCAGCTTATCTAAGGCAGCATTGGGATGACTCAAATTGGTTACATAACTGTCAGCATGGATTTCGGGGGGGCTATTCATGTGAGAGTCAATTAGTAACGGTATGTCAGGATTTAGAAGACGGAATAGATTCCAATAGCCAAGTAGATGCAGTGATTATTGACTTTTCACGCGCATTCGATGTAGTCCCACACGATATATTGTTGGTTAAACTACAATCAACGGGGATTGACTTCAGAGTGCTCCAGTGGATCAAGGAATTTTTAACTTGTCGCACTCAGAGAGTACGGGTAGGGGAGGAATTATCGAACCCAATTGAAATTACTTCCGGGGTCCCGCAGGGGAGTGTCTTGGGGCCTCTTCTATTCTTGGCTTTTGTAAATGATCTGCCAGTTAATATCTTATCTAGGGTTCGCTTATTCGCGGATGATTGTATGATATACAGGGAAATAAAAAGTCATGAAGATACTACTCTTCTCCAGAATGACCTCAATAGAATAAATGATTGGGCAATAGCCAACAAAATGAAAATAAATTCTCTAAAGAGCAAAGCCATCAGCTTTACAAGGAAAAGAAATAAAATAGTCGCATCGTATACGTTAGGGGGTGAAACCATTCCGGAAGTTAACAAATGTAAATACCTCGGAATAACATTTAGCAGCGATCTCGGCTGGGGGGAACACGTTACAGACACAGCGGGAAAAGCATGGAGAGCGTTACACTTTGTGATGAGGGTACTAAGAAAAGGTTCTGATAAATCCAAAGAGATTGCATATAAATCACTAGTACGTCCAGTAATGGAATATGGTGCTGCATGTTGGGATCCTTACAGATTAGAACATATTAAGACACTGGAAAAGATTCAAAAACGGGCTCTTAAGTGTTGTTGGAAAAATTCACCATTAAAATGGGACACACTCACGGACAGGAGAACGCGAATTCGATTATGCGCACTGTTCAAAACATACAGAGGTGAGCCTGCCTGGAAAGAAATAAAAAATAGGTTGCAGCCGCCAAATTACTCTTCAAGGAACGACCACTCATATAAATTGAGGGAAAGAAGGCAGAGGACGGACACTGGAAAGTTTTCTTTTCTCAATCGTACTATCAGGGACTGGAATGCTTTACCTGCAGACTTACTAAAGGCTTTACCAACAACCAAAAATGTATTTAAAAATAGGCTTAAGGACCTTACTAATAGACGGTAATTATACACAGTACTTAAAGGGTGTAAATGATATGTTGTTATTGAAGTGTTGTATCAGTGAAGAATTATGTTGTGTCAGTGAAGTGTGTTGTATCAGTGAAGAAGTATGTCGTGTCAGTGAAGTGTGCTGTGTAAGTGAAACGTGTTCCTGTCAGTGAAGCTGTATAGGTTATAGTGGCAGTGCAAAGTATTTGAACAGTGAAATGTTTTTGAAGTGTTAGTGAAATCAGGATAGAATCAGTGAAATGTGTCGTAGTTCCAGTGCATTGAGTGAGTTGACAGCGAAATGAGTGTAATGTTGAAAGGTACTTGTGCAGATATGAACATATACTCGTGGGTTTTAGTTCGATCTTAGTTTTAAGATACAAATTAGAATATTTCAAATGTTATTTTAAGTGATCGTTTCATTTAATTTAGTATATTCCCTGTTGTTGTTGTTGTTATTATTATTGTTATTATTATTATTATTAGTATTAATTATTAGTATTATCATTAATTGTATTTTTAATTAATAAGTTTATTATTGTCATTATTGAGTGTAATTAGTTACCACTGCCACCGGGTATATACCCATTGCAGTGTGAATAAATACATACATACATATCATATCATATCATATCATATCATATCATATCATATCATATCATATCATATCATATCATATCATATCATATCATATCATATCATATCATATCATATCATATCATATCATATCATATATCATATCATATCATATCATATCATATCATATCATATCATATCATATCATATCATATCATATCATATCATATCATATCATATCACTAACACTGGTTTATGAATACGAAAACCGTTAGTTCGCTGATCATCCACCGGAAGCCTGCGCTAAGAATGTCTATTTCTAATGACAAAATGTAATTACATTAAAATATTCTCATATCAATATATTTTAGATTTATATTTTGCTTCCTATAACATAGTTCTAGTAAACTTCTTTTAAATTAATTCTTATCATTTTAACTAACTAGCTATCTCAACTTAATTATTATTCTTCACATATTGCACATAGACTGAATTGAATTACATTAGCTCATAAATTAAGTTATTACTTTTTCTTATAGGTTTTATCTCAATTTAAATAAACATGTACCAGTCGTTAAAACTTAACTGAAGAATATTGCTGGAGAATCTTTTAAGTGTATTGTAAATATTCATAATTTAAATATGTATGTAATTATTGTATTGATTAAGACTGGTTGAGTGGAGGAGAAGACCTTATGGCCTTAACTCTGCTAGTGAAAATAAAACATTCTATTCTGCAAATCAAGCTTTCAGGTGTAACTCCCTGTAAAGCTGATTTGAATGATTTCGAGGGAAAAATCGTTCCTGGGCAGGGTATCGAACCCGGGACCTTTGGTTAAACGTACTAACGCTCTACCAACTGAGCTACCCGGGAACTCTACTAGACACCGATCCAATTTTTCCCATATATCCACAGACCTCAAAGTGGGCTGACAACCGTCAACCAACATCGAGTACACACTAACTCTGTGTGACTTAAATTGTGGTTTTCTGTTAACGAAGAGTGACGTATATTATGCAAATCAAGCTTTCAGGTGTAACTCCCTGTAAAGTTGATTTGAATAATTTCGAGGGAAAAATTGTTCTGGGGCTTGACGGTTGTCAGCCCACTTTGAGGTCTGTGGATATAGAGGGAAATATTGGATCGGTGTCTGGTTGAGTTCCCTGGTAGCTCAGTTGGTAGATCATTGGTACGTTTAACCAAAGGTCCTGGGTTCGATGCCCGGTGCCGGAAGAATTTTTCCCTCGAAACTATTCATTCTATTCTATTTTATTCTAGTCTATTCTATTCTATTCACACACGTATAAGTCGACGTCGCCGTATCGATATACATAGCATCGAAAGGAAGGTCTGAGTAGAGGCCTCAGTGCCTTCAATTTAAATCATCTTTGCAAGATTGGAGTAAATTACACTTTTGACACTTTCTTCAGAGTAACTTTCTTCGTAGCAACAACGCTTACCCGCCTCCAACAAAGCAACATTATCTTCAACAACTCTATCTTATCACTTATCTTAATTTGTAAACAATTCCTTTCTCGAGACGAACAAAACATTTACTGGTACACGGGCTTCGTGAATTACAGATTTCTAGTTTGATACGGCCGTGACATAGTAAGCAATTGGGTAATATTCGATAATACAGTTCTACAGTTCTCCGGATCACACAAATATCTTCAAGTGGCACTCCATCTATAAATATTATTGCAACATTTTATCGCTTTTTCTAAACTTCATTCGGGAATTTCGCGTATATATAAACGGGTCTGAGCACAGAAAGTTACAGCAGAAATCATCAAGATGCAGCTCTACCTAGCACTTTTGTCAGCACTGGTTGTGGGCTCCTATGGTGAGTGTTCTTAATGATGGTACAATACAGTGAAATATTAATAATACAAGATTTTATGCCTACGGTGACCTTATGTCAAATTAAACTCATTGCCTGGATGTCCAACTAGTTGAATATCTAGTGTTGATTAAAAATTCTTATAACACTGAGTACGAAATCGGAGAAAGATTCATTTCTTTAATATTTAATTCTTCTCTTCATAGTTTTATTTTCCTGTTTCGGCCTTACTTCTGGTGGCATATGAATTATTTGGTACGCGAATGGCATGGATACCTCTTTCTTGAGAACTTGTGATTTTGTTTGGCACCTACTTTATCTTTCTAGCTTGCATCCTAGGCTATCTGCAATGAGACAATTATAATTTAGCTGAAACGTTCCTTCTTCATTTATTTCTACATAGCACCAAATAAAATAGCATAAATATATTTCTGTAAAGATTGTATTCATACTTCTATTGAGGATCACGTAAGTGCAGTTCCTAAAAGTTCCTTTTTATGGCCGTCTCTTCAGTGTTGCCAACTAATACTAGTTATCACCAAAGAGGGAAAAAATAACAATGCTACATACTGAAATAAATAATAATAATAATAATAATAATAATAATAATAATAATAATAATAATAATAATAATACCAATAACAATAACAATAACAGTAATAGTAATAGTAATAATAATAATAGTAAAAGTAATAGTAATAATAATAATAATAATAATAATAATAATGATAGCGTTGGTACGTTAAACCAAAGGTCCCGGGTTCGATACCCGGCTCCGGAACAATTTTTCCCTCGAAATTATTCAAATCAACTTTACAGGGAGTTATACCTGAAAACTTGATTTGTATAATACACGTCACTGTTCGTTAACAGAAAACCACAATTTAAGTCACACGGAGTTAGTGTGCACTCGAAGTTGGTTGCTTGACGGTTGTCAGCCCACTTTGAGGTCTGTGGATATAGGGGGAAAAAATTGGTTCGGTGTCGGTTAGAGTTCCCGGGTAGCTCAGTGGTAGAGCGTTGGTACGTTAAACCAAAGGTCCCGGGTTCGATACCCGGCTCCGGAACAATTTTTCCCTCGAAATTATTCAATACTAATATAGTAATTAACAATAACAATGTCTTACTTATTTACCACATCTCATCTTTATGTTGCGAGGTGTTTTCTAAATGATTCAATAAATTATGAAATAATATATTTTCCTCCTGGGCTTCTCGCATATTATGTTGGTAATTAGGATTAATATGATCTCATATTAAAATTTATTTTGTCTGGAAACATGAAATTCATTGCTTTAACTAAACAGTTTACGATTCACGAGACCTAACCTAAAAATGTAGTTTGATCATGTGAAATGATTAGTACGAATTCCAAAAACAGAACACCACTTTAAAATGTATAGCTTACTTAAATACTACTAATCACTTTCTTTCCTGAAGAAGTCGCTAACATGCTATTTCCTCTCTTGGACATTTTAATAAAAATCTAAACACGAAAGAATTCCATTAAAATGTCAAATACATTTGCGTGTTTTATACGAAGTAGATCTATAAGTTATTTCTTATTTAATTACATTTACCTGAATATAGAGTTGAATTGGAATCACAACGAAACAGAACTGAATGTGTATTGATATTAATATTAATAACGGTATTATTAATTAATTATTAATTCACAAGCCTGGGTACTTCCATTTTCATCAGTTTACTTTACTGCAAAGTGAAGTTATTGCTGCCAACATAACAGTTGGAAAATAACAGCTAGTTGTAGTAGGGCCTATTTGTCAGTACCGGAAATTCTAAACGAAGTTGGTAAAAGAATTCAACCTGAGAGCTAGAGAATCACTATAATCAACTAGCAAATGTAGTAATAGGGAAAAAATAGTTAGGTTTCACCCTTAGGATATTAAGTCAGCTTGACGCGGACTATAGTTACTCTAAGTCTACAGTCGGGGCTTTTCTCGATATAAATTAAAGTGACAGAAGATGGGAATCCAGTCAGAGAACACAAAATCATCACTCAAATTGAGAGTGTAGTTAATAAGGTGAAAACAGTAAATTTAATTTGTTTTCTGTAAAATATTCATCGATGTAAGAAAAGTGTATTACATAAAATTTAATGTGCATTTATATCTTGCCAGCAGCTGTGACGCCGTTTTTAAAGCTCTACGGCACAGGATCTTTTTAACGTCTTCGTTTATAATTTTCCGTAACTAATATTTTGCTTTACTCCATACAAAAAAAATATGTATCTTAGAAATTATTAATGTTACATCCATGATATTTGGTACACACATTCTCTAGAATATTAGGGAAGTTTTCTCTGGAACATAAATTTGTTATTTTGTTGCATTGGAAAAATATATCTCCATATTATATTTATAAAAGTAACACTAAAAATCATTCTTAAAATGTAATCGTTTGTCTTCAAATTTGGAAATTCAATATCAAAAAATTATGCTAAAAACATTTTAAAGGACATTCTTCTAGAAGTAAAATGTCAGATTAATTTTAAAGTATCTTTAAAACGTCTTAGATATAAACATTTTAGTGAATTACTATATCATGGTATTTTTTTTAAGTTTGGTACCAAAATTTTTTTTTCAAAAACTAATTTTGAATTTAAGTTGTTGCAGCAAGGATATTTCTACACACAAAAAATTAAAATTGTGCATCAATTAGGGAAAAAAATTCCAATTTCACTATCTTCTCTCCTTAAAATAGGAAAGTATAATATTGTGGAAAATATAATCCATATTCTAGACAAAATTCGAACCGAAAACCTTGGCTTCCACGTAAAATAAATACCTCGTGTATATTCTGGTTACCACAGTACGTACTCTAGTTCCCCCCCCCCAAAAAATGTTTGGCTCAAAGTAATTAATTTATATTGCGCAATAAAATTAATTCAATGGAAAATTAATGTAGATAAGTATTAAGGTTTGAAAAATTTATGATTTATACAGAAATTAAAGTTCAGTTAGCTTTTGCTACTTACTTTCATAGAATATAATATAAATTATATCGGCACTTGAAATTACTATCTATTTTTCATTTTTCAGGAGCTCCCACCAACAAGACTATACATGTGGACTTCGCTCGAAATGTTAGAATTGTAAACGGCTATTATGCATCTCCAGGAGAATTCCCCTTCATAGTAAGATTTTTTTTTTACTTTTCTAATACTTACTTACTGGCTTTTAAGGAACCCGGAGGTTCATTGCCGCCCTCACATAAGCCCGCCATTAGTCCCTATCCTGAACAAGATTAATCCATTCTCTATCATCATATCCCACCTCCCTCAAATCCATTTTAATATTATCTTCCCATCTACGTCTCGGCTTCCCTAAAGGTCTTTTTCCCTCCGGCCTCCTAACTAACACTCCATATGCATTTCTGGATTCGCCCATACGTGCTACATGCCCTGCCCATCTCAAACGTCTGGATTTAATGTTCCTAATTATGTCAGGTGAAGAATACAATGCGTGCAGTTCTGTGTTGTGTAATTTTCTCCATTCTCCTGTAGCTTCATCCCTCTTAGCCCCAAATATTTTCCTAAGAACCTTATTCTCAAACACCCTTAATCTCTGTTCCTCTCTCAAAGTGACAATCCAAGTTTCACAACCATACAGAACAACCAGTAATATAAAACTGTTTTATAAATTCTAACTTTCAGATTTTTCGACAGCAGACTGGATGATAAAAGTTCCTCAACCGAATAATAACAGGCATTTCCCATATTTATTCTGTGTTTAATTTCCTCCCGAGTATCATTTATATTTGTTACTGTTGCTCCCAGATATTTGAACTTATCCACCTCTTCAAAAGATAAATTTCCAATTTTTATATTTCCATTTCGTACCATATTCTGGTCACGAGACATAATCATATACTTTGTCTTTTCGGGATTTACTTCCAAACCTATCTCTTTACTTGCTTCCAGTAAAATCCCCGTGTTTTCCCTAATCGTTTGTGGATTTTCTCCTAACATATTCACGTCATCCGCATAGACAAGCAGCTGATATAATCCGTTCAGTTCCAAACCCTCTCTTTATCCTGGACTTTTTTACTTTTCTAATACTTGATTAAAAGGACAGATACAGAATATAGAGAACTAAGGATTAGTATTAGTCTCTTTTATCTTTCATTTATGTTTTAAAATCAACTTTAGTCTTAATTGAGAAAATTGATTGCTATAATTTCACCGTAAGATAATAAAACTAACTCTAAATACTGTCTCTTATTTTAGCTTCTCATATGATAATAACAGATCTTTCAAGATACCTTTATACTGTGTTCTTATTTTTATTGGAAACTACGATACCGTAAACTGGGGTTACTTTGAACACAGAGGAAACTTTGAACATTTTTTCAGAAAATCATATTTAGGTTTCTACATGCTGCACTTGTTATAGATGGAGGTAAATTATCATAAAATCATTCTCATACCAAATTTAGTTCCATCTATAACAAGCGCAGCATGTAGAAACCTAAATATCATTTTCTGAAAAAATATTCAAAGTTTCCTCTGTGTTCAAATTAACCCCAGTTTACGGTATTTGCTACAAATAAGCAGGTACTTTCTCAATAATTAGGATTCACAAGTCTTTTTAGCGGTTGTATTAATTTTTAACTTTCTATATTTTAGTAGAATAATACTGTAATACGTGTTTTTCTTCGCAGGTGTCTCTGCAGTATAATGGTGGACACTACTGCGGCGCTACCATCCTCAACAGTGAATGGATTCTAACAGCCGCTCATTGCATTTATGGGTAAGCTCCAAATTTTAAGTTTCTTGAAAACCACGCGGAATACAGACTGATTCTGTTTCATTACGTTCAACAGATACTTTGTTTCGTGTTGTTTTACTACATCACCTTTGTTGCAAACGTTACTTGTCCTCTAAAACTCTGCTTTTCTTAAATTCAAATGTTCACTTCTTTCAGTTGAAATTATGTTTTGAAAACTCTGCTAGAAGCATCTTTAAAGAGTACCGTGGTCGCCACGTGGTGTGAAATTGTATTGTATTGTATTGTATTGTATTGTATTGTATTGTATTTATTAACATTCCATGGTATTCATACATTGCTTTACAGCTAGAATATGGAACAA
The DNA here is from genome assembly GCF_040183065.1 of Periplaneta americana. Classification (NCBI taxonomy): domain Eukaryota; kingdom Metazoa; phylum Arthropoda; class Insecta; order Blattodea; family Blattidae; genus Periplaneta; species Periplaneta americana. The sequence goes on along the minus strand of NC_091125.1, from coordinate 143,345,342 downwards.
GTCAAAAAACTTAATACTATTATAAAGTCTTAATTTATAGTCACAGTCTAGATGAAATATACAGACGAGATTTACAATATAGTCTACTAGTACAACACATAGTTTTAGTATCAATTTCATGAAGTGTTATTGAATGTCATGAATTCACTTACAGAATAGAAGGCGTGAGAAATTAGGTACTTCTTTAATTTAGCCCTAAATAATCTTATGTTTTGAGTTTCATTTTTTATATCGATAGGGATGCTATTAAACATTTTTACTGCCATGTAACGCACTCCTTTTTGTTAGCACGATAGACTTGCCGATGGAGTATGAAAGTCATTTTTGACGTGTATTTATGCTATGAACTGTTGAATTAGTTACAACGTTTTCGCGTTTACATACGAGGAAGATTATTAATGAAAAGATATACTGACAAGCCATGGGCATTATTTGTAGTTCTTTGAAAATAGTCCTACAAGATTCCCTAGATTAAGCAGGTACTATTATTCTAATTACTCTTTTTTGTAATAGAAATATACTGTTACTATCTGTGGAATTTCCCCAGAAATTATTCCAAAACTCATTACCGAGTGGAAGTATGCAAAGTATATTGTTTTTAAGGTATTGATATTTACTATCTTTTGCATAGATCTAATAGCAAAAGAAGTTGAATATAGTTTGGGGGTAATTTCTTTAATATGATTTTTCCAATTTAACACATTATCGATTTTTAAGCCAAGAAATTTGGTTGTCGTTCTTTGTAATAGGGATCTGTTGTTAATTATTGCGCTAGAAATTTTCGAGGTTGAATTTGCATAGGATTTAAATTGAATCTTATTGTTCAAAGCAGTAACATGTCAGTGTAAGAATTAATTTAATGTAAATATACTGAAATCATGTATTTTATAATGTTCGAATTAAAAAGGTTAAAATATTGTGTTAAGTAACTATCTCTCTTTGCCCACAGTAACAACATCGGAGCCTACACAGTACGTGCAGGTAGTACCAACTTTCAAACAGGCGGAACACTGCACAGCGTTGTAGGAGGTGGATATCATCAGTATTACGTCAACAGCTACCCTTACAATAACGATATAGCCCTTTTGCAGGTAAGTAAAAATATAATTTATATTTAAATAATATGTATTATTTCTACTATTCTCTTCAAAATAGAGTGTTCTATCTCACTGTCTTATTACTAAAAAGACAGTGTCCAAAATACTGTTGTAATATTAATTCTGAATGCGAAAGAGATTGTTCTTGAAGTAATTAGAAAATTAAGTGGTTTGAATCCTACAAGTAAGCTTAATATCAAATTGAAAAATGTGATATGTTAGATTCATAAATGAAAGGGAAAAAGAAAGGAAAAACCTAAGAAACGAGGGATGATTTTAAATGAAACCTAGATTACCTGCTATGGTCTAACGGACGAAGTGCTGTTCATAGAATAATGCATAAGGGAAGTTAACCTATTGGCGAAGAATAATTATTACATTAAATAAAGAAGTTATGTAGCAACTTTCCAACAAAATGATCGCAGTTTGAAAGAAATTCTGTAATAACCAGGCTTCGAGACTTCGGACCCAATAGAGCAGTTCAGTGGGAAATCCGCATAATGGCGTACTCAGTATAGTGGTAAAGCGTTCAGTGGGTGGGGGTACTGTAGAATGAATGCCAACAATTGCGCAAAGGAAAACGCTCTGGATTTGAAGGTTCTGACGAATAATTTGGTTTCCATACAAACTGTGTCTGAAACTATTACACGGTTAGAAAAGTCAGAGCAAGAGATGCCGGAAGCCCTCAAATTAATTTAGAAAATTATGCAGGGAATTAATGAGACATCAAGTACACCGGTTACTGAATGTGTAAAACAGAAGTGGAAATCAATTTTATGTAAAAATAACGGATATGGAAAATTGTGTAACATAAACAGCAAATTAGTGGACATAAAGTCACCCGAGAATAAAGGACTTTCTCTTAGAGACTGAAATGATTTTAGGTTTTTTCGTTTTGCTCCTATCACGTCATGCGACGTAGATCGCAGCTTTCTACAGTACAAACTTTGGCAGATAACCGAAAAAGATTTACGTTTGAGACACTGAGAATGTATCTTGTAGTAGGTACATTGCAATTCGGTACTGTAACTGCACATCCTAAATAGGATAAATGAAAGAAATTAAAATTGCTACATGCTTATTTCCACCATTAACACTGTGTATAATTAAACACAAATGCTTATAAAAGACAGGAGAATAAATGCTTTTCACATTCTTTTGACATTATCATTGTATAATGTATATTTACTTTCAGAATGTGCATATGTGTGTTTCCCCATACTACCGTACTCTACTCTAAATAGCAACGTTGTTACCTCAACACATCTCTATCTACCTGCAGCGAGTCAACAACCTATAGTGCATGCACAGTAAACTTATTGTATCGGGTCCAAAGTCTCGAAGCCTGGTAATAACTTTTGTACAAAATTATAGTAGTTTCAAAGAAATTCTGTAGACCCTAACAACTGTCCAACAAAGTGATAGTAGTTTAAAAGAAATTCTATAAATATTTTTAACAAAAATTGATAACAGTTTGAATTAAATTCTGTAATAACTTTTCAACAAAAATGATAGTAGGTTGAGAGAAATTCTGCAATAACTTTCCAATAAGAAATAGTAGACTGAAAGAAATTCTGTAACAACTTTCCAACAAAGTAATAGTAGTTTTAAAGATGTAACAACTTTCCAACAAAGTGATAGTTGTTTGAAACAAATTCTGTAACAACTTTCCAACAAAGTGATAGTTGTTTGTAACAAATTCTGTAACAACTTTCGAACAAAGTAATAGTACCGTAGTTTAAGAGAAATTCTGTAACAACTTTCCAACAAAGTAATAGTAATTTGAAAGATGTAACAACTTTCCAATAAAGTGATAGTTGTTTGAAACAAATTCTATAACAGCTTGTCAACAAAGTAATAGTAGTTTGAAAGAAATTCTGTATTAACTTTCCTAGAAAGTGATAATAGTTTGAATAAGATTCTATAACTACTTTCCAACAAAGTGATAAGAACTTAATAGGATGATCCCCTGCGCTTGGAATGATGAACTGGATAAATTCTACAATAATTATAATTCTTTGCAGGTGAGTCCTCCGTTCTCTTTCGATGCCTATGTCTCCACAACAACATTGCCCCAGCAGGGACAAGACGTACCTGGAGGTTATCCCAGTGTCGCCGTTGGCTGGGGATCCAGTTGTGTAAGTACCATGAAGTGTTTTATTAAGAACCGAGTGCTTTAGGCCTACGTCTATAAATGGGCATACACAATTGTACTGACATTTAAAACACGATTTTAGGACTCTTCACTTTCCCATTATTCGAAGTATTAACAAGAAAGCATTCGGTTAAGTGCGGTCAATAGAACGCGATAGCTTCCTTCTCCGTTACGTTTTAGGGAATCACACCTTGTTACTGCATTTCCGATATGATATAGAGTATGCCCAATAAGAAACAATAAAGAGCAAAGAGCTCACATTAAAAGATAATATGCTGTTCTTACAATACCAGTTTCAAAGTCCTTGTTTCGTATAACATTTAATTTTAGCGTCCATATTTGTTAAACTTTTTTTGCCTGTTTTTATGAACTGTACCACTTCTTAAATTTTGAATGTTTTTTTATTATTGGAAATCACATTATCTAGGTATGATGTTAATAATAGTCTCATTATGTCAAAAAATATTAATTTCAGGACCCATGTTTATTATACTTTTCTTCTTGTATTGATGAATACTAGCTCTCAGAAAAATCAATTAAAAATATAGAAGAAATTACACTGAGCATCTTCAATGATATTGATAGACGGATACTCTTACCACGGAAGACATAAATTTTTTAAAACATGTTTATTACACTTTTTACGAGTACTATCACCCCTTGAAATATTGAAAGCCTTTTTAAAATGTAAATCACATTGGGAATCTCCTAGGATGTTTATAAACAAGTAGCCTACTCCTATCTCGAAATATATTAATTTTAGGACGCAAATTTATTAGACTTAGGCCTACTACAACTTCTTAAAATACTGAAAGATTTTCTTAACACTCTGTATAGGTCCTAATAAAAATGTTCTCTAATAATAACACTAATAGTAAAAATAATGACTATGGTTTTACAGGATGACTGCGGATCAAATGTCAACCTGATGGAAGTGGATCTTTACACTTATTCGTACGCAGAATGTGTTGCCATCTACGGGAGCGGACCTACAACAGACATGGTGTGCTCAGGAAACCCAAGCGAAGGAAAGGGTATCTGCTTTGTAAGTATTAAAATAATTTAAGACTTCAAAATTGACATAAAACTTTGAATGGAAAGACAATACTCTTATAAATGTAATGCATCCTGGAGAACATTTTGATGTATTCCCCTTTCGAGAAAGAAAAATAAGTAAATGCTGATTAACGATTATTTTCTTACTTAACTTTCCAAAATAGGAAAAAGAAAATTAAATTTATAGAAAACACCGTGAATTTATTTTCTTGTAAATAAAGATGTAGTTTTCTCAATTGCAAAGTAATCTAATCCAGGTGTAGGAAGACTACTGTTTTACTTTACCCTTATACAAAGATTCCTCATTAACTTTTTATCGAGTTTACTAATATAATAGAAAAAGGAAATATCTAACTTCACAACACAGAGGGCGTGCTACTTTTTCAAAAACAAATATTTGTCTCGCCCAATGAATAAGTTAAACCAAATTTATGAAGACAGTTTCCTTCAGTTTCAGGTTATACGAAATGTGTAGACATTACGGTGATGATGAAATAATTAATTTAGAAATTTTTACAGTAAATACTGAAGAAGAATTTCTTTTTTCCTGAATTCTGTAAATATAACAGACTTTTTCACATTGTCCAGTTAGAACAACAGTCAGTTTTAAATGCTTTTTTTTTGTATAAATCTATAGGCTCCACGGCTTGGAAGACCCATTATTATTTGGCCGCTTAGTTAAAATTGTCGAGTACCCATAATTTTCAATAGCCTTCTAGTACTTCTTGTGTTTACTAATCATATAGCCCTTAATAGTGACCTTCATATTCTAAATGAATGAACCAAGAATAGGTGGAGGTTTTACTAATCATTTTGTGAACCCTTCTTTGCAAATTTACTATTATTCTGTTATCCCTTTATATCTCGTAATGTAACATGAACTTCAATTATATTCAATTAGTATCATGAGTGAATTTACGTATTGCAAAACCATTTGAGAGGTGTTTAGTAAAAACGTCAATTGTCATTTTAGTTATAGCGGCCATCTAATGATATTCTAGGACATGCACGAAAGCCACCGGCGTGGCTCAGTCGGTTAAGGCACTTGCCTGCCGGTCTGAAGTTGCGGTTGGGCGCGGGTTCGATCCCCGCTTGAGCTGATTATCTGGTTGGGTTTTTTCAGAGGTTTTCTCCAACCGTAATGTAAATGCCAGGTAATCTATGGCGAATCCTCGGCCTCATCTCGCCAAATATCATCTCACTATCACCAATCTCATCGACGTTAAATAACCTAGTAGTTGATACAGCGTCGTTAAATAACCAACCTATGCATGAACACATTCTGCATTGTTAATTTGGAACTTTTCAAATAAAAATGTCCAAAGGATTTTTTGCTCCTATTATCCAAATATTATGCGTTATGTGTAAACAACATACTACAGATAATCCAATAACTAAGAAGTGTCTTAATAGATCAACAGATTACCAACGCCAAATGCCAATAATTGTTGATGCTGTGAACTTTTTTTAAGATTCCCACAAAATTATGATTTTGGACAACTGACAATTTAGACCGTAGCATAGGAAATTCAAGAGAATGTAGTTCTGCTTGTTTGTAAATAATTAGTATTAGAATATATTTATCATTAGGTAATTTAAGTGTACATAATTGCTTTCTAGGGATAAATGTGCTATTATGAATATGCAATGCGATCGAGAAGTCTCTCCGCAGTGCTTGTGTAGCCGAGAATCCACTAGGCAGTGAAATCAGGTATATTTGATAGAGAATTCAAGTGGCAGCACTGCCGCTAAACGTATAATTGATTGGGGATGTGAAGTTGTCAAACCGGAATTAATGGGGCAGTGCCAACTTTCTAAAGAATTGTATTCTAGAGTTACTAGAACTAATAGAGCTGCGGAGAAACTTTTCGATCGCAATGTATCTAATTACGGTAATACGTGTATCTCAAAATTCAAAACAAGATGTGATTTATTTTGTCTGCTTCAGTCCGAGGAATAATTAATTAAAAATTATTTTTCTTAACAAATAGGGTGATTCTGGTGGCCCACTACTTGTTTCTGGCGTCCAAGTAGGCGTTACCTCGTGGACAGGAACACCCTGTGCATCTGTACCTGCCGTCTGGACCAAGGTTTCTAGCTACAGGAGCTGGATCAGTGCCAACACAGGAGTATAATCTAAAACCCAGCTTTACACACCAATTTCTCCATACAATTACAAGTTTCATGTCGTGTTCTTTACAACTATTCTGTATTTCTAAATAAATAAAACCTCCACAAATTACATAACTGTGTGCTTATTGATGCCAACATCATGACCAACCGTAGAGTACAAGATCGATAAGGTACATTTATGAAATCGTTTGGGCACCACAATGGCAGATCCAAACGGCCTGAAATCCTAATTCCCCCTATAAATTTTCCTATTGTGCTTTGTAACAATAGAAAATCATGTAAGGAGGTAATTTAAAGTGCCAGGAGGGGTATCAGAAAAATTTGATGGTGTGTGGAGATAAGGAGATAAGTCATAAAAATGAGTTTCGAGTTAAATGAAAATTAAACATCGGATCATTATTGCAAGTAATTTTCTACACAAATAAAACATAAAATACTAGTAGGCCTATTCTTTTGTTCTTCTTTTTGCACACCCACTTGTAGAATTTAACTTATTTGTTCATCTGGGGAACAAAATTCCATTTGCACAAAAAGTGACTTAACCCCCTTTACCCGAAAACCATCGAATTTATCTTAAAAGGCATCATCATCATCATCATCATCATCATCATCATCATCATCATCATCATGTAGTTAATTCTTAGAATATTTTACTGTGATTCTGATTTAGATGTATAAATACTTCAGATTAGTTCGAGTGTACAGGACTGCATCTGACAAGAAAACCTTCTATAGTTAAATAGTTCGATAGTTAAATAATTGTTTCAGGGAAAAAGGAAATTTTCTTCTTAAAATTCTAGCTGATAAGACAAAACTATAAGATATAAATTTCTGTTTGAAAAATGGTGAGATGCAGTAAGTAATTTCGGAAGTGTGTAGGTGCTAGTGTCTTGCAATGTTCGAACACGAGAACGCCAACCAAGACATTAAAAACTTCGTCTTAGATCATATTCATTCATTCATTTATTTTATTCCATAGATCTTACATGAGCAATGAAGCTTTAAGATGTGGAACATGTCAACATTTTACAATATTACAATTACAATTTTTACAAATTTTTATAGTTTTACAATTTAGTAATTTTCTACAATTTTTACAATTTTGTACAATGAAAAACTAATCGCAAGGTTTGTGCTAAAATTATTAAGGGCTTAAAACGTGAGTGAAGGACAGCGAATATTTGTATAGGCCTAATAAGGTGGAACAAACACGACAGAACTCGTTCTGCAGAGCGAACATCGGCGAATATCGAACTTCGTCATACTCGACAAACTTGAACCGAACATAGCGCCTGTAATGCACGACAGTAATAGGTGCCATATATAAATTTCTATGTTTGTGAAATTAATTCATCAAAATAATAATAAAACTAATTTCAACGCTTGCTTAATAAAAACAGTGATTCAAAATTAAGCAGATGAAGAAAAACAATTGACTTTCCTTTGCTTTGCTCCACTTTTGCTATCGGTACGGAGCAAGGTGCAGTACAGTCAGTCCACTGGACAACTCACGTTCACAGCAGTTTTGTATAGGACACAGATTTCTTCAAATGCCGAAGAAAAGCTTCTTTCAATCTGTTACGCAACCGAAATATCAAAAGCCTCTCTTTCCTTACTTTTAGTGATGTAACATATTATAAATCTTACTGGCACTGTTTCAAAAATGTCGTATTTCTAACACATATTTTGAAATGTAATTAATTATTCAAATCATTTATGTAAAGGTTTATGAAGAGTGATTTATTAAATGTATTAAACCTTTCATTGGTTTACAGTGGCTCGCAAAACTATGAAGTTCAAGGGGAGTCGGCGATCTCTTCATTATCCATGCCAAAACATCACCAAAATATTACCTTAGCAAGTAATAATCTCATTAAATTGATTTTTTGTTCTTAATTTTTATACGAACTACTCTAAAATATATAAAAATATTTCGGAATATGTATTATATGTCTTTCTCGTGTTAAATTCTATCGTACCTGGTTACCATGTTTCGGTCTGTTATTGACCTTCAGAACTGCAAACAGTCAATAACAGACCGAAACATGTACGATAGAATTTAACACGAGAAAGACATACAGGGACATCATTTTATTTTTACTTCAATTTTTATTGTACCTGAGTTTTTGAATGTACTTCACTCCCACCCCTTCTACTAATTAAGTTCAACCATCCTCCACACAGATCCAAGACCGTATATACAGTCATAGTAGCCTTACCGTCATAGTAAACAGTACGTTCCAAAAATATGTTCGCGTTTTCCAGTGACGAAAGAGCTTTCAATATTGAATCATTTTCGCACAGGTACTGTCGTCCATTTGCCTACGTCGCATCCCGGTTTCTCCCACCAGCTTTTATTCGCCAGCTAGTGGCTGGGCTGACTTAGCTCTTTTCTGAGAACATTAATTTCTGTTAGGAATTGGATGTCTACGTAATATTATACAACTGTTTCAAATAACTTAAATAAAAGGGCCTCGTTAAGTAATTAACTGTCACGTGATTTCCTCCCTTTCTACGATCCTACGACATAACCACTTGGACGGATAGTAGATACTATGTCATAGTAATTTTATCTTTTCGGATCGGGCAGAAGTGAAGATTGAATTTCCAGTACGTAAGGTACTCTTTTATAGAGTAGGTACAGAATTATTTCAACATGAGTTACTAGTACGAAGGACGAAATTGGTAATTGAAATTACACACATTAGAACTGAAGCCTGTATCGAAATGAACGGCCACCATTTTAAAAAATGTGTTTAAATATCCCTATTATGATTATTTTTCAATTTAACTTCATTCTCTATATTGTACGCTAATGTGCTGTAGATAGTATAATATACACTGCATAATGAATACGTCCACGTGGACAGCTCAGTTCGTGAGTAAAAACACTCATTGTTAATACTGTACTGTATTTTGGTTAAACAAAAACCTAATGAAAATGATCAAACTCAAAATCGCGATGTTTCCTAGTTTACTTAAATGGATGAACTACTTTTCTTCTCTCCTATACCTAGTAAAGTGATTTGTTTGTATATTACGCCAGTATCATCGAACTCCAGTCGTGGAAGAGGGTAGCATACGGCGTTGATCTAGAGGTATAGGCAAGTTAATATTAAAAATGTTAGTAAAAATAAAATTATGTCCCTGTATAATACATATTCCGAAGTGATATAGTGTTGAGTAATCAAGATGTATAAAAAATATTATTTAACGAAGGAAACATTTTTTTAGAAATTTTTTTATCTTGCAAGTATGTTTTTATTGACGCTTCATACATAAATGAATTAATATAAGAGTAGTATCAAATTATTACCATAGCAACACTATGTTAAAACAATGTTAAAAATGTAAACTCTACTTAAATTAATTCAAGCGAAAATGAAGTAAATACCTAACAGAAGTAATTAAAAATACATTTTAAATGAACTTAAGTATAAACATAATTTTATATTGCAACCATCCTACGAGTAAAAGGTAACAGTCCGCCGCTGTGGAGTAACGGTTAGTATGTCTGACCATGATACAAGCGGGCTCGGGTTCAAATTCTGTTTGGGACACATTACCTGATTGAGGTTTTCCCTAAATCCATTAAAAACAAATGCTGGGTAACTTTCGGAGCTGGACCCTGGATTAACTTCGCTGGCATATCACCTTTTATTTATACTTTACAACAACGTAGCCAACTTATGAAATTAAGTTGCAGATTCAAAATAGAGGAGGTCATATCTACACCGAATACACAATTATAGCAGTTTTACAATAATGTCTTTAATAAAGAGATAGTTTTGTGATTTTCTTACTAGTGCAATCAGTGACAGCAATAGGTAAAATACATTTTTTTTATATCTTAAAATTGCACAATACCTAATATATATATATATATATATATATATATATATATATATATAGAGTAAACAATCCTTCGCGCGCCCGCGCTTTCATGGTTTGCGGAGAGTCGGAGGAACCAACTGCCAAGCCTCCCGCCTCCACCGAGCTGAACGTCCCGTCAGGCGTCAGTTGTACTCTTGCAAAATACGCATGTGTACTTCAGCCGACATAATACAGTGGGTGTCATTAAAAGGCAAAGTGTACAAGACAAATCCACATACTTAAATCAACTGAAAAATAACATTCGTGAAGAAATTCTTTCAATTTCTAAGAGGGAACTATAGAGGATAATTATTTATTTTCTAAGTAGATACCAGAAATGTATGGAAAAAGTGGGGGGACAGTTCCAACATCTCCATGCCAGATATGGATGAGTAAATTATTTTTTGTGCGATCGCGTTTTTTGTTGTATTTTCAGCTATTGTTGTAAGGCCTTGAAAGTTAGAATTCCCACACAGAAACTTGTTGCTAGGGAAACCACTTTCCATAACTTAAAACTATATTGAAATAGATCCATTGCATTTGCAATTTTTAAAATATGATCGTGCAAAAAATGTTGTACAATACACGTTTGTGAAGTGTATTACAAAATCTTGTTATTCAAACTTGTTCTCTATAAAAATACTTTCCAACCTTGTATCGTGATATAGCCTACCATTACTTTTAAGTAATAGTGTTTATTGGTATAATATATTTTTAAAAGTATGTATTAGTAATGCGGTCGGGTAACTCAGTTGGTAGAGCAGCTGGCTACGGACTGGAAGGTCCGGGGTTCGATCCCAGGTGGTGACAGGATTTTTTTTCTCATTGCCAAACTTTCAGAACGGCCCCGAGGTTCACTCAGCCTCCTATAAAATTGAGTACTGGGTCTTTCCCGGGGGTAAAAGGAGGTCAGAGCGTGGTGCCGACCACACCACCTCATTCTAGTGCCGAGGTCATGGAAAGCATGGGGCTCTACCTCCATGCTCCCCAAGTGCCTTCATGGCATGTTAAGTGGATACCTTTACCTTTACCTTTACTTTTTTATTTATTAGTAATAATTTACGTGACAAACTGTAGGTAGATTTACTGCGCAAGACTTGTAAGCGATGGAAGCGGGCGCGCGGAGGATTGCTCACCCAGTATAATTTGGTTCAGATAAGTTTGAAAAACTTAAATATAAATTCTATAAGCATAATATTTTGAGCCCTTACTCGTACGGCCAACCAACTCTCCTTAAAGTGGCCCATAATTAAAAATATATCGATACACGAATATCATAAAATGATCACTAATCCTTCCAAGGACTCCATGTGTTGTTATATTTCGCAGGATCAGAACCGTCTATGTCTGGATCCACTTGTTCTTGAGGTACCAAAGATTCTTGGTATTTCGAAAGCATCTCCATCATGGTTTGTACGACATCAGGGTGACTGGAGGCGACATTGTTTTTCTCGCAAGGATCCTCAACCAAGTCGAACAAACAAGGCTCACTGTTGCTAATGGGGTTGCAAGCTGTTTCATCACTCAGTTCAGGACAACTCACAGTTGCTTCCAACCTCATTTCCAGTATCTCTTCTTCTGAAGGAGGTATAGAACTCTCTAAATTGGACAGTGCCTCACCAACATAACTGTGGATCACAGCTGTTATATTGTATGGGGGATTGGACGGAGAGGATCCCGATTCACCATAGAAACCGTCTGTTTTACCTTGTAACTCGTGGTTGGTACCTGGGGAAGGAACGGTTCATTTGTGAGATACTTAAGGGGATAGCAATGAAAAAAAAAAACAGTAATCTTTCACGTTTCTCCTTTATAATATTCTTCGATACATAAAATAAAATTTAATGCGCATTTATGACCTTGTCAGCTGCTATGTAGCCACTTGCAAAGCTCTGATGTACACAGTTTACAAAAAAATACTGAACTTTGATTGCAGTTTCCCGTAACTCAATTTTTTTTGCATCATTCTATGTACAAAATTACATAATATATTCGTTAACTTTTATTGCTACATGCATAATATTTTTACATACATGTGCTTTTAAGGGTAAATTGTCATAGAAATTTTAAATTTAACTTTGAAAACGGCTGACAAACATTCTGATGGGGGCAAATAAAAAAAAGTTATTTTTTTTCTTTCACAATGTTAATAATGTCAAAAGAAGTGCTTATACAAATTTTGGCCACTCGACAGCAATTACCAGGGCCGTAAAAAAATAAATTCGTCAGGGGCCGTTAACAGAAAGAAAACACAATTTCATTCGAAAAAATTATTGGAACAGACACAGCATTGAGCTATTTTTACATATTCCCCACCGGAATTGAGACATTTGTCATATCATGGAATCGACAGAGAGGTGCAGACGGCTGTCAAACGCTGGTTCCGATCCCTGGCGGCTGACTTCTACGACACAATAATACAAAAATTGATCCCATGGTATGATAAATGTCTCAATTCCAGTGGGGGATATTTTGACAAATAGTGCAACAATTCCTGTATCTGTTTCAATAAATCTTTCCATGCAATTGTGGTTTTTTCTGTAAACGGCCCCAGGGAAAATCACTTTCCGGACTGCCTCGTAATTGCGATCGAGTGGCCAAAATTTGTATAACCATTTATTTTGTCATTATTAACATGGCGGAGAAAAAAAAACTTTATCTGTCCCCATCAGAATGTTTGCTTGTGAGATATTTTCAGTTTAGTGAATTACTGTATTATAGAATGCTGTTCAAAATTTGAACTCCAAATTTTTTCAAAAACTAATTTCGAATTTAAAGTGTTGCAGCAAAGGTAAACAAAAACACACACGCACACGCAAAAATACACACACACACACAAAATACACACGCTCACACAAAAAACACACATGCACACACACACAAAAACACATACTCGCACACAAAACACATACGCGCACACAAAAAACATGCGCGCACACACGCGCACACAAAAAACATGCGCGCACACACGCGCACACAGAAAAACACGCGCACACAAAAAACACACACACGCACAAAAACGCATGGGCAAAAAACGCGCACACAAAAAATACACACATACAAAAAACACACACTCACACAATAAATATACATACGAACACAAAAAACACACACTCACACAATAAATACACATACGAACACAAAAAACACACACTCACACAATAAATACACATACGAACACAAAAAACACACACTCACACAATAAATACACATACGAACACAAAAAACACACACAAACACTCACAAACACTCACAAACACTCACAAACACTCACAAACACTCACAAACACACACAAACACTCACAAACACACAAACACTCACAAACACTCACAAACACACAAACACTCACAAACACACAAACACTCACAAACACTCACAAACACACAAACACATAAACACTCACAAACACACAAACACTCACAAACACACAAACACTCACAAACACACAAACACTCACAAACACACAAACACTCACAAACACACAAACACTCACAAACACACAAACTCTCACAAACACACAAACACTCACAAACACACAAGCACTCACAAACACACAAGCACTCACAAACACACAAGCACTCACAAACACACAAACACTCACAAACACACAAACACTCACAAACACACAAACACTCACAAACACACAAACACTCACAAACACACAAACGCACAAACACTCACAAACACACAAACACTCACAAACACACAAACACTCACAAACACACAAACACTCACAAACACACAAACACTCACAAACACACAAACACTCACAAACACACAAACACTCACAAACACACAAACACACAAACACTCACAAACACACAAACACTCACAAACACACAAACACTCACAAACACTCACACACAAACATAAATGAAAAATGAACATCAATTAGGGGAAAAAAAATAATTTCAAATTTCACCATCCCCTCTCCTTAATACGAGTCACATATTTTAAATTGGACAGCTACAAAGAAAAATAAATTCATTTGATTCGTTCTATGTTCGCGCCGAAAAATGAAGCATGCATCTATGACAGATGACGTGACGTAACAGACAATTATTTTAAACCAGATGGATATTGTCGGAATTTTTACTTTGAATTTGCATTAATAAAATAATAATTAATATCAGGTACAACCGATTAATTTTAATCGACTCGATTCTTCGATTAAATATTTTTGATTGGTTAATCTTACAATAGAAATTGATCGATTAATAGATTAAATCCCACAAAACTAATATTTACTTCTCGTGTAGGCCTGTAGAGGAACAGCAAGTTTGCTAATAAAACTTCGAAAATATATAACAGATGTGCTTTCAGACGGGGAACTGATTTATGTCGCGTTACAGGCGTCATAAAGAAGGTTTTTGCTCTGAAATCAATAGGATAGTCATGAGACTTGCATTTGTTTATATGCGGAGTATTCTTGTGTGATATCAAGATTACAGCATAAAATTAAGGACTAGCTTGAGCACTAGTTTGTACGTCGGTCGACAGATTAAATGATAACTTCAAAGAATAGCAACCTATAATCAGTTGATGGAAATCTATAGACACAATCTAGGATATCACTTGATAAGCTGAGATTGGTGTGCACTCACTGCATCTATGAAATTATCATGGACAAGTTAAGACTGATCAGTGTAGCAAACGCCCATTACCAGGAACCAGGATCTGCGTAGGGATACGTCATAAACAAACAACTTCTTGAGAAAGGAATGAATCAATGCATCAATATTAGTTGTAGTTGCAGTATTTCAGAGAATTGTTAACATTATCTGTTATCTAAGGGACCCCCCCCCCCCGAGATTAAGATAAAATAACAATAATCGAGTAGTACTACTACAGGAAAAAATGTGAGAAATTTACTTTTAATAGTCCATTTGATAAACGTTGAAGAGATAAAAGACGAACTAGAATAGATGATTACTTTAATCTAATGAAAGCAAGGAGTTACCCTTTCTTATAGGCTACAAGCGGTGGCGAAAATGTAATCGTGCGCCGAGCCACTGTGTAACCTGCAACGTGCATAGCACCTATGGAGGGAGGCGGACACCCTAAGGGGAAGTGAAGCAACTGTCTGACTTATTAACGGATTTTCATTTTCCTTACGTCAAGTACTTAAATATAATTTTATACAGTACAAGGCTACAAACTAATGTTTAGTACGTGTAACGAAGAAAGAAATGAACAATAAATGAACAATATCACAACCTAAAATTAACTGTCTTCAGAATGTCTCTTCAACAAAGTTTCAAAATCAGGAATTACGTCACTTACTGCCAGTCGTAGTTGATCACGAAGGTATTTGTCTGTCAGTCGTGATCTAAATTTGGTTTTTACTATTTTAATTGTTCAAAATAATTTTTCACAAACGTAAGTTGTAGCGAACATGGCTTCAACAGAGCAAGCGAAAGAACGAAGTTGCAAAGATTTGAAAGTTCAACATTTGTCAAGTCCTTACATCTAGCTTTCATTTGACATCACATAGTAAATCAGTGAGTTCAAATTGAAGAGCTAACATCATTATTCGTACATCTGCTGAAAAAGGGTCGACATACAGAGATGATGTTGATGATGATGATGATGATGAT
The DNA here is from genome assembly GCF_040183065.1 of Periplaneta americana. Taxonomy (NCBI): domain Eukaryota; kingdom Metazoa; phylum Arthropoda; class Insecta; order Blattodea; family Blattidae; genus Periplaneta; species Periplaneta americana. The sequence goes on along the minus strand of NC_091125.1, from coordinate 143,329,430 downwards.
GATGATGTTGATGGTGATAACAACAACAATAACACTTAACCTTTTAATGTTTCATCAGTAACATGTAGTATAATGCCGTTTTATGTTATACAACCGTTTTCCTCGTAATACTTACATTTAATATTCTCATCATATTGACAGCAAAAAAATGCGTCCTCCCATCCTACTTGGAACTTTCGTACATGGTTTCGAGAGAGACATATGCCACTCGCAGGTCAGAGACAAATACAAATGGAACGAAGTTTGACTCCAGTGAGTGAGAGGGTGGGGGTTGGCGGAGGTTAGAAGCAAGCGAAATGCACAGCTATCACTGCGAGCCACAATGTCTCGCGAGTTACGTTCTCGCCACGGCTGGTCTACAGTATTATTGTAAATAAAAGTACATTTTTTTTTTGACAATTGAAATTAAAATATATTTATAAATAATTGTGTTCACTTGTTCGGATCTAAGTCATATTAACGGCAAATTTATGTAAATTTCGGATCGTGTAAGTAGGATAAGAAGTTTAAAACTAGACCTATGTGAAAAAACTGTAAATTTACTGTAAATTGTGACAAACTTTGTTTTGACAAAAAGAGATAAACTATGATATCAGCCATATTTATGATTTAAAATGCTAAAAGGTACTTAAAGAAATGAAGAAAAACTAATGAACTTTAAAAATATAAACTATTCAGTTCTTCTGCTATCATGGTTTAAAGCCTTCTTTATGCCAAATTTTTCCTGTATATGGTATAGAAAATAATTCATTTCAGAGGAATTAAGAAAGGAGTACACAATTAAATATACCCTTTAAAGGTCTTCTCTAAAAAAATTTGCCCTTCCTCCCACAAACTAAAATTTAATGACGCCCCTGAGTCCCAATATTACTCGTATATTATTCTGGTTTAAACGAGCGATTCGTCTTGTCAATTTCCAAAAAAAATAGGAAGAAGAATACTTTTTATGTACAGTAGTGGCAAAAAAACCGGACCGACCCATGTAGCTGATTTCAGAGCCTTGTTCACTCCCGAGCACGATAGACTGGTAACTAAGACTTTCGTGGTTCGAATCCTGCTTGGGAAGGAAACTCTTTTTTTTTGTTCCTTATTCAAATAATTTATTCCCAATACTTTTCGATTGCAGCGATATTTTACTACTTAATTAACTTATTATTCCCAGAATATGAATTTTACCAGGTTATTTTCTAATGGCTTTCAAAATGGGCTACGTAAGCAGTCGAAACTACAACAATTTCAATAGATTACACGCTATCTTGTGAATGCGGGCGTGGCATGCGAAGTGGCTCATTTCGGGGTCTTCGATTATTCCGTCGGTCCGGTTTTTTTTGCCACCACTGTACTTATACGCACATCTACTACCAAAACAAAACAAAACTAAGACAAAAACGAGTCAAAGGAACAAAAAAAAAAAAAAAGAAAAGAAAAACGAAAACCAAACAAAAAAAAACAAATCAGAACAAAACCAATACCAAAACAATAAAAAACAAAAAAAAAACCCTAAATAAACTAAAATTAGAACCAAAACAAACTAAAACTTAAAGAAAACAGAAATTAAAACAGAAACGAAACTAAATAAGAAAAACCGAAACAGAAACAAACAAAAACAAAGTAAAAAAAAAAAAACAAAATGAAACTAAAATCAAAACATAAATACTAAATCAAAAGGAAATGTAATAAAATTATAAAACAATGCATTATTTAGACGTTACTTTATACAACTCGATGAATACTGTTCTTTACCAGACGAGGCTTTCCCTCAACTGGGTCCATGCACTGTACGCCTACAATACGTTCATTTTGTACGTTTGACTTGCTTACACGGAGTAGCCCACATTATTTCAACAAATAATTTTTGTCAGAATGCTTGAAATTGAGTTGAAAGGGAAAATATGCATTTGCGAGCAAAAAGTGAATAAGTGTTTTAAAATTCTGGTAAAAATTCGACGGTTTTTTTTTCCCTAGTTTTCCGGCTAGAAATAGGCGAGGTAGTTAATTACCATATTTGTAAAATACCATAAAGGCTCATTTTAGGCACAAATAAAGGTTTTAGATATTTATAGGAGTTTTTGGTTCATTTAGGCGTTTTAGGTCATGTAGAATTTTAATAATTGTTTTTAGATTTTAATGTGCTTAATGTAAGACAAATTTATTAAATTGTATTAATAAAATTCATACATAAAAATCGAAATAATTTTGAATTGTATTCTCATAGTTATGAAACAAAAGGTATGAATTCTTTAACATTGTTTGAACCAAAATGCAACACTGTTACAGTATTTAACCACAGTAGTAATTTAGGCCCAAGAATATATAACAAATTTATATTTAAATATCCTAATCTTGTCAATTCTAATAGTTCTAGTATTAAATTTAAAAAGTTATGTATGGATTTTATAAAAATTGAAACATGACATATTTTAATTATTTTCTTCTGTAATAAATAAAGTGGATTTAAATGAGCTACCCCATCCTATAATTCCATACATAATTACCGATTGAAATAGAGTTAAATATATTGTACGTAATAAACTTATTGACAAGTAATTCCTCAATAAAACAAAATAATATATTATTTTACGTAATGTATTACAAAGGTAATTAATGTGTTGGTTCCATTTTAAATGATTATCGAAAATTATGCCTAAATACTTAACTTCAGAGGACTCTTTAATAATCGGACATTTACACTGTATAAGACAACAATCAAAATTAGTAATTTAATACTCAATATAGATGTAGGAGGTTTGTTACATTTTTTTAGATAATGAGAGTGGAATAATTATGGTTTTATTTTCGTTGATAGAAAGATAATCTGTCAAACCATACCGGTATTCCAAAACCGTGCGTCATATGATGATGTATTCATGTAGATTTAAGTAACTACACAAACAATCATACAACAAACATAATAATATAAACATTCATGTACAATTACGATGACGTAACGAAACCTCACAAACGTCAACACTCATTTCGTTGGAATGATAGAAATTAACGAATGTATTTGAACCATAGCTAAACGAAATACTGATAAACATTGGAGCTAGTACTTACCGTTGGTAAGCTTCCACTTGCCCCATCTGAAGGCGTACACGTTCGCCACTTCGTCCAAGAGAAGCAACGCGTCTGTCCTTGGAGACGTCCCGTTGGACATCAGAGCGTCCCACTGATTCAATCCATCCACAGGTGCATCCACAGCACTACCGCCTGCAACCGCCAGTAGAGTAGGAAGCCAGTCTGTTACGTGGAACAACTCTCCAGACACTCGTCGCGCCAGCTGGTGGTTCCAAATCACTGCCGGGACTCGAATACCGCCTTCCCAATGCGTTGTTTTCAACTACAACAGATTGTGTATTGAAATCCTGTTATTTCTAACGCACTTATGTATGTACGATGCAAGTATGTGTGTCTGTATGTATTTGTATGTATGTACGCTTGTATGTATGTATGTATGTATGTATGTATGTAATGTTTAATGTTATGTTTTATTTAACGACGCTCGCAACTGCAGAGATTATATCAGCGTCGCCGGATGTGCCGGAATTTTGTCCCGCAGGAGTTCTTTTACATGCCAGTAAATCTACTGACATGAGCCTGTCGCATTTAAGCACACTTAAATGCCATCGACCTGGGCCGGGATCGAACCCGCAACCTTGGGCATAGAAGGCCAGAGCTATACCAACTCGCCAACCAGGTCGACCTTATGTATGCATGTATGTATGTATGTATGTATGTATGCATGTATGTATGTATGTATTTTTTTTAATATTAGTTGAACGGCATGTCCCATTACAATAAAGGCAATACTACATGCCTTGCTACCTGTATGTTTACAATATAACACATTGTGTCTCGTTTCTGTCACTCTCTAGGCGTATGTAGGTCTGTTATTCTGTTGTGAAAATTTGAGTCTTTCATTATATCTATTGCCTACTCTTATCTATCCTAGATTAAATTATCCTAAGTTTACTCGTCTAAATTTATAACATTGACATAGTTTATGAATGTATGCGCATGTTCTTGCATTATTTTAAGCTTTGTGAAAGTCCACTTGCCAGTGTATGTATGTATGTATGTATGTATGTATGTATGTATGTATGTATGTATGTATGTATGTATGTATGTATGTATGTGTGTATGTACAGTATGTATGTAGGCTATATATGTGTGTGTATGTATGTATGTATATATGTGTGTATGTATGTATGTATGTATGTATGTATGTATGTATGTATGTGTGTATGTACAGTATGTATGTAGGCTATATATGTGTGTGTATGTATGTATGTATATATGTGTGTATGTATGTATGTATGTATGTATGTATGTATGTATGTATGTATGTGTGTATGTACAGTATGTATGTAGGCTATATATGTGTGTGTATGTATGTATGTATATATGTGTGTATGTATGTATGTATGTATGTATGTGTGTGTATGTATGTATGTATGTGTGTGTATGTATGTATGTATGTATGTGTGTAATGTAGTTATGTATGTACGGTATGTACACAAAGAAAGGAAAGAAATGACCAGAAGAATAACAAAAAAAAAAACTAAGTTTCTAGTACAGAGTGTTGAAAATTGATGGTACATACCCCTCTCAGCGGGTAGTTTGATCCCCAGTTCTGGTACTTCACCACACTCTCTGTCGGGGCCCCGTTATCAGACATGAATACAATGACTGTGTTCTCCAGCATCCCGTTGGCTTGCAGAGCCTTCACGACTCTGCCTACAGATTCGTCCAAGTTCCAAGTCATTGCTGAAACCACAGGTCGTCTCGTAAGTTGTTGTTTAGTCAACTGTTTAAAGGCATAAGTGACACCACTAAGACATCTCTCATGTGGCAACTAAGTCAGGAAGTAATGGGGTAGGGTGGCCAGTTCCTTTCCCCCTTCATTGCATACATCGTCGAATATCTAAATATGCCACTAATCAGACTTCAGATGCATACAAACAATTTTATTGTTCTTCCTCTGACATATCGTCAAGTGAGATGTACTGCCTGATAATAGATGTACTTATCAGCCAGAATCTGAATCAGAGATATGTCTCATAACTTTACAAGTGATGTTGGTTTTTCAAGTTTGTTGTTTTGTAAGATATTAATGATTTTCTTTACTTAGGCAATGCAATTTAGAGGACTCTGTGGTTATTATTACGTATTGTAAGCATGTAACAATTGTCCGGATAACTTACGTATGAACTTCTTAAATATGTTTTGCAGAGTTTTTATTCTGCAGTTTTTCTCCTGGAAAAACAATCTTTGGTTGGCACTGTAAAGAACCGTTACGTTAGGACAGATGCTATTTTGCGGTCACGCGCTGTTCGCATTGAGGGGACTCAGCTTAAGCGGGAAGAGGTGGTGTAAGTTCCGATGATTTATTGCATCAATGTGCACTGTAGTCGCTCTCAAATTATAAATGGATCTCTTTTGCAGTATGCAAATTAATAATCGAGGAGAATAAAACATATACGACTACTTCAAAATCAAGCAACTGAAGAACACTTATTACTTCACTCTACAAACCTGATCGTCTTCACTATAGTAGTAGTATTACGGTTTAAGAAGGGCGCGTCAGCTACTATGGCTATTTGCGCCCTTATCTAAAATTCTTAATATAACAAATACATAAATAATATAATAATCAGAGTGCTAAAAGAACTAAAAAGCGTTGTCACGCTAAAACGAGGCACTCGTCTTCACTATAACAACTTATAATGTGATACTAAAGAAGGAAAGCATCGGACCTGCGTAAGTCTTCCTGTTGGGTTCGATGATGTGAGAGAACTGGTTGATGACCTCCTGTGGCGCCTCCAGGAGCTTCCCCGCGTTACCGGCGTGTCCTGCCAGGTGCGCCAGGTACAGGAACATCGGCGTGGAAGCGTTGTGTTGCTGAATCAGCCGCTCCGCCTCTTCGGTGAAGACATCTGTGGCGTAGCGTCCGGACAGGTCCCACGCGGGGGTCATGTTACGGCGAAAATCTAACCCCGCTAAGAACATATCGGGGTCATATGCCACCTGGAAATAATGACATTTCTAATTGATACAACGTGAATACAAATTAATTTTATACATCTTGATTACACAACTTTTAACACTATATCACTTCGGAATATGTATGATAAGAGCTTTCTTGTGTTAAATACAGGGACATCATTTTATTTTTACTTCAATTTTTATTGTACCTGAGTTTTTGAATGTACTTCACTCCCACCCCCCTCTACTAGTAAACTTCCAACCATTCTTCACACAGAACCAAGCGTATACAGTCAAGGTCGCCTTAAGGTCATAGTAAACACAAACAGTAATGAGTGAGTGTAGTATGTTCCAGAAAAATGTTCGCGTTTTCCAGTGACGAAAGAGCTTTCAATATTGAATCATATTTTTGCACAGATACTATCATCCGTTTGCCTACATCGCATCCTGGTTTCCCCCACCTGCTTCTGCTGGCCCTCTGTAAGGGCTAGTGGCTGGGCTGTCTTAGCTCTTTCCTGAAAACATTAATTTCTGTTAGGAATTGGATGTCTACGTAATATCATACAAGTCTTTAAAATAACTTAAATAAAAGGGCCTCGTTAATTAATTGTCACGTGATTTCCCTCCTTTTTATACAACTCTGCGACAAACCTCTTGGACGGACAGTAGATAGCATGTCTGAGTAATTTTATCTTTTCGGATCAGGCAGAAGTGAAGACTGAATTTAAAGTATGTAAGGTACTCTTTTATAGAGTAGGTACAGAATTATTTCAACATGAGTTACTAGTACGAAGGACGAAGCTGGTAATTGAAATTAGGTACAATAGTCTATAGCGCGATAATATGCACAAAAGAACTGAAGCCTGTATCGAATGAACTGCCACCATTTTCATAATACTGTTTAAATATCCATATTATGATTATTTTTCAATTTAACTTCATTCTCTATATTGTACGCTAATGTGCTGTAGACAGTATAATGTACACTGCATAATGAATACGTCCGAATGGATAGTTCATTTCGTGAGTAAAAACACTTATTGTTGATACTGTACTGTATTTTGACTAAAGAAAAACCTAATGAAAATTATCAAACCCAAAATCGCGATATTTCCTACTTTACGTAAATGGTTGAACTACTTTTCTTCCCTCCTGTCCCTAATAAAGTGATTTGTTTGCATTTTACGCCAGTATCATCGAAGCCCAGTCGTGGATGGGGATAGCAAATGGTGTTTCCGTTTAATCCAAAGGTATAGCCAGGTTAATATTAGAAATGTTAGTAAAAATAAAATGATGTCCCTGTATTATTAACGTACCTTGTTAACATGTTTCGACCTATTTTCGGTCATCTTCGGAACTAGTCGTTGTTGGTCTTGGCGCCTCTTGTTTCCTGTGTGGGTGTGTTCGAAGTGTAGAGTCAAAGAATGTATGTGTTTTGAAATTGAGTTGTGTGTTGAGAATATCGGGGTGTGTTTTCGTGTGTCTGTATATTTCATATTGTTCTAGTGTGTTGAGTTTCTGGCTTTTTGGTTGGATGTGCAGTATTTCCATGTCTGTGTTGATGTCTCTGTAGGTGTGGTTGGCATTTGTGATGTGTTCTGCATATGTGGAGGTGTTTTGTAATTTTGTTATGGCTGTGATGTGTTCTTTGTAACGTGTTTGAAATGATCTGCGTGTCTGTCCTATGTAGAAGTTGTTGCAGGTGTTACATTTGAGTTTGTATACGACTGTGTGGTTGTATTTGTTTGTTTGTGTTGTTTGTGTGTTGATATAGCTACACTCTACAAAAACATCTCAACACACAAGCAACACAAACAAACAAATACAACCACACAGTCGTATACAAACTCAAATGTAACACCTGCAACAACTTCTACATAGCACAGACACGCAGATCATTTCAAACACGTTACAAAGAACACATCACAGCCATAACAAAATTACAAAACACCTCCACATATGCAGAACATATCACAAATGCCAACCACACCTACAGAGACATCAACACAGACATGGAAATACTGCACATCCAACCAAAAAGCCAGAAACTCAACACATTAGAACAATATCAAATATACAGACACACGAAAACACACCCCGATATTCTCAACACACAACTCAATTTCAAAACACATACACTCTTTGACTCTACACTTCGAACACACCCACACAGGAAACAAGAGGCGCCAAGACCAACAACGACCAGTTCCGAAGATGACCGAAAATAGGTCGAAACATGCTAACAAGGTACGTTAATAATATTTAACACAAGTAAGTTCTTATCGTACATATTCCAAATTAATTTTATTTCCAAGAATATATCTGTCTATAAGGTACAATAATAAATAAATAAATAAATAAATAAATAAATAAATAAATAAATAAATAAATAAATAAATAAATAAATAAATAAATAAATAAATAAATAAATAAATAAATAAATAAATAAATAAATAAATAAAGTCAGTATTACCTTAAACTCTCGAGCAATATCCTTAATATTTGCGCTGCTTACAAGGCGTTGAATAATATTTACTTTGTCACAAATACTCAGACGTGAACGTGTTTGTGACATGATGCTTTACCGGTTTGCGGAGGCTTGGATTCTCGTCACAACAGACTAAGTCTACATTGTACTGTTTTGCTGCTTTCTTTAGACTAAAACGCATTCTATAAATCGACGTAATGATTTATTTATTCTCTATTTATTTTTCATTTTAATGTGCTAACCTCAAACGAGTTATCACGAACGATAGCAGTAATAATAATAATAAGAAAGATAATTTTAAATGTAAGATAAAGGCATAATCCATAGCCTATTACTATACGAATTGAACGTTTTAATGCATCTGTAGGCTATACAGTGAGTCATAGCGACTTTGAAGTAGCTATTCCTAGGAGTTTGTATTCTTCGGTTATCGAAGTCAGTTTTCTCATTTTAGCTATCGGTTATACGTTTTGATATATGAGCTAAAATTATATACTCCCTTCCTTTGGTCGCCCAATTTTTTCTAGAGGGTACCGATTTTAAAGAAAATTCTATACCCCTTCTTTTGGTTGCCCAATTTCTTTTTAGAGGGTACCGATTTTAAAGATTGTATAAACGTAAAAAATTACTAAACATTGCTTCACCTTAGATAAACATGTCTTCTTTCACAACACAATGAAAAGAATTTGTGAGTCCTAACGTAGTAGGCCTACCCCCAGAGGACGTAAGTCAAAGGTGTACTTCCATAATACATACTTTTGAAGAAGGTGTTCTCTCTCGACAGTCATAAAAAACTTAAATCCCGTACATTTTTTTTATCTTAGTAGATTATTTTACGACGCTTTATAAACATCTCAGGTTATTTAGCGTTTGAATGAGATGAAGATGATAATGCCGGTGAAATGAGTCCGGGGTCCAGCACCGAAAGTTAAGGCTGGTTCACAATAAACCGGGAACGGAAACGACATCGAGAACGAAAACGGAAATAAGATTAAAATAAATGTATTTAAATATGAGATTCACAATAGTTAATTGTGAATGCTTACATTTAAATACTTTTATTTTAACAATATTCCAGTTCTCGTTCTCGTTCTCGTTCTCGTTGTCGTTTTCGTTCCCTGTTTATTGTGAACCAGCCTTTACACAGCATTTGCTCATATTGGGTTGAGGGAAAACCCCGGAAAAAACCTCAACCAGGTAACTTGTCCCGATCGGGAATCGAACCCGGGTTTCGCGGCCAGACGCGCTAGCCGTAAATCCCGTACATATCGAGGGAAAGCCGCAAGAAGATCAAATTGAAATTACTGTATAATCAGAAGTACCGCAGAATTAGCAGTTTTCCATACACAGATAATTGCCCATCACCACAAAAGCAACATAAATTTAAAATATACATAAATTGTACAGGGACATCAGTTTATTTTTACTTGAATTTTTATTGTACCTGAGTTTTTGAATGTACTTCACTCCCACCCCTTCTACTAATGAAGTTCACACAGAATTAAGGCCGCATATAGTAAACAGCACTGAGTTAGTGAGTATAGTATGTTCCAGAAATATGTTCGCGTTTTTAGTGAGGAAAGAGCTTTCAATATTGCATCATATTTTCGCACAGGTACTGTCCGTTTGCCTACGTCGCATCCCGATTTCCCCCACCTGCTTCTGTTCGCCCCTCTGTAAAAGCTGGGCTGTCTTAGCTCTTTTCTGAAAACATTAATTTCTGTTAGGAATTGGACATTTACGTAATATTATACAACTATTTAAAATAACTTAAATAAAAGGGCCTCGTTAAGTAATTAACTGTCACGTGATTTCCTCCCTTTCTACAATCCTGCGGCATAACCACTTGGACGGACAGTAGATAGCATGTCTGAGTAATTTTATATTTTCGGGTCGGGGAGAAGTGAAGATTGAATTCACAGTACGTAGAGTAGGTACAGAATTATTTCAACATGAGTTACTAGTACGAAGGACGAAACTGGCAATTGGAATTAGATGCAATAGTCTATACTGCGATAATATGCACAAAAGAACTGAAGCCTGTATCGAAATGAACAGTCACCATTTTCAAAATTGTGTTTAAATATTCATATTATGATTATTTTTCGATTTAACTTCTTTCTCTATATTGTACGCTAATGTGCTGTAGACAGTATAATATACACTGCATAATGAATACGTTCGCATGGATAACTCACTTCGTGAGTAAAAACACTTATTCTTAATACAGTACTGTACTTTTGCTTAAAGAAAAACCTAATGAAAATTTCAAACTCAAAATCGCGATATTTTCTAGTTTACGTAAATGGATGAACTACTTTTCTTCCTTCCTATACCTAGTAGAGTGATTTGTGTTTTACGCCAGTATCATCGAACTCCAGTCTTGGAGGGGGGGAAGCAAGCGGTGTTTCCGGTTCTCTAAAGGTATAGACAGGTTAATATTAAAAATGTTAGTAAAAATAAAATGATGTCCCTGTATATAGGATCACCTCACCTGTTCTTGATTTATGTGGTCAAAGTAGCTAATGAATCCGTTTAAGTATCCAAGATGGGAATCAAATCCGCGATATGTTGGCGTGAATTCTTCCTTGTAGTATCCGAGATGCCACTTTCCGACCATGTAAGTAGAATACCCAAGGTCCTTGAGGTACTCAGGCAGAATCTTACCTGCAGGTAAGGCTTTGGTTTCCGCTGATCCCAGAGGCCAACCCTGCATACCTGTACCAAGTGAACGTAATCATTTGTGAATAATAATAATAATAATAATAATAATAATAATAATAATAATAATAATAATAATAATAATAATAATAATAATAATAAAATTGTATAGAAATAATAATGAAAATAAGAAACAAACTTCGGTTTTCTCATATCATAGAGTAATGGTTCCGAACTTTTTGAATGTCTCAAGGATCCCTTGGAGCTTAGGTTTACATTTTCATTTTGGCGGACTCCAAAATGTTTTGTATAATTTAGATTGGTAATCATATTCTATTCCTTAAGTATTTGCATAATACAGTAAATTAAACAATTGTAATAAATTCACAGCTATATCAAATTTGAATTTTGATTTTAAATAAAATCTAAATGCATAAATACAAAGTTACTTTACGTTATATCGTCTGTTTACAAGCAAAACTTTTTCAATAAAAATATTACTTCTGATAAAAAGGCGTGTATAACACACATAATATAGACTATGTCCGTAAACTTAGAATTAGAAAATTAACCCCTTACCGCATTCTGGGACAGATATGGCACATACCAGTTTTATTTTCATATAACTTATAATATAAACGTATAATATTTGAAACTGCATACTGGGACAGATATAGCACACTGTCAATAACCGGATTTGACCAATCAATTGATTGATTGATTGATTGATTGATTGATTAATATGCTCACATGGATGTAGGTCCACCTACCTTATATTGAATAAAATAAAATTTGAAAAACTGGCAATTATACCCTTTGGAAAGATAGGTCTTCAAATGTATTCTCACACAAGTATGCTGATGCAAATGGCATTAAGGTTGTATTGCAATTTCGGAAACATCGGGATATATGGGAGGTGCATGCAATCAAAATTGCAACAGTAGCGTTGTGGGAAATACGACTTTTAAGCTCGAATCAGAAGATGATTCTAATAATTCAAACAGCCCCTGCAGAAAGGACAATATTCATTTCATTTTAATTCCAGTCAAAGAAGATGTTTTTATATTTACTGTCAAAGTTATCGCACGAGAGTTCTTGTGTTGCTATAGAGTTACTAAGAATGGAAAATGAATCGAATTTTCGATTGATAACTCTTATTTCTAAAAGGTGAGCATGGTAAAGTTAGGCTCTGAAGATTAGAATTAAAAAAAAACTAAAAATATCGGATACATACGCGGGACTTGCAAGCCGAGAGTTCCTCAAGCGAACTCATTTCTATTAAACTCTGTGTCTGAAAATATAAAATATTCGAGCAAGCTGATAAAATTCGGACAAAGTCAAGCTTACTTAAAATACCGTTCCAAAGTAGCTACACGTTGGCTCAGCTGACTCCATTCAAATCACTCGCAGAGCCCAAGGGGTCCGCGGATCATAGGTTGGGAACTTCTGTCATAGACGAGGAGTTATGCAACACTTCGGAGCTGTATGTCGGCACCATCTTTAGGAAATATAAGGGTAATGATAATAATAATAATAATAATAATAATAATAATAATAATAATAATAATAATGTTTTATTTTCGCTGGCAGAGTTAAGGTCATAAGGCCTTCTCTTCCACTCAACCAGCCTTAATCAATACAATACATAAATTTAAATTACAAATATTTACACTACACTTAAAAGGTTCTCCAGCAATATTCTTCACTACACATTTATTTAAATTTAGATAAATCTATAAGATAAAGTAGTAACTTAATTTATGAGCTAATTTAATTCAATGAATTATAATTAATTTAATATTTGAGATAGCTAGTAAAATGATGAAAATTAATTTAATATAAGCTTACTAGGACTATGTTACAGGGAGAATATATATATTTCTATTTCTATAATGAGAATATTAATGTAATTGCCATTAGAGGTTTTGTAAATCTATTTAGAAAAATAATGATAATAATAATAAGAATGGACAGATGTTAGTTTCATTATAAGTAACAAATATTAATCAGCAATTCATCTGTTAAGTAAGAATTTATGTAATTTTGACCTAAATGAAGTTATTGTCCAACAACCCCTTATATCACTCGGAAGCGAGTTCCAATTTATAGCAACTGAAACTGTATAGGATGAAGAATATAAAGATGTCTTGTGGTAGGATATAATGAGTAAATTGTTATGATGCGATCTTGTACTTAGCTGATGATATGCGGATAAATTTTGGAAACGAGAAGCCAAATAGATTGGGTAGGGTTACCATGAAAAGAAATTCTATAGGAGGACATGGAATCTAAAATAAGAGGACTTTGCTGAAAAAAGGAGGACTTTTTAAAAATTGGTATGAACAAAATTAAAGATAAAAACAATGGCTCACATTAGTCAGTTTTCTCACTAGTTGCTGGATCAGTATTACATCTGTAGGCCTACCCTACTTATCGGCGGAACCCACTTTGAACACAAGAATCTGAAGGGACAAACTTCTATCTTGTACCAAATAACTATGGAACTGTTCACAGGACATGTCCTTGAAATTATATTTCACTATGATGATACCTCTGACTGTCTCCGTTAGCATGCGACTTTGTTCTTTTGTCCATTGAGCAGATATTAGGGAAAATATTCTCTCAGCACTTCCATTGTGACGTGGGATAAATAAATAGAATTGACATATTTTTAAGAGTTCTGGGAAAGTTTCAGTGCTCGCAGAACTGTTAGAATTGAAGAATTTGCACCATTGTTTATCTAAACTTAAATCTTTGTCAAAATTAACTTGATTGGCATATCTTTGTACATCTATACTAATAATAAATCTGTAGCCAAAAGTTTTCTGGTAATTTTCGATTTTCCCAAAAATAATTGGTGTTAACATATATAATTAACCATCCTGAAACCGAAAATCGCTTTTTTGAAATGTTTGTTTGTATGTCTGTCTATCTGTCTGTCTGTCTGTATGTTTGTTACCTTTTCACGCGACAATGGCTGAACGGATTTCGATGAAAATTGGAATATAAATTAAGTTCGTTGTAACTTAGATTTTAGGCTATATGGTATTCAAAATACATTATTTAAAAGGGGGGTTATAAGGAGGCCTGAATTAAATAAATCGAAATATCTCGCTTATTATTGATTTTTGTGAAAAATGTTACATAACAAAAGTTTCTTTGAAACTGATTTCTGATAAGTTTTATTCTCTGAAAAATTTTGATAGGACTGATATTTAATGAGATAAATGAGTTTTAAAATTAAAATAACTGCCATCTAAGGCGGTGTATTGAAATAAAAAACAAATGACTTCGTCTATAAAGGGCCTTGGACACAACAATCGAAAGCTATGAAACATAGCCTACAGACAATGTTTCTGTGTTTCTATGAAGTAATATCGGAAGCTAAATTAACCGGTTTGTATAATTAATTATTATTTCATCGTTGGAAAGTGTAGTTTCTCTGGATGGACATAATGCTATAATGTTATTACAGTAACTTGTGAGTGAATTGAGGACAGGTAAGATTAAAATAGTTTCTTATGCACAGAAAACTTGATAGGTTATTCTATATATTCATTTCCTGTATTTCTTAAAATAATTTTTATGGACATATTATTCATTTTTATTCATTTTTTAACGAACAACGAGAGTGTATTGATTTAGTATGCAGTAATAGTACGTTAGCTTAGCAATCCATTATTGTATAATTCAAATTTTAACTATGCTCAATTGAATCGTGTTAAAATACATAAAATATATATGCAATAAATGCAATGCAAAAAAATTGGGTAATGAGCCAAGCAGATTATGTTGCGCTGTTGTAAAAGCTGTTCCTCCTGAGATTCAAGAGCTCCCACAACAAATTAAAAACTTTCTAATTCGAGTACATCCGTTATCAACACACTTTTTACATAATATAATATAATATAACATAATATAATATAATATAATATAATATAATATAATATAATATAATATAATATAATATAATATAATATAATATAATATAATATAATATAATATAATATAATATAATATAATATAATAATAAATCTGCAGCCAAAATGTTTCTGTTAATTTTCGCTTTTCTAAAAATAATTGGTAATAACAATTAAGAAACATGTTAAAGGAATTGTCATTGCACCAAATGAGTGGTCTCTGGATCAAAATGATCGCATTTTAATATTTTAAATACAATTTAAATTAAGTAACATATTAAACGATCTATCCTCCTATCAAACACGAATGTTCCCTGGATCAAATGTCCTATTTTAATTATGTAATTACTTTATATTTATTTCTAACGGGTGCAGCGGAGCGCACGGGTACGGCTAATTGCAGAATAAAATTGATAAAATAGCTTAGAGTCATGAATAGTGACATTTTCAGAATGTAAGAATTCAATGCATGCCAATAGGTCGTGATATTTTATGTTTTTTTATGTGCTCCAGCTTCAACCATTGAAAGCAATTAAATTCTTTCATAGGTTTTCACCATTGTTTAGATATTCTGTGCATAATATCCCACATTATTCAATATTCATATTAATTCTAGTTGAAATGCGAAATGTCAGACATTTCAATTTTTTTAAATGCCTGCCGGGCAGGATAAAATGATTAAAAAAGAGGACACGTCCTCCTTTTGTCGGATGGATGGTAACCCTAGATAAGGGAAACACTCTGAATGCATATTTCTGACCGTGAACCAGTTGATGTTAATATGTACAAATAAATAAATAAGTTTATGAATGTCTGCGCGAGTTGACGCACCGATATTGGAGGGATATCTGCCAGTGAGTAGAGCGGCTCTGGTGGGAGTGCAGACAGGCTGGGCGTACAGTTGGTTCAGGATCACGCCGTGGTAGGCCAGGGCATCGATGTTGGGTGTCTGGATCTGGTCTGCGCCGTGGAAGCTGAAGTCATTCCACCCCTGAAACGAAGAACTGTCTTCCTCAAGCCTTTTCTCCAAGTTCCAATGCTTAACACCCACAAACTATGCCAGCAGTTTTTTTTTAGTTTACAAGAGCTTCCTCAAATTAGAGGCTGCCATTAGACAAAGCATACAAAACAATACAAGAACAAATAGATGATGAAAGATAACAGAGTAAGAAAAAAGTAAACGAGTACACAAACAAACAAACAATGGCAGTATACAAAACAAAAAAAGTTACAAGTAAAGAAGCAATGAAAGCATAGTTGCGGATTCGTCACTTAAGGGGTTAGGTACAGCTTACAGCAGTAAAATTTTTGGAAATATTCAAAATTTTTTTGTATCTTGTACAATAACGAAAACTGGTATGTGTAAAACACTATCCTTCTGCTACACGAAAAAAAATATTTTTGTGCAAGATCGTGCGTATTTGCTTGGTTTCCGCACAAAACCAATCTGCGGTAAGTCTAAAATTCCACATTCAGTATTCCCAACCTAACACACATAACAATTTCCCTCTTCTTACCGCTTAAGTGACATATTGATTTTACTCCTTTAGGCTTCTAACATATTATTTTTAAAGACGTATATATAGTAATAATTATAAATTGGAAACTTACCTGCAATTTCACCTAAATTGCACTGTTAATTATTGTTTTTAAATATTTGCAAAAAGTAACATTACGGAAGCCGTGAAGAAATCAACAAGATTCCAGATGCCGATGTTATTACTGCAATATGTTATATAAATAATATTGTTAAAATATTAAAATGAAAAATAAATCATTACATAACCTTACCTTTTGTTTTAAGTTCGCATTTATGGACTGGGGAAAAAAAAAGACAGACGTATATCACGGCCTGCTGGAGTAGAGTAAACAGAGAAAATATTTTAAAGTAACAATGTTGAACATAGATATTTTTGTTTTGCAAATTTGCCGTCATTGAACAGAAACCAAGATGGAGATTTCATTGCAACTAATTAGAAATTCCTCTTTCAGGTATGTAATAAACGATCTTCGCACAAAATAATGTACGATACACGAGCGGTATGTTTGTTTTCATGTTCTCGTAAATTAAAAAAGATCAACTACGTTTCGCTTTTTCAAACTTTTCCTCGAACATGAAAACTTCAACATACCGCTCTTGTAACGCATATTACTATTACAAAATTGTTTAGTCACACGTTAAAAAGTGTTAAAATTTAAAGAAAAAGGTATATACCTTGGACAGACGGCCCGTTTCGACGTGATGTTACGTCTTCATCAGTGTCTTTTTTATTTTAGTTGGTTATTTAACGACGCTGTATCAATACTAGATTATTTAGCGTCGATGAGATTGGTGATAGTGAGATGATATTTGGCGAGATGAGGCCGAGGATTCGCCATAGATTACATTGCATTCACATTACGGTTGGGGAAAACCTCGGAAAAAACCCAAAGAGGTAATCAGCCCAAGTGGGGATCGAACCCGCGCCCGAACGCAACTTCAGACCGGCAGGCAAGCGCCTTAACCAACTGAGCCACGCCGGTGGCTTTCATCAGTGTCTCCTGGTACACCAGTACACCAGTAGTTCAGGAGACACTGATGAAGACGTAACATCACGTCTGTCCAAGGTATATACCTTTTTTAAAAACCTTTAATACTTTTTAACGTGTGGCTAAACAATTTTCTGTTTTTAACAAACAAAGTGTTAATGTGGACTATAATCAATGAATATTTTTACGATTTAAAAAAATTATATATATATATTTTTTTTTAAATTCATAATAGTGGTAGTTCACTGTGCAGTGATGAAGCGTTTCCCTCATAACTCATAAACTTGTCAACTTTTTCATGTTCTCTCTCTTTTATTTTATTGCTGAAACTCAGGTTTACAATATCATGCTCTTTCAACTACATTCCTTACTAAATAATACATTTTTAATTTTGTGTTAGAAGAAAATATTAATATTTGATCAGTTTTTAAAATGAATTTATTTTTTATCAGACAATCTATCAAAGGTAGAGAAGTGATATTACATCATATTGTAGATATGACATGCATAAATGCACACAAAATTTCATCACAGAATGTTGGGTAATTTTTTAGTTATGTGGAAACCGCTTCATCACTGCATAGTGGACTGAATTTTGAAAAAAAAAAAAAAAGATGTAAATAATTTTTTAAACCGTAAAAATATTTTTTTTTTCATATAGCAGGACAGTGTTTTACACATACTAATTTTCATTATTGTACAAGATAGGTACAGTAATGGAGGACGAAAATGTTGAATATTTCCAAAATTTTACTGCTGTAAGCTGTTCCTAACCTCTTAATTGACATTTTACCAAATGACACAGGTTTCGATGCCGGTCAGATCTTGTGAGATTTGTAGTGCACAAAACTGCTGTGAGGTCAGCCATATCGAACTTGTTTGTATTAGTATTACGCACATTCATTCAACAATAAGAAACATGCCATGTAATAAGATGATAGTCTCCAATAGTCATTTTGTCCAGGAAAGATATATTCTCTGAGAATAAAACCAGATAATGAGGAACATCCAGTTTAACTGGTCTAAACATTATTTTTTTCTTGTTCAAAATCTGAAGAATAGAATTTCGTCTTTCTGTCTGTGAAAGAATTTAGTAAATATCTTTATTAGCTTCCAGGGACGGCCCGTCCTTATGTGCTACAGTGCTACAGCACAATGATAATTTTTGCTCAAATAAAGTGTTTGCAATACCACCATAGTATCTGATCTGCCATTTGACAATTTCCCGTGGTTATGTTCATGACGCGTTAGAGAGTGTTTAGTCTTCGCTCTTAGCTCTTTGGTGCCTCAGAGGGTACAATGTGCTACTCAAAATTCTAAATGAGAATGTAGACAATTAATGCGCATGTGCGAAGCTGAAATCACTGCCCTGATTGGCTATTTTTACGCGGGGAAGTGCTGTAGTCAGCTTCAGCACAACACAGCTTGGAGATTGCAAAAGTAAAGCGTAACGAGAGAATGCTTGTTTGTGGAAGAACTCGGAACTATTTACAATGTAGGCCTATTTGGTAATTCAAGTGTCCGACTGCTGCTGCCGTCTACCTGGTTTTTGAGGTTCCTCCTGAATCAGTCAGCAAGCGACGGAGAATGGAATCCCAGAAAACTGAAGCCAAGGAAGTATGTGACCGTATAATTCAGAAAACTACTCACCGTTTCCAGTCTTTAAGCTATCTAGATGCAACAAAATTGTTAAACAGCGAATTTTCTGGCAATTTTTGGATAGCCTAATTTTCCTGAACGCGAACTTGAAGTTGCTGTCAACAGCTATACTGTACTGAACAAAAGAGTGTTAAAGACACAACTTTGAGTTCTATACGGAACACCTGCCTTCCGGACTACAGATGGAGCTGTTCAATTGTTACGATACATAGCCTCCAACAATTCACAGGATCCATTCTGTGAAGTAACACTGTCAATAGAAAAGAGTATGATATCCAAGTTGAAGGGTTTAACACCAGGGTAATTGACAGGTTCTGCAGTAGGAAGGAACGTCGTATGGATTTCATATTTCGGCACTAGGCGAGTCTCAAATTAAGATAAATACATATATGTGTATACAGTAGGCCGATATAGAGATTGTAGCACACTCATTATTTTGACCACCAGCCGCTACTGTTAGCTTCCGAGTTATGGTCAAAAATATGCACCAGGAGAGGACTAGACAGCACCACCTATTCGTAAATTTATCGCTCATTCTCTGAAACTTAAAACTGTCAAACAATTTCCTACATCACTCAAAAACTATTAAAGATAATTTCATGCAATTTTGTATGCTTGTTGTGTATGCCATGAGCTACAATGTGAATTGATATTTTCTCCTATTATTAATTTAAAAATGGCAAAACATATATATATATATAATATATTTTTGAATATGTATTTTTGAGTGACAATTTTCAGGAAAATGAAAAAAAAAACACTAATACTGCAAATAATTTAATTATATTGATTCTTGTTTTTGACAAAACTTTCTGGAATTGTCCGGACGAAAGAAACTTAAAATATTTTTAAATTGTGAGAGATAGGATGAAAACGGTGATTGGTTGTAAAAAAAATTCCAAAATTTCTAAAATTTAAAATATGGGAATTTAAAAAAAATCCAAGTAGTGGTTCTTGTAAATGAAGATATAAATAATAACCTTGTAAATTTTTAACTTAATTTATTAAAGGAGGTTGGAGAAAATGAAAAAAAAAATAATTTACGTAGTTTTCTTGTATTTAAGCTGTATAAGGTAGATAATTTTTTATTTATAAAATATGCTTCATTTTGCCATTTTTCCGACAAGGATAGGAAAGCTGACGCATTACGCACGGGAGAAATATTCCAGGGGGGGGGGGTGTTCCTCTATTAAAATTACACTACACTAGTCACCAAGGTTTTTGTCACAAGGGTGAAAATGGTCATTTTACATCAATTTTTGTGTGCTGATAGTGGATCTAAACTTGAAAATTTTCCATCAAGCACCATTTAAGAGGAAAATTGGAAATTGTAAAAAAAAAAAAAAAAAAAAAAAAAAGAATGAATTTACTAAAGAACTCGGGTATCGAACTATGGACTTTATTTAAACGGTTACACAGTATATTCATACGTTTTACAACTTATTGTTGCTCAGAATATACTGGAAGTGTATTTTAAGGAATAGGTTCTTTCAAATATATGAGTCTGCATTAATAAGGCGAGTAGTGGGTGATATACAGGGACATCATTTTATTTTTACTAACATTTTTAATATTAACCTGGCTATACCTTTAGAGAACCGGAAAACCCATTCGCTACCCCTTTCCACAACTGGAGTTCGATGATACTGGCGTAAAACACAAACACATCACTTTACTAGGTATAGGAGGGAAGAAAAGTACTTCATCCATTTACGTAAACTAGGAAATATCGCGATTTTGAGTTCGATAATTTTCATTAGGATTTTTATTTAATCAAAATGCAGTACTGTATTAAGAATGAGTGTTTTTACTCACGAACTGAGCTATCCATGCGAACGTGTTCATTATGTAGTGTATATTATACTGTCTACAGCACATTAGCGTACAATATAGAGAATAATGAAGTTTAATTGAAAAATAATCATAAAATGGATATTTAAACACATTTTTGAAGATGGTAGCCATTCATTTCGATAGCCTACAGGCTTCAGTTCTTTTGTGCATATTATCGCACTATAGACTATTGCATCTAATTCCAATTACCAGTTTCGTCCTTCGTACTAGTAACTCATGTTGAAATAATTCTGTACCTACTCTATAAAAGAGCACCTTATGTAATGTAAATTCAATCTTCACTTCTGCCCGACCCGCATAGATAAAATTACTCGGACATGCTATCTACTGTCCGTCCAAGTGGTTATGCCGCAGGATCGTAGAAAGGAGGGAAATCACGTGACAGTTAATTACTTAACGAGGCCCTTTTATTTAAGTTATTTTAAACAGTTGTATAATATTACGTAGACGTCCAATTCCTAACAGAAATTAATGTTTTCAGAAAAGAGCTAAGACAGCCCTGCTTTTACAGAGGGCCGTGCAGAAGCAGGTGGGGGAAATCGGGATGTGACGTAGGCAAACGGAGAGTACCTGTGCGAAAATATGATTCAATATTAAAAGTTCTTTCGTCACTGGAAAACGCGAACATATTTCTGGAACGTACTATACTCAGTAACTCAGTGCTGTTTACTATAAGCGGTCTTGATTCTGTCTGGAAAACAGTTGAAACTTCATTAGTAGAAGGGGTGGGAGTGAAGTACATTCAAAAACTCAGGTACAATAAAAATTGAAGTAAAAATAAAATGATGTCCCTGTATATCTGTATAACCTTATTGCTTTATGGCGCTAGACCAAGAGAAAGCACTGAGAGGGTGGGCTTTTAGAGTGAAATAGATTGCATTTTAGGATTAGTTGAAAATTGTTTGAGCTTGTGACAAGTTGTATCGCTGGTTTTAAGTGTTTATCTTCGCGTTCATTTACGCTTTCTGAGAATGAAAAAATCTCGTCGTGCGCGTGTAACTTCGCCAGACAGCTTTTGTTACGTATGTGGAGAATTTACGGCAAAATCGCAGCGTCGGCCTTTATCAGATAAGTTGAAACAAGCATATTACTGCTATTTTGAATGTAATGTGTGTGATGAGGACAAATCATGGGCTACCCATGTGTGCTGCATAACATGTTACTCAAAACTGATAAAATGGATGAATGGAGAGAAGAATCGAAGTATGCCGTTTGCAGTTCCAATGATCTGAGTGAACCGACAAGCCATCCAGAAGACTGTTATTTCTGTTTAACAAAGATTACGGGATTTTCAAAGAAAACAAGATCTAAAATTGAATATCCTAATGTTCTATCTGCAATAAGACCTGTACCGCATGGACCACAACTCCCAATTCCTAATCCACCTTCGCAATTGGAGGAATTGGTTCCTCCAATAGAACAAACATGATTTGACTCAACCATCAACATCCTCTGATCCGTCCTATAGTCCAGAACATCATAAAGAACCCCATTTAATTCAACAATTTGAACTGAACGACTTAATAAGAGATCTTAATCTCACTAAACAAGAAGCTGAGATTTTAGGGTCTAGACTACAACAGTGGAACCTGCTAGTACCAGATATTGAATTTCATTGTACAGGAAGAGACATGAACGGTTTTCGAAATATTTTATAATGAAAAATTCTATGTGCGCGTATGTAAATATAGACGGCTTAATGGAAGAACTAGGATTTCAACATATCCCAGAGGAATGGAGGTTATTCATAGATTCTTCCAAAATTAAGTTTAAAAGCAGTGTTAATGCACAATGGAAATACTAAACCTTCAATTCCAGTGGCGTATTCAGTGCATATGAAGGAAACTTATACAAATTTTTCAGTGTTACTAGATGGAATCCAATATAAAACATACTGCTGGAAACTCTGCGGAGATTTGAAAATTGTCTCCTTATTGCTCGGACTTCAGAGTGGATTCACAAAATACTGTTGCTTTCTCTGTTTATGGGATAGTAGAGTGACTGAAAAACACTACATAGTGAAAGACTGGCCTCCCAGAGAAAGCTATGTCCCAGGAGAATATAATATCAAGTATGTCTCTTTAGTAAAACCGGAAAAAGTACTGCTTCCTCCTTTACATATCAAGCTTGGTTTATGTAAGAATTTCGTTAAAGCTATGGATAAAAATGGAGAAGGTTTTGCATATGTAAGGAATATGTTTCCGAAACTCAGTGAAGCTAAAGTGAAAGAGGGAATTTTTGTTGGCCCTCAAATTAGGAAACTTTTGAAAGATAAGTGCTTCGAAAAAAAAATTAAGCGTTGAGGAACTAGAAGCTTGGAATGCCTTTGGAAGTGTTTTAGTGGGTTATTAGGTAATAATAAAGTTGACAATTACCAACAGCTTGTGCAAGAACTCCTGCATAGTTACCAGAAGCTTGGTTGTCAAATGTCTTTGAAAATACATTTCCTACATTCCCATCTCGACTTATTCCCAAAGAACTTAGGAGCTGTAAGCGATGAACAAGGGGAAAGATTCCATCAAGATATATACAGGATGGAACAACGACATTAAGGAAGGTTGAATTCTAGTATGATTGGAGACTACTGTTGGTTTTTGTTCAGAGAAGGTGACTCAGACTACAAGAGGAAAAATAACTCTAAGTAACTAAATATATTAAAAAAAAATCTAGCTTGAAGTCTGTATGTGGTTGTTTACTTCAGTGTAGGGCTCCTAAGTTATTTGATTTGAGATTTTAATCAATTTAATTTATAAATCTTAAAAAATTACAGTTCATTTGATCCAGTTTTAAATTAATAAAGTAATAGCTTATTTTGAAGGGAAAAAAGGGATCTAGTGCTATTTTTTCTTATTGTAATTATTATTTATGCAGCATTATTATTTTTCTGTGAAACGTCTGTGTATTTTTTATATAAATTTTGTATCTTAGGAATTTATTTATTATCACTGTTGTAATAATGTATTTTGAAATGTACGAAAACGTTTTTTTTTAAATCAAAATACTTCCCCTTCTGTCACACAAAAATGTTACGTTTTACAGATTTTTCACTGCGATTTTCGTAATCAGCAGGGTCGATTTAGTAAAAATCAGCTGATTTCATTTCTGTGACAGACAAAAAGTTAAAATTTGTTGGCTAGTGTTATTGTTCATTATAATCACTATAAGTGATGTATTTACAATATTTTCTTCGTAATATAAAGAGATAATAATATGTGACAAATATCTGTAAGGACATAGAATAATAAAATAGCATTAAACTGTTTCTATTAATTAGCAATTCAACTTCATAGTTCATTGGTAGAAATGAATATGCAATTTCATTATTATGGAATTCTGCTAGACAAAAATAATACATTATTTATTATTAATACTGTTAACCAACTGCGATCAGGCAATAAATAGATTAGCACAAGGATAATAATAATAATAATAATAATAATAATAATAATAATAATAATAATAATAATAATAATAATAACAACACATTATCATAAAATTACTCACCATGTCATCGGCGATGATGAACACTATATGAGGGTTAGAACAGAGGGAAATCGGCACTATCCAGAGAAGGAAAAGAACAGATTTAATAATCATTGTTAGGAAGCTCGTAATTTTTTCAAATCAAGATAAAATGAGATTAAGGTTTTGTAGAAAATAAAGCTATTCGAACACAAAGTTAGTTAGTTGTAGGAAAACTGATGTGTGCTACGTCTGAGGACAGAGAGCATCTGTTTGCGACTCTCCTGTCATATTTATTACGAATCTGCATGTAAGTGCCACTGATTCATAATGATAAGCAATCTAACTAGATAATCTGTAATTGTTGTCTTTGACATGAGCAAAAAATTAAAGAGTTTTTTCCTCTCTAAATAACACAGCAATCGCATATATATTATAGTAGTGGTTTATTATGAACGTCACATTAATAATAATAATAATAATAATAATAATAATAATAATAATAATAATAATAATAATAATACTAATAATAATAACTGGAACATTTTCTTTTCTCAATCGTACTACCAGGGACTGGAATGCTTTACCTGCAGACTTACTAAGGCTTTACCAATAACCAAAAATGTATTTAAAAATAGGCTTAAGGACTTTACTAATAGACGGTAGTATATTATACACACTATTTAAAGGGTGTAATTGATATTTTGTTATTTGAAGTGTTGTATCAGTGAAAAAAATGTGTTGTGTCTGTGAAGTGTGTTGTGTATGTGAAGTTTTATAGTTTATAGTGGCAGTGCAAAGTATTTGAACAGTGAAATGTTTTTGAAGTGTTAGTGAAATCAGGATAGAATCAGTGAAATGTGTCGTAGTTCCAGTGCAGCGAGTGAGTTGTCACCGAAATGAGTGTAGTGCTGAAAGGTACTTGTGCGGGTATGAACATATCATACTCGTGATTTTTAGTTCGAAATTAGGGTTAACATACAAATTAGATTAACTTTAAATGTTATTTTAAGGGGAGGCAGTGGTGAATATTTCAAAATCCACAAAATTTATCCGATTTGTTTGAAATTGATCATGGATACTAAGTATGTTATTAGTAATGGACATATCAAGTTTCAACTTTCTAAGTACAATGGTTCTGTAAATATTAATAATTTCATAAAACTTTATATCGTTTGATATAAAATGCTCCATGCACCATATTGTAAGAAATTTTCAATATTTCTTTTTATTTATATGTTCAGAGAAGGTATATAAATAATGATAAGTATTAGTTTATTATGGGAATAATATAGTAATACAGTTATCTTGGTTTTAATTTCATACTTTCAAGGGCACAAAATCAAAAACTAAGATCGGAATATGAAAATAAAGATAATAAAAATGGAAAAAACCAAATTTTCATTTTTTCCTCAGTTTCGTTCGAAAATTTCACCTCTGCCTCCCCTTAAGTGATTGTGCTTCATTTAATTTAGGATGCTCCCTGTTATTATTATTATTATTATCATTATTATTATTATTATTATTATTATTAATTGCGTTTATTTTTAAGTTCATTATTGAGTGTAATTAGTTACCACTGCCACCGGGTATATACCCATTTTCAGTGTGAATAAATACACGTACACATGCAATAATAATAATAATAATAATAATAATAATAATAATAATAATCATCATCATCATCATCATATCCCTCACGTATTAGACCCTACAGGATCTGTTACGGTCTCATGCCAGCGCTTGCGTGGTCTTCCCAATTTCCTCTTTCCTCTTGGTACATAAGTAAGAATCTGTTTAGGCCATCTAGTGCAATCCATCCTTTCGACATGCTTTTTCCACTGAAGTCGATATTGTTGAACAAAATTAACTATAGGATCCATTTTGAGTCCCTGCAATATGTCTACATTTTTACGGTGTTCCAGCAAAGAGCATCCCGCTGTTCGTCTCATGAACCTCATTTCCGCTGTCGTCAGCCTTTGCTCATCAGCTTTTCTGATTGTCCATGCCTCGCTACCGTAAGTGAGGACCGGTCGAGCTAGTGTTTTATATACCTTTAGCCTTGTATGTTTCTGAACATGGGATGATTTGAAGACGGCGTTAATGACACCAGTGATTTTTATAAATTTAGATATTTTGTTTGACATATCTTCATCAGTGATGTAAGAGAGGTTATAACCTAAATAGTTAAATGAATTAACACGTTCAATTTAAGTATTATTTATCATGATCTTACTTGGAATTGGGTTCTCTCCCGAAAATGCCATGACTTTTGTTTTCTCTTTTGAGATTTCCATATTGAAATCAGAGGCAATTATTTGCAAATTATAAATGGCTCTTTGTAAAGCATCCTCTGTTTTAGCGATAATAACCTGATCGTCGGCAAACATTAGTGTATCGAGAACTGTGTTTCGATTAATTTGAATTCCAGCATGATGACTTTGCCTCCAAATGTATAAAATATGGTTCATATATATAATAAACAAGAGGGGGGAAAGACCGCACGCTTGTCTAACACCTTGGTTGATGGAAGTCCAGCTAGTAGTTCCGCGTTCAGTTCTTATGGCAATTTCATTTTGTTGATATAAATTATAAATGGAGAGAATGATTTGGTTTGGCACATTATCATAGCGTAAAATCTCTAAAAGTTTATTTCTATCAACTCTATCAAAAGCTTTTATGAAATCAATAAAAGCTAAGTGGGTTGGAATATTAAATTAATAATAATAATAATAATAATAATAATAATAATAATAATAATAATAATAATAATGTTAATTAAAACAGAATGTACTATTAACAGGACAAGGTAAAAGCTTTTTTGGGTTACAGGCAATTAATAATTAACTGATATATTGTACATAAGCATATAAGAATATCCCATAAATATTGCTATTGTTATTTATGCATCTGTATGTGAGTAATGCCAATCTTGTATTAACTCTCTATGGTTACGTATATATTGTGCACACGTCTGTTTGGCGTCCATGTCAAAGTACAATTGAATAGCATTATTTATTTCAATATATTGTAAACTTCCTCCCCATTAATTATAATAAACTGTTCCAAGCAGATTATGTATAGTATATGCGGACTCCCCTTGCGTATAGGTACGAACTCGTCCGCATAGTGCATTCCTTGGATGTGACGTAAGCACTTCCATGGCGACCGAAATGTAATTTCCGTTTTACAAAATCCCTTAATAATTCTTTTGTGCGAGATCGTGCGTATTTGCTTGTTTTCCGCACAGAACCAATACGCGGTAAGTGTGAAATACCACATTCAGTATTCCCAACCTAACACACATAACAATTTCCCTCTTCTTACCGCTTAAGCGCGACATTCATTTTACTGCTTTAGGCTTTTAACATATTATTTTTAGAGACGTTTAACATAGTAATAATTATAAATTGGAAACTTACCACTGCAATTTCACCTAAATTGCAATGTTAATTATTGTTTTTAAATATTTGCAAAAATTAAGTAAAGTCTACTACTCCACGAAACTTATTGAATTCCTGATACAAGTAACATTAAGGAAGCCGTGAAAAAATCAACGAGATTCCAGATGCCGATGTTATTACTGCAATATGTTATATAAATAATATTGTTAAAATATTAAAATGAAAAATAAATCATTACATAACCTTACCGTTTGTTTTAAGTTCGCATTTATAGACTGAGGGAAAAAAAGACACGTATATCACGGCCTGCTGGAGTATAGTAAACACAGAAAACATTGTACAGCAAGAAAGATATTTTGGTGTTACGAAGTTGGCGTCATTAAACAGAAACCAACATGGAGATTTCATTGCAACTAATTAGAAATTCGTCTTTCAGGTATGTAATAAACGATCTTCGCACAAAATAATGTACGATACACGAGCGGTATGTTTGTTTTCATGTTGTCGGAAATTAAAAAAGCTCAACTACGTTTCGCTTTTTCAATCTTTTCCTCGACCATGAAAACGTCAACATACCGCTCTTGTAACGTATATTACTATTCTATTAACGTAGATCGAACATAGGCATTACACATCAAAATATTATTTGAACTTGCAATGAAAGTAAAACTACAATCAGAATACTGTTCATACAGATTGTGCACTTGTGTGTATTTCTTGATAACGCTTGAATGTAGAAACAGATAAAAATACAACATGTCTGTAAAACCCAAATCAATATCTATCCTTAAGATAATTCGACATTGAAAAAAAGAGATAAAATCTAAAGTCTCACGTAATAATAATTGATGTAGCTAATCATATTATGAATTGCATTCTTGTTTATTGATATGAAGTTAAACAAAAAAAGTAACAGGAGATTTATAGGACCTCCGTAATTTTGTTAAGACGATGCGCTACTGAAATTTCTAAAATTCACAATTTTTGAGCAAGAGAGTTGAAATTTTTACCGAATATGTATATCAATATCACAGTCTAGTATATACAGTTACGAAGCTCAATACGTAGTAAATATGCAAACATTAGGTAGTTGCTCACCACTAGGATCGCTAATATCGGCTCATTACAGGCAATGCAAAATAGTACCAGCACAGTCTATTGTTTCTAGCACACTCAAAACTCAAGTTTCGTGACTGTATATAGTAGACTGTGTCAATATCATAATCATACATTGTAAATTTCAATCTTTTCTCATAAGCACTTAAAAAAATTAAACTTATTTTTTTTATGAAGGATGGGTGGAGCGGAGAAAAATTCTCTCCGGCACCGGAACTTGCACCCGGGTTTTCAGCTCTACGTGCTGACGCTTTATCCACTAAGCCACACCGGATTCCAGTTCCGAAGCTGAATTGAATCCTCTCAGTTTAAGTTCAACCTCTTAGTTCCCCTTTAGTGGCCAACCTCATGCACTGGCACAATGTCCAACACACTATGTGCAGAGGTGCACTCATTACGAGTGACTAAGACTGGGAAATGCTGAGTTTGCAGTGTAAGACCGTGCTTGGGCAGAACACTATCAATGAATAAATATGTGTGTGAGTGTACAGGGTGTTTTTCCGAGGTGGTGTTACAAACTCTCAGGGATGATGGCGAAGGGCACATGTATCAAT
The DNA here is from genome assembly GCF_040183065.1 of Periplaneta americana. Lineage (NCBI taxonomy): Eukaryota > Metazoa > Arthropoda > Insecta > Blattodea > Blattidae > Periplaneta > Periplaneta americana. The sequence goes on along the minus strand of NC_091125.1, from coordinate 143,299,798 downwards.
TTGAGATAAGGAACTATGGTCCGGAAATGACTGAGTCGAAAGTTATAAGCAAAAATAGTTGTGTGGAAATGGAATTGTAATTTGGCACCACGTGCCCTCCTTCCCTTTCCCTTAACCTTTGGAACAGTCGTGGAAAGATGGTATGGGCCGGATGTCTCCTACGTGACACTTGTCCCAATACAATCTGTGAGCTTGTCTACTGTTCCCATTGGCTCATCTGTATTCGAAAATCAGGTCCGCTTATTCCGTACTCCTCCATTTAACTAGGACTGATCGACTGGACACTGTAACTTGTACACATACACTGCTGTCTACAGACGTGCATATCAGGACCAACCATGTCCGTTACACACGACGCTATCTGCATTGCTTTAGTCTGTCCCCATCCCTCAGACAGCGCACTGAATGGAATACTGTAAGTAGACAACGTAAACAACGTCAGATGAATAGCCTACAGTATGTGTAAGATGTATAGATAAATACACATAAATAATGTGTAGAGAGGAATAAAATTATTTCATTTCCACAGAAATATTTTGCTTGTAACTTTCGACTCGGTCATTTCCGGACCAGGATTTCTTATTTCAAATTGATACATGTGCCCTTCGCCATCATCCCTGAAAGTTTGTAACACCACCTCGGAAACACCCTGTATATATACAGCATAATATATTATATTCATTCATTTTACTGTTCTTCAAACAAGAAAGTTTCTTTTGTGAATGTTTAATCACACGTCTGTAATGTTGAAGCCAAAATTATTAATTTTACCGTCTCGTGATTGATAAAACAAATAAATTGTCACTGCTTTGTTGTAATTAGTATTTAGTATTCAACGGGCCCTCGATCAGCACAAAATGGCATTATCTCATAAACGGTTAATTTTCGGACCCAAGTTTACTGGAACATTTTTGCTTCTCTTCGTTTTTACTTTTCATCCCTAAATTTTTTACCATCACTTTTAAAACACTCTGTATATATTCTACATGATTATAGTGAAAAAATGTATTCTAAACGACATTTCATACGAATTGAGAGGATGCGAAGGCATTTCTTTCCCCTTCTACTTGCCCAGAGTCCGTCAGTAACAGACCGGTAGCTGTTACCTCTTATACCTGCACCCCCCCAAGTTGTACACACAAGAAAACAAAATGTTAAATAAAGTACATAAGTGGATATAAAATACAGTGGCACAGATGTTTGACAGTTGCATGTTTCAGTATATTTTAATGTCGTTCTTACAATATTTTCAACTAATAATTAATTAAATTAAGGGATGTTAAGGGATGCAGTCAGGGGGAGCGACACAATGCAGATTGTCCCGTTCTGTATACTTAGAGTAGCAACTAGCGGTGGAGAAAACATTTATCTTCTGCTATCAGTAGCTTTTTAATGTGCCAGTTGATATAAACAACAATAAAATTAAATACAAACGCTTAGTATAGATTTTCGAAATACAGATTACCGGTAAACATTTTCAATAATAAGAATTTTCACTATGTTCAAAGTCAATTAGTCGAACGTTAGTAAGATAGACAGTAGCATCTTCCGCTTCACGGATGGTGAAGAGTGTGAGTGGAGGGGAAGGCCTATCAACCAAACTGAAATGGGGATTAAAGTCATGTGTGGAATTGTGTGAAATTTGTTTGTTACGTGGGTGGATTTTGGTTTTGCTAGTCTGACAACACTGGGCGATCGGGCGGCGGACCAGTGTTGCCACGACCTACTCACGAAAATCAGGAGAAAACCATAAAAAAAAAACAGGAATTACAGTAAATTAATAAATATGAATTTTCTCTTCTTATTATAATATTAATTACAAAACAGTGTATACTGTAAGAATAGGTGACAAAATAGACAGCCTGCAGATATCAGATTATAATTTTGAGAAAGTTGACAGCTTTACATATTTAGGATCAGTGGTCACAAGCGATAATAACATGTCCAAAGAAATCTATAATCGATTAATGAAAGCAAACAGAGCATATTTCGGCTTGAAATATCACTTTAGTTCGCATGCTCTATCCAGGAAAGTAAAAGTTATTCTTTACAAAACATAGTGAGACCAGTTTTGACATATGCGGCAGAAACGTGGTCAATCTCCAAAAACGATTAAAAAAGATTGGAGATTTTCGAAAGAAAGATTCTACGAAGGATCTATGGCCCAGCATTTGAGGAAGGTCTCTGGAGGAGGAGATGCTCAGCGCCAACTCTAGGGAGAAAGCAGAATCTCACGCTCTAGCTGGCTTGAAGGTCATTGAAATCAGTCAGGCTACATCAAAGGTACCGACGCGAAGTGTCCATTCTTTATAATCCCTATTCGCTGGGTAGACCGACAGACGGAGAGACGAGCAGGCAGGCAGACGAGTGTGTAGGTGGGTAATTGGATAGTTGGGTAGGTGGACAGATGGGTAGATTGACACACAGATAAATACCGACAGATCGACGGACGGACAGATAGATATCGCAGATTAGTTTCGATTGAAAAACTCTCTCGTCGTGTTCTCCATAGCTCTCAACCCTACCATCTCACGTAGGCTGGGTGCAAGACCTGTAAATCGTGCACCGTTCCACTGTCTGTGCGCTGTGTACACTTGTTCAATCGACAGACTGGGGAACTGATGTTATTGAACTCGGTATAGGCGTAGAAAATAAATTATGCGCACAAATGTTTGCACAGCTGAGCTATTGCAAAGACGTCGATGCTAGCATTATAAGCACAAAAAGTCTAGCACATTTTTACATGTAAATTATGAAAGACATGAAACGAAACAAACTTCCATACGCCATGACTCACTCGAGTGTGACAGATGGGACAGTAGCCTCGATTATCTTGAGATCATATCAGTCTTCTTCATGTAGGGGAGACTGTTGTACCTTTAAACATTTTTCACATTTTATTTTTTTTAATTTTGGGACATGAAACATTTTTAATGAAAAAATGCTTGAAATAATTATTGAAGATTCCTTTACAACTTCCTGTACGTATTTTCCTTTTTTACAGATCTATTAAGGATGGAAAAAATAAAAAGAAGGGATATGTAATGTATTCAAAGGTACAACAGGTTCATGTACCTTGGAACATACCCTCTTGTAAGTTGGAACACATGGAATATAGGTGGGAATATAGCTGTAAAAACTAATAATTATATTTAAAATGTATTTGCCATCATAAACCAGAGCAGGCTTCTCTGATTGAGATTTTATTTCCTGGAGGAGTCATAACTGCTTCAACAGCTTTCTTCAAGGCATCCGGATCAATTGGGGGCCTCGTAACTCCAGACTTACTTCGTGACGTGATCTTAAAATAAAAGAAAAACAAAAACTGATAGTATCGTTTACTTTGGAACATGTTCCATGGTACAAGATGTTTTGTGTTCAAAGGTTCAAGAGGGTGTACTTTTAAACAATAATGGCTCCCAAAACTAGAGATTCGAAAAAATCATGGAAATTAAAATATGTTATTACTCACCAGATGATAGGGAACACACCGTACTTGAAAGATATTAACAAATACAATCTGGTTTTGTGTTAGAAAACATATAGCAATGAACGAAATGTTTACTTTTGGTACAAAAAAAACTTCTTTTGTCCACGGAACTCATACTTTGCAGTAAATCAATCTGAAACAATGACCAGAGCTACTTAGCGGCTTTCTCTACAATCTACTTCATTTTGAGTCCTCTAGGTAGCAGCAAAAACTAAAAAACAAAAAATGTTCAAAGGTACACTATGCTAAAGGTACAACAGTTTTCCCCACTGTATATGCGCGTATAATCTCAAGATGAACTTCGGAATAATAAATATATCGAATTTAAAAATTACGCCCGATTCTGAATTCAAGAAGTATTATTTATTTACTTATTTGTTTCAACACCAAGACTGAAACGAACTATAATCATAACTATGACACAGTAATTCTGCTGACACTCATCAAAAGCTTCATAAAATGATGATAATAGGTCTACTAGTACTAATAATACTAATCCTTGCACACGTGGTATGCTTGCATGAATAGAAATTGGGAGTAACTTTGTAGACACCCGGTATAATATAGGATATCACTAAATTAAATTTAAACTTTGATAATAAATAAGCATTCTACTTTTAGATAGAAGATAGAATTATGGAATTAGTAATTAGTTTTGTGCGAGATCGTGCGTATTTGCTTGTTTTCCGCACAGAACCAATACGCGGTAAGTGTGAAATACCACATTCAGTATTCCCAACCTAACACACATAACAATTTCCCTCTTCTTACCGCTTAAGCGCGACATTCATTTTACTGCTTTAGGCTTTTAACATATTATTTTTAGAGACGTTTAACATAGTAATAATTATAAATTGGAAACTTACCACTGCCATTTCACCTAAATTGCAATGTTAATTATTGTTTTTAAATATTTGCAAAAATTAAGTACAGTCTGCTACTCCACGAAACTTAATGCATTCCTGATACAAGTAACATTAAGGAAGCCGTGAAAAAAATAAAAAAGATTCCAGATGTCGATGTTATTACAGCAATATGTTATATAAATAATATTGTTAAAATATTAAAATGAAAAATAAATCATTACATAACCTTACTGTTTGTTTTAAGTTCGCATTTATAGACTGGGGGGAAAAAAGACAGACGTATATCACGGCCTGCTGGAGTATAGTAAACACAGAAAACATTTTATAGCAACAATGTTGAAGAAAGATATTTTGGTGTTCCGAAGTTGCCGTCATTAAACAGAAACCAACATGGAGATTTCATTGCAACTAATTAGAAATTCGTCTTTCAGGTATGTAATAAACGATCTTCGCACAAAATAATATACGATACACGAGCGGTATGTTTGTTTTCATGTTCTCGGAAATTAAAAAAGCTCAACTACGTTTCGCTTTTTCAATCTTTTCCTCGACCACGAAAATGTCAACATACCGCTCTTGTAACGTATATTACTATTTCGTATCTAAGAGCGGTAATGAAACCAACACATTCTTCACATGTCGCCCTGCGGTCTAAAATTCGAAGGATATGGTTTTGAAATGAGCGAATGGAAACTTGCCAAAATCCAGACAACATGCATATAATATTATCATGTGTACAAAATTTGATGCCGTTAGGGCTAATGGTTTTGAAATTATATTTTTAAAATATATTTTATATTGACGCCACTGAAAAGGTCTCTTGCGTTTCTTCGAAATTTTTAATTTATATTGGCTCAGAAGCTTGAATGAAAATAATAATAATAATAATAATAATAATAATAATAATAATAATAATAATAATTATTATTATTTATTTATTTAAGCTGGAAGAGTTAAGGCCGTAAGACTACTCTTCCACTCAACCACCAAAAAGTATACATACCATACAAGCTACAAAGAATACAACAATTTGATTTAGATAAAAGTTACGTGTATACAAAAGCTACTTATGAATTAAATCGTAAAATACTATGAACTATTAATTAAACAATGAAATACAACCTGTGTAGCAGAACTGAACTAAAATACATAGAATGTTAATATATTTCAAATATTGTTAGATAATAGGAAGCAATTATTGAGAGACAATTTTGAAAATACAGCGCTATCAGGATGCATGTCTAAAGAAAGAAGTTACCATATAGTCAGTGACCGCTAAGTCAGTATGATTACAGTGAATTGCTAATGTTATCCTTTAAGCTATTTAAAAAAATGTTTAGTGTGTTACAGTCCCTAATACTTTGTGACAAGGAATTCCATTGTCGCGAGGTGGATACCGTGAAAGATGATGAATAACAAGAAGTTCTATGAAGAGGTATACTTAACGTGCTACAGATAAATGATCTGGTATTTACGTCGTGGTTAGAGTATAGATAAGAGAAACGAGACGAAAGGTAATTTGATGTTGAGGTGTGTAGAATTCGAAAGAGTAAAGACAAAGAGTGTGAAGTTTTACGTTCTTTGAGTCAGAGCCACGAAAGACTTGCGAAGGACGGTGATATGTGATCATATCGTCGAATGTTGCACACGTATCTGACGCACATATTCTGAACTCGCTGTAACTTGACTGACAATTCAGAACTTAGGTCACTTAACAGAGGGTCACAATAATCGAAGTGCGGTATTACTAGGGTTTGTACTAGGGTAAGTTTTAGTTGCTAGAGCAAGAAGTATCTTAAGCGACTCAAACAGTGAATGGAGGAACATATTTTTTTATTGTCTCTTTCATGAGTCATAGTCATGAGCAGGCTTCGAGACTTCGGACCCGATAGAGCAGTTCAGTGGGAAATCCGCATAACGGCGTAGTGAGTATAGTGGTAAAGCGTACAGTGGGTGGGTGTACTGTAGAATAGATGTCAACAAATACGCAAAGGAAAAAGGCTCGGATTTGAAGGTTCTGACGAATAATTTGGTTTTCATACAAACTGTGTCTGAAACTATTACACGGTTAGAAAAGTCAGAGCAAGAGATGCCGGAAGCCCTCAAATTAATTCAGAAAATGATGCAGAGAATTAATGAGACACCAAGTACACCGGTTACTGAACGTGTAAAACAGAAGTGGAAATCAATTTTATGTAAAAATAACGGATATGGAACATTGTGTAATATAAACAGCAAATAAACAGAGAATAAATGACTGTCTCTTAGAGACTGCAATGATGTTAGGTTTTTTCGTTTTGCTCCTATCACGTCATGCGACGTAGAGCGCAGCTTTCTACAGTACAAACTTTGTTTGACAGATAACCGAAAAAGATTTACGTTTGAGACACTGAAAATGTACCTTGTAATAGGTACATTGCAATTCGGTACTGTAACTGCACTTCCTAAAGACGACAATAGGATAAATGAAAAAAATTAAAATTGCTACATGCTTATTTCCACCATTAACACTGTGTATAATTAAACAAAAATGCTTATAAAAGACAGGGAAATAAATGCTTTTCACATTCTTTTGACATTATGATTGTGTAGGCCTATTGTATATTTACTTTCAGAATGTACATATGTGTGTGTTTCCCCATACTACCGTACTCTATTCTAAATAGCAACGTTGTTACCTCAACATATCTCAATCTACCTGCAGCGAGTCAACAACCTATAGTGCATGCACAGTAAACTTTTTGTATCGGGTCCAAAGTCTCGAAGCCTGGTCATGAGAATACAAATTAATTACCTTTCTGAGCTCAGTCTAAATAGAGAGTCACTATAAATTTGTTAAGTGGGTTTTCTTAATTTTTCACCATTATTTCACTATAATATTCCCTTAAAATTCAGTTTCTGAACATTAAAACTCATTCCAATAATCCTTAACTTTGTTTCAATTACTGAGTCATACAGTAGAATCAACCTTAATATTTTTGTGTTCGTTTAGTTTCCTAAATGAAACCATCACAACTACAGCCGCAAACAATATGATAAACGCAGATAACGAGCCAATGCACACTTTGGTGATAGGAATGGACGATAACACTTGTTCAGATGTTCCTGTCAACGTTTCCGCTTTCATGGTAATAGCAACGAGAGAAGCTTGCTTATCTACACACATCCTGTTGGTTCAATTCATCCCATAACACTAGGGAATTGTTCAGATCACATTATGTCTCTTTACTCAAATACCGTTCGACACACCAAAGATCGCAAAGTTTTTTAAAAATAATTGACGAACATCTCCATTTCTGCCGGAATCTTGAAACGGAAAAACAAGAAGCTCTTTCACAATTAAACATTCCCAACAACGCAGAAGCACATTCGATGACAGGCCGAAGTTTAAGATCTGAGTTACGGCGGAGGTCGTTTAATAACTGGTGTCATCTTCCACAAAATGGTAAAGGAGTGGTAACTTACAGTGAAGATCCAAAAAACAACTCTTGGATTAGTAATAGAAGAGGGATATCATCCTCAGAGTGGACCAATGCCATAAAGATGTCCACAAACATCGCAGCAGTACGATCGATGCCAGGTCGTTCCTTTCAAGATCAAAAGTGTCGTCATCCAGGATGCAGCGAAGTAGAAACCCTTGGGTATGTTTTGGGTTACTGCTCTAAAGGAGAACTACTGAGGAACAATCGCCACCATAAAGTGAGAAGCTCCATCGCAACCACTCTTCGGAAGGCAAAGTGGGAGGTTTACGAAGAAGTGCATTGCTTGGCTGAGAATGGGTCAACGAGAAGAGCAGACATTATAGCCATCGATCGCCGGAATCAAAGAAGCCTCATTCTTGACCCCACTGTCCGTTTTGAGAAGGATGATCAACAAGCCAATAACGTTAACGATGAAAAGAAGTCTATTTACAACCCATGTATTCCTCACTTCAGTGAGAGATACAAAATGAATATTAAAACATGTGAAGTGAAAGGACTTCTTTTTGGGGCTAGGGGAACTTCATTTAAGTTAACTAGAACCATTCTCCTTTCTCTTAAATTTTCTAATGAGGACATTAACAAAATTTGTCTAATGGTATTGAGAGATTCATTATCCATTTTACACAGTCACTTGTATAAAACTATGTAATTTTTTTCACTTCATTTCATTACTCTTCAATGTATTTTCATCTTATGTTTCTCCGAAATCAAATTGTACTTTATTTTTAAATTTATCATTGTTCCTTATTCTCTCCGCAATCATATTGTATTTTTAATTTAACCTCTGCTTTTTATTCTGGATCCTAGTGGTCAGCCGTAGATTTCGGCCAGATGTCCCAAATTGTGGAATTTGTGTATCACACGAAATAGCGTTGTTCTACAAAGTCAGCTTTTTCAGTTTATTCATGTGTTTAAAATCCACGATTCTTAATGTCACAATGTGATTGTTATGCAGGGTGCGAATTAATTGGGGGCTGAGGGGGATTCTCCCCCCCCTTTTGGAACGTTATCACCCTCTCATACATTCATATTAACATCCCTGCCAGGGATAACTTCTATCCCCTCCTCACAATATATTGCTAGTAAATTTGAAATGAATACAAATTAATAAATACAATGAAAGATAAACTAGCCCACTCCTGAATGAGTAAGACTCGTGATCAGGAGGGGATTCCAATGCAGACAAAAATAAAATTAAAATTGAGAGTTAATACAGATTATATAGTGTTTAATATGTTTAAAACCAAACTATAAATCCAATACAATTTTTTTTATTAATTTGGAGAGGATTCGTGGTTGAAATATTATTGGAATAAAATTTGTTTAATAATCTGGGACCTTGACTCATGCTATGATAAAAAGCTGCATTAGTTTTACATTTTGGTTCACACAAATGCAGAGATTTCATATTTTTAGTTCTATATTTATGTGTATACCTTTCAAGTTTATTAAAATTTTTATGAAAATATTTTAATGAAATAAAATAATACATTTGTTTAATGTTGAAAACTTTGAAATGTTTAAACAACAATTCAGTTGTATAATCTTTCTGCTTTTTAAAACAAATTGTTAATACTTTTTTCTGTAGTAAAATTAACGGATAAAGGTTGGGTTATATACCTTTATTATTTTAATACGAGTATACTTTATAAAGTAAGCTAAGAAAATAATACTGATGTGTTATCATCACCTGCAAGCTGACAACAATAAACAACTTAGGAATTACACATCTTATCTTAAGCTTACTCATGATTATAATTATTATTATAATCAAGATCCAAGGCAAGCAACTCAGTGCGACCAAGCGTTGAGCCGTATCGAATGAGGGTGATAATAATTTTGTGCGAGATCGTGCGTATTTGCTTGGTTTCCGCACAAAACCAATACGCGGAAAGTGTGAAATTCCACATTCAGTATTCCCAACCTAACACAAATAACAATTTCCCTCTTCTTACCGCTTAAGTGACATATTGATTTTACTGCTTTAGGCTTTTAACATATTATTTTTAGAGACGTTCAATATAGTAATAATTATAAATTGGAAACTCACCACTGCAATTTCACCTAAATTGCACTGTTAATTATTGTTTTTAAATATTTGAAAAAATTAAGTAAACTCTACAACTCCACTAAAGTTACTGCATTCGTGATGCAAGTAACATTAAGGGAGCCGTGAAAAAATCAACAAGATTCCAGATGCCGATGCTATTACTGCAATATGTTATATAAATAATATTGTTAAAATATTAAAATGAAAAATAAATCATTACATAACCTTACCGTTTGTTTTAAGTTCGCATTTATAGACTGGGGGGGGGGGGAAAAGACAAACGTATATACGGCCTGCTGGAGTATAGTAAACACAGAACAATTTAAAGCAACAATGTTGAAGATAGATATTTTTGTTTTGCAAATTTGCCGTCATTGAACAGAAACCAAGATTGAGATTTCATTGCAACTAATTAGAAATTCGTCTTTCAGGTATGTAATAAACGATCTTCGCACAAAATAATGTACGATACAGGAGCGGTATGTTTTCTTTTAATTCTCGGAAATTAAAAATGCTCAAGTACGTTTCGCTTTTTCAAACTTTTCCTCGAACATGAAAACTTCAACATACCGCTCTTGTAACGCATATTACTATTGTGTATGGTATTCTCTATCTAGGATTCTATCCTCTCCTCGTCAGAAATCTTAATTTACTCCCTGTTGTTATGTAATAGCAAGACTTTTAGCCTTTCCTGCTTTTTGAAAATTTCTTACCTATGAATGTCAAATTATTGAATGAAAGATTAAGTTTTTCTAATAAACTTAATGACGAAAATATTTTAGATTGAAGAAATTTCAAATTGTTTCTTGAAAGGTCCATTATCTTCATGGCCACAAGATCGGAAAATATATCTTCTTGTAGAGAATCTATTACATTTTGGCCAAGATACAACTCTTCCAGGAACTTTAAATTCCGGAAAACACATCTAGGGAAATGTTGTAAGCAATTTCACTTTAGATCTACGTACAGCAAATTCTCTGAATATGCAAATATACTTGAATTCAAATGTCTTATTCCTGAAGACTGAATCTTTTTTCTACAAGTTATAAAATTCAGTGAGTGAAATGATAGTACACAGGTTTGTGAATATTTTAGTTCTGGCTTCTTTTATTAATATATTTGCTGTCTCATGTCGAATAATACTAAAATGTATTGGAATATAATTTGCTAGTTTCGTAGCATAATTTGTACGTAGATATTATGTTAGGGGAGAGTCGGGTAGTATCGGACAGCGGGTAATATCGGACAGTGAGTTTCTTTCATCTACCACACGATGATAGTACCTGACTGACATGGTTACGTTTCTGTGATGTCGCATAGAGAAACGTAACCATGTCATTCAGGTACTACCATATGTTGGTAGATGAAAGAAACGCACTGTCCGATATTACCCGATGTCCGATACTACCCGACTCTCCCCTATATTTGGGATTAGATTTGTTATTATTTTTTTTGTTCAATTACTAAAAATGTCTCCACAATTGCAAGCACTTAATATGCGTTACCAATAGTAATACAATAATGAGTCAATAATGTAGAGTAATGAACTGACGTTTATGTTGTCAACAGTCCGTTAGCAAGAGTTCTAATTCCACTCAGTGTTATTTTTCAAATTTATAAGACACAAGTTCTCGGAAAAATCAAGTCGACCTACATGAAAATGCTCGAAACTAAATGGAAATGTTTTATAGCTCAACTATCGGATGTTATTTTGAAATCCTTGAATGGAGGATATGTTGCAGTTTAATTCACTTATCCTCTCGTAAGAACAATATTTCGAAATTTCTTACATTTCAGGAGTATTGGATTAGTACAGATAAGTAATGCACGAGTTTATTTATTTATGCTCTAAATCAGTGATGTCAACTGATGCCTATAGGAGCAAGCGCGCGCCTGAGCGCTTTACAGCGGAAAGGAAAGAGACAGACGAAAGAGGTAGTATATGCCGCTTTGTCGAGCTATATACAGGGATGGCCAGCACTGAGTCAATGGATAAAAGGAAGAGAACTTATTAAAACTGTATCCACGTTAATTTTTAGATTTGTCTGAGAAGTATAAGTACATTATAAGAATGTAAGTTTTAATTTTAATACTCATTTTTCACAAGTATTTAGTTTGCTTTTTAATTCAAAAGGAATATCTTCTCAACTTTTTTTTTTTTTTTACAGAAAAGTGAAATTTTCAGATATGTTTGTTTAGTAGCCTTACAGGTACTAAAACAATGTTTTTGTAAATCTAATAGATCGTAAATATGTATTACTGAAGATAGTGTATTAAAATGTTTGAAAATATTCACATGGAAAATGTTTGTAAGGAAATGAATTAACAAAGCAAATACTGTTACATCACAAACAAAATATATGTGCCTATGTGTTGGTAAAACGTCAGCTCTATAGCTCCAGCAGATTTCGAGATAATTTAACATTCTGATAACAGAAAGTTGCGCACCAATATCACCTAAAAGCATAATGCGATAAGAGTTTTATTATGTAATATTAGTTACAGTTAAAACTTATACCTAGACAACTTTGCTTTGTACTATAATATTGTTTTGATTACTTTTATAAGGCTAAAGATACCATCAATATCAATTTCAACTTATCATGTCATATTCAGTGTCTTTCTTTGGGATAACACTTTCTTTATGAATGATGTATTTAATTCACTTAGTACAGTATAGTTGTAGTTATTGTGGAATTTGTGTGAATATTCCTTCTTTACTCTTTATTATGTTATTAACGTTTAAAACACAACTGCAATATTAGGCTAAGAAATAGGTGTTAGTACTTTTGTTTTACAGACAATATAAAAAATAACAAACAGAAAGAAGCCCTATAAAAATAACGACATAAAATTTCACGTTCCGTTTGAAGTTTGTGCACCACTGTTTTCTTAATCCAACAGGCTGCTTATTCCTCCTAGCATACCTAGCGCTTAATGCCCGCGCACGACGTCAAGGTCAGAACAATGCGCTTGCTTTGACATCACTGCTCTAAGTTATTCTGAAATATACGCTGCGCACGATTTCAATGCTTTGAAATTAAAATAAAAGAAAATTTTTTCACAATTATTCTTATATATGTCGGTTGTGTAATATAATGCATATTTCAAGTTTAAATGTAACATAACGTTGAAGTAAAAATGGTAAAATATATAACGTAAATTAATATAAAATATCAATAGAAATAAGTGCAGTATTTCTTAAGGGGACTTGTACAAGAGAGCGTGCAAAAATCATTATAAATGCGCTAGTATTTAAACCACAGAAAGTTGCACACAAAATTTGATGTAATTTTTGGATCTTTTAATAATATTTTAAAGGTGAAACGTAATAACTTTACTTGCATAGTTCATTCTTTGCTCAATATTACATACTGTATGAAAAAAAAAATGTTTTAGAAATTACAGATATGATTATACATGGTAAAATTATTCCTTTGCAGAAAAAAAGTTTAATTAAATGTTCGGATCAAATTTCAGCACTAAAATTCTTTCAATCATTTATTATCATAATACAGAGCTCTCTTAAATTGACTGAGCATATTGGGAATTAAATCAATGGCTTTTACAAAATACACTACGAAATGTTTAATATGGAACTATTTTTATCTCCGAAAGGAAGCGAAAACGAGAAAACCATATTCAACTTTTTTGTTTGAAATATCTCAAAGAATAACCCCTTGATATTATTGACATTACTTACGGTTCACCTATACATATACAAGGTGAATCGATAAAGTTGTCCAACCGATCTTGTCCAATAGGTCTGAAATGCACCGCACGTTCTAAGATTGTCACAGTTCATTGTAACATCTTCATTACATAGTATGCAATGTACAAAAAAATAACTTTATATGGAAAATTACGAAAATCGACCCTCACAAGTACTAACATTGTAAGTCACTTTCTTACATTTTTCAGGAGATGAAAATGAAGTTTTAAAATGATAGTGTAAATTGGTGTATGGTATACAGATATGTAGAGTAACAATAAGATTTTACATACAATTGGGGAGGTTTAGAGTTACAATGATAGTACTGGGAGAAAAAAGAAACAATTTAAGACCATATTAAAGACCATATTAACTAGGACAACTCAAAACCACAAAGAATTGAGTTACAATGTTAGTACTTGGGAGGGTCGAAATATGTAATAGTAAATTCTATAAGGCAATGGTAGTACCAACATTAATTTATGGTTGAGAAACATTCACTCTAACAGCAAGATAAAAACAAAAAAATGCGTTATCAGGAATGACATGACATTCTCAGATCACTGGTGAGATACAATTTAAATTTTATATATATATATATATATATATATATATATATATATATATATATATATATGTTTTAGGAGAGGAATTAAGGAATTACAACCAAAATCCTTAATAAAATAATCAATGAAGAGAACACATGGAAAGAATGAAACCAGATGGGATAAAATAATGAGCACATCATGTCAGTAGGGTGTATCAACAAATTTTGTGTTATTGAAATATTTTAATGGAACCTATGTACGTTGGCAATAATTGTTTGGGAATTATTACAGTGGGCATTAGAAAGAATCAAAGAATGTACCTGATTATGTAGAAAAGGATAGAAAATTAATTTAATTTTAAATGGCTATAATGTAAACTTGCAGTTTTGTTGATACGCCCTTCTGGCATGATGCCCTAGATATTAATCTAGTTTTATTACAAACCAGATTGAATAATAAACATAGAACGTCCAAGAAAATGCTGGTCAGACAAAATAATATTGAAACAGTTTAAAACAGGAAAAGGTCTTCAGGCTTAATCGGTGTAGTAAATGATGACAATTTTTTCACTCATCATAGCCCCAGTTCATGTAAAGACGAAAATAGATTCCAGTTTTAAATCTCGATTCATTAACAAAAAAAAAAAAAAAAAAAAAAATGCATCTACACTTGCCTTGAATACGTGGCCTCTGCTTGACCCCCTTAAAGTCTAGTTGAGAGTTGTTATATTTAAATTAAGGTTGAAATACTTGCCTATGTATAAGTGATTTATTGACAATGTATATTACAGTTATAAAAATAATAAATATGGTAATCGTAACTTCTAAACTGCATTTAAATGCGAACATAAAAATTTTACTTAATATACATTAATTACAGTCACACAAAAATAGCTATATTATTTATACAATTAATTCAAGTCTTTATTTTTAAATACCCGACGTTCTATATTATTTACATCAGGATTCGAATTTACGTCATGCACGAGGAAAGGAAATATTTTAATGCAACTTAATTATTAAATACTAATAAAAACTTAGCTCAATTTTACTAGAGGTGGGGTGTGACACAGATGTTTATCGCTCTTTTGCGAGTTGATATACGGGTGTGCCATGTCTTTTATCAACAATAGATGTACTTATTTGCGCGGTGAATATAAAACAAACACGCTCTGAGCTGTGTTATCGCGATGTGTGGGCGCGTATATTCATCCAAAAATGTTTACGGATGATTGTGCGAATCATTAGTGGAAGAATATAACGAATGCATTTAGTTTGAGTATCAAAAAGTTGGTGACGTTAACTTTTTGAGCGGGACGAAAATTAATTAGATCCCAGTTATGTTGCCCTTGAAATTAATCTTCTGATTGACACTTGTCTGGAGCTATAAGTCTGAGATAGCGATTTCTAGGAGCAGTGATTTTGGAACTATAGTCACAGTTGGAATCAGCGACAAACCTGTCACAGCCACAAAATCACAGGTCTTCAAATCACACCCCACCACCAATTTTTACATTATTTATTTCTGTTTATTTAACGATTATAGATAAATACAAGCAATCTTACTGGTTCAGTCTTCAGTACATAACACAACTAAAATAGGATAAAAAATTAATACTACTTTTAAAGGCAATATTTTTTTTGTTAATTATTTAAGCACAATTTATAGTACCAATGTACAAAAATTGTCAAATAAAAAAAATACATATTTTTTAAGTTAAACTGGTTGAAGATTTATATATGTTTTATTATTTATTTATTTATTTAATCTGACAGGATTAAGGCCATAAGGCCTTCTCTTCCATCCTACCAGATAGCACATATAAATACAAAAGAGAAATACAAACACTGATGAAAATAATACATTTGTTTGTAATTTGTTTAAAGCGTAAAGTTTTTGGCCAACTAACCGACTACTGACGTCACATCTCCATGTCTCGTGGCTAACGAGAAAGACAGGCTTCGGAACGAATTGGAGTCACGTGGTTATCATGGTCTAGTCATGGCCATCTTGACAATCGCCTAATATAAATACACGTTAAAAGTTCTAAAAAACTAAGGACTTGCTATATTAAACTCATGTTAAACATTCATTTATATATAAACTTATTCAATGTTGACCATGTTAAGACTAAGAATGTGACTTCGCGCCATAGTCTGTCTACATGCCTAAGCAGAGGTGAGCGATCATGTAATCAGTATGAGCGTACCGTGTGGTAAACAACCGTTACCGTCAGATGAAAAGTTTGCTTTGGATGTAATAATGTACCAAGATACTGAAGAGTTGTACAACTTTATACACTATAATTATAAATGAATGTATATACAAATAAATAAGATAATATTAACAATGAGAGAATTCCTCTGTGCTGATCATAGACATGCTGAGTGTCAAAAATAAATATACTCTACCAAAAAAGGAAAAGCATATACAAACTTTAAAATTCCTCGTAACTTCCCCAGTAATTCGAACCCTGATTTAAATCAAGAGTTATCAGTGACAAATCTGAATGTAGTATGTTGGATACTCATGTAGTGTTTTACAAGGAAAAATAATAAATAACATATTTTGGAGAAATTCATCACTACTGTCTATCCTGATCATTCAGTTGTTTCTCCGAGACGAAAGTATGTTTAATACATAAAAGTAAAATATTCTAAACAATAAAGTCTCCATAATTCAATAGTGTTAACATGACGGCCTTTGGAGACATAGTAAAAAAAAACGTCATACGAAGTCAGTTGAAACTGTCTATTTTAACAGGCAACAAAAATTATTGTACAGTTACTTAATAAACTTATGAAAAAGTATGTATTTGCAATCTAACATATAGAATTTATACAGAAAAATGCATTTATAATTTGAGAGCAGTTACAGGACAGATCCATGCTATAAGTTATTGGCACTTACTCCATATCAGTTCAGTCAACCTTTTGGAAAGCAGCAGGAAGTTGACGTTCAGCTATTCTAATACAGTAGTTCGGTTGTGTATGGGAAATGCCTGCTATTATTCGGTTGAGAAGCTTTTGTCATCCAGTCTGCTTTCAAAAAACTGAAAGTTAGAATTTATAAAACAGTTATATTACCGGTTGTTCTGTATGCTTGTGAAACTTTGACTCTAACTTTGGAACAGAGGAACAGAGCTTAATGGTGTTCGAGAATAAGGTGCTTAGGAAAATATTTGGGGTTAAGAGAGATGAAGTTACAGCAGACTGGAGAAAGTTATACAACGCAGAATTTAGGGGATCGCTTGAATGCAAAACCAATGCTCTAGGGTTTGAACCACAGACGCAGTCCAGAATCTGCTTACGAGCATTCATAATCCGTTGATAACTCCAAGTATTGATTGGACTTCAATGCATGATCGTCATATGGCGTCCTTCAACTTTTACAATTACTTTATTTGACGGGTAGTAGAATCACAATATAACGAATGTGAAGACAAAGCCTCTACTGTAATAATTGTGTTTGCTACTTCCGCCAAAGGGTAGCAGAAACAAATGTAATTTCGTCGCTGGGCGGAATTACATAATCTTCATAATTCTTCATCCAAATACGAGTAGCTACATATAAATAAATATAGTTACTGGATGTCACGGGTTAATAAACTCAGAGAACACATGTACATTGTAACATGTAAACCCTACATGTTTGTAAAACAGTGTGCATTAAAAACGAAAATATCAACGATCCCGGCATAAGAAACCATTTGCTACTGAAAAACCGTGTGTAACGTAGGCTACATTGAAGCTCAATTGCATGTTAAGCCACCCATTTTGCTTGGCTCTGCATTTGAGGACGGACTCGTGACAGACCTACACTGACATCAGTCCTTTGTGTTCTATACGCGGTATATACTCTGATTGTCCAAGTGCGACGGGTGGTATTGTGGATCTGATGCTAACAGGAGGGCCATCCTCTTCATTCCTAGTAGAGCCAAATCCAATCCCTGGAGCCCTAAGCTCTTAGAACTCATATTAGCATCGAATCCCGTACTATCCCTAAGACTTTACCATAGCCTATCTTTATTATTGCGAATTATACATAAAATGAGTGGGAGATAGACAGTTAAGGTGGAATGGAAGAGGGAAACGGGACTACACAAGAAAATCCTTCACAATTTCTCCTTCGTATATCACATACTTAATTACGATCGGGACGGAGATCGAACCCGGACCGCTTGAATGGAAAACCAATGCTCTAGGGTTTGAACCACAGACGCAGTCCAGAATCTGCTTCCGAGCATTCATAATCCGTTCATAACTCCAAATATTGATTGGTCTTCAATGCATGACCGTCAAATGGTGTCCTGCAACTTTGGCGGAAGTAGCAGACACAGTTATTACAGTAAAGGTTTTGTCTTCACATTCGTTATATTGTGACTCTATTTCCCGTCAAATAATGTAATTGTAATTTTGTTTATCTAAAACCTATTTGTTATATGTTTTCTACTAATTCAGGTGAATACCATTTACTATCAAAGTCCGTCAACTTTTGCTGAACATTCTATGGTAATGTTTACTTTTTTACGTGAAATACGTTGTCTAATTATTGCTGGTCTTGGATTTATCTACAGGAACTATGAAATTCGTGTATATTTTACACGCTATCTTCAAGTCGCCACTTTTTCAAAGTAAATACGAAATATTCTGATAATGAAAAATAACACGAAACACATTATTTACAAGAAAAAGTCACTTTTTCCGGTCTTGCATAACTAGCAGCGAAAATATTTGATCCACAGTATCTCTAGTGTGTAAGACCGATTCTTCCAACTTGGAGAGCCGTTGTTCCAGTTGGCCCATCTGCTCAGACTGTTTGACCAAGTCCTCTTGCATCCCACTTTGTCTCTGACATAGATCTTCTCTAATGTCAGATTTCTTCTCCACCATTTCCTTTCCAACCTTCTCTATATTGGTGGCTAGTAAGTCATACTTAACACCGATTTCACTAATCACATTCGCCATCGAGGATTTAATTTGTTCCTCAACTCTGGTTAACTTACTTTCATAAACATTCTTCATTTCTTTCACTCTGGTCGTTAAAAACTCTTGTTGCTCACACAGGTCCTTCACCCTCTTTGACACGAGAGACCCGTTCTCGTTATCAAATGTTCGAGCTACTATCCCATGGATACTCTCATTTGACTTGGAAGATCCATTTTTCTTAAAACTTTGCTTCAAAGCATTACTGATTATTTCCCTAGCCATACCTGTGTTCAGTCTAGGTTCAGACTCATCCAGATATATGTTTCCTTTTCTTCTATTTGGGAAAACATGTACTTGCTTCTCTGGATAGCACTTGAAAACTGAACAGAGGTTCGGCGTCAGAATTGTTATGCATCTTGGTAATATCCATTTGCTCTCGGCAGCCCCACTGACAAGATTTTCGATGCTGGAAATGAGACGAACTCTTGCAATAAGGCTCAAAGTTTCTGCGTCATTTTTGATGGCTTGAGTATCACTTACGGCCAAACCACTTAACAAATTCAACAGTACAACGCCTATTAAAAGTATGAAGACCACAAGGATCACATGACTCGTAATTGGAAGTCTCTCCATTTTCATATCTGATGCCTCGTACTCACCATTCAACATCAGGACAGACTTCACAATTGTCATCCCCACACTTGAGTAATATGGATTTTCAGGATCTGGAGAACCACTCGGATCATGCAACATTGTGTAAATACAGAGACTGAAAGCAACTATGAGAGGTGAATAGAATAACATGCATTTTATAAATGTATAAGATACTGTTTGGAGCATCTGCATATGTATGGAACAAGCTGGAAGTCCACCGATACGAAATAAAAACTCAAACCAAGCGAGAAGAATGGCAATGGATGATAGATGGTGATTTACTTCGTTGTCGAACTGCTTCGAACACAACATGGAAGTCAATATAATGATAGCGAAACGAAGAACCACACATGGTCGCTTTAAGTATTGTTTTGTAGCAGAGAGAAGTTGCATCAATTCTCTTAAAGCGATTATGATGACCAAAGCTGAAAGACCAATTCTTATCCATAGCTGCTCAGGTGTTTCTTCGCTGTTCTGCTGTGCTGTATTTTTCGTGTCTTCTTGAAGATTTGCTCTATCCGTTTCATTCTTTGGATCTGTTCCAAAATGTTCATTACCATCTATCGGCATAGTTGTAATAGGCCTAATTGTGCTTTCTTCCATCCGGGCACTGTTATCTCCCAAAGGTTTCGACGTAGTATCTACTAATGTTACATTTTTCCCTCCTCTTGACGGTGCATTTACGGTATTTCCCGATTCGTTTCTCGGAATGTTTGTACAATTTGAACAGTTCGTTTCTATTAGAGGACTAGGTATAATATCTTGAGTGCAGTTATTTTTATGACAAATTTGTGGACTTTTGACTGAATAGTCCGTTAAAATAATATGAGCAGTAAGAAAGCACAGGAAAAGTGTGTAAAGGAGAAGATTCATGTAGAAAAAGGAGCGAGCATAATTCCACTTGAGATAAAGAAAACTGGTTATAATCGGATGCTTCAACATATGACGCAACCTCCTATCCTGGCTCATGAACAACATAATCGGCATTTCAGCATGGATCTTTTTATCTTTGATGTTATTATTTTTGGGAGCAAGAAAATTATAATTGAACGTCAGTCTGAAATCTTGGTGTTGTGGTGTCTTGTCATTTGTTTCCAAACACTCGTCAAAGAATTTTCTCAACGTCGCCCTATCAATTTGTGCCAGCGGTGGTTGTCTGAATTTGGTGAACATCAGATCTGCTCCATGTTTCATTAACGTGACTACAGTGTCTTGATTTCCATCTCTTGCTGCGATGTGTAGAGCAGTTTCTCCGCAACCGTCAGTCAGATTTATGTCTGCACCATTTCTCAACAAAATGTCCACCATTTCGCTGTTTCCACATCGAGATGCAACATGCAGTGCTGTGTTACCCCACTCATCCATAGCGTTCAGATCTATCATTCTACAAGACAAGCAGTCGCCTTCTAATATGAGTGCCAGTATCTGTTGCAATCCTTGGACTTCTTCCTGACGTGAAACGCTAAGTCTGGCAAGACAATGCAGCGCTGTTCTCTGGCAGCAGTCTTTGATGTTGAGATCAATGCGTTCAGTGTTCAGCAATACACTCAACTGCTCCAAGTTTCCTCTTTTTGCGGCCATGTGAAGCAACGGTACATCAGAGACAGGATTAACTGTATTCACATTAGCACCAGAATCTACCAGAATTTGGACAAACTTATGCCTTCCTTCAAGATTACAAGCGAGTTCTAGACACGTGCAGTAATAAGGTTCATCATACCAATGCTCAATGTTAATAGATGGTTTCTTTAACACATCACGGAAAACATCCAAGTCATTATGTTGAATTGCAGCCAACAATCTTGTCTGAGAACTTGGAGAATTAATATCTTCCTGCAGTGGTGGAGGTAGAACTGACTTAAATTCTGGATACAGCAAGAGAATCGTCTGCCTAACAGTTTTCATTTCATCAGCAGCCGATGTCTCGAGATTTAGCCGGTGTTTCTCGTGGTACTGAAGAATAGTTCGAATAGTTTCTTTGCTTCTAGTTTTAACTGCATGACTCAAGGCTGTGTGCCCGTACATATCAGGTTTGTTAACTTTCAGATCGGGTCTTTCCATGAAAGTCTTGATACATCTGATGTATCTCTGGTCAGCCCCGTGGCGCTTGCAAGATTCTTTCGATAAAATGTGCAGAGCAGTGCTCCCATTTTTGTCCATTGCATTCACGTTGATCCTGTTATGCAGAAGTAGTGACTTTATTATTTCATTGTTACCACCCATTGCAGCCAAGTGCAAGGGTGTGCACCCGATGTATCCTCCCCCGATATTGACGTTGATTCTCAGATCGGAAATGAAAGTCTTGACTACATCGACGTGCCCACCTTTGACGGCCTTGTGGAGGCTTGTCCAGCCATCGCCGTCCACGGCGTTCACGTCGGTTTTGGCGCTCATCAGAAGCGATCTGACTGTGTCATGGTCTCCCTCGGCGGCGGCGACGTGCAGTGCTGTACTTCCAAACGATGCCTCGCTCCGTGTGTCCGATTCTGACCACAGAAGTGATTCCCGAGTGAAGACAGACAGTGGAACGTGTTCTGGAGTGCACGATCCATCCTTCTTCTTCCGCGATGAGTTTGACAGACGACTTATTCGTCGAACACTGACGTCATCTTGCTCAGAGAGTGGATTGTCGTTAATAGAGATTCTCACGTTGTTCGGTGAGAAAACCATGGTGGTAGATTGGTCTGGAAATTAAAGCAACATGGATGTCAAATTATTTCAACATTTTCAGTATCCAATGTTAGTCCTGGCAGAGGACAGACTAAATAATAATAATAATAATAGTATTAATAAAATAATAATAATATTAATAATAATAATAATAGTAATAATAATAATAATAAAAAATAATAATAATAAAAATTATAATAATAAAATAATAATAAAATAATAATAATAATAATAAAAATAATAATAAAAAAATAATAATAATAATAATAATAATAACAAAAATAATAATAATAAAATAATAATAAAATAATAATAATAATAATAAAAATAATAATAATAAAATAATAATAATAAAATAATAATAATAATAATAAAATAATAATAATAATAATAATAATAATAATGCGAACATCACACTAAAGTTAATAGACTTATTTATTATACTTGTTGTGAAGCATTGTGAATAAAATTGAAGAGTGTGACACCAAACCTCGCTCAGTCTACTCGTATTTTGTCATTTTTATGACATATACACATACCTATGATTATGTTTGAGACCTCTATCATTATACAGTATTTTAAGCTTGTTTTCTTCCATGACTAAAAGTTTGTGTTATTATGCATGTCACTTGAAAATTTACTCAGTCTGTGGATCGGTGAATAAAAAAATAGTCCAGTCCTTTCATAAAAGTGGACTTAACGCGTTTTGGGAACACAATCTTCAATTCATACGTTATATTGATATTGTAATACCGAACACAAGGAACATAGAAGTAACATACAATTGTAAGTAGAAAGATTGTCCAGGTAAAGAATTTTTAAATCGAAGAATTATGCATCGCTCATGTACAACGTCGAAAGCGACTGTTCAGAACTTTGCGACCGCAATAATTTATAACGTGTCCTTTTCCTTGTAAATTCTCTATTCAAGTCCTCAAGGGTTCCTTTTTTTTCTTTGACTTGTTCTTCAACCTAATTCAATTCAATGTTTTGGAGTTTTGATAGTGTCTAACTCAATATTTCCAATATTACTATAAGAAACAGAGTCATGTGATCTCTTACATACTTACTTACAAATGGCTTTTAAGGGACCCGCAGGTTCATTGCCACCCTCACATAAGCCCACCATCGGTCCCTATCCTGAGCAAGATTAATCCAGTCTCTATCATCATACCCCACCTCCCTCAAATCCATTTTAATATCATCCTCCCATCTTCGGCTCGGCCACCCCATAGGTCTTTTTCCCTCTGGCCTCCCAACTAATACTCTATATGTATTTCTGGATTCTCCCATACGTTTTACATGCCCTGCCCATCTCAAA
Source organism: Periplaneta americana (assembly GCF_040183065.1). Taxonomy (NCBI): domain Eukaryota; kingdom Metazoa; phylum Arthropoda; class Insecta; order Blattodea; family Blattidae; genus Periplaneta; species Periplaneta americana. Next base: position 143,276,077 of record NC_091125.1, on the reverse strand, counting down.
CGTTTGGATTTAATGTTCCTAATTATGTCAGATGAAGAATACAATACGTGCAGTTCTGTGTTGTGTAACTTTCTCCATTCCCCTGTAACTTCATTCCTCTTAGCCCCAAATATTTTCCTAAGAACCTTATTCTCAAACACCCTTAATCTCTGTTCCTCTCTCAAAGTGAGAGTCCAAGTTTCACAACCATACAGAACAACCGGTAATATAACTGTCTTATAAATTCTAACTTTCAGATTTTTTTTACAGCAGACTGGATGATAAAAGCTTCTCAACCGAATAATAACAGGCATTTCCCATATTTATTCTGTATTTAATTTCCTCCCGAGTGTTATTTATATTTGTTACTGTTGCTCCAAGACATTTGAATTTTTCCAACTGTTCGAAGGATAAATCTCCAATTTTTATGTTTCCATTTCGTACAATATTCTGGTCACGAGACATAATCATATACTTTGTCTTTTCGGGATTTACTTCCAAACCGATCGCTTTACTTGCTTCAAGTAAAATTCCCGTGTTTTCCCTAATAGTTTGTGGATTTTCTCCTAACATATTCACGCCATCCACATAGACAAGCAGCTGATGCAACCCGTTCAATTCCAAACCCTGTGTGTTATCCTGAACTTTCCTAATGGCATATTCTAGAGCGAAGTTAAAAAGTAAAGGTGATAGTGCATCTCCTTGCTTTAGCCCGCAGTGACCTCTAGCCTACGTATAATAGTTTCTTATTAAGTATTTTCAATATTACCAAAATCAACACGCAAAGAGTCACGCGATATATTGCACATGTGTAAGAGGTCTTTCAATTGATTTTCCCTAAAACTAATAGCTATTTGTAACACTGCACCGGCGTAGCTCAGGCGGTAGCGAGTTTGTCTGATAATCCGGAGTTACGCTCGGATGTGGGTTCGATCCCCCCTTGGGCTGATTATCTGGTTGGGGTTTTCCGAGGTATTCTCGAACCGTATGACAAATGTTAGGTAATCTATGGTGTGGAGTAGTTGCTTTTATCCCCCGAGCCCTTCAATTTTATGAATGCATCAGAACTTCTAGTTCGGCCTGTTCATGGCTTGAGAAGTAGAAGTTCGCTCCGGAATAAACTACAACCGTCTTTATCTGCTGCTTCATCTTCCATTGTAAACAGTAACTGGTCGTATGACTGGAGGAAAAGCAAATGGAGTCATTTTTATTTAAATAATGTTAGCGGCTTACAGAGATAGTAACGGTGCTCTGTTTATTTTGGTCCGGTGGCGGTGGTTGAATTTGTGCACGAAACTTTCAACTTCTTGAAGGTGTCTGATAGAGTGAGGACGAGCAGAGACATGTCACTCAAATGCATTGTGATATTACTTGAGATCACTACGTTCTACACTGATTTCAAATCAATTTTCTTACGTATTTTTCCAAACTCAAAAGACTGTTCAGAAACAATGAGACGAAGATAGTGGTGCAGTGATGGGCCCACTATTGCCAGTCGACGGGTGCGGGTAATTGACTTATCAGATTTTCGGGTAAAACTGTGGTCGGAGGGTATTTTAAGGTGTATTAAAAATGTAGGATATTTTCGGGTAATTTAATATTTTTAGAATCTCTAAATTTGAATTAGTGATTTAACTTATCCTTCATTATTTATTTCTAGCTCTATTCTATACAGAATTCAGAGTGAACCGTATATCATTCATTCATTCATTCATTCATTCATTCATTCATTCATTCATTCATTCATTCATTCATTCATTCATTCATTCATTCATTCTGTGTTCTGCCCAAGGGCAGGTCTTTCGCTGCAAACCCAACTTTCTCCAATCTTTCCTATTTTCTGCCTTCCTCTTCGTTTCCTCATATGATCCATATATCTTAATATCGCCTAAGATCTGATATCTTCTTCCACTCCGAACTCTTCTCCCGTTAACTACTTCTTCCAGTATGTAATGTCATTCATTTCAGGGGATTATTATCTGAGAAATTTTAACAAAAAATTTAACATGATTTTGCTAGTTTTTACTTCTTTCTCGAGATAAAAATTGTTTTGCATGAAACATTTCATAGTATGTTTTGAGAAAACCAGTTACTTAATTCCCAATATGCTGAGTCAATTTAAAAGACCACCATACTGGGTGTTCATTTCAAAGTGTGTCATGACGTCACTGTTGTTGGGTCACCGATTTGAAGCGAGTTCCAGCTTATATGTCAGAGAAGTTGCCTATTATTTAAGGCGTTCTTCAATCTGAACTTGAGAACGTGTACGGTATAACTTGAACGTCGTAGCAACAGATGGCGGTCTGTACGGTCTGTGTGCTACCATAACCTCTTTCGAACTGTGTTTTGCGCCAGCAAGTCGTACGCAGGGTATTTGTTATCATCGGTTGCGTACGGTAACATTCCACAACACAAATAAAATGATCCATGTCCATGTTGACCGTCGAAGTTAATGTCAACAAATACGTAAGTAATCGTCTTAACCCTCTCCCCATATCCCGACAGTACGTATTTCCAAACAGTTCACATTCCTGCCACTACCGGCGTTACCGTACGTATCGGTACGTACTCTTCAGAATGAACGCCGTACTTGCTAGGCAACTTCTCTGCCTCACAGGTTATACACCTCTGCGGAAGTGTAGGAAGATTGAATTGTCTAGGCTCATCGGCTAGCCACATGACGGCATACAGCGAGCCATGACACATTTTGAACTGAACACCCAGTATTATGACGGTTTTAGGCGTAATACATCGACTGTTGATCAGATTTTTTGTATTCGACAGATATTGAAGAAAAAATGGGATACAGTACATCAGTTATTCATAGATTTCAAAAAAACATATGACTCTGTTAAGAGAGAAGTTTTGTAGAATATTCTTACAGAAGTTAGTATTCCGAAGAAACTAGTTCGATTGATTAAAATGTGTCTCAGCGAAACGTACAGCAGAGTCCGTATAGACCAGTTTCTGACGGATGCTTTTCCAATTCACTGTAGGCTAGAGCAACAAGATGCACTATCACCTATACTTTTTAACTTCGTTCTGGAATATGCCATTAGGAAAGTTCAGGGTAACAGAGAGGGTTTGGAATTGGACGAGTTACATCAGCTTCTTGTCTATGCGGATGACGTGAATATGTTAGGAGAAAATCCACAAACGATTAGAGAAAACACGGAAATTCTACTTGAAGCAAGTAAAGACATAGATTTGGAGAGGCTGAGTGCATTTGGATTTAAAATAAGGTAATGGAATTAAATAGAGTGCAAATGGTCACTAATGTACTGAATATAGCCTACACTACAGGAATGTACGTAATTTTGATTGAGTTCATTTCAATAGATAAAAAGGAGAAAGAACATTTGCTGAAATAGTTAAGTGAAACAGCAACTCTTTGCTCCTTTTTTGTTTTGCACCGTTTTCACTCCTTTTTCGTATGAAAATTCCCTGTGATAAGATATTTAGAACTATAAAATGCATAAGTTATTGGTAAAGTGTTATTGCATAAAAGAGATATGACGTTATTGGATTTGAGAAAGGGAACACTTGTCGAAACAATGGAATAACGGATGCTATAGAAACAGCCAGGCTGTCATAGTCGCGTGTTAATATTAGCCTCCTTCCCTGAAAGAGTTGGGACGTTTCCTAACGACGATACATGACACGACTACGTACACTCATACACGAATGCTTTCGTAATGATTCGTAATGTTTATTACCACAAAGTTAGTGTTTTCAAGTAACTAGAGTGCAGTAAATCACTCCGATATATTTAACGGTTGCTAATCTTAGATAAATCGATAAATAATCTACTGGTCTGGCAGTGTTAAATATTTCATTTCCTAACAATTGCAATCGCTTCGGACGACGCGACGGTCGATGGCCACACATGAGTAGTAAACGTCAGATATGGAGATAGATTAAACCGCGATCTATGGAGAAAAAAACTGTGGCTTTGATTGAAAATATCTATACATTAAATATCATAAAATCATTCCTACGCATTATTAACCTATTATTATTATTATTATTATTAGCATTATCATCATCATCATTATTACTATTACTATTATTATTATTATTATTATTATTATTATTATTATTATTATTATTATTATTATTATGCTTTTCCAATTCACTGCGGGCTAAAGCAGGGAGATGCACTATCACCTTTACTTTATAACTTCGCTCTAGAATATGCCATTTCGAAAGTTCAGGATAACAGAGAGGGTTTGGAATTGAACGGGTTACATCAGCTGTTTGTCTATGCGGATGACGTGAATATGTTAGGAGAAAATCCACAAACGATTAGGGGAAACGCGGAAATTTTACTTGAAGCAAGTAAAGCGATTGGGTTGGAAGTAAATCCCGAAAAGACTAAGTATATGATTATGTCTCGTGACCAGAATATAGTACGAAATGGAACTATCAAAATTGGAGATTAATCCTTCGAAGAGGTGGAAAAATTCAAATATCTTGGAGCAACAGTAACAAATATAAATGACACTCGGGAGGAAATTAAACGCAGAATAAATATGGGAAATGCGTGTTATTATTCGGTTGAGAAGCTTTTATCATCTAGTCTCCTGTCAAAAAATCTGAAAGTAAGAATTTATAAAACAGTTATATTACATATATTATGGTTGTGAAACTTGGACTCTCACTTTGAGAGAGGAACAGAGATTAAGGGTGTTTGAAAATAAGGTTCTTAGGAAAATATTTGGGGCTAAGAGGGATGAAGTTACAGGAGAATGGAGAAAGTTACACAACACAGAACTGCACGTATTGTATTCTTCATCTGACATGATTAGGAACATTAAATCCAGACGTTTGAGATGGGCAGGGCATGCAGCACGCATGGGCGAATCCATAAATGCATATAGAGTGTTAGTTGGGAGGCCGGAGGGATAAAGACCTTTGGGGACGCCGAGATGTAGATGGGAAGATAATATTAAAATGGATTTGAGGGAGGTGGGATATGATGATAGAGACTGGATTAATCTTGCTCAGGATAGGGACCAATGGTGGGCTTATGTGAGGGCGGCAATGAACCTCCGGGTTCCTTAAAAGCCAGTAAGTAAGTGCACTATAAACAACAAACAGTTTATCTTGATCAAATCTGATGGAGAATTGATTTCCAGTCAAATACTGATTGTTCTTTCTGGAACGAAAATAGAACTGGTGGCCAATCAAACCCTCCTTGATCGTTCATCATATCTGATAAGCTTTTCTGCAACCGGGCATTAGTCTTTATCAGTGCTGTCATGGGGTCATACGGGACCATAGGACGTATGGGAACCTACAATTTTTTAATGAATTGTATGGGGAAGAGAAATTTCTGGCTATACGGAGCCATACAGCGTATGCGTGCCTAAGTTTTGTAGGCCTACATGGTGATCTATAGGCCTATTTTTACACGGAAATCTGTACTGATATTAGATTCTCACTTACTGTTTTTGCTTGACGTTTATGATCATAAAAGGTTCATCGCTACAGCGCTGGAATCCAGAACCATAATTGTATAATTGAAAACCACCGAAGTGCTGCAGATACACGCTCCAAGATTCAAGACACGTGTGCATCTGCTGTGAGGACTTCATGGGATATTCTTTAAATCAACTTATTTTGTAATTATGAAAATGTAAATGAAAACAATAATTCTTTACTTCCTTTTATATTAAAACTTTCTAAGTAACGGTTAGCAAGTCTGACTATGAAACAAACGGGACTGGGTCCAACTCCTACTTGGGATAAGTTTTTTTATTGGGTTTTACGACGCTGTATCAACATCTAGGTTATTTAGCGTCTGAATAAAATGAAGGTGATAATGCCGGTGAAATGAGTCCGGGGTCCAGCACCGAAAGTTACCCAGCATTTGCTTGTATTTGATTGAGGGAAAACCCCGGAAAAACCCTCAATCAGGTAACTTGTCCCAATAGAGATTCGAACCCGGGCCACCTGGTTTCGCGGCCAGACACACTAACCGTGGGATAAGTTACCTGGTTGAGGTTTCTTCCTTTTTTTTTTTTTCACAAACCTATTAACAGAAAATGCAACCATCGCAGTTGATGAAGCATCGTAAAATATATATTAAAAGAACCATTAAATGACAGTCGGAGAGACAGAGAGAGAAGAGTAATAGTACATTATGCAACGAGCCTATAATGGTAGTAATTAAGACGCGAGTATGTTTATGAAACGAGCGCAAGCGAGTTTCATAATTTTCACACGAGCGTCTTAATAACCATTATAGTCAAGTTTCATACGACTTTTTATGCTCGACCATATTTCTAACTTGAAATTATTCATAAGTATTCATGTTATTCTTATCTGACTGAGGAGCGGAACTGACCTTGTGCAATACCTCGCAAATTGTGAGATGTGCGCAGACGCGAAAGTATTGATTTTTTCCGAGAAACAAATGTCGACATTGACCTTGATATAATCTAGAGAGTAAAATAAACATTAATCTTGATATAACGTTGAAATTGAATTAGACATTGAAAAACGAGATGACAAATTGAATTTATTTGAATAATATTTACAATTAACGCTAATTATTATAGTAACAGAACTAGTTGTTTTTCTAGTGCATATCCGAGAATAATCGATACTTGCGCTTTCATATTGCTACAATGGTATTTTCTGATTGGTGGAACACCTGAACTTTAATGAATAGGTGTACTTTAATGATGTCCATTAAAGGGCTGTTGCCAGGTGTGTAATTACTAAATTTCGGTATGGTCGAGCGTAAAATATATTTCAAGGGAGAAAACAAGAAAAAATTACCATGACAGCACTGGTCTTTATGTAAAACATAAATATCTATTTTTTCTCGGGAATCGAACCAGGACTCACTAGGTTGTTCAACATAGTCTTATACATAAACATTTGATAGATACCAGGGATGTTTCGTAAATGTTAATCACTTCAATTTTGTATTTAATTCTAAGCTTCACATATCGATCAGAAACTTATAGGCCTATTAAGTTACACGCATAATAAGAAGTACCCAACCAACTTGTATCCTTCACTACTCTTAGGAATTCGTCAATGTAAACGTTGACATCTTCCAGCTGCGACTCATCTGTCTCACATGTGACAGACAAGTGACAGTCATAGTCAATATTACATCACCACATGCGCTCCTAAACTTCATGAAGCGAAGTTCTGCTGGTGTCTCAACTCGAGGATGACAAAAAATCCAATAAATTTTAATATTAACGAGGACAGAGGTCAAAACTGGTCATTATGTTAAGAGATGTAATTTTTTGTTTCAACAGTTGCTAAGTTGAAGATACTATTTCATTTTGGAAGAGTGAAAACATCTTCCTTACCACTAGTAATAATAGCATTTTAGATTGAAGGCAAATCCCATCTAGAATCATATTTCATTTCTGAAGTACTCACATAAACGATTTGATAACTTGGTATGAAGCATTTAATAGAATAACTACACTATTACCTATATAGCATCAATAAATTGGTGATTAGCAATATGAGACCGAAGGTTCACTATTGAATTGTCCAACATCTATCCTCCTTACAGCTGGGGAAAATTTCAGGAAAGAAAAATTCTGCGCTCTAAGCCTACCAGGAATACACCGTCACGCAGAATACGTCACACAGTTCAGGAATAAAACTACAGTTGTGTTGCTTTGAATGTTTTATTTTTGCTTTTTATGATGAAAGAAGTAATTAGTGAAAGGTATGTAATATATTTTGTGCGAGATCGTGCGTATTTGCTTGGTTTCCGCACAAAACCAATCCGCGGTAAGTCTAAAATTCCACATTCAGTATTCCCAACCTAACACACGTAACAATTTCCCTCTTCTTACCGCTTAAGTGACATATTTATTTTACTGCTTTAGGCTTCTACCATATTATTTTTAGAGACGTTCAATATAGTAATAATTATAAATTGGAAACTTACCACTGCAATTTCACCTAAATTGCACTGTGGTTTTAAATATTTGCAAAAATTAAGTAAACTCTACAACTCCACTAAAGTTACTGGATTCGTGATGCAAGTAACATTAAGGAAGCCGTGAAAAAATCAACAAGATTCCAGACTCATCATAGACTGGGGGAAAAAAAAAGACAGACGTATATCACGGCCTGCTGGAGTATAGTAAACACAGAAAACATTTTAAAGCAACAATGTTGAAGATAGATATTTTTGTTTTACAAATTTGCCGTCATTGAACAGAAACCAAGATGGAGATTTCATTGCAACTAATTAGAAATTCCTCTTTCAGGTATGTAATAAACGATCTTCGCACAAAATAATGTACGATGCACGAGCGGTATGTTTTCTTTCAATTCTCGGAAATTAAAAAAGCTCAACTGAGTTTCGCTTTTTCAAACTTTTCCTCAAACATGAAAACTTCAACATACCGCTCTTGTAACGCATATTACTATTCTCTTCATATTTATTAATTTAGCTAGCTAGCTAGTAAGTACAAATTGAAATTAAACAAAAATGTTTCTAGCCACTACCGTAAGAGCCAGGCTTGTGTACGGTGTGGTCTTAGTCAATAATATAACATAAAATAATTTACAAAGATAGTTTACTAAATACACTAATTAACTTAATTCAAACCGATAACTAACACACAGGAGCAAAAAAAAAAAAAAAAAAAAAAAAGACATTTAATATAAATTGACAATCAGACAGGAGCCAGTGATGTTCAATAAAAACATGAATATAGTCGACGGAAATAAAAAGTAAAAAAAAAAAAAAAAAATACACACATTTGTTAATATTATATATCATGAATAATTTTGTAAATTTCTTTTTTGAAAGGTTCAATTTTAAAATATTTAAAATTTGGAAAATGGTTTGTAATTTTATTATAAAGTCTTGGGCCGAAACTAGCACCATGTTTAAGAGCTGCACTTATATGACATTTAGGCTCAATTAATGGGAAAGTAGACTTTTGTCTTCTAGTACGATGTTCATGTCGATTAGTTTATGTTTTATTTGATTTCTGTGGTAGTAAGTTAGTAAACTATATTTTATAAATTTCTTCAATAGTTAATACTTTAAAATCTGTATACATTAAATTTGTTGAGTAATCCATATTTTTGAATAGACAAATTTTTATTAATCTTCTGTGTAATAAAATTAATGGATTAAGTACAGATGATGCTACTCCACCCTAATTTATTACACCATATTGTATTAATGATTGTACTAAAGCTAAAAATATTATTCTCAATGCCTCCTTAGTGATAAAATTTCGAAGTATTATGAATTTATAAATTGTCTTTCTTATACTCGTACTTGTACACATAAAATCAATTTCTTTATCCCAACGTAAATGCTGCTCTATAATAATGCCTAAATATTTTACTTGTGTAGGAGGTGTTAGATGTGGGCAATTACAATAATTATTTGTTAATTCATTACATGAAATATTATGTATTACTAAGTGGTAATTATTCATAGGTGCAGGTAAATCTTTCGTTGTTAAATAAAATGGAATATAGGTAGTTTCATTAATATTTAAGAACAGAAGATTAGAGTCAAGCCAATTTTTCACTACATTAATTCCATTGCTAGCATTTAAATAAGTGTTATCCCAATTTTCCCCATTAAATGTTAGTACAGTATCATCTTCAAAAGAAAATATATTACCACCATATTTCTTTAGATCAATTTTCAAGAAATTACTAATATATATTATAAATAAGATAATATAAGATAATATGAAGCGACATTCGAAATTAGTCCCAGCTCACAATTTTTTTTTTCAATATGGTTCACCCAAAGCAAATCATACATGTCTATTATCACTCTAATATTGCAAAACTCGCTATTACAAATCACACATATCTGTAGCTGCTCTCGATACCGAGATATTACTGAGAAAGGCCGCGAGGCACGGTTGATTTTATATGCAACTTCGGCGCCCTCATGCCCATAGCGAAGGAGGATGGCGTAATAGGGATATCTTATGCGAAGTTTTACCGTTAGATGGCAGGAGCGTTCCATGCGCCACATGTTGTAGGGTTATATTATGTCAGATGCTACAATTGATTACGTTCTCCCGCTTGTTGGTTTTCTGTGCGTGTCAAAATTATATTTATAATTATTTTGTGTAACCTAGTATAATTTAATATAATTCAGTATTTTCTTACCTCATAATTTAATTTAATTTACAATAAATAATACCGTAAACTTGTATAATACTGAGCGATTCCCCTTAAGAATGGATGGGGAAATCTGCAGTATGTAGAATATAGATACGAGTAAATTGAATATTCATGAACCTAAACGAGAACTTTGAAAACGAGGTGCACGAATAAAAATAAATAACTAAAATAGGAACTTTGTCGAAAGTAAATATGACCTCTTTATGCACTAGTATTGTAAGTATCGTACGCTAAAAACAGGATATGCAGCCACCAATGTGTGTTTTTCTTTAGAGGGAAAGGATTATCGAGATTGAATCCCTCGTATTTTTTTCCTCTAGTTGCAGAAAGAGTAAATGCAATGTTTGATAAGATTTTATAATATGATCGCAGTAGCTAGTATCACGATTATTCCTGCGTTTTGTAGGTTAAGAACATGCAGTTTTGAATACTATGTAGGATGATTTTGAAAATTTGAAGTAAAAACATAGTTTTAATAATTAATCTACAGCACATTAAAAACATTATTCACGAAATGGATTTCACTATAGTGGATAATAAACATCTCAATTAATCGAGAGTTTACTGCAGGCGTAAACTTCGGAGACTCCTAGAAATAGTGAATATAATCTAAGCTAACATAGCTTGCTGCGAGGTTGCATATGTTTTTATTAATTTACTTTTCCCTCTTCCAAAATGAAACTGTAGCCAGCAATTCCTTACTTGAAGTAATTATTTTTGTTTAATTGCTAACACCTTCTAGACGCAATTTCATTAGTTAAATTTTTAAGGTTCAAAGCATATTATATTCAGAATTAAGACAAAAGGCTTTCCCTGGTTTTACATATAGGAAAACAACAAAAATTTGCCATTTTGAGTTGTTTTTAAGAGTATTTAATGTACTAATACACTATCAGTCTTACTAATAAACCGTGTATAGTTTTTATACGAGACTTATGCAGAGTTGAGACAGAAAACGTTACTAATAAACCATGAACAAGCTATGGACGTATAAACAGGCTGTAACTATACAATGGGAATTGCTTTGCAGTAGTTATATACACGAAACCCCTTGTTTAAGCGTTGTATATAGAGAAAAAATGGCCGCTCCTCTAACAGCTGTTCGTATCGACTGTCATTTTATGATGATGGTTACCTTGTAACCACAGAAGAACAAACCAAAGATCATAGAATTATTAAAATAATATTGCTGTAGCTTGTACTCTTTGACCAAAATGTAGTGTGGCAATCGATTAGAGCCAGTTGTACTATCGATATTTAACACGCCACACTAGAGCGCTCTACCGCATGCAATAGAGAACCTCAGATATTCTATTACCTTTCGTAACGAAGTAATGACGAAACTATGACGTAGCTGTGTAACAGTCATACTGTTATACACGACGTATGTAGTGATTATTAGTAAGGAATGTACACACGACTTATAAACGAGCTACTCATTGTATAAGTATAAGACAGTTAAACATCTGTACATAGAGTTTTTATTAGTAAGACCGTATGTAAATCCTCAATGTTTATATACCGGAAAACAAATGCACACGCAAAGCGCATCCCTCAAAGTACACCCGCGCTATCTGTTGGTGCTAGTTCAGGATATCCCTATTGGACATAATCACACAAGTTACATCGGTTCATGGCGCAACTAATAATAAGACCAGCATTCCGCTGTGACTCATAGCTTTCAGAGTAAGCATTTAAAATGCTTTTCTTTTTATTTTTTTTTTCCTCACTACGGATCCCGGGACGGGTGCCCATATTCAGTACGAGGAAAGAAATATTTTACGTCAAAATAAATACCGTTTAAGGCTGCAAATTCTGCGGAACTATTGATTTCCGACAGGAAATAGACATGTATGCATTTTCTGTCTTTTAACTTGAGTTGTCATGTTTCTTGCGCCATGTCACGAATTTATGACACATACTTTCCCATTACATGTTTCGCAGCAATTAGTTTCTTTATCATATTGCAAAATGTATTAATGTTCATAATGCACTTTGTTGAACTATTCGAACTATCTAAAAAGGCATAAATTAATGTAATAATTTAATATGTAGGCCTATCCGCATATGAAGACCTTTCACTTTCTGGATTGCACACGAGTTCTTTTAATGCCAAATGCAAGATATTTGACTACATTTATAAATTGGACAATTTAAGTACATACTGTATATAATTTGTTTTTCATAAATGTACATAATACTGTAGTTATTTATGTAACAAGTACGCAAAGCAGGGTTTCAGCGGACGAATCTAGATGTTCACAGCCGAGGTCGTAATATTATTATGAGTCAACTAAAGTTCTTTGTGCAGACTAAATGTTGCATACAATACTTACTTACTTATTTACTTACTTGCTTTTAAGGAACCCGGAGGTTCATTGCCGCCCTCACATAAGCCCGCCATTGGCCCCTATCCTGAGCAAGATTAATCCAGTCTCTATCATCATATCCCACCTCCCTCAAATCCATTTTAATATTATCTTCCCATTTACGTCTTGGCCTCCCCAAAGGTATTTTTCCCTCCGGCCTCCCAAATAACACTCTATATGCATTTCTGGATTCGCCTATACGTGCTACATGCGCTGCCCATCTCAAACGTCTGGATTTAATGTTCCTAATTATGTCAGGTGAAGAATACAATGTGTGTTGTGTAACTTTTTCCATTCTCCTGTAGCTTCATCCCTCTTAGCCCCAAATATTTTCGTAAGCACCTTATTCTCAAATACCCTTAACCTATGTTCCTCTCTCAAAGTGAGAGTCCAAATTTCACAACCATAAAGAAAACCGGTCTTATTTGAAGGTTTCGTAACAAGTGTTTTTTACGGTGATGGGTTGTTAGCCCTTCGCCCAACCTCTAAGCTGGAGGACCACCCCTCATCGGCTGTCCGCGACTGCTTATTCAATATATTCACATCTACCCTCCATATCTGGAGGCCGTCTCCTCAATCTGCAACCTGAGGACGCGCCATGCCGTGCAAACAATTGTTTTAATAAAGCTATCTAAATTATTATAAGCAACATTTACAATTATAGGTAATAATTAACAAAAACTGTAATAAAATTTAGTTATTTTCCCTACTATACGGTACTGCAACAATCATTTCTATGGAAGTCACATGGTAATAAGTTTATTTTTAAAGGACGATTAGCGTGTCTTTCCGAGGGATACCACAACGAGAGAGTTGGATACAACTTTTATGCAATTATGAATTGGGAATAAATTACTAATTTATTTTAAAATTTTAGTGCACTTCTGGCTAATGTTATAGCGTCATGGCTTTTTAGGAGCTGTGGTTTGTTTGTTTCTGTTTCCAAGACATCCTTCGCTTGTTTATAACAGGCGATAATGGATGTCGAAACGATGGATGACTTTTTGTTTCAGTGAAGTTCTTATATACTACGTCATCCTTTCTGCAATGCTAGGTAACATTATAGCGTTCCTGCCATAAAGGCCTCCTTATACATAATTTTGATCGTAACAACTACTTGTTTATAATGTCAGGATTAAATAAAAGTGATATATTATTTTACTGAACATAGGTCTATATTACCACAGTCTAGTATATACAGTCACGAAGCTCAATATTTAGTAAATATGCATCCACAGATAGTTGCTAACCACTAGGATCGCTACTATCGCCTCATTACAGACAATGCGAAATACAGAGTGATTTATATAGAACTGACACATTTCAATCTTTAATTATTCCGTTGGAAATTCATACAATGACCTAATTTTAGCACCAAATTAAGCAGAATGTTCTGGAGTTTCGATTCCTTGTCACTAGATGCGCAGATGTTTATGTTTTATTCCTATTGTTGGCAGCTGTTTTCGACATTTTGTGTCAACGTGAAAATGCAGTACATATTAAATCAACGACTCTTCCTTGTGAAGCAAATACTGGATTACGAATTCAATTACAGCTACTCAAAGGGCATACCAGAGAGAATTTGGTGCTCGCAGTCCTCCCAAAAGAAACACAATACTGGGACTGGTAAACAAATTGGAAACAACTGGATCTCTGGTGAGTGAAAAGGGCAAGCATCGTTCATCTAGGCTTCCCACGGTTGTTGTTGACGTAAGAGCACGACTGGAACAGTCACCCAAAAAATCATTAAGACGTTTGTCGCAGGAGACAGGGTACACCTACTCAATGTGTCAGAGAGCCTAAAGCCATATAGGGTTACGGTTGTTCATCAGCTACAGGAACCAGATAAGGATAAAAGATTGAATTATTGTCGTTGGTTTCAGACGTTCATTGTGCAAAATCCTGCCATATTGTCCATCACATGGTTCACAGATGAAGCATGGTTCCATTTATCCGGTTATGTGACGACCGAATAATTTCCAGGAATCTGTGGCCACCGAGATCTCCGGATTTGACAACGCCGGACTTCTTTCTATGGGGTTACTTAAAAGACAGGGTTTACGCCACACGTCCCCAGACATTGGACGATCTGAAGCACAACATCACACAGGAGATTCAAGCTAACAACAGAGTCCTCCAACGAATGGCCAGTAACATGGAACGACGTGTTCAGTTGTGCCTTATGCAGGATGGAGGACATTTTCAACATTTGCTCTCCCAAAATTCCTCTATATTTTAGGTATAATAAGTTGTCGCTAGCACAATTCGTTTTGAAACAATTAATGAAAGAAATGTGTCAGTTCTATATAAATCACTCTGTAATACCGGCACAGTATATTGTTCCTAGCAGACTCACAACTCACGCTTCGTGACTGTACAGACGTGGACAAATTATTAGACTAAAACGTTTTTCCTGAAAACATAATATAATTCGTCATATCAACTATCAGTACAATTCACAGATTATCTATTGTTGTACATATGATTGTTTACATCTTCTGGTGTATTTTTCCAATTGTTAGGTATATTTTGTCTCTCTGTGTTGGTACTACGGATGTTTTAATTATATACCGTAGAAGATATTCAATAGTCTGTTCTCCCATGGCCTGCAAGAAGACCGGACATGAACGAAATTGAAAATCTGTGATCTATACTGAAGAAGAAGGTGAACAAGAAGAGGCTTACAAAAAAACATGGACTCATTTAAGCACTATCTGATATCAGGCTAAATGATGCTGATATTCAAAGAAATTACCAAACTTTGGTTTTCAGCATCCGTGATAAAATCAACGTGTTAATAAAGAATAAGGGAATGTTCACAAAATATTAGTAACCTCCAGAGTCAATTTTCTGTTAATTATTTCTGTGCAAAATACATTTTTGTTCATTATTTCTGCCGATAAATACAGCTTTGTTGCACATAAAATTAATTTAGCCTAATAATTTGTCCACGTCTGTATATACTAGACTGTGATATTACTGTAGTGGTTTACACTGAGATCCCTGCACATTCCTTCTGTAAAACAAAACTCGTTAACTACAAAATTTTCGATTTTGAAATTTGCATGTAGGCCTATCCACATGGTTTTTGATGGAATGGTGCTATCAGAAATGAGCTAAACCTACAGACTACAGTAGTAAACTTAAACTGAAATATGGGAGGTTTTTTCTTTCTTTCAAATTTCGGTACGTAACAGAATTGCGAGTTTTAGCATAACTTATCTAGAAGAGAAGGTCAGATAATTTTATTAATAACAGGTGTTAAATGCCAGTTGGGAAGAACGTCGGATTAAATCCAACCAGGTAATCTGCCCAAGAAGGAATCTAATCCTTGCCGGAGTGCAGTTCCGGATCAGCAAGCATACGTGCTACCGCCTGAGCTATGCCAGTGATGATTATGATGGTGATTATGATAATAATAATAATAATAATAATAATAATGCTAGTTGGTTATTTAACGACGCTGTATCAATTACTAGCCTAAGTTACTTAGAATCGATTAAATTGGTGATAACGAGATGGTATTTGGCGAAATGAGGCCGATGATTCGCCATAGATTACCTGACATTCGCCTAACACTTAGGGAAACCCATCGGAAAAACCCAAGCGGGAATCGAACCCATGCCCGACCGCAGCCCCAGATCAGCAAACAAACGCCCTACTGCTTGGGCTACGCCGGTACAATAATAATAATAATAATAATAATAATAATAATAATAATAATAATAATAATAATAATAATAATAATAATAATTGTAACGGAATTTCCTAAGAACGAGATACGTGAATAATTTTAAAATTGTCTGTATAATGTGGGTGTAATTTTTTGCCTGTGTTCTACAATATAAAAGCATAGGCCTAGAATTTTGTATTAGGATTAAAATGCAAGCTATTAATTACGTAATATTTTTATTCATTGCATGATGATTTAAAATTCCTATTTTTATATTAAAGGGGAGACTCCACTGAAAATCATGAACATTAAAAAAAAAAAAAAAAATTGGCTATTTCCCTTCTTTAGAATGTATATTTTCATACCCCAAAAGGATTTAGTTCAATTCTGATTACAAATATGTTTAATTTTTTAAAATTAAGGCTGTAAGGGGGCGTGGCATTTAAAGAGCTGTTAAAATATTTTTTTCATCAAAGAATTATTATTATTTTTTTTTACAAATTTCTGATTACAAATCTAGTAACGTTTTGTTCTAAAATTGGCTCCTTGAAGTTAGTAGATCAATGTAGCGGAGGAAAATTTTAATTCACATAAATATTCATTTTTTACTTTCAAATCCGTTTTTCCGTAAGTTTATTTTTCTTGATTCAACACCAACTTTCTTATGTCAAATATTAATCAATCTGGGTGAAAGTTTTATCTGCAAGTATTTATCAGGTAGCTGCATGTTTCTATGTACTTATTTTGTGAGAAATAATGCTAGTTCATTTTGTTAATATTTTTTTTTTTCGTGAATTATTATAAGAAAAATAAGTTACCATTTTCAAAATTAAAAAAAATGAAATAAGATCTTTTTTAAAATAAATGCATGGAAATGTTTTTCTATGTCTTGTGAATATAACAAAAACGAAGCTTCTACTAAAAACTTGAATTTGAAAATATTAAAAAAAAATAGAAAAAAATCAAAAACCAAAAACATTTAGGAGTTCAAAATTTGGATTTTGTTAGTTCTGTAAACAGTAAACATACTGCCAAAAGAAATTATTAGGAAAAAGTTGTCATTTTTAGTAGAGTGTCCCCTTAACTGATTCAAACTTTTGTATCGATATTCAATATAATAGTAAAATTTCAATATTGTACATAATTATTACTACAAAGCAATTTATACAAAGGAGAAATTTATAAATATTCAAGTTTTTAAATTATGTGTCTAGCACGGTGAAAGTTTTTACTAACGCCTACTATACAATATTTTACTGACATAAATTTGGACGGAGTTTCGCAATAATAGACCAACAGACAATTTGGGGGGGGGGGAAGAGATATTTGTACAAATCTGTTGATGGCAGACTAATTTAACTCGAAAAAAAATCAAGAATGCGATATCTGAATTTTGCTGCTATTTATAAGCAAAAATTCGTTTATTGCATAACATTTATTTATTTATTTTGGATTGAAATATTAATTCAACTGCTGGTCTTTTTATTAAAAATTGGTTAGTCTTTTTTAGTATTAATTTGTGCTATTTTTTTGTAATAGTAAGAATATTGTAATACTTCTTGAATAAAATGTTTTATAAAAACAGATTTATTTCAATGGCCAATATCTCGAAACAGGTTTTTGGCGCTTGGTCTATTATTGCGTAACTCCGTCCATTTAATGTCACATACAATATTTATTAATATTTGTTTTATTTGTGTTGTACAATATTATTACTATATTGTTCAATATTATATTTACCAGCAGCAGAATTTTACAAGTTACTGGCATAAAATTATATTCGACTATCTGTATAGTGGAATTTTAAACTAACGGAGATCTGGAAACCATTTAAATTTTTTTCTACTTATAATGCAGTTTTATAGCGGTTAATACACGTAGTTGGAGTGATTTAAACAACCGTCCTTAGCGAATGAGACGCATCATAAAGGACACGTGTTATCTAAATTACAAATACTCACTCACCTTTACGAAAGCAGCAGCAGTTCCTTCACACACATGGCAAGACGCTGCGGCCGGTAGCTTCTTCTTGTTATCTGTTGCGATTATCACAAGAGGCGAACGATCAACTGCAAACATTTGTGCAGGATTCGCTGTGCTAACAAACAGAACAAGGATATAAGCTCGCCAGGAAGCCGGCACGCCACTTCCGTTTACGATCGAGAAATTGTCGCATTCTGTTGGTCTACAAGGTTGCCATATATCCACTTGCACGACTCAAGATTAATACTGAACGGTATGGATATCGATGTGACATGCCGGAGGTACAAGTTTGCATGTCAGCGCTGACTGCGGGGTTCATGGAGGGAGGGACTCGAAGGGAGATTTTGTTTGTATACGAACGTCAGCTGCCAGTTGACGGAAGCGACACGAAAGACAGCGGTTTGATGCCGAACAGCGGCGATTACAAAGACTTCAAATTTTAGGGGCACTGGGCTTATATTGGAAGTAGACCAGATTCACATCGTTAAAAAAAAAAAAAAAAAGAGGACACAAAGCTTCGAAAAGGAGGACATTGTTCGAAAAAAGAGGAGAGAAAATATTATATACAGTACTTACATTTATTTATTTTTTACTTGGTTATTTAACGACGCTGTATCAACTATCTAGGTTATTTAGCGTCGACGGGATTGATGATAGCGAGATGAGGCCATAGAATACCTGACATTTGCCTTACGGTTGGAAAAAACCTCGGAAAAAACCCAACCAGGTAATCAACCCAAGAGGGTATCGAACCCGCGCCTGATCGCAGCTCCGAATCGAAGCCTCAGCCGACTGAGCTACGCCGGTGGCTACTTATATTTAGGCTTAGGCCTACATTATACTTTAAATTACGTCAATATCTATTTTGTTACAAAATATTTACAGTACAGATTTAGGTTTATATCATACATAAAAGTATATTAATATCTATTTTATTACAAAATAACTATTACTATTTCTTTATATGACATTTCATTTTTGGCCAATGAAGTGTAATGAAATTTTGAATTGCAACCAATCACAGTCATTCATCGTGATAATTTCTGCAGCTCGATTTAACACTATCAATTTATCGCAGTCGTTCTTTTGTTTAGTCAGTGTCGCCAACTGTTTCCACGTAAATCGATGAGCATGAATCCACTGTACTAAATAAAGTGCGAAATCCTACTTCCACATCTACATCTTCATCCTCTAATTTCATATCCATTGTATCTAAAGAAAATGACACTCCTTCATAACAATTGTTCATTTAATTAATGTATTAATCAGGTTATTTGTAATTATACTATAAAATGCTTAAATTAAATTATTATTTCTTTAGATAATGAAAACGTATTTCTGTTATAATAACAAGAGAAAAGCGCAGTACTTGTAATTAACATTTAAAATAAATAAATAATTGCAGTTAAAATTTGGTATATTGCGAGTTAATCTTTGGTTGAAATCCGAAGGCCTGTGTACTATTGTTGAGGCTGGTTCTATTGTTGTGAACTAGATGGCGACTGTATATAACTTATGTTACTGATTTGTTATGAATATTATTTCGGTGATGAATGAGGCCGGTGATTTTTAGGGATGTTGTGGCCCGAATTTCCTGGCATTTGCCTTACGGTTGAGGAAAAACCCTGAAAAACCTCAACCAGGAAATTCAACCCGACCGGGATTCGAACCCGGGCCATCTGCGTAAGAGACCAACATGCTGACCCCTACACCACAGAGGTGGTCGTAACAATTTTATGGAATCTTTAATGTGCGATATTTTCTACAGGAATTAAAATATCTTAAAACATTTTGCCATTTAGTTTGTCACAAGATTTTACACTCGACCCTTTTCCATTTCAAATTGAGGTTTTAAAGATGGCGAAGTGTTAAATTATGTACGTAATTCGTTGATTCATTACATTATAATAAGTGGGAACAATTTTATTCGCCTAACATACAATTAGATATAGGCCTATAATAAGGTGGTTCTAGGCTTTTGATACACTCTGTAGCATGGTATCTATAGGAGTAGGCCTAAGTCATATACTAATTGTGGTTCGTTCGTAAAATTCATCATTAAAACAAATATTATTCTAACCTAAAACTATAAGGTACATAGATTTAGGGAAATTAGAACAACAAAATAGTGTAACGTTTTCACTGCTTTACAAAATTATGCAAATATATACAAACAAATTTATTTGTCAACTTCTAAATAAAAAGTGTACAGATATTACGTAATGGAGATACTAATCATGCAGTCTATCCATCTCAGACTTCGTAAGTTCTCTGACGCCTCAATGTATAAAATTATATCACTCTCATACAAGCTCGCACATTCTGACACTGATTACGTCGGCATCCTCCATTTTGTCATGGTGCTTCTGGTTTGGGGGAATCACACTTATTAGGAACTGCATACAGACTTGTGCTCGTGGTACAAGTCTTCAGCTCACAGCGTTGCTCAAGATACTGTAATCTCCAAAATTCGTCCACGTGTGGTCCCAGAACCGGGGGTCCGCACGTGGATCCCAGGCAAGGTTGCTGGGAGGGACGGCTGTGGAATTGATCTCGCTCAGGGTCATTTCGAGATGCTGGAGTATTTCCGGGTACCTGGGGAGGAAGGGAGAGTGTCAACAATGCTATGACAACATAAAAACGAGGAAAACTGGAAACGAGAGAAAAAGAATGAGACAGAACGCAAGGAAAACGAATCAAAGAAACAAGCACAAAGGAGAATAAATTAAAAATAAAAAGGGCAGGAGAATTTTGCATCCGTAAAGAAGTCACTAAATTTACTCGTAATCTTCAGTTAGTTGATCATTCAGCAAAACATTGTTCAGCATGAGATCAGAAAAATGGGAATAAAAAGAAATATGGAAGAGATAAAAAGAAGAAGACAGAAAAAAACTAGGAGAAAAAGAATGAACGAAAGAAGGGAAAAACGACGAACGAAAAAAGGGGAGAAACGACGAACGAAAAAAGGGGAGGAACGACAAACGAAAGAAAGGGAGAAACAACGAACGAAAGAAGGGAAAAAACGACGAACAAAATAAGGGGAGACGCGACGAAAGAAAGAGGGGGAAAAACTGCAAACGAAAGAAGGGGAGAAACGACGAATAAAAGAGAGAAACGACGAACGGAAGAAGAGGAGAAGTGACGTATGAAAAAGGGGAGAAACGACGAACGAAAGAAGAGGAGAAATAACGTATGAAAAAGGAGAGAAACGACGAACGAAAGGGGGGAGAAATGACGAAAGAAAGAAGAGGAGAAGCGACGTATAAAAAGGGGAGAAACGACGAACGAAAAAGGAGAGAAACGTCGAACGAAAGGAAGAGAGAAGCGACGTATGAAAAAGGGGAGAAACGACGAACGAAAAAGAAAACGACGAATGAAAGGAGGGGAGAAATGACGTATGAAAAAGGAGAGAAACGACAACGAAAGAAGAGGAGAAACAACGAACGAAAGGAAGAAAGAAACAACGTATGAAAAAGGGGAGAAACGACGAACGATAGGAGGGGAGAAACGACGTATGAAAAAGGAGAGAAACAACGAACGAAAGGAGAGGAGAAACAACGAACGAAAGGAAGAAAGAAACAACGTATGAAAAAGGGGAGAAACGACGAACGAAAAGAGGGGAGTAACGACGTATGAAAAAGGAGAGAAACGACGAACGAAAGGAGAGGAGAAACAACGAACGAAAGGAAGAAAGAAACGACGTATGAAAAAGGGGAGAAACGACGAACGAAAGGGGAGGAGAAACAACGAACAAAAGGAGAGGAGAAACAACGAACGAAAGGAAGAAAGAAACGACGTATGAAGAAGGGGAGAAACGACGAACGAAAGGAGGGGAGAAACAACGAACGAAAGGAGGGGAGAAACAACGAACGAAAGGAGAGGAGAAACAACGAACGAAAGGAAGAAAGAAACGACGTATGAAAACGGGGAGAAACGACGAACGATAGGAGGGGAGAAACGACGTATAAAAAAGGAGAGAAACGACGTACGACAGGAAGAGAGAAACGACAAATGAAAGGAGGGGAGAAATGTTGAAGGAAAAAAAGAAAAAAGGTAAGAAAGCAGAAAACATGGATGAGAAAAGGAAGAGTGAGAAATAGAAAGAGAACGTAAGTAAACAAATACAGAAAGAAAAACAAAATAGAAAAGAAAGATGAGAGCTAGGAAGAAAGGAACAATAAGAAAATTGGTAAACAAATTAATGATGGAGTGCAGGGTGAATGAAGATAAACAAATTATAGTAGGGAAATACAGAATCCTCAGGTTGCTGATAGAGGAGACGGCCTTCAGATATGGAAGGTAGCTGCGAATATATTGAATAAGCAGTCACTGACAGCGTATAAGGCGTGGTCCTCCAGCTGGGGGTTGGGTGAAGGGCTAACAACCCATCACCGTAAAAAATAGCTTGTTAAGAAACCCCAAAATAAGCCTCGGAAAGGGATTGATTCTCTGGCACGACCACAGCAAAGGAGTCGAGGAAAAAAGACCTTTGTGGAGGCCGAGACGTAGATGGGAGGGTAATATTAAAATGGATTGGAGAGAAGTGTGATATGATGGTAGAGACTGAATTAATTTTGCTCAGAATAAGGATCGATGGCGGGCTTATGTGAGGGCGGCAATGAACCTCTGGATTCCTTAAAAGCCGTAAGTAAGTAAGTAAGTAAGGGAATTATAGAAAATAACGAAGAAAAAAGAATCGTAAAGTAAGTAAAGAAGTATTGGAAGGTAAGAAGAGGAGGAGAAAACTGAAAGGGGAAAGAAAATAACAAGATAAATTAAACAAAAGAAGAAATGGAATGGATTGGAATAAAAAAAACTAGAAGAAAACAGTGGGGACTGTAAAAAAATGAAGAAGCGAGAAAGGAGAGAGGGGGAAAATGTAAAAGGAGCAAAAGTCAAGGAAAAAGGGAGAAAATAATAAGGGAAAGACAATTGAAATTGATAATTCTCTCTTTTATAAAATTTTAAAGTGATATTCTGTAATGGCTAAATTCAGAGGTACGAGTGTTAACTAGCATTTTGTGCAAGGAAAGGAAGAATAAATACGTAAGGAGTCGTTGAAGAGAATAAATTAATGAAAGAGCAGTAATGCATCACTGAACATTACTTACACACTCGCCAAGTTGTTCTGCTCACAGGGGTCATTCCTGATGTTGAAGAGACATGGTGCTTGCAGGGGCTTGCAGTCCGACCTCGCAGTGCGCGAGTACGTGGGCACTGAAGTCACCGAATCACAGATCACCTCGGCCTGGTCCCTGAGCGCCTGGATCAGCCCTGGCGACAGGCTCTTCCCTGCTCTAGCCATGGCACGACCCGCTGGACTGGCTATCACCTTGTACAGGTCATATATGTGCGTCATCGGCTCTCCCCTTCCTGACGGGCCATACCAGCCATCCCATGAGCCACCATATGTGGTTCCTGCCATCATAACATCAATTTCACCTAATTCTGACATGTTTAACATTTTATTTTATTGTTTCAGAAATGCATTCTTCACCAAAATTTCTTCCAGATATGTTCACTGATATGGTTAGAAGAAGAAAAATAAACTCAAAACAATCTATATTAACATTTGAGGAGAAAAATTCGCTGGGGATCGAACCCGGGTCCTTGGTTCTACGTACCAAGCGCTCTGACCACTGAGCTACGCCGAATTCAATCCACAGCACCGGATCGAATCTTCCTCTGCGGAATCCCGGCTTGTCGCCTTGTCACAGGAAATCAGGAGTAGTCGGGGTCTAAAATCTTTTAAGTACACTCTACTTAGAAATGTTTTTATTGAACAGAACTAGACTGTTGCGGAAGTTTCTAAATAGTCTTAAATGACCAAGTTGCTATTTTTTTCTCCTCTCTCTTCTTCTTTTTTTTCTTTTCTTTTTTTTTATTATCTTGATATATTACTTAATCATTTGTATTTGTATACCATTTAGTAAGACTTTGCTAATCAACATTTTATGTCTTGTAACCCACATGTATTCTCCTATTAGTATATTAACTGTATAATATATCTCAAGTGAATTAATCGTCGAATTTATCTCGAGCATTTTAGGTCTTATAAACTGTGTGTTTTGTGTGTGTGTGTGTGTGTGTGTGTGTGTATTCTCCTTATGTTATGTAACTGATTTTGATTATGTGTAATTTTCTACTTTATTTTATATATTATGTAACCGATCTTGACTATTTGTAATTTTATATTATGTAACTGATCTTGGTTATTGTAATTTTCTACTATATTTTATGTAATTTCTAAGGTATTTTCTTTTGTGTTGTTTTGTAATCTAATTTTGTATTTCATGTATATTATTGAAACCTGGTTGAGTGGAAGAGAAGGCCTCATGACCTTAACTTTGCCAGGCAAAATAAACCTACTTCTACTTCTACTTTTACCAAGCGCTCTGACCACTGAGCTACGCCGAATTCAATCCACAGCACTGGATCGAATCTTCCTTCTTCAGTGTTTCCCTTTGTGGCCTGACTCCAAGTTAGGTATATATGTTGATGTATATGTCTAGTGTCAACTGCCATTATAGAGGGCGCACTCAGTTGAGTGACTTATTTGGCCGGGATTCCGCAGTTATGATGCACTGCTAGCTATGAGAATATTATGGATTTATTAATTTGTCCTACAGAATAATCTCTGTAATGTTGACAATTAATATTTAAGGAGAAAAATTCGCTCCGGTGCCGGGGATCGAACCTGGGTCCTTGGTTCAACGTACCAAGCGTTCTGACCACTGAGCTACGCCGAATTCAATCCACAGCACCGGATCAAATCTTCCTCTGCGGAATCCCGGCCAAATAAGTCACTCAACTGAGTGCGCTCCTAGTATAATGGCAGTTGACACTAGACATATACGTCAACATATATGCCTAACTTGGAGTCAGGCCACAAAGGGAAACACTGAAGGAGGAAGGTTCGATCCGGTGCTGTGGATTGAATTCGGCGTAGCTCAGTGGTCAGAGCGCTTGGTACGTAGAACCAAGGACCCGGATTCGACGTCCGGAGCCGGAGCGAATTTCTCTCCTCAAATATTAATTGTCAACATTACAGAGATTATTCTGTAGGACAAATTAATAAATCCATAACATTAAAACAATCTATCGGACCCCGGCCATTTAGTCGCTCGTAATGAGCGCACCTCTGTACTTGTGGTTGGATATTATGTCTACTGCCACACATACTGTGTCACGGTACACGAGGGTAGGCCAACAAAGGATAACACAGTAGGTAGAACTTAAAAATGAGAGGGATTCAATCTCGCATTGGAGCTTGAATCCGGTGTGGCTTAGTGAATAAAGCGCCAGCATGTAAAGCTGGAAATCCAGTTCCAGTCCCAGTGTCGGAGAGAATTTTTCTCCGTTCTACCAATTTTTCACCATATGGAAACACAGAATTACTGCACTGAAACTCCAAATGTGCTTTGGTACGTCATAGTAATGTAACAAAGCATAAGTAATCAATTTGGGTGCTATTCATAGACATTTTGCTAGCCCGTGCTACGAGCGTGTTAAACTAGCCCCGGCTATCGACTGATTACTTGTGCAGGATTCATATCATATCATATCGCTAACACTGGTTTATGAATACGAAAAACGTTAGTTCGCTGATCATCCACCGGAAGTCCGCACTAAGAATGTCTATGAATATGGCCCTTAGTGATTCAAGACAGTGCCTTGTTCCGTCGGACCCCAGCCACTTAGCGACTCGTAATGAGTGCACCTCTGTACTTGTGGTTGGATAATATGTCTACTGTCACACAGTACAAGAGGGTAGGCCAACAAAGGGGAACACAGAACTTAAACTTAAAAATGAGAGGGATTCCATCCAGCATCGGAGCTTATGGCTTAGTAGATAAAGCACAGGGATTATATCGAAGAACGGGTAGGAGGAATATGCCTTATATCGATATAGATTTTGTTGCTCTGACAGTGAAGAGTTAGAGAAAGGAAAACAATTATGGATTAAAAAATACTGAAGTATAAATATATCAATTTTTTTAAGGGAGGGGGTTCAAACCCGGTAACCCCCACTTGCATTCACCCTTGCTGTAGCCCACTCCTCATTCAGAGTGTGATACCTTGGCCTATATAGAATTGATTTAAATTCGGATCTTCAGATATAAATGCAGTATTATAGTCGCGACGCTGTTATTCCCGGCGTGACTCCTCCTCTTTGCTTACGTCTTAGGAAGTGAAGGCTCTATAAAGTCTAGGTAGGTAGTATCGTTCGCCATTTTTGTTCTTTCGTTGCCGAGCTCCCATACGAGGAATCTATTTGCCACACCATAAAACATTATCATGTCGTAGCTCCTATGATAATAAATCAAACGCACTGTAATTCAGCAAATAATTGAGCGGCAAATAACGTCTTCGTGTGCTTTCTGCGAACGCCAACGAAAGAGCCAAAATGGCGGGATATTATATTAAGTATTTACCGAGTCTTAAGAAATTAATAACGTCTTCATCAGCGAATCACAAGATGTAGCCGACCTGCAACACAATTGGCTGCCGGAAATTAGAGCGACAGGACTATAACATTTTTAGTCCAAAGTATTATACTTCTGAAATGAGATATAAATGTCTTAATTCTTTCGTATTATTGCTAACTTAAAATAAAATATGGAATTGAACATTGCAGTCGATGCATTTATGGAAGTCAATATACAGTCACCTTAATTTGTTTTCAAGGAAATATACCTAGGGCTTCGACTTTCGAGTTTATTGTAGAATATATCGATTTTCTTAGACTAAGATAGTCAAGAGGAAAGAATACTGTAGCATACCTTTAACAATTTTCCAATCTCCCAACGTCAATGCTGCATTGCCATAAATGTCATCAATGTTGTGCAATACGGAACTTCTGTTGGATGGTAAATCTTCTGACAAAGCTCTCCAAGCATTCATACCGTCTATCTGCCCCAGATATCTACAAAAACAGATATCAGACAGAACATAAGGGACCATGAAGAAGAAATGAGAAATACATGTAGGAAAACTAGGTTATAATGCCTGGAAGAAAACTACTTTTCCAGTTGAATGTGATGTCTTTGAAGCTGCTGCCAATGTTATCTGGGACATTGAAGATTCGAGTTCCCAACTGCAGATATGCATCTTTCATCCAATGTGCTTACTGTCATTTACATTTTTGCTTAACAGGTTTCTACATCAACACCCACAAACATGTTTAAATATATGAAAGGACAGCTAAAATTAATGGAATAATCATTATTTATAATCCATGTTGAATCTTTCGTACACTACTTTTAACACTTGAATATAAATAATTGATTAAATGGCGATCTTACTCGTGTTAATTGTTAAGCATACTGTGACAGCGACGTGAGATTCGAACTCACGACCAGCGTCCCGCAAGAGAGAAGATCGCGCGGAGCACTTTGTGATGGCGCGCGGCGAAGAGGGGAAAGGGCCAACGCGGCGAGAGAGTGGAGCGAGAGTGCGCGCGCATCTGGTGCTGGTAGAGAGGAGAGGGCTCTGGCTTTTTCTGGAGTGCCATCTCTAGAGACGCGTGGAACCTTCGAGGCTACGTGGCTGTGGTTATAAATTACGGACGCGAAAGAACGACAGCAGTTTCCAGTTTTCAGTTGATTAGTCAGCCAGTCAGTGAGAAAGCCAGAGCAAGCAAGCCAGTCTTGTGTACCGGAGTTCGACTCGAGTGTGCGTCCGCATCTGCGTCAGCATCCGAAGGCCTGAGTTCGAGTGCAGTGGACCGCAGTTGGAGGGACCTGAGTTCGAGTGCAGTGGACCGCAGTTGGAGGGACCTGAGTTCGAGTACAGTGAACTGTCTCTGGAGGTCTGTGGTTCGAGATACTGTGAACTCGAGTGACTGAGCTAGAAGAACTGTGAACTGAGAACTGATAGTTCTGATTTGTAAATAGTGCTTTGTAAATATTAGTTAAGATTAACAGTTCATTGTTGTTCGTACTAGTCCAAGTAAATTGTCATTGTCGTCGGTGGAGTGCTATAACGAATACTGTGTTAAGTGAAAATCCAATTGTTGACGAGAGCGTTTAAGGCGAATTGTAGAAGGGAATTATTGTTGTGGCGAATAAATTACATTGTTGTTACTAATAAAATTTACAATACTATACAAAGGAAACAAACGACAAATACACAAACTACACCAATACATAAACAAAATACATCCAAAACTCCAATAAGTTACACACTGGAACTCGAAAACAATAACTCCATAAATTTACTAGACATCACCATAACAAAAGTTGACAACAAACACGCCTTCAAAATATACAGAAAACCAACCACCACCACCACACACATACACAACACATCTAATCACCCCACACAACACAAACATGCTGCATTCAGGACAATGGTACACAGATTACTCAACATACCCATGAGCCAACAACACTACAATGAAGAAGTGAACACAATCAAATACAGAGCACAAGAAAATGGTTACAACCCAAACATAATAGACAACATCATAAGGAAGACAAAACGAAAACTCAACAAACACAAAAACACACAAAACACAACACAAACACAAGAACACAAGAAATACATCACACTAACATACGAAAACAAAAACACACACAAGATCGCATCCTCATTCAGAAAACAGAAATACAACATAGCATACAGAACAGAAAACACACTACAAAGACATCTCAACACACAAACAACACAAACAAATAAATAAATACAACCACACAGGCGTATACAAACTCATATGCAATAGTTGCGACAGTTTCTACATTGGACAGACAGGCAGATCATTCCAAACTCGATACAAAGAACACATTAAAGCAATAACCAGAGGACACAATACATCTACATATGCCGAATACATAACTACTGCTAACCACACATACAATAACATAAATACAGACATGGAAATCCTACACATACAACCCAAAAACCAAAAACTCAACACACTAGAAAAATATGAAATATACTGACATACTAAAACACACCCTAATCAAATTCTCAACACACAAATCAATTTCAGAATACACACACTATTTGACACCATATTTCAACACTTTTCAACAATCAAACACAACCACACAATAGGCAGTGAAGTTCGAGATGACGCCGAGGTCTAGTAGGCTCTGAGCATGGTGTGAAGAAGCACCGGAACAGCTGTAAGCCGCGCATGCTTACACAATTAACAAGAGTAAGATCGCCATTTAATCAATTATCATTACAGTAGCGTGCAAATTAATCCGAACACGACATATTTTTACATTTTCTGTCATTGTTGGCCTCACAGCTGCTCATACTGCTTTAATTGACATCTGTAGTACGTGTAATTCCATTGTTGAAGGTCTGTCATTATTTTTTTTATAATATGTGTCATTTTGCCTGTCGTTTTGTACTTATAAGCATTTCAGTTGTGTTGAAGACTTAATACTGCAATCCTGTGTACATTCCGTCGTCTTCACAAATGGATACAATTCCACGAAAATAGTCTAAAATTATAACATTAGCAGAGCATTCTTCTATGACACAGAGGCAAATTGCTGCAGAATGTCACATCGGTTTGGCTACTGTTAATTCGATCATAAAACGATACAGGGAGACTGGATCCATCACACCCCAGAAAAAAGGAAACTGTGGCCGGAAAAGGAAGACTTCACCTGCAGATGATCGTTTAATTGTCAGGAAAAGTAAATTAAATCCTAGACTAACTGCTGTCGACTTAACCCGCGAGTTAATGGCTACCACTGGGGCGAATATTCTCGTCACAACAGTGCGGCGTAGGCTTTTGGAAGCTGGACAAAGGGCTCGTAAGCCTATTAAGAAGCAACTGCTAACCCCTGTTATGTGCAAAAAACGCTTAATGTGGGCAAAATTACATCAACACTGGACAGTGAATGACTGGAAGAATGTACTTTTTTCCGATGAGTCTCATTTCGAGGTCCACGGCCACCATGTTTCTTACGTACGGAAAGGATCCGAAAAAGTAACAGCAGCTCATCTCCAACAAGCACCAAAATACCCCCCTAAAATAATGTTTTGGGGTTGTTTTACACATGAAGGGCCTGGAGCATTAATACCTATCAAGGGAATGATGAATTCTGACAAATATATTCACTTATTGGAAACCAGAATCGTACCCCAGCTGCAAAAATCATTTCCGGATGGCAGAGGTGTGTTCCAACAAGACCTGGCACCATGCCATACGTCTCGAAAAACTACAGAATTCTTCAACAAGAAGAATATTCAGGTACTCCCCTGGCCAGGCAACTCACCCGACATCAACCCCATTGAGAACTTGTGGTCAATTTGCAAAAGAAGAATGCAAAAAATGGATTGTTCTACAAAGGAGAAGATGATTTCTGCCCTCATTGGTGTATGGTTTTGCGATGAAGAAATGAAGAATATTTGTGGGAAATTAGTGGAATCCATGCCAAATCGTCTCAGAGCTGTTATTAGGAACAAGGGAGACCACATAGATTACTGAGGTATGTCTTAGAGCCTTTTTTTTTTATCCCGTTTGAGTGTTTTTGCATAAGTAATTACGTTGTTTGGATTAATTTGCACGCTACTGTATTTATAGTTGAGTTTCCTTCCGTATTCATTAGTATACCAATATCTAACTAGGCTCATAAACATTGTATAATTCCACTATGGGCAGCTGCAATTGGTACCATAAACATTAATTACAGCTGAACTTTCCATCGTATTTGATTTTGTACCATTATAAGTCAGGCACTTCGCGAATGTTCCTTGTTAGTACATAATTTCTTTGTGTTATAATTTTAAAATTGAATGTTGTATATTACTTATAGTTTTGTAGTGGATTTCATTATAACATACGTACTTTTCAAAATAGAGTGTAAACAGCATTATTTTCTGATGTTCCGGTATGTTATACTAAGATTTCACTGTATTAGAAACATCTGTCTTCATTGGTAATCAGCTATTTCCAAACTGATAATTTCAATGGTGTGGAAGCTGTCCACCTCGATTACATTCTTTCCACTCAAACGCACGTATTGAAATGATGTCGTCGTAATTGTTGACTTGATTTGTTTTGTCATATATCTTTGGTCGGTGGGAAAAGGCACATAAATAAAAAAAGTCGATTTTTCTGTTGTACCTAATCACATAAGTCCAATATTTTTTCTAATTTTTGAAATAATAAATTTTCTTGTATCCTAAATTGAAAAGGGTCTTTCTTTAACATACATGAATTTCATTATTATACTTATATTCAGTTAAGAGTAAATTAAAAAGAAAGTGTCTCCTGAAAAATTATTTTTTGACTTATGTGCCTTTTCTCGCTGACCAAAGATATATTTTGAAATTATTTTTTTTTTAATTTTATCAATTAAGAGGGAAGACTGGTGAAATTTTGGTCATTTTCAGCCAAAAATCACATTTTCTTCCAAAATTTCTAAATATGCCATTGATCTTGCAAAACACTTTCAGAGATTTTACTGAAAAACTGAGCAACACATTTCATTTTGAAATATGCAAATTTTTCAAAATATTTTTCTTAATAACTTAGAAAATAATTAACTCACAGAAATGAAACTTCACTGCGTCATTATCTATCATTCTGTGAAAATGTGTACAAAAAATCAAGGACATACTTTCAAAAATGTATAAAATAGAATTTTCATCCATGACCTCCCTTAATTAAAAAATAAATTATCTGTCCTAACGTGTCTTTAAGTTTGGAAGGTTCCCCTACTTCATTCACCTTATTTCATATATGTTTAATTTCACAGTTTTCATGTAATAATGTTTACATCTTTAAGGGAAGAGAATAAATAAATGGATTTACATTCTATCACTTAGAAACTCAGCTGCTCTAATAACTTTGAAATCATGAATATTTTCAACTAATCCTAAAATATGCGAATCTCGTGAAAAACAACAACTGAATAGACTACAGTGGACTATAGTGGACTTTATGTTGTCAGCAAACAGCTGGATACATTAAGAAGATTGATTGATTAAAATATGCGAATATTATATTTTCCATGTTGAACCGGTACACTACTTTTAACACTTGAATATAAATAATTGATTAAATGGCGATCTTACTCGTGTTAATTATGTAAGCATGTATGGCTTACAGCTGTTTCGGTGTTATTTGACACCATCCTCAGAGCCTACTAGATCTCGGCGCTATCTCAACTTCGCTGCCTGTTGTGTGGGTGCGTTCATGTGATAAAGTGTTGTGTCAAATAGTGTGTGTGTTCTGAAATTGATTTGTGTGTTGAGAATTTGATTAGGGTGTGTTTTAGTGTGTCTGTATATTTCATATTGTTCTAGTGTGTTGAGTTTTTGGTTTTTGGGTTGTATGTGTAGGATTTCCATGTTGTATGTGTAGGATTTCCATATGCCGAACACATAACTAATGCTAACCACACATACAATAACATAAATACAGACATGGAAATCCTACACATACAACCCAAAAACCAAAAACTCAACACACTAGAACAATATGAAATATACAGACACACTAACACACACCCTAATCAAATTCTCAACACATAGATCACTTTTCAGAACACACACACTATTTGACACAACTCTTCATCACACGAACGCACCCACACAACAGGCAGCGAAGTTGAGATTGCGCCGAGATATAGTAGGCTCTGAGGATGGTGTCAAGTAACACTGAAACAGCTGTAAGCCACACATGCTTACATAATTAACACGAGTAAGATCGCCATTTAATCAATTATTTATATTATATTCTATTTTTTGGTGCATGACTTGAAATAGTAAGTATGTACCAGTACGTCATTAAGAAGATTTTGTACAGACTGTCCAATGGTCTTGTTACAGAATTTGTAACAAAGTTCACTTAATAACAAAAAGAAAGTAGGTAATTCACATTAAGTACCCAACATCTCCGCCTGCAGCAGCATACAATGTTGGCAGCCAGTCTGTGATGTGGAAAAGTTGTGAAGATACTCTACCAGGACGCGCAAGTAGAGGGCTCCACAACAACCCAGCACCTCGGACACCACCTTCCCACAACGTGTTCTTCACCTGCAGAGAGAGTTACTTGTTTCAGAACGAATTAATATTTATAGCAATAATAATAATAATAATAATAATAATAATAATAATAATAATAATAATAATAATAATAATAATGCCGAGACGTAGATGGGAGGATAATATTAAATTTATTGTTATTAAACGCTGGTTCGAGTCCTCATGGGGGAAGAAATTTTCTCATGAAATTTCGGCCAGTGTATGGGACTGGTGCCCATCCAGCATCATGATGCACTTGGGGAGCTATGGTAGGTAGCGAAATCCGGTTGCGAAAGTCAGCTATAACGGCTGGGAGGATCATCGTGAACAAATTAATATTCCATATTGTAGATTACAAAAGAGCAACACAAACTTTTTAATTATGGGGACGAAATTATATAATAAGCTCCCAAGTCAATATTATAAATTACCAATCAATAGCTTCAAAACTAGATTTTACAATTGGTTATTAAATAATCCTTTTTATTCTGTTGCTGAGATTTTGAACACAAATTTGTATGAAATTGTATTTTAATAAATAAGTTTAATTGCAATTTAGCTAGTTTTCTTATTTAAAAGTTTCAAATTATTTCATGTTTTCATTGTATTATTTAAATTTTACTGTTTCTTTTATTAGTGTTTTTTTAAAATGTATTTATATGTTTTTCAATGTAGTCTGACGATGCCTAAAACTGTATGTCTAATGGCCAAATAAATTGAATAGAATTGAATTGAATCATGCTAATCACACAATACCTCCATTCTGGTTGGATGATCGTCCACCTCTGCTTCGGCATGTGGGCGTGAGGCCAGCAGCCGGCTGGTCAGCCTGGGCCCTTCACGGGCTGTAGCGCCATGGATTATTGTTATTGTTATTATTATTATTATTATTATTATTATTATTATTATTATTATTAAAAATATAGTTAAGTATAGAGCATACATTAAACACAATTTTTAGGTACACACACAAAAGAGGAAAAATTATGATAATAAATAACAGGAGTTCTTACATGTTGTTGTTTAGTCAACTGTCCGAAGACAGGTTTGAACCTCATAAGTAACACCAATAAGGCATCATTCGTGAGGCAACTAGGCCAAAAGATAATGGGGTAGAGCGGCCAGTTCCTTTCCCCTTCAATGCATACATCGCCGATTAGCTAAATATTTCCACTAATCAGACTTCAGATGCACACAAACAATTATTGTTCTTCCTCTGACACATATTGTCAAGTGAGATGTACTGCCTGATAATATACATACCAGTATCAGCCAGAATCTTAATCAAAGGTAGTTCTCATATGTTACGCAATATAAGAAAAAATGATGTAACAAAAGATAAAAAAGAATCATTAGAATATCTAAATGTAAAGAATACATGGAAACATACAACACTTGCCATAACAGTAAGTTAGTATGGAAACTCTTCATAAGATAATTTTCTAACTTGGATTTAAAAGTTGGTCATATCATTTGAACTGTGGACATGGGACAGAATGGAGTGTGTGAAATGGACAGATAACATAGGAAATGAAGCTCTGCTAGATAGAGTGGGTAAAGAAAGAATAATACTGAAACTGTTCAGAAAGACGAAATAAAACTGACTGGATCACTCGATATTGCAGAATGCACTGGAAGGAATGGTGATTGGAAAAAAAAATTCACACAACATTAAGATACATGGATCATATGAGGAAACAAAGAGGAAAGCGGAAAATAGGAAAGATTGGAGAATTCTGGGTTTGCAGTGAATGACTTGCCCTTGGGCAGAAGACTATTAATTAATGCATTGGTAATTATCTATTTCCAAAATATCTTCAATGGTGTGGAAGTTGCCCATCTCGATTATATATTTTTCACCTGAATGTCCCATTAAAATCCTGTTATCATCGCCATTATTATTGTTATTATTAGACTGCGGAACTTCATGCAATTACAAGTTTTTATTGATTTGGCATACTATTGAAAAAGTAAAAGTGGATCTTTGCCGAGCATCAAATTTTACGTTCGAATGAAGCCAACTTTATTTTTCATAAATCCATATTTCTTGGGTTTTCCCTTTTAAATGAATATATATTTTTATTTTGCAGTCCACACCTGTGGAGTAATGGCGTCTAGTCTCGAAACCAGGTGGCCCGGGTTCGATTCTCGGTCGGGGCAAGTTACCTGGTTGAGGTTTTTTCGGGGTTTTCCCCTCAACCCAGTATGAGCAAATGCTGGGTAACTTTCGGTGCTGGACCCTGGATTCATTTCACAGGCATTATTACCGTCATTTCATTCAGACGCTATATAACCTGAGATGTTGATACAGTGTCGTAAAATAACCTATTTAAAAAAATTATTTTATATATTTAAATGCGTATATTAACATCTTAAGACAAACTATATGATTATGTCTCGTGACGGGAATATTGTACGAAATGGAAATATAAATATTGGAGATTTATCCTTCGAAGAGGTGGAAAAATTCAAATATCTTGCAGCAACAGTAACAAATATAAATGACACTCGGGAGGAAATTAAACGCAGAATAAATATGGGAAATGCCTGTTATTATTCGGTTGAGAAGCTCTTATCATCCAGTCTGCTGTCCAAAAATCTGAAAGTTAGAATTTATAAAACAGTTATATTACCGGTTCTTCTATATGGCTGTGAAACTTGGACTCTCACTCTGAGAGAGGAACATAGGTTAAGGGTGTTTGAGAATAAGGTGCTTAGGAAAATATTTGGGGCTAAGCGGGATGAAGTTACAGGAGAATGGAGAAAGTTACACAACACAGAACTGCACGCATTGTATTCTTCACCTGACATAATTAGGAACTTGAAATCCAGATGTTTGAGATGGGCAGGGCATGTAGCACGTATGGGCGAATCCAGAAATGCATATAGAGTGTTAGCTGGGAGACCGGAGGGAAAAAGACCTTTAGGGAGGCCGAGACGTAGATGGGAGGATAATATTAAAATGGATTTGAGGGAGGTGGGGTATGATGATAGAGACTGGCTTAATCTTGCACAGGATAGGGACCGATGGCGGGCTTATGTGAGGGCGGCAATGAACCTTCGTGTTCCTTAAAAGCCATTTGTAAGTAAGTAAGTTGTAAGCATATTAACATCTTTCTTTGTTTTTCCCGATTTATTAACTAATTTCAAAATTTCTCTATTTTAAAAATAAGAATAATTTCCAAGAAATATAAAAATTATGTCAGAAATAAAACCAATAATTATTATTTAATTTCTGTTAAGAACATTAAATTGCTGCGATGACAATGGATACTTCCCCTAGTGTATAAGTTTGATCGTTTTTCACTTTAACACGATGCTATCTGCTGTCATTCAGACTTTTACCATCTTTTACCCTAATTTCGTAGAATCAAAAATGAATGTATTTAGACATCTGCGACAATCACGCACTGTTAAAGTCATGAAACTGCTGCCAAGACAATGCTGCTAGTGCACTCCAATTTCATAGAAACAAAACTGAAAGTATTTAAACACCTGCGACAATGAAGTAAATTTTCATTTCGACAAATTTTAGAGCACAATCAAGCGAAGAACCAGTAGGCCTACATGATCGATCTGCTTACAAGTTTAACTGCTGACATGCCAAAATACAAAAGTAGCAGAAAAGATTTACAGTATTGAAGAAATGGGTTTCAGAAGACAATGTTTTTCTACTGATGGAAAATCGTCTTCGATGCAATATGGCTTCTTAACACTTATTACTTTGAATTAGTTTCATTCATATCGTATTATTAAACTTCTAAATGTATTTTTATTGCATATACAAGGCGTCCACAGGGGGTAGCCAGTGGCAGCAATTGCCACGGAGATTTTTATTTTTTGCGAGACTTTCTTATTTTTCTTTGAGTTCAATACATGTTTTCTCAAACCCTCAGTAAACAGTTCAACAAAATCGATTCAAACTATGGATGCGTGTGCAGGGCAATTTAGATTTCAGAACTGGCTATTTTTTATTTCAGTTTTCTCTCTCCTCATTCATCCGTTTCCTCTAATTTTCAAACCATCTTGCTACCACTGAGATTGGATCCTGCGGGTGCCCTTGTACATATATTTCAATTTTTAGGGCATATTTCAACAGTTGTTACTGCATAGTTGCACTCATATTTTCAGATTTTTTTAGTGCATAAAGTTCCGTGGTCTAATTATTATTATACAGGGCTTTCATTTCAAAACTTCCCAGTATAAATAACTAATTATTTAAATTCAATTCAATTAAAAAAAAAAAGTAAATTTAGATATTGAGGGGAAAGTCTGAAACCAGGCTTAATTACATTTTAGATTTCACCCCCCCCCCCACTCCCAGTCTCCCCCACTTTGAAATTTCAAATGGCACCTCTATATTTGTATACTTAAATATGAAAGAGCATTCAATTGTTTATACACCTCATTCATTTGTTTTCAGATCTTTTGTTTTCTATCGTTGCTTAGCAACCTGTATTTTTGTTATTATCAGTTGATTGTAGAATGAAAACACAGCTTTTTGTGTAATTTCCTCAATTTAAACAATGAGGATGATTTCTGTTCTCTCTTGAAGGGTATACACCATTTTAAAATAATTTAATACACAAACACAACTATTACACGAAATGCGCAGTAAGTTTTTGTAGCTTTATTCTCTTTAGCTCTAACCAACAGTAACAACAATCCAAGTTGCCAGGCTACGATAGAAAAAAAAAAGATACGAAAACAAATGAATGAGGTGTATAAACAATTGAATGCTCTTTCATAATTAAGTATAGAAAATATAGGGGTGCCATTGAAATTTTAAAATGGAAGTGACTGGAGGTGGAGGGTGAAATCTAAAATGCAATTAAATCTGGTTTCAGACTTCCCCCTCAATATCTAAATTGACATGTTTTCTGTTTAAATCGAATTCAATTTAAATAATTAATTATTTAGACTGGGAAGTTTTGCAATGAAATCCCTGTATAAGCTAAGGGGATATTCTGTCACTGAAGATCCCCGTTATGCTTTTTACGAAAACTAGACAGTCATAAGTACATGATATAAGGAAACTTCTTGAAAGATATGAGTACAAGCTGGATACACATTTGATTTATAGAGATAAGAGATAAAGTTTCACTTTCCTTACGGGAATCAAGGTCGTTAAACGTCTAACATTTCACTAATACTCATAAGCCCTACAAAAATATGTACTTCTTAGCAACCATTACTTCACATAAATCCTTATCACTTGATTTATAGAGATAAGAAGTAAAGTTTCACTTTCCTGCTGGGAATCAAGGTCGTTAAACATCGAACATTTCACTAATACTCATAAGCCCTACAAATTATGTATAGCTACTTCTTGGAAGATGCCATGAAACTAATCTACAGCAGATATAAGGATCACCTTCAAATTTATACAGATGGATCTCTAAACTCTGATGATGGGACATCGGGAGCACAGTATTATATTCCAAAATATCAAGAAAGTTACTGGTACTTCATGCCATGTTCATCTCCTTCAGTCTTGACACTGAATTGCTAGCTATTGATGCTGCTCTTCAGTGTGTTACTCAAATTTCTGAAAAATCTATTTGCATACTTACCGACTCCAAGGGGGCTATATTTAATACAATCAAATATGTACCAAACCTATACGCACATAGAATTATTCCCATTCAGAAACAACTAAGTAAACTAAAAAAACTCCAAAAGGAAATAATATTTCAATGGATACCTAGTCATTGTAGTATACCTGGAAACGAGAAAGTCAATAACACTGCACAAAAGCAACATATTTGCAACCAAGACGTCTTCAAGTGATATCTCTATCCAGTGCCTTTGCTTCAGTGAACTCTCATTTTACAAACCTATGAATCAACAATAAAACTGGAGATTTATCCTTCGAAGAGGTTGAAAAATTCAAATATCTTGGAGCAACAGTAACAAATATAAATGACACTCGGGAGGAAATTAAATGGAGAATAAATATGGGAAATACCTGTTATTATTCGAGTGCGAGGCTTTCGTCATCTAGACTGCTGTCAAAAAATCTGAGAGTTAGAATTTATAAAGCAGTTATATTACCGGTTGATCTGTATTGTTGTGAAACTCGGACTCTCACTTTGAGAGAGGAACAGAGATTAAGGGTATTTGAGGATAAGGTTCTTAGGAAAATATTTGGGGCTAAGAAGGATGAAGTTATAGGAGAATGGAGAAAGTTACACAACGCAGAACTGCATACATTGTTTTCTTCACCTGACATAATTAGGAACATTAAATCCAGACGTTTGAGATAGGCAGGGTATGTAGCACGTATGGGAGAATTCAGAAACGCATATAGTGTGTTAGTTGGGAGACCGGAGGGAAAAAGACCTTTGGGGAGACCAAGACGTAGATGGGAGGATAATATTAAAATGGATTTGAGAGAGGTGGGATGTGATAGCGAGTGGATTAATTTTGCACAGGATAGGGACCGATGGCGGGCTTATGTGAGGACGGCAATGAACCTGCGGGTTCCTTAAAAGCCATTTGTAAGTAAGTAAGTAAGTATGGATCAACAATTGGCTCTCTTCTAGCAAAGGAAAAATTTTACAGTACAAAAGAAATCAAATGACCTGGAAATGTACAAAAACCTGCCCAGACATGTTCAAATATTTTTAACAAGAGCCAGAACAGGTCACATTGTCACACAATTGTACCTACACCGATTTCACATTTCTGATAATCCTACTTGTCTGTGGCGTAATAATCATGATGAAGATCTCTGGAACGCATTCTTCTATACTGTTCATCCATAAACCACAAAAGAAGTAAATTAAAATCATCAGTACCTGCTGCAAAAGACACAGTCCTGCAGTATATATTGACTATACCCCAACTCTGGCTACTAGCAACAGGCATCTATAATGAACACCAATCAAAATACCTCTCATTTTTCATGAAAAACAACAACTGAATATACTACAGTGGACTATATGTTGTCGGCAAACAGCTGGATACATTAAGAAGATTGATTGATTGATTGATTGATTGATTGATTGATTGATTGATTGATATCTACCATACTTATACACACATAGAATTATTCCCATTCAGAAACAACTAAGTAAACTAAAAAACTCCAAAACGAAATAACATTTCAATGGATACCTAGTCGTTGTGGTATATCTGGAAACGAGAAAGTCGATAACATTGCAAAACAAGCTACATCTTTGCAACCAAGAATTCTTCAAGTGATATCTCTATCCAGTGCTTTTGCTTCAGTAAACTCTCATTTTACAAATCTACTGATGAACAATTGGCTCTCTTCTGGCAAAGGAAAAATTTTACAGTCAGTACAAAAGAAATCAAATGACCTGGAATGTAAAAAACTTGCCAGACATGTTCAAATATTTTTAACAAGAGCCAGAATAGATCACATTGTCACAACTGTACCTACACTGATTTCACATTTCTGATAATCCTACTTGTCTGTGGTGTAATAATCATGATGAAGATCTGGAACACATTCTTCTATACTGTCCATCCATAAACCACAAAAGAAGTAAATTAAAATCATCAGTACTGTACCAGTTGCAGAAGACACACCGCTGCAGTATATATTGACTACACACCAACTCTGGCTACTAGCAACAGGCATCTATAATGAACACCGATCAAAATACCCCTCATTTCTCATGAAAAACAAGAACTGAAAATACTATAGTGGACTATAGAGGACCTTATGTTGTCAGCAAACAGCTGGATACATTAAAAAGATTGATTGATGATTGATAGATTGATTGATTGGCAACCATTACCTCATATAAATCCTTATCTCCAACCTATAGGCCTGTACAGTTTATGAATTTACATATAATAAAATTATTTGCGTGCAAAGGATGAAAAATGAAAGAATACGGTATCAAAGATGATGCTGGAGTGGACTGCAGAAGTGCGGAGGAAAGACGAAAAAAGGAAAAAGAGAACAAAAGTTGGTTGGCTTCAGAAAGAGTATGAATAGAAGAGATCTTACTGAAGAAGATGCAGAGGATAGAAGATCAGGGAGGAGAAAAATTTCTTTGGGTGAAGGATAACTACTGTACCTACTGTAGGAAAATCCTAAAAAAAATTATTTGATATCTTACACCTCTCAGTGGCCAATTGGATGCGGCGTTAATATTGAAACCAGCTGCTGGCCCTCCATTATCAGTTGTGAAGACCAAAATACTGTTCTGTAACATATCTGTGTCTTGCAGAGCTGTGACCACTTTCCCAACTGATTCATCAAGTTTATGTAGCACACCTGTCAAAAATTAACATATTTTAATAGAAGAATATAATAAAACCGAGCTTTAATACGTAAGTATAGGCCTATTCTAAAACAATTGGCGTTCACAGGAGGGGTCACTCGATCCTTTGATCTTTTTTTTTTTTTTTGCAAAGATTGCCTAAAATATCTGTCAGAAAACGTAATAAATAGAGATAATTTTAAATTTAAAAATGTCAAAGAGGTTCATAATAAAGTCACTGATATTATTGAAATACAAATTTTTATATCTTAAACAACATTTACACTTTCCAATTTATATTTCCATCACAAAAACATGCAAAAACTCAAAAAAATGTGGGTATGTACTATATATGGAGAAAATAATACAGGCCTATGGGCGTGACTTTGCATTGGAACACACAAGCTGAATCCGAAAAAGTGACTTGATATATGAGAGAATATACCACAGGAAAAAATGACGAACCTTAGAAGTATCGGTACCGTACTTTAAACTTTACATCAATTACATCTAGTCTATCTTTCACTTTGTAAGGTACTGAAGATTGCATAAGAATTGTTTCTAACAACATTTACTACAGAAATTTCTTTCAATAATCTGAGAAGAGTAAAGACTTGGTTGAGAACTATTATTATTACTATTACTATTACCTGCAAATCTCCTTCGATTATAGTCTGTTATTGTGCTGAATTTTTCTACAACTTCATCTGGCGCAGGTAAGGGATTATATGGATTTCCAGAATGTACTGCGGCATGAGCCAGGTATAAGAAGAGAGGTTTCGATGCATTGTGTCCAGTGATTAATCTCACAGCTTCTTTTGTGAACACGTCTGTTGAATATTGGCCATGAAGATCCCAAGCAGGTTCCATTCCTCGCCGCATGTCGAGACCCCAATATGGCTACGAGACAACAAAATAAAATAAAACCTCAAAATTTCATGTTAAGATGAACAGAAAAAAATTTAGAGAGACATTATTTTGTAAGTGACAAGATTTTTTTCATTCTATGAGGAGACTTCATTTTTAAATTATATTTACAAAAACAGTCTTAACATATTTTTAGGACTAAATTCGTAACTAGTAATAGAAACTAAACGTTATTTTCTTAGAATAGAATAGAATATTTTATTGTCATTAGACAGCATATGGCCATATTAAACAAAGGTTTACATACAAGTGTAATATGAAACAGAGTAATATATTAGCTTTTTTTTTTTATCTTTAATGGAGAAGGGATCCAAAGGCTTTCATTCATTCATTCATTCATTCATTCATTCATTCATTCATTCATTCATTCATTCATTCATTCATTCATTCATTCATTCATTCATTCATTCATTCATTTATTTTATTCCATAGATCTTACATGAGCAATGAAGCTTTAAGATGTGGAACAAGTCAAAATTTTACAAGATTACAATTACAATTTTTACAAATTTTTACAGTTTTACAATTTAGTAATTTTCTACAATTTTACAACTTTGTGCAATTTTTTACAATATTTTGGCGAGATGTAGTGAGATGAGATGAGGTCCGAGGATTCGCCAAAAGATTACCCGGCATTTGCCTTTTGGTTGGGGAAAACCTCGGAAAAACCCAACCAGGTAATCAAATCAAAGGGGTTGATGACATGGGCTCGCCATAGACCATCCAGCTTCAGTCCCACGGCTGGGGAAAACCTCGGAAAAAACCATTCAATGAGATCAAAGGGGGATGCAACCCAAGCCCGAACGCAGCTCCGGATCAGCAGCCCAGCAGTACATTGCTGCCTAAGGCTTATTGTGCTTACTACTCCTGTTCTGTGAATGATTGGGTAGTCGAACGGCCATGCTGTAGTACAAGTACAGAACTCAGTATCATAAACTTAACTCAGACTATCATATGGATGATAGTGGTGTGTGAA
Organism: Periplaneta americana; assembly: GCF_040183065.1. Lineage (NCBI taxonomy): Eukaryota > Metazoa > Arthropoda > Insecta > Blattodea > Blattidae > Periplaneta > Periplaneta americana. Next base: position 143,232,781 of record NC_091125.1, on the reverse strand, counting down.
TTAATGATGGCGAAATGAGTCCGAGGTCGAAAATCACATCTCGAAGGCTAGGCCTTCTCTGGATGTAGAAATTTATAGCGAGATTTTCTATTTCAAATGGAACATATGGGGGAAAAATCGTTTTGAAAATCCATTATCACTTGGTGAGCCTTCCTTGTGAGTTTTGTTCTGAGTACCCTCAATGTCATCCCCAACTGTGATAACAATTGTGTCATCTACGTATAGTAGGCGTATTGACTTGTATTGTACTGTAAACAAAGAATTTAAATAAATGAGAAAAAGGGAGTGCACTAGAAAAACACCTTTTGTAATGTCAGTTACTGCATTAAGCATATTAGATTTCTTGTTATCTACAATGACCATTTCACGTCTATTAGACAGGTATGATTTAACAAGGAATAACTGAACTCATTTAACCCATAATAATTTCATTTTGAAAGTAGTATGTCATGGGAAACAGCATCGAAAGCTTTACTCATATCTAGAAATGTAGCATAAGTAAGAAAGTGACTTTTATAATAGATAATTGTTTCAAATTTGCTTACGTATCACTCTTTTCCAAGTTCTCTTCTCTTGTCAAATGTTACATAAATGCTGCAACTCATTAAGAATCATGAATAATTAATAGTAAGGTCTATCTTTTGAAGAGGTGGAAAAATTCAAATACCTGGGAGCAACAGTAACAAATATAAATGATACTCGGGAGGAAATTAAACACAGAATAAATATGGGAAATGCCTGTTTTTATTCGATTGAGAAGCTTTTATCATCCAGTCTGCTGTCAAAAAATCTGAAAGTTAGAATTTATAAAACAGTTATATTACTGGTTGTTCTTTATGGTTGTGAAACTTGGACTCTCACTTTGAGAGATGAACAAAGGTTAAGGGTGTTTGAGAATAAGGTGCTTAGGAAAATATTTGGGGCTAAGAGGGATGAAGTTACAGGAGAATGAAGAAATACAATATAATATTTGTTACTCAGTCAAATGACAAATCAATGTAAAATAACGACTTATATTATATGATCATAAAGTTTTAAACACATAAATTACATATTGCAAACGTTTTCGCCCATTCAGGCATCTTCAGGCACAATTATACAATATCTCAATATCAAACTGTATAGTCATTACATTGGTAGTAGATAAACTGTTTAAAATTAATGATGTTTCATAGTGACCTATACAGTTGCCACGTTCAAACGACGTGAGTACTTTCATTATCCATTCCAATCGTACTTTTAAATTTGATAATTTGCCACTTCTATTTCATATTTATATATTTCAGATATAACTCATCAATTATTGGACTCTACTGAACAAGAGTTTCACAGAATATTATGAAGTTTAAATCATAACACTACGTTGTTTTCTAATTTTAATATTATTTTAATTTTATGACCTGTAACATTACATTTTAATTATGGTGATGATGTACATCATTAATTTTAAACAGTTTATCTACCACCAATGTAATGACTATACAGTTTGATATTGAGATATTGTATAATTGTGCCTGAAGATGCCTGAATGGGTGAAAACGTTTGCAATATGTAATTTATGTGTTTAAAACTTAATGACCATATAATATAAGTCATTATTTTACAATGATTTGTCATTTGACTGAGTAACAAATATTATATTGTATTTATCTATATTGATTGACAATCTGAACAATTTTCATCATGCTCTCTAAGAATGAAGAAAGTCACACAACGCAGAACTGCACGCATTGTATTCTTCATCTGACATAATTAGGAACATTAAATCTAGACGTTTGAGATGGGCAGGGTATGTAGCATGTATGGGCGAACCCAGAAATGCATATAGAGTGCTAGTTGGGAAGCCGGAGGGAAAAAGGTCTTTGGGGAGGCCGAGACGTAGATGGGAAGATAATATTAAAATGGATTTGAGGGAGGTGGGATATGATGATAGAGACTGGATTAATCTTGCTCAGGATAGGGACCAATGGCGGGCTTATGTGAGGGCGGCAATGAACCTCCTGGGTTCCTTAAAAGCCAGTAAGTGAGTGAGTGAGTGAGTGAGTGAGTTCTACTTAATGAAAGTAAATTATTCTGATGAATTTTAAAACAATACGATTTAAGTTAATAGACGACAGAATTCCCAGATATCAGATTCATTAAATGACATGAAAATTAAAAGATGGTTTGATCACATCAAAAGAATAAAAAATAGTAGAACCACAAGCTTAGCCATGGAATTAAAAATAAATGGGGAGAGGCTAAGAAGAAGACAAGACCAATACGAAGAGATCAAATAAAGGAAGACATGGACAGAAGACGAGGAAGAATGGATTATAAGATCTGGACCAACATATTCTTCACACATCGACCCGAAGAACTCGAAAATGATGCTAAATGGTAATAATGCGTTAATAGAAGATAATGTTACGGCACAGAAAATCTTATTTGAATACAATTTTCAACAAAATATATATATATATATATATACATACATACATATATATCATACTAAGTCGTCCTCTGTAATCTGGTGCTCACTTCTGACCTCGGGTATCGCTGGTTCAAATGTGACTCAAGGGGAACATTGTTTTTTAATGATGGAGCATGACATATTGTGAATTCGTTTGTTTCATTCCTGATATTATTCTGTTGTAAGGTTATATGCTTCAATTTGTTAGGAAGGATAACACGTTACTGTGGTCACATACTATTAAAACTCACAGACTCTACAGCTGTGTGGTCGTTGTAGTCGTGATGTCCTGTCCAATAGCCGAGATGAGAGTCGAAACCTCGATAAGTAGGTGTATATTCTCTGCGGTACGAACCCAGGTGCCACTTTCCAACAATGTGTGTAGTATAACCCAACTCCTTTAGATACTCTGGCAGTAGTTTTTCTGTCAAAGGAAGTCCTCGTGGCTCCGCTCCAAACAGTACAGTGTGCTGCATTCCTGTAACATTTCAAATTTCACTTGAAAAATCATTGGAATCGATTTTAAATTCATCGCCAATTTTTTTTACTGGTTCCATATGAAGATCTAATTTTTTTTGTCCCATGCCTTACTGCCGGTGTTGCATTGATTTCTGCAATTATGGTTCTCACAACCGAGGAGGTGTTTATCGTCGAGCATTATTTCCGGTCATATGGAGTGGGGCGTCAGAATGGGCCGAGCTTTCGCCATGTTAAAGAGCTGTACCAGTCACCAATGCAGCACCAAATAACATAATAATGTTATCTGTCGTCGAAAAGTTCCGTCTTATGGGATCAGTCTTATATCATCTTGCATCTTATAATGACATATTGATTTTCAGAGTATTTTTGTAATTTTAGTGTTCTATGGCCGGAAATAATGCTCGATAATAAAAATCTTCTCCTCTGTTGTGAGAACCATAATTGCAACACTAACCTCAACACTGAATATGCAATATGTCAAACTACTGGGTTGGTGCATAAGTTCGTAGCGTTTTTATTTTGCGTGTTGGTATTCCGGTTGCTATGGATTTATTTATCGATTGTCATTTTTTATTTGAAGTTCATTTGTTTTTTTTTTTCTAAACATTACTGATTTATTCTTCGTGAGGACAAATCAAAATGACTGTCTTTAAATAAAAACACAACTGCAGAAATGAAGTTACAGTGATTACAGATTCCTGAGTTAGTACTTAAATTATAAAACAAGTTAATAATGTTATACTTTATTGCATCAGTCAATGTTCGGGAAACAAGTGAAGTGGTGCAATAACTGAGCATAAACGTGTTTCGTGCGATATCTTTTGTATGACTATGTAGCATGCTATAAACAGAGAATAAAAAAAAAAATAGTTTTACAAATAAAAAAAAATTCATTTGTTGTGCTTGAGTTTACATATTGAAGTTTTCATTTTTTCAGATAGTGAGTGGTAACCGTGGACGCTAGAAAATGGAGCGTCAAGTGGAGAAAGTGGAACATTTCCGACATATTCTTCTTTTTGAGTTCAATACGGGGGTGAAAGCAGTGGAGGCAGTCAGAAACATTTGTGCCATGTATGGGGAAAATGCTATCGGAGAGAGCACAGCAAGAAAATGGTTTTCTCGTTTTAAGGAGGATCTTTTGACATTAGTGACACTCCACATTCAGGAAGACCTTTGGGGTTTGATGAAGGCCGTTTAAACATATTAATCCACAATGATCCACGTCAGTGTACCCGAGAACTGGCAAATGTGATGAACTGTGACAAGTCCACCATCATGCGACATTTATTGCCGCCAACTGAGACGTCTTGCACACGCAATCCAAGAAAACGACCAACAAGACTGGGTGAAGTGATGCTACTCCACGATAATGCCTGTCCGCACTCTGCTAACCTGACACAAAACATTATACAGGAGTTAGGTTGGAAAGTCATTCCGCACCCACATGATCTTGCGCCCTCAGATTTTCACCTTTTCTGCTCTCTATCGAACAACCTTTAAGGGAAGTTCCTTTCCGGATGAAAATGCGCTCCGAACATGGCTTGACGAATTCTTTAACTCAAAACCACGCGATTTCTACAGGCGTTGAACTTCAACGTTCGCAGGCTGTTGTAAATAGTGAAGGAGACTGTATTGTTGATGGTTAACTTCTCTCTTATGTGTATCTGATGTGTTTAATAAACTTATGAAAAAACGCTACGAACTTATGCACCAGCCTAATATCATATAAAATAAATAAATCTTGCTTGCTGGGAAAACATGGACAGCAGATGAGCGATAATTTCAGTGTTATTTGTTTTTCCCGCATATTGGAATACCAGAGTGAACTTATTTCTCAAGTACAATTAAAAATATAAAGGAAATTCTTGAATAATTTCTTGCTGCTTTCACCCCTCTATTGAACTCAAAAAGATGAATGTGTCGGAAATGTTCCACTTTCTCCACTTGACACTCCATTTTCTGGCGTCCGCGGTTACATTACTATCTGAAAAAATAAAAACTTCAATATGTAAACTCAAGCACAACAATTGAACTTCAAATAAAAAATGACAATCGATAAAAAAATCCATAGGAACCGGAAATTCTTGTCATTAAATATTTATTTTAAACGAGGAATTCATTTTGGTAATAAATTGAATGAAAGAACGCTTGAAAATAGGGATATCTGTGCATCCAACTTACCAGTATGTATAGGATGTTTTCCAGTCATAAGAGCACTTCGTGATGGCGTACAAATGGCAGTGACGTAGTACTGGTTCAAGATGATACCACTATAAGCTAAAGCATCTATATTCGGCGTTGGGATCTGGTTGGAACCGTGAAATCCTACATCATTCCAACCCTGGAAAATGTATTACAACAAATCACTATGTTTCATGTTATCATGTTATAAATATGGTGTTCAATACCATAGCAGCAACTACATTCTACTTTGTCTTTTGCTGAAAACAAAAGTCAGATTACAATCATAGTATAGGCCTATATTATATAGTACATATATGTTTTACATAAATACTACGCCATCTTTACTTCCCATCTAAGCGGTCCTTGGTTCAATTCCAGGCATGGATGAGAAATGGAAGAGAATGATCTTCTGTCCACAGGACTTGGCGTTTGCCTTTTGTCATATGCTGTCCTATGTTGTCTCAGTAGTGGCCTTGCATCATGCTGACCACATAACCAAATGTGTCCGTCTAGTGTTAGTCCAAACATAGGCTATACATTCTCCTATACTGTACCTCATTGGTTGTTAGTCCGTACAAAAGGAGATTTCTTTCTTTTACTTTGATGATAATCATAGTCGAAAAACTTATTTTGTATAAATACAAGGTTACAAACATTAATAAATATTTAAGAACTTCTTTTGCAAGCTCGAATTATTCTTGCATTCTTTTCATCCAAATCTAGTCTAACAAGCAAACATTCTGATGGAAACACAGAAGAAAGTTATTTTTTTTCTTCCACCATGTCAATAATGTCAAAAGAAATGCTTATACAAATTTTTTCTCCACTCGACTGCAATTATTACGAGGGCCGTTAACAGAAAGAAAACACAATTTCATAGAACAAATTTATTGGAACAAACACAGCAATTGTTGACATTATTAACATGATGGAAGGAAAAAAAAATAAATTTTTTATCTGCCTCCATGAGAATGTTTGCTTGTGAGCTGTGTGCAAAAGTCTAAACATTCAATCACTAGGTAGCTACATATTTCAATGAGTTTTTCATTTATTTTTTCTGTAATTCCAGCCAGTTGACGCAACTGTGTAAAAAAGAGATTCAGTATCCATTTGTGGTTGTTACAATTGTTTTGTCCTTTAAAACTGTGCAAAATTAATTGCCTGTCCCATGAGTTTTTAATACACTGGAATGAATTAAATTTATTTTTTATCAAAATGATGATGTCGACAAGAAATCAAGTTTCTTTATAAATCCGTTAGATAACAGTGCAAGCATTATTTTAGAGTTTCATTTAATTATTACCGCAGTGCCATGGTCATAATAGTTTGAAGTATTAGAAATAGATTTTGCATAATATTTTGTATCATTGTTACATCACGTATTAGTATTTTGGTCGTTCTTTAGGTGGTATCCACTGCTTTCGGATAAAATTGTCTTGGTTTTCGATTTTACAGGAATTAGTATTTTTCGAATGGGGTTTAGTACTGGTACAGTTGGGGGAGGGGGGAGGGTCAAAAACAAAAGTCTCGCGCAAAAGTGTTAGAAAGCCTGGGCACCACTGGCGTAGGAGGAAGAGATGGAGGGCATTACGATAGATATGTACTTTCATAATGAGGTCAGAGCAAGTACAGTATTGTAACAGTAAAATATCCTTACCAAATCGTCTGCCATGATAAATATAATATGTGGCCGCTGTGAGGAAGACCTGTGTCCACTGCACTGTTGCCAACTTTGAATGATAAGAATCATCGTGATTACTATCAGCCACTGCCCCATGGTCACAAATCTGCAAAATACAAATGTTTTTATTACTTTCTGAACACAAAAGTAGAAATAAAAACAAATTACAATAGAAATTGTGAAGGCACGAAGATTATATTATCATACTTTTCTACACATTGTTGGATGATCACGAACATTTGTCCACTAGCACCAGGATGCGATTTCTAAGTGGAGTAAGGGGATTTCCCCATCACTGCAAAAACTTGCCCCTTCTATTCATACAGCATTTATTTAAGTCAGAAAAAAATATATTAGTAATCTCCATCTAACTGCATTTTATAATAAATACTTACTTACTGCTTTTAGAGAACCCGCAGGTTCATTTCCGCCCTCACATAAGCTCTCCATCGGTCTCTATCCTGTGCAAGATAAATCCAGTCCCTACCATCATATCCTACTTCCCTCAAATCCATTTTAATATTATCCCCCCGTCTATGTCTCGGCCTTCCCAAAGGGCTTTTTCCATCCGGTCTCCAAACTAACACACTATATTATGCATTTCTGGATTCGCCCATACGTGCTACATGCCCTGCTCATCTCAAACGTCTGGATTTAATGTTTGTAATTATGTCAGGTGAAGAATACAATGCGTGCAGTTCTGCGTTGTGTAACTTTCTCCATTTTCCTGTAACTTCATCCCTCTTAGCCTCAAATATTTCCCTAAGTACTTTATTCTCAAATACCCTTAACCTCTGTTCCTCTCTCAAAGTGAGGGTCCAAGTTTCACAACCATACACAACAACCGGTATTATAACTGTTTTATAAATTCTAACTTTCAGCTTTTTTTAGAGCAGACTGGATGACAAAAGATTCTCAACCGAATAATAACAGGCGTCCACACTTGTGGAGTAATGGTTAGCACGTCTGACCGCGAAATCAGGTGGCCCGGGTTCGAATCCCGGTCGAGGTAAGTTACCTAGTTGAGGTTTTTTCCGGGGTTTTCCCTCAACCCAATACGAGCAAATGCTGAGTAACTTTCGGTGCTGGACCCCGGACTCATCATCTTCATTTCATTCAGACGCTAAATAACCTGAGGTGTTGATGCATCGTCGTAAAATAATGAAAAAGTAACAGGCATTTCCCATATTCTTATAAATACATGTGAATCTAATTAACCATGCAAAAATTATGCAAGGAAGAAAGTGTGGCCTAATGAACATTATGACGTAGGGAACTTAGGGTCTGGGATGCCGACTTGACGTGGCTTTTACTTGGGCTGGACACCGGACGGATCCGTTCACTTAGGCACGTTTTGGTCCTTGTATGTCCTTATATTCAATGATTGTCCAAATCCGACGGGTGGCCTGGGTGCCATTCGTGAACCCGACGCTGACAGGTGGTCAACCCTGCCTCAACTCCTGATAGAGCCAGTCCCATCCGCATACGAGTAGCCTGATGAGCTCCAGGAACCCGGAGCCCCAAGCCCTTCCTATATCAGCATAGAAGCCCATACTATTCCCGAGACTCCACCCCAGCCTATTTTTAATGTTGCGGATGATAGGTGAAATGGGGGAGGTGGACAGTGTTGATGGAATGATAGAGGGAAACGGGAGTACCTAGAGAAAACTCTCTGCAACGTCTAATTTTTCCTCCACAAAAATTCATCTCGACCTGGCCGAGAATCGAACTCGGGCCGCATGGATGGAAGGCTAGCGCGCTAGCACTGTAGCCACCATAGGTATGAAGTTCGTACCACAGCAGTAGATTTCAGTTGGGTACAGCGGAGGAGTACTGCTGCCGCCGCTACAGACGATACACAGTATGTTCACATAAACAACGCATAGTGGCATTCTGTGGAGCTGTGTACAGCCTGAATAGTTTGAAGAATACTGTTAATCTATATTAATATTTTAGGCTCTGAACAAAGTGAGTTATTCTGTTATTATTGTATTATTTACGTAATGTTAATATTATGCATGATTCCAAAAAAAGTAAACTCGACTGTTATTAAATAATTATGCAAATAGGAGTGTGTAACACGTTTATTTTTCCCCGGATTATTCTTCGTTAAATGTTGACGTCTCGTGCTGCTATGCATTCGCTTGCGTTACAGTCCAACTTCAACGATACGAACTTCCTAGCTGTCATTAAAATAGAAATGACAAATTTTCTTGAAAACAATTATGGCTTTAATATTATGTGCTACATACGAGATACAGTATTAGATTCACAAAGTAGTTGTTCACCTGATGATAGTACGATATAGTGTATCATATTTCAGATTTGCTCCAGTAACTTCTTGTGACGTAGAACGAAGATTTTCTGAGTATAATTTTTTTGAACATAAAAGGAGTATTTCTTCTGATAAAATGAAAATTTTCATTGTTATTTGTTACAATGAAGCTAGAATCATAATTGTATGTTTTTTATATGTATGGGTAAATTATTTTAGTTTGGGAGTTACGAAGTTAATAATTACAAATTATTGCTTTTTATATTATTCGTTTATTATTTTCTTGTTCTAAGGGTGTGGACGATTGGAGCACATGTTCGTCGTTCCGGTTCACTGACATTGAGAGATACTCTATTACTTTTCATTCGGTAGAGATATAGTCCAAGCTCACACAACTTAACGGTTTTGGTACCAACTTCCTAGCTCTAGTAGTCACAGACGAGGATAGGAAGTATGAACACAGACGTGTGAAGAAAGAGCCTGAGAGGTAGGCAGCTGATTTACGTTTCGCCGTTAATATTTGGGCTGTATCTTGTACCGTCTGACCGGCCACACTTGTTTGAGGTTCGTGTAAAGTTGCAAGAGAGATAACTCTAATTTTTCTGAGAGACTAGACCTCACCTCACTTCAGGATGCTACTTTTCCTGTCGCTGGATTGGAAGAGAAGGTCCTACCCCTATGGCTTGCGAGATCACCTGACCTGAACCCTGTCGACTATTTCCTCTGGGGATACTTAAAATCAATTGTGTGTGGAACCGCAGTAAGCACAATAGAGGAACTAGAATCATAGCCATCTACGATTGAACTCACCAGGGATCTTCGACAAGGTGGGACAGAACCTCGTACTACGTTGCAACGCTTGCATCGAGGTTGGTGGCCGAGATTCTAAACATCTTTTGTAAGTTTCAAAAGTAATCAATAAAAACAACGAGTAGCGTGAGACGGACTTTTAAAAAGCACAGTTCTGCCACAGGGTTCAAGAAATTTCCTTCCCAAGTCATACAACAGTAGGCTATATTACGCTACAAGGTTGGGAAGTGATTTTTACAAAATCGAAGAAAAGTTTGAAAAACGAGCAGAGGGAGTTTTTCAGTTTCCGAGATTTTGTAATGCACTTCACAAACGTGTATTGTACAGTATTTTTTACACGATAGTATATTTTCAGAATAATATTTTTAAAAAATCTTTATATACAGAGTGATTCACGAGGATTTACCGTCCTTTACGGAGCTTATTTCCAAAGACATTCTAAGCAAAAAATGTCATATAAGCATGGGTCCTATTCTCAATATTTACAGAGTTACGTTTCGTTATTGGAACGCATTGCTGTGAACGCGTGATCTTGGTCAGCGTGCAGTCAGCAGCCAGCGCGAACGCTACGGAAATCAAAGATAGCCGTATGCAGTTACGTAGCGCGACGAGTGCCGTTCACAAGCGTGCGGCCAAGTGTACTCAAGCGGACGGCGACTTTTTTTAAATGTGTTGTAAATCTCCAAGACTGTAAATTAGGATGCAAAATTGAACTGCAAATAATTAAGTCGGTGAAAGTGGTGTGATTTGTAATAATTGTTATAAGTGCGTAAAAATAATGTAATTTTCTAGTTAAAAGTAGAAAAAGATGTCTGTACGAAGCAACTAAGGAGTCCACAGCACATTTTTAGCTTCATAATACTTGCCAATTAGAGAAATGATACTTCTGAATGGTTCATTCTCTTCTTACCTTAAAAAAAAAAAAGAAAAGAAAACGTATTTTACAAACACCTTTAAATTAGTTTCATCTTGTATTGACTGTTCCGATAAGCTGACCAATAAGTAATAGAAATTCAATTAGACCGTCTCTGCTTATCTGTATTATAAATAATGTATAATAAATAAGGTCACACCAAAATACGCAAAACTAACACCCAATACCAGAAACTACGCATACGAAATGAAATTAAATTCTTACATAAAAAGAAAGACTCTCTCAGCAAGAAACTATACGACTTACATATACAATTGGCAAAATACTTAAAAAACACATGGAACTTAATAATTATATCGAAACAGTTCTGAGAAAATAAAACAATGAAATCAAAATATGAAACATTACAGAAAAAACTACACACACTAATAACAGGAAATAATCAACCAAATACAGATAAGCAGAGACGGTCTAATTGAATTTCCATAACTTTAAATTAGTATAACTCTGAAAATATTGAGAACAGGAACTATGTTTATATTACTTTTTTGCTCAAAATGTCTTCAGAAATAAGCTCCGTAAAGGACGGTAAATCCTCGTGAATCACCCTGTATGCAGTACCTACGTGCGTTAGACTATGAACAGCTGACAGATTCTCAGCAAGATGTTTGTCATAGGTGTCAGTAGATGGAAGGAATAGTTTTAATTACAACCTTAAAGCAGTTATTTGTAATATTTCAACATATTTATCCAGGTTGGTAACTCTGAATTCAGTAAAATCAACTTCCAATAGTGGCGGCCATTTGCGAAAAAACACACTATCGTGCAAAAATAAATTATTTGTAACACGTACTAAATGTACAGAGCAGTCAAAGTATATTTGCTGATGAAATAATTCATTTTTTTTGTAGCGTAGTTTCAAACAGGAGAGTTGCCAACATTGCTTGAGAGAATAATAATAATAATCTTCCTAATACTCTCAAAAAGTTCGTATTCCGTAACATTAGGACCTATTCATCCCCTTTATCTCAGTTTTCGGAGGTCATAATTTCTTACTGTTCTGTATTTCTTTCCTACCTTTGTCCTAGCATTTTTTTTTTAGTTTAATATTTTGTTCTCAATTTTATAATTAAACGAGTTGATAAGTAAGCTATCGAATGAGTTTCCTAATGTGAAACTCTAATGCGAACATAACCACAAAATATGTTGAGAAATCAACACGGAGATGCAAAGCTACAGCTAAACTGCGGCTGCAAAAATAGCGCCTTGTGTGTGAACAGACTCTGTCGCAACTTTTGCAGCGCTTGGGTTACGCAGCACGAAAAGTAGCGTGCAGCGCTCTACTTTTGGATTACGTGTGAACACGACACGCATCTTTTGCAGCTGCAGTAGAAAAGCTGCACAGCAAAAGTAACGACGTGTGACCGTACTTTAAGGGGACTGGGTACTCTGAATGTATGGCTGTTGTGTATAAGTGAAATAAGTGAAGAAATGCTACCATTTCTCTTCAATATTTGAATTTATCAATTTGCAATTTTTACACCATACACATAAGATTTGCAGGTATATTAAGGTTATCTTTCTACCTTTTATACTTAATTTTATATAGAAAAATAAACCATATAAACATTAATTAAATTTAAGTTAAAAATATGGTTATTTTAGTGGTTGAGTTTTTTGGACTTTTACATTGCTAATTTTTAAAAATTGTAGCACAACGTTTCGAAGAGTGGATCTTTCTTTGTCGTCAGGTGAAAAGCTAGCCTGTCTGACTGATCGACGACCGTCGGTTGGAGCGATATATAAAGACGGAACACATGATGTCATAAGCTGTTGTAACGTGAAATATAGAGAATGAAAAGAAGAATAAAAAGAAGAATTCTGTGATTGTAACTAAACTAATATATAGAATAATAACGCCAAAGACAAGGCATAATAGGCACTAATAATCAAGAGTGGAAATAGTGATGAAATAATGAAACAATAGGAAATAAATTATCATTTCGCACCGACCTGACGGTCGTCGATTTGTCAGACAGGCTAGCTGTTTGTAGCGATCCCCACAGTAGGTTTTCACCTGACGACGAAGAGAGATCCACTCTTCGAAACGTTGTGCTACAATTTTTGAAAATTAGCAATGGAAAAAGTCCAAACAAAACCATTAAACTATTCACCGTTGCTCTCCCCCCCCCCCTTCATTCAGATCAGTGGTTATTTTACGAACATTTTTCTCAGAAACTACCGAGGCTAGTACGCTGACATTTTTCATACTTCTATTTCATACGGTAGTGAAGAAATATGGCCACTTTCACATAGTTATCAAACTTATTATGGATTTTACAGCCAGAAAAGTATGAAACAAATATGAAAATTTTAAAATATTTTTTTTCTGGATGAAGGATAATTTTTTGTACTGAAAGAATATTCACAATGTGATGAAAATGGCGGAAATATATTCAACTGCATTGAAATGAGTTTGAATTTTTAGGAACCTGTAGTGCGAAGGGTTTCTGGGAAAAATGTTCCTAAAATACTTATGTTTTTTACTTAAATTTAATTACTATTTTTTCAAGTTTAAATTTGTTTTATAAAATCAAGTATATGAGAGAAAGAAAACACTGTACAACATGAAATTTGTCCTTTTATAAAAATATGTGTATTCGATGGTATTTTGTGGTCGCAAAAACGAATCTGCAGTTAGTTTTTGTCCAGCACGTACTAGTTTCTCCAAAATAAAAAGTTATTCAATGTTAGAGAAATGTTGCACTACTTTCACCTTACGGGATGCAACATGTCACTGAAAGTGCACTTTCCTGACAGGCACCTGGACTTCTTTCCAAGAAAAACCTTGGTGCTGTAAGCGATGAACACGGGGAGAGGTTTCATAAAAAATATCTACCTTCGAAAAGCGCTTCAGTGAAAGGTGGAATGCAAGTATGCTGGCTGAATATTGCTGGTCACTCATCAGAGATATTGCAGAAGCTGTCTAGAAACGTAAAATAAAAAAAAAAAACATTGTTATTTGTGAATTTTGGCCAAACAATGGTTGCTTTAGTCCACACCTGTGAAGTAACGGTCAGCGCGTCTGGCCGCGAAACCAGGTGGCCCGGGTTCGAATCCCGGTCGGGGTAAGTTACCTGGTTGAGGTTTTTTCCGGGGTTTTCCCTCAACCCAATACGAGCAAATGCTGGGTAACTTTCGGTGCTGGACTCCAGACTCATTTCACCGGCATTATCACCTTCATATCATTCAGACGCTAAATAACCTAGATGTTGATAAAGCGTCGTAAAATAACCCAATAAAAATATTAAAAAAATGGTTGCTTTATGTACTAGTGTAAAGTGAAGTGCGTGTACCATAAAAATGGTGTTAGAAAATTTTGTTTTTCAGAAATGAACTCAGCACCTCTAATTTAGTTAAAATTAGCCTACATAGTTTCATCTAAAGGACAGAAACAAAGCTTAAATTTGTTGTCCAGTGTAATCTAAAAGCCAAATATTCTTACAAATATTGTGTGTATGCTGTAAAAATTGTAAATTCATAGATTCAAAAGTTGAAGAGTAATAGCAAAATTTCTTCACTCATACACAACAGTCATACACTGGGACTACCAAGTCCCCTTACCCTTTATTCCACCTGTAAAACTGAAACGATTGTAAATAGGAGCCGATGTATTTTTTTATTTAGGTTATTTTATGACGCTTTATCAACATCTTAGGTTATTTAGCGTCTGAATGAGATGACGGTAATAATGCCGGTGAAATGAGTCCGGGGTCCAACACCGAAAGTTACCCAGCATTTGCTCATATTGGGTTGAGGGAAAACTCCGGAAAAAACCTCAACCAGGTAACTTGCCCCGACCGGGAATCGAACCCGGGCCACCTGGTTTCACGGCCAGACGCTCTAACCGTTACTCCAGAGGTGTGGACTAAATAGGATGTAACATTTTTACAAAACAACATTCAATGTCGGTTGTCAAGCCAGTGTACCGGCAAAATGTGTGAAGCAGCTGCCAAAAGGAGAAAGTTCCTTGATTCTGGAAGGAAAACGAAACCCGGAAGAGAGTCTGACTTAACATCCGTCGTCGGTTCTGAATACTTGGAGCAGAGTACCCGAAATTGGCAGTGCCGCGGGCACTCCTCGCCGGGCGGGGGCGTGGGTGAGTCGGCTGCTTAGGCCTGGACACGCTGCCCTGCCGGATGCTGGGTATTGTTTGCTGACGGCCCCTCCCTTCTCAAGAGAGCACAACTATGTCGCATTATGGTGTCACGTACAGAGCTGTATAAACGTCGGAAATGACTGCTCCGCGCCGACCTCTGATAATACTGACCCGCGACCACTTTTCCCAGCATGCCATGTGAACTGTTGAAAGCATTGCGAAGCTGAACACAACTAATCTTTCAGATGCGTAATGGAAATTGAACTGGCACACAAAGAGGGACGTTCCTGTTTTCCGACGTGTTATGTCTGTATGCAATGCAGCATGTCTTTCTATTTACACACACAGAATTTTTCGTAAGATTTGAGATCCATTTCAGGGATGGATTCAAGGCAGTGGCGGTTCCTCGGGGGAGGGAAGGGAGGAACGTCCTCCTCAATTTTTTTTTTCTTTTGAAAGTAAATACCAAATAAAATATGTGCCTTGAAATTCGAGGAAGATTCGATAATTTTTAAGTTCACAGCTATAAGAAAACCTCGGTTGATCGAGTTTTAAACGACGCGCGCTCATGTGCTGCTATAAAACTGTGAGAAAGATGCGAGATTGTTTGTGTAGAGGAATTTGAAAGGCATGTTGGTCCGACAAGTTAACAAATTTAAAGAAACAAATATCAAAGGTCCTTCAATAACTGTCTGTTCAAAATACAAAATATTACATTAGGTTACATGAACGTATCTTTGACTAGCGCTTTCGCTATTAGAATAGAAGTCTGCAAAACATATGCAGCTTAAAATTGAGACACAGACAGTTAATAGAATAACAAATTAAAATATTGTTTTGCATCAGTCATCACGACGTGGCAGCACATTGTAAAATCTGCAAAAATCAATAATAAGTTTTAGTGAAGGGACCTGTACGGAAACAGGAAGAGAATTGAAGTAACGAAAAACCACTTACGAGATATTTGGTGTTGGATTAGTAAAAAGAAGTAATGTTGCCTGGTCGGTAGCGTGGTGTGACTGGTGCAATGACACAATATAAGAAAACAGACAAATTTTGATTTATAAGCTGCATACATGTTTCTGCAGGCTTTAACTCCAAATTATTTTATATATTAATTTTGAGACCTCATGAAGGTTTAACCGTTATATATATATATATATATATACTGGGTGTTCATTTCAAAGTGTGTCATGACGTCACTGTTGATGAATCAGCGATTTGAAGCGAGTTTCAGCTTTTGTGTCAGAGAAGTTGCCTATTAATCAAGGCGTTCAATCTGAACTTGAGAACGTGTACGGTATAACTTGAACGTCGTAGCAACAGATGGCGGTCTGTACGGTCTGTGTGCTACCATAACCTCTTTCGAACTGTGTTTTGCGCGGGCAAGTCGTACGCAGGCTATTTGTTATCATCGCTTGCGTACGGCAACATTCCACAAAACAAATCAAATGCTCCGTGTCCATGTTGATCGTCGAACTTAATGTACGTAATCGTCTCAGCCCTCTCCCCATATCCCGACAGTAAGAAAAAACTCACCGCAGTACATGTTTCGAAACAGTTCACATTCCTACCACTACCGGCGTTACCATACGTATCGGTAAGTACTGTTCTGAATGAACGCCGTACTTTCTAGGCAACTTCTCTGGCACATAAGTAATACACCTTTGCGGAAGTGTAGGAATATTGAATTCTCTAGGCTCATCGAGTAGCCACATGACGGCATACGGCGAGCCATATATATATATATTCGACTGTTATAAGTCAAATTTTACTTGTTTTCTTATCATTGTAATTTTTTTTATATTCTCACGTCATGTACCTTAATATATTTCGATGTTACTTGTCCATCTACGTCTTTACATGAAAAGCTTAATATCACGCAAGTCTGACCTGATGATGCTATTCTAATAGCGAAAGCGCTAGTCAAAGATACGTTCATGTCACCTAATGTAATATTTTGTATTTTGAATAGACAGTTATTGAAGGACCTTTGATATTTGTTTCTTTAAATGTGTAGAGGAAAGTCAATCCATTCCTCCTTTACTGCAGTTAACACACATATACAACAGCGCGCTAGCGGCCAGAGAAAGAAGCAGACTTTTAAAGCAAGTAAATGAACCAAAGAGTTTGTATTACAAACTTGTATTACAAACTCTTTGAAATGAACGGATAGGGAGGAGATCCTCCTCTGAATCAGCGCATAGGCGGGAAATAGAAACAGACTAAAGTTTGTGTGATGTATCTTGTCTCACTGTGAAAAGGGAGAGTAAGGAGACATGTCTTACTTCGTCTGTATTGTTATGGTGATGGAGGGAGTGGAGCGATGCCGTCCATCCATCCAGTGGCGAAAGGGACTAGTTGATACATTTTGTAGCGCAAAATAAAATTACAAAATATCTCTCTTCGTACTGTGTAGTTCCGTCACTGAGCTTGTCTTTCAAGAAACTGAGTTCCGGTAGCCTGTACAATAACAAGGTTTTGAAAGGAATCCTGAAAATTTACAACCCTCCTATAATCTCTACCCTCATTTGAAGGGACTTGGTTTTATTGCTACTGAGACAAGATAAACCTTACCATGTATATAGTATATGCCGTTTGGTCGAGCTATATACAGTTATGGCCAGCACTGATTCAATGGATAAAGGGAAGAGAACTTATTAAAACTGTATCCATGTTAATTTTTAGATTTGTCTGAGAAATATAAGTGCATTATAAGAATGTAAGTTTTAATTTTAATGTTCATTTTTCACAAGTTTGCTTTTTTTATTCCAAAGGAATATTTTCTCAACTTTTTTTACGGAAAAGTGAAATTTTCAGATATGTTTGTTTAGTAGCCTTACAGGTACTAAAACAATGTTTTCGCAAATCTAATATACCGTAAATACGTATTACTGGAGAGAGTGTATTAAAATGTTTGAAAATATTCGCATGGAAAATGTTTGTAAGGAAATGAATTAACAAAGCAAATACTGTTACATCACAAAGAAAAGATATGTGCCTATCTGTTGGTAAAAGTCAGCTCTATACCTTCAGCAGATTTTGAGATAATTTAATATTCTGATAACAGAAAGTTGCGCACCAATATCACCTAAAAGCATAATGCGATGAGTTTTATTATGTAATATTAGTTACAGTTAAAACATATACCTAGTCAACTTTGCTTTATACTATAATATTGTTTTGATTACTTTTATAAGGCTAAAGATACCATCAATATCGATTTCAACTTAACATGTCATATTCAATGTCTTTCTTTGGGATAACACTTTCTTTATGAATGATGTGTTTAATTCACTTAGTACAGTATAGTTGTAGTTATTATGGAATTTGTGTGAATATTCCTTCTTTACTCTTTATTATGTTATTAACGTTTAAAACACAACTGCAATATTAGGCTAAGAAATAAGTGTTATTACTTTTGTTTTACAGACGATATAAAAAATAACAAACAGAAAGAAGCCATATAAAAATAACGACATAAAATTTCACGCTCCGTTTGAAGCTTGTGCACCACTGTTTTCTTAATCCAACAGGCTGCTTATTCCTCCTAGCATACCTAGCGCTTGATGCGCGCGCACGACGTCAAGGTCAGAAAAATGCGCTTTCTTTGACATCACTGTGTTAGGCCTATGCCTGTATGCACTGCAGCATGTGTTTCTATTTACACACACAGAATTTTTCGTAAGATTTGTGATCCATTTCAGGGGTGGATTCAAGGCCTAAAACAAATTAAGAAAAATCGATGTAGGCTTAATGATATGATATATTTGCCCATTATCATATATCTGTAAGGCAGTCCTGTTACAATTCTATATTACCCCAGATCTGCCTTGCTTTACAATTTTATTTTGTTGGGTTATTTTACGACGCTATATCAACATCTCAGGTTATTTAGCGTCTGAATGAAATGAAGGTGATAATGCCGGCGAAATGAGTCCAGGGTCCAGCACCGAAAGTTACCCTGAATTTGCTCGTATTGGGTTGAGGGAAAACCCCGGAAAAAACCTCAACCAGGTATACACCGTGTCCCGCTTAGAGGGATCGATAAATAAATGCTCACCAGTTAAAATCAGATAAAGATATCGTTGTAATTTACATCTGACAAGATAGAGAAACTGTCCAAGTTTATGCAACGAAGTTTGAAAACTGCTGCATGCGTAACTTTCGTTTGTTTATGTGTAATTTTCGTTTGTTTATTGCTAGGGCACTAAAACAAGCCTGGCGCCATTTTGTAGGAGGACACGTTATAGTAAACATGTGGACACCACAACATAAAGTTCAGTGCGTGCTATGGCTAGTACTGAATGTTTGGTGTGAATTGACGAGGAATTCCGTCATTGAACCATTCTTCTTCGTAGAGACTACAGTCACAGGAAACATGTATCTGGACATGTTGCAGAGATTTGCTGTTGGCCAACTTCCCCCAAGATAGGTTTTTCACAAGGATGGGGCCCCACCCAATTATCATCAACGGGTGCGTGAGTTCTTGGATGAAAAATTCCCCGATAGGTGGATCGGAAGACGAAGACTCCTTGCCTGGCCAACCAGGTCACCCGATCTGACCCCTTGGACTTTCTTTTTCTGGAGCTTTGTGAAGTATGCTGTGTACCAAAGAGGCAGAGCTAACACACTGAAGGAAATGAGGCAGCGCTCACAAATACAGCTGGGCTAGTGACTCCATAAATGCTACAGAACACTTGGCGGGAGGTTGAATACCGTTTAGATGTCTGCAGAGCAACTCAAGGCGCACACATCGAGTTGCATTGAGCATTCTCCGAAACTCTAAGAATTCTTACATCAAGTTATGTTAAAAGATATGTTAATAATAATAATAATAATAATAATAATAATAATAATAATAATAATATAATATTATTTACACTTGAAATGATCACTTATTTCTCGATCCCTCTAAGCGGAACATGGTGTACTTAATTTTAATTGTATCATTTCAAGTATTCTCATAGCATAATACGAAGGTATGCTAAGAAATAATGTCTGCTATTTTTTTGTCACTGTGAATATAGTTAAAAATATTAGTGATAGTACATTGTATTCAGTGAACTTTCTGCTTTCAGTAACGTAAGTTTCGTATCTCTGCCAGTAGAGAGATCTAGTTATAGTCTGAAACATGGCGGCGTGTACCAGCACTATGTCCATGGGTGGGCAACTCGTGCTCTCGAAGTGTGAACACAACCTCAGTGCAGGTAGAACGGACTCTGTACTGTAGTGTCTGTATACAAGTTTGCTGGCGTCTGCAGTAAGTGGCGGCTCGTTTTAAGTGAAAAACAATACAATCCCCAGATCATTTCCCTTTAGCGATGAGTCGAAAGAGAAAGCTTTTTTATTAAGAAAGGAGGTAAAGCTTGTATTATGTTCCATTAATTTTCTTACGCATGACATTTATGTTACAAATAAACACAGTAAAGGTTTTAGTAAAGAAATACTGTCTAGATCTGCTTTAGAATATCTAAAGGTAAAAATATGATATGAACAAGGTGAGACTGATATCAAATATCGTTAGCACGTTGTGCGTGCGAGTTACAGAATTGCACGACATATGATCGACTAGCTAAGACCATTTATGGATAAATTCGAAATGTGGCAGTATCATGTAGAACATAGACAACTTCACTTTCTTTGACTATAAACTGTCTTGAAGAGTGATAAGAAAATCTTCTTATCAAGTATAAGACCCTACTTCAAGCCCTACAGCAGAATTCACGGGTAAGTTTGGAGAAACACTGAAAATTGACAAGGAATCGAGATTTTTCTGAAATCCTTTTGGCTTACAACCGATAGAAGATCCTGAAAGTTTATTATAGCTTGAATTGATAAATCTACAGAACAGCACGCCACTCAGATTCCAGCGAAATCAGGAATCGAACTGTTCGTAATGCTGCCCAAGTCAGAATTTCCAAATATACTCTTTGCTTCCATCCATATATACTGTATGTCCTTGAGTCAGAGTTTAATACAAGAAAGAAGTGTAAAAGCTCTCAATGTACAGAAAGAGCTTAAAAGTAAATTTATTTCATCTGCCGTGACATGTGAAAAATACTTCCTTGAATTTGTTTCTTTGCGAATATAGACTATTACATTTCTGAGAACACAGGAATACTCTTTAATGTATAAAGACTTGTAAATTCTCGTGTTCTATGTTTCAAATAAGACATATAATAATAAATATTAACAAATAGTGCAATAATAAATAAATGTTGCAGCTTTGTTTTATCTTGAAAAGGTGTATTCAGGTTTGTTTCCAGTACTAAACTAACTTACAAAGCTAGGAAATAATATAATTTTGTTATGTGTGTTTAGGTACAGTCTGTCTAAAATTACTATAAATATTGTACCAGCGTCATTCTGAAATTCAAATCACGGCGTAGATATCACGACCACCTGCATAAGCCGTCAGAGCGCACCGTGGCAGTGAACTGCTTTTGCAGCGAAACTACAAACAACTTGTAACTGCTGCGGCTGGCTCCGTCTGTCTTTCTCTCTTTCAAGGTTTTTTAGCACTTTGTGAGTACGAGTTGCCCATCCATGACTATGTCGGTGCGTCTGAAGCAGCGTGTTGTGATCGAGTTTTTAACAGCAGAAAATGTGCTCTCGATAGACATTCATCGGGGTTTGAAGGCTGTTTATCGTGATCAGTGTGTTGACATCAGTACTGTGCAACTTAAAAATGGGTCACATTCCTACCATCTCTCCACAATATGAGGAATCACGCAAGTGAAGTGGTTAGGCACAAATTTTAAATTACTATGTTGATACTGCAACGAGATTGAAACCTTAGCACACGTCTTAGGTTCCTGTCAGCATGGAGAACTCCTGAGAAATTCACGCCATCATAACATCCGAAAACTAATAGCACAAGCCCTTAGAAAAAGGTCCTTCGAGATCCATGAAGAGGTGCACTGCTTGCGTCTGAAGGCGGCGGATTTAGAAGAGCTGGCATCGTGGCTCTAGACAAGACTAATAGTAAAGGCTTTATACTGGACCCAACTGTTAGATTTGAGATGAGCCAGACCCAACCATCTGAGGTCAACAAAGAGAAACAACAAATTTATGAGCCTACTATTCCGTATTTTCGAGAAAAATATCAGATGGAAGGCACCTGGGAAGTACATGGTTTAATGATTGGAGCGAGGGGCACCATCCCACGATCAACTGTAAACACTATCAAAACATTTGGAATCCATGACATCATTCCAAAAATAATTACTTCTAGCATTAAAGGGTCTGTGGCAATTCTGAAAAATCATTTATACGGAATATCATAATCCCCCCTCCTTTCTATCCGTTAGTGTGTGATTGTTACAATATATGTACAAATTTATTATTTCTTAAATTTAAGCTCCTAGTTCACATTTCAATTTATTTATTTATTTTATTTATTTAAATTTAAATATACAGAATAAAGTATATAATTACAAACAAACAAAAGAAATAGAAATAAAATAATACAAACAATATAAAACAGGAGATACAGTAGTATTAACAAAATTTGAGACCGAATGAGCAGCGCTCTTGTTCGGTCGCAGTTCAGATATAATATTAATAGGCCTATAAGAGAATATAAAATAAAATGGGAAATAGAATTAAAATTACAGTTACAGAAATTATATAATACAATATTCATATAAGAGAAATATAGAAAATAAAAAATAATAATAATAATAATAAAAATAAATAAGTAAAATAAAATTGGAACTAAAATTTAAATTACAGTGGCAATGGCAATATATAATATAATATTAACACTAGAGAAAATAATATCGCACGTGAAAAGTAGGAATATATATATATATATATATATATATATATTTTTTTTTTTCAAAATTATAGAATGCAAATATAATATAGGTTGATTAATTCATACACATAGGCTATAAATTTATTTAATCAAATTGAAGATATTAACACGTTTCTAATTTTCTTGTTATATGTTAGTGGGTTACATGTTAGAAGTTCTGGGTGTAATTTAGTTAAAGCATTGCACAACCCAGGGCCAAAATTAATGCTATGCTTTAGACCAGCAGACATTTAGGTTCTACTAATGTTAAATTAATATTTCGTCTTGTGTCATAATTGTGTGTCTGTAATACAAACTTATTACGATTTTTATGATAAAATTTTAACAGCGTATACTTATAAATTTGACTCATCCATTTTACTGTAATCGTTATTATTCTTATATGTGTGTTATTCTGTGTTTTTGGCAACCTAGGATGCCTGGGCAGACTATTTCTTGGAAATAAATTATATATACCTGATTGACCAGTTTCGATTTTATATCCATCATCTTCTGAGTTCCAGCGCTACCTGAGACTAGTCAATCAAGTAAAATAACATCATAATTTATAATGTTAACACAGTGGAGTGGTAATTTTTTTAAATATATGTAACTTAATAGTTCATCAGTTATTATACTCGTTTAAGTGTTAAAGGAGTATATTCAAGAATAAAGAAGAATAATGTGTTTGCTTTGCAACATTAGGGAGGTGCTGAAAAAGAAAAGAATCGCTGAAGGTTTAAAAAAAAAAATCAATAAACATTCTATGGCTGTCTGACAGGTTGTACTGTCGCATTACAACGTTAGAGAACATGTTGAGGTTCCGGATGTGTCAACCCATGACTTCATGAGATACGGAGGGATCTGTATGCTAATGAATAACTGACGAACAGTCCGTGGAAAATCAGAGGTCAAGCTTCTCTTGCACCCTGTATCGTTACCATCTTCACGTTTGATACCGACCTTGACTTGTTTCAATCATGATGTCACTTTTAAATCCGGTCTATAAGAAATAAATACTCGGTGTTTGTACAAGGGTGGACTGGAGACACCGGTCGAAGGAAACAACCTGTGATCCGCAGTTCATTTGCATCCGAGGTGAACCTTATGAGTCTATGGCCCAACCGTAGTCCAGTCAGCCAAAATAAATGAGATTCGATCTCCGACAGATTCTGTGAGACATGTGGTGGAAGAGGTAACTGCGCAGGAATTTTTCTCACAGTTTTAGTCATGTGGGGATTTTCTGTTCTTGTAATGTGTCATGGATGTATAAAATCTTAGTTTCGGAGCTATGAGTAGGTTTCAATATCATACGAAGAGTCCACTGCAAGAATGATGGATGTCGTTTGAATACATTTTGCAGGAGAAGCAACTGAAAGTTTGAAATGCTTAACGCTCAGAGCTTAACTGTGATCTTCCGATCATTACTGGACAATGACTATCAGTGTTAATGCCATATAACTCTCTATGTACATTCTATAGTATGTCTTAAGCTATGCATTGACAGTCTTGGTTAATTTTCGACAAGAAAGTGACATCCATCATTCTTGCAGTGGACTCTTCATATATTAAATAGGTCAGCCTCGGTAGCGTAGTTGGTATAGCGCTGGCCTTCTATGCTCGAGGTTGCGGGTTCGATTCCGGCTCAGTTCGATGGCATTTAAGTGTGTTTAAATGCGACAGGCTCATGTCAGTAGATTTACTGGCATGTAAAAGAACTCATGCAGGACAAAATTCCGGCACACCGGCGACGCTGATATAACCTCTGCAGTTGCGAGCGTCGTTAAATAAATTATAATTTTTATATCATATCATATCATATCATATCATATCATATCATATCATATATCACAATCTTTCTCGCTATCATAACTTAAATACTCGGTCACAATATGATAATACGCTAGAAATACCACTCCACACATCATCTCTTTATTCTTCATCTTTCACTGTTGCTACTTCTCGTCACTGGAATTCTCTGCCGAACTTCAATTTCTTATGTAAATTAGAAAAATATGTTACGATGAGTTGCCAGACCTAACGCGTTGCACATATTTAATGCAATGTATTTCACTGTATTTATTTATATTTATATTTCTTATTTTTATTGTGTAATCATGTAAACCGTGTTTATTTATCACTTAACACAATATGTATTGCACTGTGTTTTTATTATTATTATTATTATTATTATTATTATTATTATTATTATTATTATTATTATTATTATTATTATTATTATTAGAAATATTCGTTACGTTCTTACCAACATTTCCTATTTCAAATATTCCAATTCTTTTAAACAATCTTTTTGTTTCCGCAAAACGTATTTCGAGACTTAAGTGACATTGGGACTGACTTTGAAACTTCTAAATTTTTTGATCAATTGCTTTCAAATTCAGTGGATTTGTTGTATCTGTATATTTAAATAATAGTACCAAATTTAATCAAATTTAATGCATTGCCACTGGTTCCTTTGATATTAATTTTCACTTATTTTAATGATATTAAATTATGCGTAAATTCAAAACATCCTTGACGGCTTCAGAATTGTTATCGCGTATTAAAATTTTTTCTGAAGGTCTTACATTTCATGATTAAGTAAACTGTACATTAATTTTTAAATTCGAGCATTGATTAATGAGGTAATAGTAATATGCGTTACAAGAGCGGTATGTTGACGTTTTCATGTTCGAGGAAAAGATTGAAAAAGCGAAACGTAGTTGAGCTCTTTTAATTTCCGAGAACATGAAAACAAACATACCGCTCGTGTATCGTACATTATTTTGTGCGAAGATCGTTTATTACATACCTGAAAGAGGAATTTCTAATTAGTTGCAATGAAATCTTCATCTTGGGTTCTGTTTAATGACGGCAACTTTGGAATACCAAAATATCTATCTTCAACATTGTTGCTATAAAATGTTTTCTGTGTTTACTATACTCCAGCAGGCCGTGATATACGTCTGTCTTTTTTTTCCCCCCCAGTCTATAAATGCGAACTTAAAACAAACGGTAAGTTTATGTAACGATTTATTTTTCATTTTAATATTTTAACAATATTATTTATATAACATATTGCAGTAATAACATCGGCATCTGGAATCTCGTTAATTTTTTCACGGCTTCCTTAATGTTACGTGCATCACGAATGCAGTAACTTTTGTGGAGTAGTAGAGTTTACTTAATTTTTGCAAATATTTAAAAACAATAATTAACAGTGCAATTTAGGTGAAATTGCAGTGGTAAGTTTCCAATTTATAATTATTACTATGTTAAACGTCTCTAAAAACAATATGTTAAAAGCCTAAAGCAGTAAAATGAATGTGGCGCTTAAGCGGTAAGAAGAGGGAAATTGTTATGTGTGTTACGTTGGGAATACTGAATGTGGTATTTCACACTTACTGCGTATTGGTTTTGTGCGGAAAGCAAACAAATACGCACGATCTCGCACAAACATTTTTTTTTTAGAAATCCTAATTTTTGCTTGATAATTATATTTCATTTTTAAAAGTTAAAAATTCATATCATGAAAAGTTTTCAGTGAAGATTCCATGCACAGGTTTGTGTATTGGAATATGTTGAGTATTCTTGCAAAGTTTAATTCAAATCGCAGGAAATGTAAACCGCTGGGAACTTTTTTATTGACTAAAAACGTAGTTTTGAGAAAACGCAATTTTTAGTGGCTGTTTTAGGCTTAAAAGAGCTGCGCGTAGCTTTTTAAAAACTGTCGCCAAAAATCTCAAAATGGCGTGCGGAGGGTAAATATAGGACAAATGTTAAATAAATACATAAGGTACGTAAAGATTAATTTTTGGTCCTACAGAATATATCTGTTATGGTAACAATGATAATTAGAGGAAAAAAAAATTCGCTCCGGCGCCGGGGATCGAACCAGGGTCCTTGGTTCTACGTACCAGGTGCTCTAAGCACTGAGCTACGCCGAAGTTAAATCCACAGATCACTGGTACGTAGAACCAAGGACCGTGGTTCGATCCCCAGTGATGGAGTGAATTTTTCTCCTCTAATAATCATTGTTACCATAACAGATTCCGTAGGACCAAAAATTAATCTTTACGTAGATTCTTCGCCCAGCAGTGCATATTACTGTGGAATCTCGGCCACCAAGTCACTCAATTGAGTGCGCTCATTGTATAATGGCAGTTGATTTACAGTCTTACTAATAAATGGTGTATAGTTTTTATAAGACACTTATGCAGAGTTGAGACAGAAAACTTTACTAATAAACCATGCATAAGCAACGGATGTATAAACAGCCTATAACTATACAATAGGAATTGCTTTGCAGTAGTTATATACACGAAACCCCTTGTTTAAGCGTTGTATACAGAGAAAAAAATGGCCGCCCCTCTAACAGCTGTTCGTATCGACTGTCATTTTATGATGATGGTTGCCTTGTAACCATATAAGAACAAACCAAAGAGCACAGAAGAATTAGAATAATATTGCTGTAGCTTGTACTCTTTGAACAAAATATAATGTGGTAATCGATCAGAGCCAGTTGTACTATCGATACTTAACTGGAGCGCTCTACCGGATGCAATAGATAACCTCAGATATTCTATTACCTTTCGTAACGAAGTAATGACGAAACTATGACTATAGCTGTGTAACAGTTATACTGTTATACACGACGTATGTAGTGATTATTAGTAAGGAATTTACACACGACGTATAAACGAGCTACATAAGACAGTTAAACACCTGAATATAGAGTTTTTATTAGTAAGACCGCTTATGTCAACATATATGTCGAAGTTGGAGTCAGGCCACAAAGGTAAAACACTAGAGAAGAGAGATTCGATCCGGCGCTGTGGATTGAACTTCGGCGTAGCTCAGTGATTAGAGCACTTAGTACGTAAAACCAAGGACCCTGGTTCGATCCCCGGCGCCGGAGCGAATTTTTCTCCTCTAATAATCAATATATAAGGTAGCCTAACTATTTAGGTACATAAAAAGAACAAAAATACTTATTTATTCCATTTTACCAAAAACTCAGTCCTAGCGTCCCTAGAAGGGTTTCTAAGGCCCAATTGTATAAAAGTCCCTGACTAAAGATCAACTTTGATCGAAGATCGAAAAATGAACCGAGTTCAGACACTTCTTCTATTGTATAAAACTTTTCTGGTTAAGTTCACGTGAAAAGGATTTGGCAACATCGCATAAACAGGTGAAATATGTGATGCGCGGACCATTTGTACAAGTTTGTTCAGTGTTGCCAATCTAGCGACTTTAACTCTTTTTCAGTAACAATTTCTTTTAACTTTTGTATTGCTTAAATAGGGGGTTAGCGAATTTCTTAGCACCCCATAGTGACAAAATTTAATCTTTCTTTGTTGATTAATGAGAAATCTAGCGACTTTACAACTACTTTTTGGCGACTTTCCGTACACACTGTTGGAGACACTGGTTTATTTGTGCAAAGTAAATAATGGCGGACAATAAGAAGAAGATTGACTGTTCTCCAAATTGTTATCATGTTATGGTGTTTGATACTGCTAAACATAATAAAGCTTTATAAAACGACAAATTGAAAATTTATGAATGCACCTAACACATCCATTAATAATTAATGGTTGTTATAAACATAATATAATTATAGGTTATGTTATTTGATACTGCTGAACACGATAGAGCCTTATAAAATATAAGATTGTTTGTGTATTAAGGCAAGAAATTGAAAAAAATATATAAGTGTAACTACCATATCTATTAATATTAATAACAATGGTTATTCTATTTGCACAGTTTGCCACTCGTATATTTGAAACAGAAAAGAAATAACTGAACTTGGATCATCTAACTTAATCGGAGAAATTTCTTCAGTCAAAGTTGACTTTAGTTTGAGACAAATTAATCTCAGATTAGACTTTATACAACACAAAATTCCAAGTTCAGCTAGAACAAGGATCAATTTAACCTCTGAGCTAAGATTAAATGGTTTATACAATCGGCCCTAAGAAAAACTGATTTAACTACTATATCTGTGCGCCGAGTACCACTATTTATGGAAACGGTGTAGCCACAGTCTACTATATACAGTCATGGGATGATTTTTTGCCAACGAGTTGCATTTCTCGCGATAGTTGCTAGCCGCTTGGAGCGCTGTGAGTATTATGAACAACAGACTGTGTCACTGCCATAGTGATCTAATACAGGCCGTAAGGCAGACCGTGTAACTCGCTTAACCCGATCACGAAGGGCGGCGATTCAACCATATAAATTAATTGGACTGCATAAAGAGTAACATATATTTCTCTAAAATGTAGTGTAATTGCATTAATACAATTTAAAACAATGATTACGGGACACATCAGACATAATTCCTTGCGAGTTAAGGTGTAATATTATTTTTGGTGTGAAAATTACGTTGTTAGTATGTGTAATACCTGGCTTTATTTCGATTAAATATTGCGAAATTCTTGTACATTCATTTATGTACGATTCAATAATTTTCAGTTGGATCGCACGAATATTTAGATGTGTTGAAATTATAACTTATGCTTACTGTACCAGTTGCCCCTTTCTGTCTAATTTTAGTGGTCTCCAATGCCCTGTTTTGTATGTTATGTCGGTAACATGTAAAATTCTCTTCGCAATAAAATAACACAGTTTTGTAATTATTTCTGCAACATATTATACAACAAGAAGTAAACGGAACTTATGGACAAATTACACTAAATAAAGCTTAGCAATGATAAGCAATAAAGTTACAATATAATATTTCACTGAGCTCCCGAACAAACATTACGGCTTGGTCTAGATCGAAAAAGCATTGACTGTGCCGTATTTCGCATTTTTGTGAAAAGCTATGTAAACTGTGAAATGTTCGTTATCGGTTGTAATAACTGTAAATGGCTAAAATACAAAAATTTGGATAATAATATTGGACAAGGAGACGTTTGTAGTACTATAAATTGCAAGAAAAATAGGTTATAGTTATCCTTCTTCCGAAAGATCCAGGAAGGTGAGTTTATAGAATATAATATATATTTTATGAAAATAATATATAAAACTTATGTATTTCATATTTCAATAGTGGAAGGAAGGTGTTAATTTTTTCAAAAGAACACGATATCGAAAGTACAATACATTTTATCGTCTGCTAGGGAAAGAGTCTGTGATGAGGCGATAGTAGCGATCCTGGTGGTGAGCAACTATCCATGGATACATATTTCAACTGTCTATGTTTGCATATTTAGTAATTATTAAGCTTCGTGACTGTATATAGTAGACTGTGGTGTAGCCATGATCCCAGAGCTTGAGCTATCGTGCCTGGAGAAGAAACGAGTCGAAACATATTTCGAAGTTAGCTAAGTAGGATTTTAACCCGGATCGCCAGTCACATAGCTAATATGGCTTCTAATGAAGCACACAAGAACAGTTTTATTTCTGTTTCTGAGCGAGGAATGTAGTTTGATGGCTCGCGTCCGATTTTTGCAGTGCGCGCGAGAGTGTGTGTAGGCGTATACCTGCTAATTGCAGAGCAGGAACCGAGGGAATCGTGACCCCGGTCAAGGAGTCAAGGCGGCAGGGAAATCTGCGGAGGTCATCCTTCCCCCTCCCCCTTCATCATTGCAAAATATAGCACGACCCTTTCCTCAATTGTCTATTCTCAAGTCAATCACAGCGTCAAGCCAGCTCCGGGAAGAGAGGGCCGACAAAACGAAAATGACGACGGCGGGAACAAAGACAGTGTATCTGACTAGAGGCTAACGTGAAGTATGGAACTGAAATGCAAATACTGCATGTTAATAAATAATCTGCTATATATACCACAGCGAGATTAGGTATTAACAAAAATAATATCACACTATCTGAATAACACTTTAGATTTCATAGATGAAGAACAAAGATCCACAAGGAGAAGATCCTGTACCGGTGCTATCTTCATATTAAAACAGATAGGCCTAATTGAAAAATCAATAGAAATAATGTATTAATATTTATATCCTTCATGAATCTTTCTTTCTTCTTAACTTCTACAATAAACTGTCTAGCCTTTATTAATCAGTTAATCTTTTAGCAACTGAGACATGAAACAATTTCTAAATTATTAGCTGTGTAAATGGACTTTGGAAGAAGATCGGCTTAATATAAAAAAAGAGACAAAATTAGAAACAATATAATAAAATCCAAAATAAGAGTAAAAAGTTCAATACTGAATTATGTACAATATAAACAATTGCTTATTGTTAGGTTTCGTAACGAGCTGTCTTTTTACGGTGATGGGTTGTTAAGCCCTTCGCCCAACTCCTAAGGTGGAGGATCACCCCTTATCGGCTGTCCACAACTGCTTATTCAATATATTCGCAGCTACCCTATAAAAATTGGAGATTTATCCTTCGAAGAGGTGGAAAAATTCAAATATCTTGGAGCAACAGTAACAAATATAAATGACACTCGGGAGGAAGTTAAACGCAGAATAAATATGGAAAATGCCTGTTATTATTCGGTTGAGAAGCTTTTGTCATCTAGTCTGCTGTCCAAAAATCTGAAAAATAAGAATTTATAAAATAGTTAGGCCTATATTACCGGTTGTTCTGTATGGTTGTGAAACTTGGACTCTCACTT
Source organism: Periplaneta americana (assembly GCF_040183065.1). Lineage (NCBI taxonomy): Eukaryota > Metazoa > Arthropoda > Insecta > Blattodea > Blattidae > Periplaneta > Periplaneta americana. The sequence continues at coordinate 143,201,470 of NC_091125.1, read as the reverse complement.
TGAGAGAGGAACAGAGATTAAGGGTGTTTGCGAATAAGATTCTTAGGAAAATATTTGGGGCTGAGAGGGATGAAGTTACAGGAGAATGGAGAAAGTTACACAACGCAGAGCTGCATGCATTGTATTCTTCACCTGACATAATTAGGAACATTAAATCCAGACGTTTGAGATGGCCAGGGCATGTAGCACGTATGGGCGAATCCAGAAATGCATACAGAGAGTTAGTTGGGAGGAAGGAGGGAAAAAGACCTTTGGGGAGGCCGAGACGTAGGTGGGAAGATAATATTAAAATGGATTTGAGGGAAGTGGGATATGATGATACAGACTGGATTAATCTTGCTCAGGATAGGGACCAATGGCGGGCTTATGTGAGGGCGGCAATGAACGTCTGGGTTCCTTAAAAGTAAGTAAGTAAGTATAAACTACTGCAATGTTACGGTCATGTAAAAGGATTAGTGAAGAACGATTACCAAAAAAAATGTTGGAATGGTTGCCGCCCGAGAGGTTGAAGAGTGGGAGACGTAATACTATATTGATTCATGCAATTTTTTTAGTTATTTACAATTCATTTTATATATATCAATATGCCTGGTAAATTATTAAATAAGTATATAATAAATTTCAATCTTAAGACATATCAACTTGCAAATGTTTATTTGGTATATAATAACAATATGAACGTTTTCGCCGTTTAGGGCATCTTCAGATATAACAAAAAACATATAATCTGGACCTATAACAGTAAATTATGCAAATGACAAAAAATAGAAAACAATATATGTAATACATAAGATTCATGAGCTATATGTAAATATGACATAATGCAGGATGAATATCGAGATAATCTTTGGATTTTAAAATTAGACTAGACGAATATTTTATACATATAGCTCATGTTACAATTAATATACAATGGTTAAAATTTGTCAATGATGTTAAAATTTTAAAATTTATAATGATGATAATAAAATATTTTAGAGTAATCATAGCTGAGAATTGTCGTGAATTACAAGATAGTTTGCGTAGCTGATGTTCATGTATTTTGTAATTGTTTCATCTGAAAATTGAAATGGAGAAATAATAATAAATGCAAAAATATTATTATAGAGACGCAGATAATTATTATTATAAGATTACTTACTAAAAAACATTTATTAATGAACTAATGTTGTTTATGTTAAAGAATTGCTGTTAGGTGTAATTAGATTTGTTAAGATATTTGAATAAATGCTCATTGATTATGAGTGTAGTGGAATGTACGAGTATTTCGTAATAGATAAATCATAAGTTAGGTATGAATTTTAATCATACACTGAAATTTAAGTAGAGAAAATCAATATTGTAATTCGTAGAATTAGTAATAATTAGATGAGCCATAATACCAAATATATGTAAATGATTTAAGGCAACGGTAATAATTAATATAAGATTACTTACTTAGAGAGATCGTTGGCTTTTGAAATGGATGTTGTTTGACGATTGGTGACTACTCTAATTTGACATCCTATTACGTGTCATCACGTTTATTGAAGTAGATAAAATGAAGAAGTTCTATAAATAAAAGAATATTAACTATTAATTTGGTTTTCAATTTTGATATGAGGGAAGGATGTAATAATAATCAAATAACAGAAATACAATACAATCCGACAGATAATTACCAAAAGCAAATAAAAGATACATTAAAATTAATACCAGATATTATTCCAAATTCAGATAGGCATAAATATATAAACCAAAATCCCACAATCCCCACTCTTAGAACATTACCAAAAACTCATAAAAAAGATTTAACAATGAGACCCATAGTTAATAATATAAACGCTCCGAACTATAAATTAAGTAAATTTATAGACAAATGGCTGAAACAAACATTACAATTAAAAAATCAATACACCGTAAAAAATACAAAGCATTTAATAGACAACTTGAATAAAGTAAAAATCAACAATGAATCAAAACTGATGTCTTTAGACATAGAAAATTTGTATACAAATATCTCAATTCAAGAAACCATACTCATCGTTAAAGAAAAATTACAAAATTTACAAATAGTAGAAAATATAATTCAGCAAATAATACGATTGTTAAATACAGTTACATCCCAAAATTATTTCATCTTTAATCAGAAAATATATAAACAAAATATTGGCCTAGCTATGGGCAACCCTTTATCAGGAACTCTTACCGAAATATTCTTACAAAATATACAGGATAACAAAATCAATGAAATTCTAAATAAACATAGCATTAAATTTTACTATAGGTATGTAGATGATACAATCATAATTTATGAGAACACTACTACAATAGATAATTTCATTCTTGATTCACTTAATAAACTACACAAAAATCTAAAATTTACAGTTGAACATGAAATAAATAACTCGATTCCATTTTTAGATTTAAAAATAGTAAAACATAAATTTGAATTGAAATATGATATCTATAGAAAACCAACAAACACAACACATAGTATACCCGCAGATTCAATACATCCCCAAAACCAAAAACAAAGTATGTTTAATTACCTAATAAATAGATTAACACAAATACCATTATCCAAAAATAAATACAAAAAAGAAGTACAAAGAATTTTAGACATTGCAAATGATAACGGATACAGTAAAACCCTTATTCGAAAATTAATTCGGAAAAAAGAAAATAATAGACAACGACAGACAAACACTACCTTAACAAAAACAAACAATAATAAATCAAAATTTTGGTCAACACTCACTTACAACAAATACATATCTAACAAATTAAAAAACTTCTTTAATAAAGAAAACATAAACATAGCATTTAAAACAAATAATAAGTTAAACAATAATATCCATAACACAACAAATCCTACAGATAAATTAAATAGCAAAGGCATATATATGCTTAAATGTCACACATGCAGTAAGAAATACATAGGCCAAACTAAACGTAATATAAAAACAAGATATAAGGAACATGTCAATGATTTAAAAAATAATATAGAAAAATCAAAATATGCAACACACTTAATTAATACCGGACATGAATTAGGTCATTACCAGAATACATTAAGTATCCTAAAAACATACAATGATAATAAATTCATAAATGCAGCAGAAGAATTCTTCATTGCCTACTACCATAATAAAGATCAAAATATAATTAACGAAAATTTATTAAACTTTAAAAATCCACTGTATGCAATTTAAAATAGACCTATTCACATTGATCTTGATACGCCATTCAAATAGTTCCTTTCATATTCTTGCGCCGCTACATACCTCAATACACACGATTATCTAGGCCTCAGTTCTCTTAAAACCACCAACATACCAACACCAGCACATACAAATGTAAGTATTCGAATGCCGTCAAATCCATTAAATAATTACATCCTTCCCTCATATCAAAATTGAAAAGCAAATTAATAGTTAATATTCTTTTATTTATAGAACTTCTTCATTTTATATACTTCAATAAACGTGATGACACGTACTAGGATGTCAAATTAGAGTAGTCACCAATCGTCAAACAACATCCATTTCAAAAGCCAACGATCTCTCTAAGTAAGTAATCTTATATTAATTATTACCGTTGCCTTAAATCATTTACATATATTTGGTATTATAGCTCATCTAATTATTACTAATTCTACGAATTACAATATTGATTTTCTCTACTTAAATTTCAGTGTATGATTAAAATTCATACCTAACTTATGATTTATCTATTACGAAATACTCGTACATTCCACTACACTCATAATCAATGAGCATTTATTCAAATATCTTAACAAATCTAATTACACCTAACAGCAATTCTTTAACATAAACAACATTAGTTCATTAATAAATGTTTTTAGTAAGTAATCTTATAATAATAATAATTATCTGCGTCTCTATATAATAACTCGTTTATATTTTTGCATTTATTATTATTTCTCCATTTCAATTTTCAGATGAAACAATTCCAAAATACACGAACATCAGCTACGCAAACTATCTTGTAACGACAATTCTCAGCTATGATTACTCTAAAATATGTTGATATGTTTTAAGATTGAAATTTGTTATATACTTATTTAATAATTTTTTTGTTGGTTATTTAACGACGCTGTATCATCTACTAGGTTATTTAGCGTCGATGAGATTGGTGATAGCGAGATGGTATTTGGCGAGATGAGGCCGAGGATTCGCCATAGATTACTTGGCTTCACCTTAAGGTTCGGAAAAAATCCAATCAGGTAATCAGCTCAAGCGGGGATCGAACCCGAGCCCGAGCGAACCTTCAGACCGGCAGGCAAGCGTCTTAACCGTCTGAGCCACGCCGGCGGCTTTCATGGTATTAAAACAACAATGAAGGAAGGAAGATTGGAGGAAGGACAATGGATTAACAGAGAATAGCCTATTGGAGAGAATGTTTAAAATTAATTTTCAAAAACTAGAATATTGGGCACCGGAAGTTGTGTATACATTGTTAACCAGTTTTAGATAGAAATAATAATAATAATAATAATAATAATAATAATAATAATAATAATAATAATAATAATAATAATAATGATTTACAACCATGACATTATCGATCTACAATTTCGATATTATTCATTTTGCAATGAACAAATGTATTGTTTATAATTCGTATATGTCAAACAATAGGTCTATATTGCTGACGACATAATACATCTTTAAGTCAAATACGAAGGAATTGACGAGTTTTTCATGAATGCATAATAATCACATTGTTCACAATTACGTTAGTTATGTGCTACACTTGAACAAGTCAAGGGTGTGAGCCTCACGCCTGCAATTTTTTCTGCTCCTCAGTGAATAATTTTGTCTTCTCAATATTAAACTAGCAGTGATGCGGCAGTCTGAAATACGTTCATAGTAAACAATAGTATAATAAATTATTATTGTTAAATCTATTGTCCTCTGTTGCTTAGTAACACAGTCTGCTCTCGCATGTCGTCAACATTCGTTCGTTAGGTAAGTATGTGTTTGTGAAATTACTATAGAAATTGTATAAAACGCTGGATAAACTGAGAAAGAAATTCATGTTTCACTACGATACAGAAACATGATTGTGATCAGGCTTAATTTCAGAATGACAGAATTGATTTGGTTTAATGTTTATATCTTCATATGAACGTCTTTTTTTAACATTAATATGCACAAGTGAAGTTGTCCACAATTATGATTTTGCAACTAACGTTCATGTTAATAATAATTGATCATTACAGAGTGTAAACTTCAAAAAGGAACAGGAGCAAAGAAAACACGGAAGCATTGGACGGGAGATTAAATTCTGATTTCTCCATCTCATCCTTCGACTAAAAAGTGCCTACAACATACATCTGCAAGGGGAAGTTAATCTGTAAGTATTGCATGCGCCATTTTCTGACATTTTTATGATTAAATTTAATTTAATTTATATCACTGATAAAATTTCCAACTTCTTTATTGTGTTAATATTTAGGATTTACCTCGTTTGATTAGTTTCGAAGTCTTGTGCTTCATTGTCCAAAGCCTGGAAATTTAATCAGGAATAATAATTTTATTCATTGTCTTTACTACTTAATTGGTATTAATTATGGGGCTATTTTCTGAAAAATCGACGTACCCCTATATTAAAAAGAAAATAAAAGGAAAGTAAAGTAGTAAAACAAAAAAGAAAAGACTAAGAAAAAAGAATATAAAAGAGACGTAAAAGAAGAGGAGATAAAAAAGAAAAAATAAACAGAAAGGAAAATAAGCAGAAAAGAAAAAAAGAAAAAGTGCAATGAAAGAAAAGAAAAAAAAAAGAAAAAAATAAAGAAAGAAAAGTGTAATGAAAGAAAAGAAAAAGAAAGGAAAGAAAGAATAAAGAAAAGAAAAAGGGAAAAACTGTAATGAAAGAAAAGAAAAAGAAAAAAGGAAAAGATGAAAATAAAGAAAAGAAAGAAAAAGTGTAATGAAAGAAAAGAAAGAATAAAGAAAAGAAAAAAGTGTAATGAAAGAAAAGAAAAAGAAAGGAAAGAAAGAATAAAGAAAAGAAAAAAGGAAAAACTGTAATAAAACAAAAGAAAAAGAAAAAAGGAAAATACAAAATAAAAAAAGAAAGAAAAAGTGTAATGAGAGAAAATAAAAAGGAAAGAAGAAAAAAAGAAAAAAGAAAAAGGGTAATGAAAGAAAAGAAAAAGAAAGAGTAAAAGAAAAAATAAAGAAAAGAAAAGAAAAGAAATAAAAAGTGTAAAGAGAGAAAAGAAAAAGATAAGAAAGAAAGAATAAAGAAGAGAAAAGAAAAAGATAGGAAAGAAAGAATAAAGAAGATAAAAAAGAAAAAAGTGTAATGAAAGAAAAGGAAAAGAAAAATAAAGAAAAGAAAAATAAAGAAAAGAAAAAAGAAAAAGTGTAATGAAAGAAAAGAGAAAGAAAAAACAATGAAAAGAAAAACTAAAGTAGAGAAAGAAAAAGTGTAATGAAAGAAAAGAAAAAGAAAAAAGGAAAAGAAGAAATAAAGAAAAGAAAAGAAAGAAAAAGTGATGAAAGAAAAGAATAAGGAAAGAAAGAATAAAGAAAAGAAAAAAAGAAAAAGTGTAATGAAAGATAAGAAAAGGAAGAAAAGTGTAATGAGAGAAAAGAAAAAGGAAAGAAAGAATAAAGAAAAGAAAAAAAGGAAAACGTGTAATGAAAGAAACGAAAAAGGAAAATAAAAAATAAAGAAAAGAAAAGAAGAGAAAGAAAAAGTGTAATGAGAGAAAAGAAGAAGAAAGGAAAGAAAGAATAAAGAAAAGAAAAAGAAAAAGAAAAAAAGGAAAAGAAAAAAGAAAAAGTGTAATGAAAGAAAAGAAAAAGAAAAAAGGAAAAGAAAAATAAACAAAAGAAAAAGGAAAAGAAAAATAAAGAAAAGAAAAAGAAAAAAGAAAGGAAAAGAAAAAAGAAAAAGTGTAATGAATAAAAGAGAAAGAAAAAACGAAGGAAAAGAAAAAAGAAAAACGGAAAGCGTAATGAAAGAAAAGAAAAAGAAAAAAAATAAAGGAATAGAAAAAATAAAGAAAAGAAAAGGAAGAAAATGTATAATGAAAGAAAAGAAAAAGGGAAAGAAAAAGTAAAGAGAAGAAAAAAGAAAAAGTGTAATGAAAGAAAAGAGAAAGGAAAAGAAAGGAAAAGAAAAAATAAAGAAAAAATGAAAAAAAGTGTAATGAAAGAAAAGAAAAAGGAAAAAAGGAAAAGAAAAAGAAAAGAAAGAAAAGTATAATGAAAGAAAAGAAAAAGAAAAATAAAAGAAAGAAAAGTATAATGAAAGAAAAGAAAAAGAAAGGAAAGAAAGAATAAAGAAAAGAAAAAAAGAAAAATTGTAATGAAAGAAAAATAAAGAAAAGAAGAAAAAAAAATTGTAATGAAAGAAAAGGAAAAGAAAAATAAAGAAAAGAAAAAAAGAAAAAGTGTAATGGAAGAAAATAAAAAGAAAAAGAGGAAGGAAAAGAAAAAATAAAGAAAGGAAAAAAAGGAAAAGTGTAATGAAAGAAAAGAAAAAGAAAAAAGGAAGAAAAGAAAAAATAAAGAAAAGGAAAGAAAGAAAAGTGTAAAGAAAGAAAAGAGAAAGGAAAAGGAAGGAAAAGAAAAAATAAAGAGAACAAATAGAAAAGTTTAATGACAGAAAAGAGAAAGAAAAAGAAAGGAAAAGAAAGAATAAAGAAAAGAAAAGAGAGAAAAAGTGTAATGAAAGGAAAGAAAAAGAAAAAAGAAAAAGAAAAAATAAAGAAAGGAAAAGAAAGAAAAAGTGTAATAAAAGAAAAGAAAAATAAAAAAGGAAAAGAAAAAATAAAGAGAAAAGAAAAGAACAAAGAAAAGAAACAAAAAGAGAAGAAAAAAGGAAAGTAAAGAAAACTTAAAGAAAAGATACAATAAAAAGGGATAGATAAGAAAGAAAAGAGAAAAGGGAAAGTAAAAGGAAAAGAAAAGACAAAAGAAAAGAGAAAGAATATACAAAAAGGAAAGAAAAGCAAAGATAGAAGAAAGAAATGATAGTGAAATAGAAAAGTAGAAAATGAAAAGAGAAAAGGAAAGATAAAAGAAAAAATAAAATAATGGAAAAGAAATGAAAGAAAAATAAACGAAAAGAAGGAAGAAAGAAAAGAAAATAATAAAGAGAAAATAGAAAAAGATATGAAAAGAAAGAAAAGGGAAAAGAAAAAAATAAGAAAAGAGGAAAGAAAAAAGTGAAGGAAAGAAATGAAAAAGGACAGATTTTAAGGAAAGGAAAAGGATGAAAGAATAGGGATGAAACACAGATTCACATACTTGACAGACTAAAAGAAAGCACGCTGGAAGTTGGAGTGCAAGAGATCAATCCTATTGACTATGGTACAGATTATCTCAGATCAGACAAACATGGTTCTGAACAGACGGATTCACTACTGAGACAAGATTAAAACTGTTCATACAATACGGCTGCATTTAAAGAAACAAAGAGTGAAGGAAACAACGACAAAAAAGAGAATTAATGAAGTAAGAAGCTTTGATATTGAAATAGAAGGCAGTGGTTTTGTGTATTACACTGCAGGAACTTATTTATAAAATATTTCTTACAGAATATTTGCATGTTATTTCATGTGTAAGAGCCGTCTGAAAGTTAACTGATCAGTTCACACTTAAAAACTGAATAATGAGATGCACTGTCCACATGGAAGGGAGGTTGGGATGGGCAGGGCGGAACTCGACATGCAGCCACCTCCTCGTGGTGAGTTCTGGGTTGTTTCACTTCACAGACAATGAATGAAACAAGCAAAGAGCTGCATTATTTATGTTAAAACTGACACACATATGTATACAAATTAGTGTTAATATTATCATCACTCTCTCATTACAAGGGTTTTGCCTACATTTTAAGCAGCTCTTGCTCTTTAGTAGTATTAAGTAGCGTTCTGCCTGAACTGCTTTATTGGTTGACATAACATAGAGGTAATCGACATTTATCTAAGGAAACAAATTTCGCTGACAAGCTAACATTCTCATGGCAACAGATAAAAAAAGTTAAATTCTTTTTTTCCATGTTGAATCTTTCGTACACTACTTTTAACACTTGAATATAAATCATTGATTAAATGGCGTTCTTACTCGTGTTAATTGTGTAAGCATGTGTTGAGTTTTTGGTTTTTGGGTTGTATGTATAGGATTTCCATGTCTGTATTTATGTTACTGTATATGTGGTTAGCATTAGTTATGTGTTCGGCATATGTAGATGTATTGTGTTCTCTGGTTATTGCTTTAATGTGTTCTTTGTATAGAGTTTGGAATGATCTGCCTGTCTGTCCAATGTAGAAACTGTCGCAACTATTGCATGTGAGTTTGTATACGCTTGTGTGGTTGTATTTATTTGTTTGTGTTGTTTGTGTGTTGAGATGTCTTTGTAGTGTGTTTTCTGTTCTGTATGCTATGTTGTATTTCTGTTTTTTGAATGAGGATGCGATCTTGTGTGTGTTTTTGTTTTCGTATGTTAGTGTGATGTATTTCTTGTGTTCTTGTGTTTGTGTTGTGTTTTGTGTCTTTTTGTGTTTGTTGAGTTTTTGTTTTGTCTTCCTTATGATGTTGTCTATTATGTTTGGGTTGTAACCATTTTCTTGTGCTATGTATTTGATTGTGTGCACTTCTTCATTGTAGTGTTGTTGGCTCATGGGTATGTTTTCCACCATGTTAATAATGTCAGAACAAAGTGCTTGTACAAATTTTGGCCACTTGACCACAATTAGGCCTACGAGTAGATGGCAGGATGATGGGTTCTAGACGAGTAAGAGATCTAGAGAAAATTGAGAACCCCATATCTCCAGGTGTGGAACTGGATGACTCGTGTAGATTTCTGAGGTACGGCAGACCGTAACTGAAGGTACGGTTTTCGGATTTACTGGCTGTAGAGGAATGCGTGGTGAGACGTATGGTGGAGTTGGCCTAGCCGGGCAGCACGATCGGCACGGCACGCAATTCATCCCATAACGGTGTACAAAAGAACCATAGTTGGGCTGCAGTACTTGGGGACAATTTCCGTCCGGCCCAGTGAAGCTACTCTACTTTCAAAGTAAAATAATGTGATAGACGCAAAAACGAAGAGAAATGTAAAAATATAAAAATAAAAAATGAGGTAAGGATGAAAAATGAAAGACTCGTAAGAGAAAAGAGAAAAACATAAAATGGAAATGCGAAAAAAGGAAGGTAAAAAATGGGAAAATGAGTAAAAACAGAAAAAGTAGTAAAAATAAAAAGGAAAAGTAAAAAGCGAAGAAAGGAAAAGTAAAAAATTAAAAAAGGAAAAACAAAAAGATTAAAATAGGAAAATAAAAAAATGAAATCGAAAAGTAGAAAATGAAAAATAAAAAATGAAAAGAGGAAAAGTAAACAATGAAAAATGAAAAGCAAAAATGAAAAATTAAAAGTAAGAGAATGTAAAAAGGAAAAGTAACAAATTCAGGAAGCTGAATTAAAAAAATTGGAAAAGAAAAATGAAAAAACGAAAAAGGGGTAAGTAAAATATGAGGATAAGTAAAAGAAGAAAAAAATTAAAAATTAAAAAATGGAAAAGGAAAGGAAAAGATTGAAAATGAAAACGTAAAGAGGAATGGAAAAGATTAAAAATGGAATTACAAAATTAAAAAGGAAAAGTAAAAATTGGAAAACGCAAATAAAACACAAAAACACTGTGAATAAAGTAAAAGTAAAATGAAGGAAAGGTAAGAGAGAAATAAAAGAAAATGAGAAAATGTAGAACAAATCTAAGTAAATGAAAAATAAAGAAAGCAAATAAGAAAAAAAGTGGATTATAAAGTTGGGTGAAAGAAAAAAAAGGTAAGGAATAATAATAAGTATATAGTAACAATAAATAAATAAATAAATAAATAAATAAATAAATAAAAATAAATAAATAAACTAACAGACAACGAAATAAATGATAAAATGAGCAAATAAAGAAGTAACTAATAAATAACTAACAAACAGATAAATAAAATAAATAAATGTATAAATAGATAAATAAATGGATCGATAAATGAATAAATGAGTAAATAAATAAGTAAATGGATAAATCAACAAGTCCATAAACTGATACACAGATAAACGGACAAATAAATGAAAATGTGAATAAATAAATGGCTAAATATATATCAGTAAATAAACAGCAGAGATGTAAGAATGAGGGAGAGTAAGTACTAAAATCAGTAAAGCGAGTTGCCCGACGCGGCACGGCGGACCGCGGTAATGGGATTTCCATTGTGCCTATTTCAGATGCCGTGTGTCCGTGACCCTAACAAATCTGCAAGAGAGCGATATTGTCTCCGGCAAGTCGCCCCACCCCCGCGCTCCTGAAGGCCTCGCAGTCACCACATGTGAGGAACTGGCACCCAGTTGAACTTGTTGGCTTTGTATGATGTAATGGTACATCCCACCTTAACATGCAGGCATTTGCACATTCGAGGCGAGGACAAATAACAACGACAATAGTAATAAAATAATAGTAATCAGACATTTAGATTTGCACAAAAAGGAGTACATGCATCATCAAACTTTGGCAGTAAATACAGAATGCTCGAGAAGTCTCTAAACATTTCTGGGAAGACGCTAATTTTTGTCTCTTTATTGTAGGTAATCTGAAAGATGTTGACCACAGAAAAACGAATAAACGTCGTAAGTAGGAGACTCAATGGACGCCCTTTGCTGAGGTTCAAGAACGGTTTCACCGACGTTATCTAGCGCGAACAACCATTAGAGGTTTGATCAACGAGTTCCAGCGAACTGGGAATGTTTGTGACGAGAAACGTTCTTGGCGGCCGTCGACGTCGCAGGAAACTGTGGAGACCATAAGACAGGCGATCGAGCAGAGTCCAAAATTTTAGGTAATCTGAAAGATGTTGACCACAGAACAACGAATAAACGTCGTCATTTGGAGACTCAATAAACGCCCTTTGCTGAGGTTCAAAAAACGGTTTCACCGACGTTATCTACAGAAGCTCCAACGCGAACAACCATTAGAGGTTTGATCAACGAGTTCCAGCGAACTGGGAATGTTTGTGACGAGAAACGTTCTTGGCGGCCGTCGACGTCGCAGGAAACTGTGGAGACCATACGACAGGCGATCGAGCAGAGTCCAAAGGCGTCGACACGTGTTCTTAGTCCGGTACACGGCATCCCAAAGTCCAATGTCTGGCAAACCTTGCGCTTCGTACTGAAGAAAAATGTTTATCACATCCAGATGCTGCATCATCTTGAACCTGAGGACTATGCGGCACGCATGGCCATGTGCCACGACTTAATTGAGACAGTAAACAATGAACATTTGTTGGCACACGTTCTGTTCAGGGATGAAGCTACCTTTCATACTTGTGGCCTCATCAACCACCACAACAGCAAGATATGGGCTGATGAACAACCACACACCGCCATGGAATTGTAACGTAACACTCCAAAACTGAACGTGTGGCTGGGTCTCACCCAACAGCGAATTTACGGTCATTCTTTTTTGCTGAAGCAACAATCTCGACAACATCGTACCTAGACATGGTTGAGCAATTCCTGCAGCCTCAATTGTTTGCCGACAACATTCTGGATTTGGTGGTGTTTCAACAGGACAGCGCTCCACCGCACTTGCGCGCACATTGTGTTTAATTATCTCAACGAGACGTTCCCAGGACGCTGGATTGGACGAGGCTCATACGGTTCTGGGCAGCACGCTCACCTGATCTAACGCCATTGGACTTCTTTGCATGGGGTCACATCAAGATTCAGGTGTACAAGGTGAATATTAGGGATCTGCAGCACACCTGCGTGAACACATTTCGGCATCGGTGCGTACAATTACCCCAGCAATGTTGCAGCGTGTGCTCAGGTGCACCGAGAAGAGATGGCAATTCTGCTTGGATATGGAGGGCAATCATGTCGAACGTCAGTGATTTCATTGAATTACAGTGTCTTCTATCATATTATAAACATTTGATTTGAATTAAAGTGCTCCTTCCTAGATATGGTTAGGGACATCTCGGGCAATCTGTATATACCTTACATCAGGTACTGGAAGCTGAAATGACTGAAGAAGGAAGTGGGCTCTAAAAGTCACATCCATGATAGAAAATCAGTATTACAATACCAGCAACAAAAGTGAGGGGGGTAAAGGCTAATTGGGATTTCTGGGTCTTTGATCGGGTCAAACTTCCTGATAGAACTGATATTTAACCCTTGCAGTGAATTTCAGTAAAGTCCGGAGGGCCTAATTAGTCAAATCCACTCTTCTCACCTCCATCCCGTATTGCTCAGAAATGAGTTGATTTAATTTATTAATTTATAATTATATACTTACTTACTGGCTTTTAAGGAACCCGGAGGTTCATTGCCGCCCTCACATAAGCCCGCCATAGGTCCCTATCCTGAGCAAGACCAATCCAGTCTCTATCATCATACTCGTATCCCACCTCCTTCAAATCCATTTTAATATTATCCTCCCATCTACGTCTCGGCCTCCCCGAAGGTCTTTTTCCCTCCGGCCTCCAAACTAACACTCTATATGCATTTCTGGATTCGCCCTACGTGCTACATGCCCTGCCCATCTCAAACGTATGGATTTAATGTTCCTAATTAAGTCTGGCGAAGAATACAATGCGTGCAATTCTGTGTTGTATAACTTTCTCCATTCTCCTGTAACTTCATCCCTCTTAGCCCCAAATATTTTCCTAAGCACCTTATTCTCAAACACCCTTAACCTATGTTCCTCTATCAAAGTGAGATCCAAGTTTCACAACCGTACAGAACAACCGGTAATATAACTGTTTTATAAATTCTAACTTTCAGATTTTTTGACAGCAGACTGGATGATAAAAGCTTCTCAACCGAATAATAACAGGCATTTCCCATATTTATTCTGTGTTTAATTTCCTCCCGAGTATCATTTATATTTGTTACTGTTGCTCCCAGGTATTTGAATTTTTCCACCTCTTCAAAAGATAAATTTCCAATTTTTATATTTCCATTTCGTACAATATTCTCGTCACGAGACATACTCATATACTTTGTCTTTTCGGGATGTACTTCCAAACCTATTTCTTTACTTGCTTCAAGTAAAACTCCCGTGTTTTCCCTAATCGTTTGTGGATTTTCTCCTAACATAGTCACGTCATCCGCATAGACAAGCAGCTGATGTAACCCGTCCAATTCCAAACCCTCTCTGTTAACCTGGACTTCCCTAATGGCATACTCTAGAGCAAAGTTAAAAAGTAAAGGTGCTTTAGCCTACAGTGAATTGGAAACGCGTACATATATTTAATAAAAGAAATGGATGCAGAATTTTTTCTCTACAAAAAACTTTAATCATATTTTCTTTTATAATAATTAGCGGAGCTAATATAACAAAACATACATTTTTGCATTGAAATCCCTATGGTGCATGTACCTAGTCACCCACACCTGTGGAGTAACGGTTAGCGCGTCTAGCCGCGAAACCAGGTGACCCGGGTTCGATTCCCAGTCGGGGCAAGTTACCTGTTTGAGGTTTTTTTCCGGGGTTTTCCCTCAACTGAATATGAGCAAATGCTAGGTAACTTTCGGTGTTTGACCCTGGACTCATTTCACTGGCATTATCACCATCTCATTCAGACGCTAAATAACCTAAGCTGTTGATAAAGCGTCGTAAAATAACCTAATGAAATAAAAAATGTACCTAGTCATCACCCGGTATAATATATTTTTAAATAATTGTGTTTTTAATCTATAATGTATTTTTACCAATCTGAAAGTTAGAATTTATAAAACAGTTATATTACCGGTTGTTCTGTATGGTTGTGAAACTTGGACTCTCACTTTGAGAGAGGAACATAGGTTAAGGGTGTTTGAGAATAAGGTGCTTAGGAAAATATTTGGGGCTAAGAGGGATGAAGTTACAGGAGAATGGAGAAAGTTACACAACGCAGAACTGCACACATTGTATTATTCACCTGACGTAATTAGGAACATTAAATCCAGACGTTTGAGATGGGCAGGGCATGGTAGCACGTATGGGCGAATCCAGAAATGCATATAGAGTGTTAGTTGGGAGGCCGGAGGGAAAAAGACCTTTAGGGAGGCCGAGATGTAGGTGGGAAGTTAATATTAAAATGGATTTGAGGGAAGTGGGATATGATGATAGAGAATGGATTAATCTTGCTCAGGATAGGGACCAATGGCGGGCTCATGTGAGGGCGGCAATGAACCTTCGGGTTCCTTAAAATCCAGTAAGTAAGTAAGTTTTTTAATGACGTGTACAATGTACACCCATGTATATGGTAATGAATTGAATAAACAATCAATTAGTCAATCAAGCCGGTATAGCATATCAAACAGCCTGAGAAGCAGTGGTTTTAAAATCTTCGCATCATACTGTATGGTTTCATAGACGCCAAGGCATGAACATGCATCTCGCTGAAGACCGACAAGTTTAGTGCCCGCACGTGTCAAACGCCATCGTTGTAGTATTTGATTATAATAGCTTTAATGATCACTTTACGATATGCAATTTGTGAGTAACCGTGTACTGTTGATTTTACGAGCAAGTTCAACTCACGCAGGTTCACCGGGGTCAGTATCATCTGCAAACTAGTTTACTGCCCGCCGAATTATTGAGGAGGAAGCGATTGTTTGTCATAAACTGCATCCTGTTCAACTACGTGGCAAGATATGAGACCCTCTCCCAAATACAATGGTTATCCACAGCTGTGGAGTAAAAGTTGCATGTCTAACCGTGAAACGAGCGGGCCTGGGTTCAAATCCTAGTTGGGACAAGCTACCTGGTTGACGTTTTCCTGAGGTTTTCTCTCAACCAACTGCTGGGTAACATTTGACGTTGGATCTTGGACTCATTTCGCCATCATAATTATTACACTTCCCCTATTTCAGCATCATAACCCTTTTTTCTCCACATTTTAAGCTTACTCCGATGTAGAGTCGGCTGTGAGGCGCCACCGAACTTGAACTCCGTGGTATGTGGCCATTAGTTGCTAGTGGTAGTGCTATATATCGTGGGCTCACTCCTGGGTTCATGGTACCTCGTGGGACCGGGACAGCGGTGATGCCTATGCAGAAAGGTAAAGGGATTCTGTAGGCAGTATAATTTTGAATTTCCCAGAATCTTTAATTCCGCAGAAAATCCTAATATACAGGATGGAAGGTTCGATCAGTAACGTGCAGAATAAATCCTTAAGATAATAGGAACAGATTTTCCCTTTACTAGTTTGCTTCATTTCTTTTTATTTAGTGGGAAATCGATTTTGTTTCTAGAAATAAATGCAACATCGAAGTAAATTCAGTAGCACTTGCCAACGCATAGAACACTTTTTTTGCCCTCATATGCAGGTTAAGATGAATCCCAAGTATCCTTGCAAAGGTAGTGATTTTTATCGTGTATCTTTTAAAGTATTTCTTCCTCCATCCCCTCACTCATTCCCTAGCCTCCCTTCCTATCTCATTCATTCATTTATTCATTCATTCATTCATTGAACAGCAGTGAGAGCCAAAGACGTGAACAAACACTGCCTGCTGCACGCTCCGCTCTGCAAAACGCTCTACGCTCCGCGGTACTCAGTCCTTAGGGTGAAGCACGCGTCTACATTTCGGCAACAGCGTTGCCAAACTTTTTTTGAGAGTAAATAATTGATTAAATGGCGATCTTACTCGTGTTAATTATGTAAGTATGTGTGGCTTACAGCTGTTTCGGTGCTACTTGACACCATCCTCAGAGCCTACTAGATCTCGGCGCTGTCTCAAGTTCGCTGCCTGTTGTGTGGGTGCGTTCGCGTGATGAAGAGTTGTGTCAAATAGTGTGTGTGTTTTGAAATTGATCTGTGTGTTGAGAATTTGATTAGGGTGTGTTTTAGTATTTTTTGAGAGATTTATGAATAATTAAAGTACTAAAATACTCAAACTGTAATGGAACTGAAAACTGTAGTATAAAGATGTTTATAAAATGTATATTTGTAAATGTTTTTAAAAGATAATGGTATAAATAATTATCAGTCGTGTATAGCCTATTAATTATTCTTGGAAAATCTAAGCGCAAAGAAACATAATGCTAGAGGAAGTTTTCATTCATACTATAGTAAGTATTCGTCCCTTAAGTCGATGCGCTACTGAAAATAGTTTTTTTAGTTGGTTATTTAATGACGCTGTATCAATTACTAGGTTATTTAGCGCCGATGAGATTGGTGATAGCGAGATGGTATTTGGCGAGATGAAGCAGAGGATTCGCCACTGATCACCTGGCATTCACCTTACGGTTGCGGAAAACCTAGGAAAAAACCCAACTAGATAATCAGCCCAAGCGGGGATCGAACCCGCGCCCGAACACAACTTCAGACCGGCAGGCAAGCGCCTAGCCGACTGAGCCACGCCGGTGGCTCTGAAAATAGTCAAATTTTGTCTAGGCCTAATGTTATTTTTTTTTATTTATTTTTTTTTTTTTTACTTTCGCTCTAAAAATGTAGGGTCTACGGGTTTCATGAACATTCTATCTCAATATTTTAATTATGTGTACTTTTATATAATTGGTAAAGTTGTGTTAATAACGAGTTATTTGTAACCAAAATTTTTAATTTAATTATTTCAAGAAATAAATGTTCTACGTTTTCAAACACGAATATTCATTTTATTTCTCTCTAGGTAGAATGATGAAACTTGGTATACTTATTCATTAATATCTCTGTTGTGAAATGAAGCCTTTTATTAGCTGTATTCAGCGTAGTTTTATTGCTCCATTGTACAATGTGCAGTGTTACCTTTAAGGAAAATAGATTTGAAAAATAATAATTCTTTTAGAAATAAGATTTTGACTAAGAAAATAAAAAAAAACAAAATAAGTTTAATTTTTTTAAAAGTATTTATGAATAAAGATTGAAATTTACAAGTGTGATTATGATACGGATATCCATATTCAGTAAAAATTTCAACTTTCTAGCTCAAAAATTGTGAATTTTAGAAATCTGAGTAGCGCATCGCCTTAAAAAGACTGTCATTGAATAATTTACACTCTGTATATGACTTTACGTAAGAAAGACAATTTTCTAACGAAACGAATTAAAAAAAATATTTTGTAATGGTTCATTCTTCCTACGCTCCAGATCCATAAACACATTTCATATATAGAAAAATAAATAACAGAACCTGAAACAATGACTTATTCGTTGTAGTGCAGTTGTTACTTTTGTGTGTCAAGCACTGTGCAGAAAGTAGACGGTTTTTTGTATTTGTGTGTGTGTGTGTGTTAATTTGCAGTTCTTACTCACTCCTTCCTGCGTGACACCACCTGCACCGTAACTCATAATTACAGAAGAAGTTTCACAAGGTCAAAATTCTTGATTAAGATCCGGCCTTGACGTGTTTTGTGAACATCTGTAAATGAGACATTTCAGGTTTTCAAACGAATGAAAATCTTCTTACATTATAATATTATGGATTTATTAATTTGTCCTACAGAATAATCTCTGTAATGTTGACAATAATATTTGAAGAGAAAAATTCGCTCCGGCGCCGGGGATCGAACCCGGGTCCTTGGTTCTACGTACCAAGCGCTCTGACCACTGAGCTACGCCGAATTCAATCCGCAGCACCGGATCGAACCTTCCTCCTTCAGTGTTCCCTTTGTGGCCTGACTCCAAGTTAGGCGCTTGGTCAGAGCGCTTGGTACGTAGAGCCAAGGACCCGCGTTCGATCCCCGGCGCCAGAGCGAATTTTTCTCCTCAAATATTAATTGTCAACATTACAGAGATTATTTTGTAGGACAAATTAATAAATCCATAATATTCTCATAGCTAACAGTGCATCAAAACTACGGAATCCCGGCCAAATAAGTCACTCAACTGAGTGCGCTCCTAATATAATGGCAGTTAACACTAGACATATACAGGGACATCATTTTATTTTTACTAACATTTCTAATATTAACCTGGCTATACTTTTGGATCAACGCCGTTTGCTATCCCCTTCCACGACTGGAGTTCGATGATACTGGCGTAATGTACAAACAAATCACTTTACTAGGTATAAGAGGAAAGAAAAGTAGTTCATCCATTTACGTAAACTAGGAAATATCGCGATTTTGAGTTTTATAATTTCAATTAGGATTTTGTTTAATCAAAATACAGCACAGTATTAACAATGAGTGTTTTTACTCACGAACTGAGCTGACCATGTGGACGTATTCATTATGCAGTGTATATTATACTGTCTACAGCACATTAGCGTACTGTATAAAGAATGAAGTTGAATTGAAAAGTAATCATAATATGAATATTTAAACACATTTTTTTTAAATAGTGGCCGTTCATTTAAATACAGGCTTCAGTTCTAATGTGCATATTATCGCACTATAGACTATTGTGCCTAATCCCAATTACCAGTTTCGTCCTTCGTACTAGTAACTCACCTTGAAATAATTCTGTACCTACTCTATAAAAGAGTACCTTACGCACTGTAAATTCAATCTTCACTTCTGCCCGATCCGAAAAGATAAAATTACTCAGACATACTATCTACTGTCCGTCCGGGTGGTTATGTGGTAGGGTCGTGGAATTAACGTGACAGTTAATTACTTAACGAGGCCCTTTTATTTAAGTTATTTTAAACAGTTGTATAATATTACGTAGACGTCCACTTCCTAACAGAAATTATTGTTCTCAGAAAAGAGCTAAGACAGCCCAGCCACTATCTGGCGAATGAAAGCTGGTGGGGGAAACCGGGATACGACGTAGGCAAATAGACGACAGTACATGTGCGAAAATGATTCAATATTGAAAGCCCTTTCGTCACTGGAAAACGCGAACATATTTTTGGAACGTACTGTTTACTACGACCGTAAGTCTACTATGACTGTATATGCGGTCTTGA